>NC_091283.1:213284196-213912410 GCF_032444005.1 Ranitomeya imitator | reverse complement strand
GCAGTGGTGTTCGTGCTACGATCTGTGTCTCTGTGCCTCTCTGCATCTGCTTCAGCCTGCCGTGAGCTCGGCTCACTTCTGCTAAACTTCGTTGGTATTCACTGCCGATATATGTGACTGTTCTGGAATTTTGGCTCTGCACTGTTTTCGGACCCATATTCTAAGACTGCTAGCCCTGATCTGAACTGTGTCTTTGTATCAGCATTTTCCAGTGTGTGCCTCGCCCATGAGACATGCTTGCAGCAGTGCTGCCTATGAACTTCTTCTGATTTCATCTAGGTTGCTGTGTTGATTTGAACTGATGCTCTCGTGCTGCATCCATGTTTATTCGCTTTGCCTGCAACAGTGCAGCTAATGAACTTCTTATGACTTCACAGTTTGCTATGTTTGTTTGAACTGTGTTCACATGCTGCACCTACGTTTTGTGTGTTATAATACAGACTTGACACTGAACTCTGGTTCTGCTGCCTTATTTGTCTCAAGCTAAGAGGTTCCTGTGTGTACCACTATAATTGTTACAACAGAAGGATTTATGTAAACTAGAAGCTTGGGCTGATAGATGACAAATGAGCTTTAACCCCTTAGTGTCAGAGCCAATTTGGTACTTAAAGAAGTTATCCACTACTATAAAGTTTTTTTTTTTGTTTTTTTTTCATAAATCTTGCTATTATGTGCCACTGAAAACATCTACTGTGTTTATTTTAGCAATATTAGCTGTTATCATGCTGTAGCAGCACATCTTCAGTGCTGGATTCAGCTCTCATGGGGTTAATCGACAACTTCCTTATTGTGACCTAATACTACAAGTTCCATGATGCTTTGCACTGCCACTAAGCCCGAATCTAGCACACCCCCTCCAAAAACGCACCCAAACCCCTCCCTCCTCTCCCTCCTCTCTCTTCAAAAAGATTTGTGGTGTCATTTCTGTCCAACTCCTCTTTTACATTTGTCCAACCCACACTCCATTACACACAGAGATAGATAGATATTAGATAGATAAATAAGAGAGAGAGAGAGAGAGAGATATATGGGATAGATAGATAGATATTAGATAGATAGATAAATGATAGATAGATAGGTAGATATTAGAGAGAGAGAAAGAGATATGGGATAGATAGATAGATAATAGATAGATAGATAATAGACAGACAGATAATAGATAGATAGATATGGGATAGATAGATCGATAGATAGACACAGACAGACAGAATTAGATAGATATGGGATAAATACATACAGATAGATCTATATATCTATATATCTCAAATCTGAAGAAAAGGAGCGCACAACCTGGACATCCGATGCGGGTAAGCTTTATTCCAAATGCATAAAAAACATCTTCACGGCCGGTGGTGCAAGGAAAGGAATGCGGCTGGGCTAGACGACGGCCGTTTCGCGCCTGACTGGCGCTTCAACGGGTCAGTGCAGATGTAATCAGTAACGCCAGAAGAAATAGGGCCAGGTGAGACACAAGCTCCCCCTCCCTACTTCCTCCCGCAATACACCGAGCACATCCCACTGCATGACGAGTCACTTAAAAACATAAATAAAAACATATCTATGAAGCACCAGAAACCGACAAAGAGGAAACAGAGACTTATAAGGGAAAAAAGGTTAACGCTACCATTAATAAATTACTTTAACAGACATATAAATCAACATTCTGATACCACTACAGTATCTGTTGTAAACGGATGGCATTGAACAAGAAAAACTTATACGTCTATTATCAAAAACAGGCCACTAGGAAACAAAATTTTAGACAACTCTTATAAGAAAATGGACATATCCACCCGGTCATTAAAACCCAGGGGACCCATCGCGTTAGTACGCATAATCCATCTTGCTTCAGCTCTTAATAGTAGATTATGGAGATCACCCCCCCTAGGTGGTAAAGTGATTTTCTCAATACCTGCGAATGTCAGCACGCTAGGGTCTCCCTGATGTACTTCGCGGACATGAGTTATTAACCGCGGTACTCCTTTTCCGGTGGTAATCGTGCTGCAATGTTCGCGGAACCGCATATGCAAACATCTGATGGTCTTCCCAATATAGAAACGACCACATGGGCAGTATACAATATACACCACGTATTTTGTTTTACAAGATATGAACGCCTTGACCTCATGTCTGATGGAGCCTATTTGTAAAGCGCTTCCTGTAATATGGAACTTACATTGTGAGCATTGGCCGCAGCGATGATTTCCCTTAGGGGCATTAGAACCGAGCCAATTGTTATTCTCTCGAGGCAACCTATTGTGTACTAATAAGTCCCTTAAATTTTTGCTGCGTTTATATGATATCAACGGGCCTTTCTTAACCATTTCCGTTAAATCCTTATCTCTCTCGAGGACGTGCCAGTTTTTCTTTATGGCACTCCTAATGAGGTTATCAACCGGGCTAAATTGGAAACTAAAGGTAAACTGCTTCCCTACTGATCTCTGTGTTCCTGACCTCTTCACATGTATCCTATCCCTAGCTGTTTGTAAGACCTCCTCGGGGTAACCTCTCCTTTTAAACCTCTGACATAATTCGTTAGTTTGTGACTAGTGTTGAGCGATTCATTCCGATATTGGAAAGTATCGGTATCGGTTTGGATCGGCCGATATTCAAAAAATATCGGATATCGCCGATACCGATACCCGATCCCAATGCAAGTCAATGGGACCAAAATATCGGAATTAAAATAAACCCTTTCTTTCCTTGTAGGTTCATTCTACATGAAGGAAAACAACTAAGAATAATGTAGGATGTATGGGGGAGGTGGCGGAGACATTAAAGGCAATGAGGATTAGTCCAATCAAATAGAATAGCATGATTTTTTTTTTTTTTAAAGACGTTCGGATTGAAAAAGATATTGACTATGTAAATTTTTTTTTATTTTGTCAGATATTGATGTTTCACTATTCCACGACCTTCCCCTTCTTTTTTTTCCTTTTCCCACACTTTCATCTTCATCATCATCAGCATCTTTGACATCAACTTCTTCACCTTATTCATCTTCTTCTTCATCTTCTACCTATTTTTTTTTTTTATTACATTCTTCATATTCATTTTCTTCAACTATTATTATTCTTCCTATTCTACATATTCTTTTTATTCCACTGTTATTATTCTTCCTATTCTACTTCTTCATCATATTCTCATTTGTGACAGGCATTCCCGTAGTTGTTATCTATAAAAGTTGGAAGATTACACCTTCCGTTCTGCCAGTCACAAAAGTTACATTTGTCCGCGTTCAGTTTGGCCTGCAGCATCAGGCTTTATCCAGGGGCACCACGAGGAGGAACGGACTCACCCCCATACACTGCTTAGTCTTCTTCTGCATATAATTTAGATAATATCTTTTGCTCTGATATTAAGTCTTATGCTTAATGTTCTTCTGCTCTTTGTTCTGCAGCCTCTTGTTCTTCTGCTTCTCGGTCTTCCAAGTTGTCGTCTCCAGGGTCGTCGTCTTCAGTGTCGTCATCTCCGCCGTCGTCGTCTCCGCCGTCGTCGTCTCCGTCGTCGTCTCCGCCGTCGTCGTCGTCGTCATCGGGGTGGTCTTCCGGGTCGTCGACTTTAGGGTCTTCAACTTGGAAATGTAGCAGAAGGTACAAGAAGGCTGAGAAAATGCCAAGAACCAGCTGATGGAACTGGAACTCGGATGGCTACCCGAAGGTTCAAGAGCCTATGGAACTACCGAGGACCAGCTGATGTTACTGGAACCCGGTTACTAAGCAGGAGGTACCCGTGCTAAAAAGCACTACCAAGGACCGCCTGACGTTGGCGGAACTCGGATACCCAGAAGGAGGCATCTAAGCCAAAGGCTCTGCCCGGAACCAGCTGACGTTACTGGAACCAGGATGGGGAGCAGAAGGTACAAGAGCAAAAGACACTGCCGAGAACCAGCTGACGGTACTGGAACCCGGATGGGTAGCCGAAGGTCCAAGAGCCAATGGAACTACCGAGGACCAGCTGACGTTACTGGAACCCGGTTACTAAGCAGGAGGTACCCGTGCCTGAAAGCACTACCAAGGACCACCTGACGTTGGTGGAACTTGGATACCCAGAAGGAGGCACCTAAGCCAAAGGCTCTGCCCGGAACCAGCTGACGTTACTGGAATCAGGATGGGGAGCAGAAGGTACAAGAGCAAAAGACACTGCCTAGAACCAGCTGACGGTGCTGGAACCAGGTGGTGGACCCGAAGGCCCACAGGAGAGGAGAGAACAGCTAGGCCGCGAGGCAGCCGCAGTTACCGAACCCCAACAGTCCTACAGGGGGAGCTGGGCCTACTGGCACTACAGAACCAGCCTTGACTACCAGTTCACGCAGCCCACATAGGAAGCTCCTAAACTGGAGGCACCCTGGAGTTGGCTAACTCGACCGCACCACGACGGGGCAAGCATAGGCGTCTCAGTGAAGTTGACACAACCCGGAAACAGCTGACGGTGCTGAAACCAGGCTTGGCACGAGGGAGTACCTGTGACAAGAACACTGCCGAGAACCAGCTGGCGGTGCTGGAACCCGGATGCGTTGCCCCAGTGTGCAAGAGCCAATGGCACGACCGAGGACCAGCTGACGGTGCTGGAACCCGGTTACTAAGCTGTAGGTGCCCGCGCTTAAAAGCACTACCAAGGACCGCCTGGCGTTGGCGGAACTCGGATACCCAGGAGGAGGCACCTAAGCCAAAGGCTCGGCCCGGAACCAGCTGACGGTGCTGGAACCAGGTGGTGGACCCGAAGGTCCACAGGAGAGGAGAGAACAGCTAGCCCGCGAGGCAGCCGCAGTTACCGAACCCCAACAGTCCTACAGGGGGAGCTGGGCCTACTGGCACTACAGAACCAGCCTTGACTACCAGTTCACGCAGCCCACATAGGAAGCTCCTAAACTGGAGGCACCCTGGAGTTGGCTAACTCGACCGCACCACGACGGGGCAAGCATAGGCGTCTCAGTGAAGTTGACACAACCCGGAAACAGCTGACGGTGCTGAAACCAGGCTTGGCACGAGGGAGTACCTGTGACAAGAACAATGCCGAGAACCAGCTGGCGGTGCTGGAACCCGGATGCGTTGCCCCAGTGTGCAAGAGCCAATGGCACGACCGAGGACCAGCTGACGGTGCTGGAACCCGGTTACTAAGCTGTAGGTGCCCGCGCTTAAAAGCACTACCAAGGACCGCCTGGCGTTGGCGGAACTCGGATACCCAGGAGGAGGCACCTAAGCCAAAGGCTCGGCCCGGAACCAGCTGACGGTGCTGGAACCAGGTGGTGGACCCGAAGGTCCACAGGAGAGGAGAGAACAGCTAGGCCGCGAGGCAGCCGCAGTTACCGAACCCCAACAGTCCTACAGGGGGAGCTGGGCCTACTGGCACTACAGAACCAGCCTTGACTACCAGTTCACGCAGCCCACATAGGAAGCTCCTAAACTGGAGGCACCCTGGAGTTGGCTAACTCGACCGCACCACGACGGGGCAAGCATAGGCGTCTCAGTGAAGTTGACACAACCCGGAAACAGCTGACGGTGCTGAAACCAGGCTTGGCACGAGGGAGTACCTGTGACAAGAACACTGCCGAGAACCAGCTGGCGGTGCTGGAACCCGGATGCGTTGCCCCAGTGTGCAAGAGCCAATGGCACGACCGAGGACCAGCTGACGGTGCTGGAACCCGGTTACTAAGCTGTAGGTGCCCGCGCTTAAAAGCACTACCAAGGACCGCCTGGCGTTGGCGGAACTCAGATACCCAGGAGGAGGCACCTAAGCCAAAGGCTCGGCCCGGAACCAGCTGACGGTGCTGGAACCAGGTGGTGGACCCGAAGGTCCACAGGAGAGGAGAGAACAGCTAGGCCGCGAGGCAGCCGCAGTTACCGAACCCCAACAGTCCTACAGGGGGAGCTGGGCCTACTGGCACTACAGAACCAGCCTTGACTACCAGTTCACGCAGCCCACATAGGAAGCTCCTAAACTGGAGGCACCCTGGAGTTGGCTAACTCGACCGCACCACGACGGGGCAAGCATAGGCGTCTCAGTGAAGTTGGCACAACCCGGAAACAGCTGACGGTGCTGAAACCAGGCTTGGCACGAGGGAGTACCTGTGACAAGAACACTGCCGAGAACCAGCTGGCGGTGCTGGAACCCGGATGCGTTGCCCCAGTGTGCAAGAGCCAATGGCACGACCGAGGACCAGCTGACGGTGCTGGAACCCGGTTACTAAGCTGTAGGTGCCCGCGCTTAAAAGCACTAATAAGGACCGCCTGGCGTTGGCGGAACTCGGATACCCAGGAGGAGGCACCTAAGCCAAAGGCTCGGCCCGGAACCAGCTGACGGTGCTGGAACCAGGTGGTGGACCCGAAGGTCCACAGGAGAGGAGAGAACAGCTAGGCTGCGAGGCAGCCGCAGTTACCGAACCCCAACAGTCCTACAGGGGGAGCTGGGCCTACTGGCACTACAGAACCAGCCTTGACTACCAGTTCACGCAGCCCACATAGGAAGCTCCTAAACTGGAGGCACCCTGGAGTTGGCTAACTCGACCGCACCACGACGGGGCAAGCATAGGCGTCTCAGTGAAGTTGACACAACCCGGAAACAGCTGACGGTGCTGAAACCAGGCTTGGCACGAGGGAGTACCTGTGACAAGAACACTGCCGAGAACCAGCTGGCGGTGCTGGAACCCGGATGCGTTGCCCCAGTGTGCAAGAGCCAATGGCACGACCGAGGACCAGCTGACGGTGCTGGAACCCGGTTACTAAGCTGTAGGTGCCCGCGCTTAAAAGCACTACCAAGGACCGCCTGGCGTTGGCGGAACTCGGATACCCAGGAGGAGGCACCTAAGCCAAAGGCTCGGCCCGGAACCAGCTGACGGTGCTGGAACCAGGTGGTGGACCCGAAGGTCCACAGGAGAGGAGAGAACAGCTAGGCCGCGAGGCAGCCGCAGTTACCGAACCCCAACAGTCCTACAGGGGGAGCTGGGCCTACTGGCACTACAGAACCAGCCTTGACTACCAGTTCATGCAGCCCACATGGGAAGCTCCTAAACTGGAGGCACCCTGGAGTTGGCTAACTCGACCGCACCACGACGGGGCAAGCATAGGCGTCTCAGTGAAGTTGACACAACCCGGAAACAGCTGACGGTGCTGAAACCAGGCTTGGCATGAGGGAGTACCTGTGACAAGAACACTGCCGAGAACCAGCTGGCGGTGCTGGAACCCGGATGCGTTGCCCCAGTGTGCAAGAGCCAATGGCACGACCGAGGACCAGCTGACAGTGCTGGAACCCGGTTACTAAGCTGTAGGTGCCCGCGCTTAAAAGCACTACCAAGGACCGCGTGGCGTTGGCGGAACTCGGATACCCAGGAGGAGGCACCTAAGCCAAAGGCTCGGCCCGGAACCAGCTGACGGTGCTGGAACCAGGTGGTGGACCCGAAGGTCCACAGGAGAGGAGAGAACAGCTAGGCCGCGAGGCAGCCGCAGTTACCGAACCCCAACAGTCCTACAGGGGGAGCTGGGCCTACTGGCACTACAGAACCAGCCTTGACTACCAGTTCACGCAGCCCACATAGGAAGCTCCTAAACTGGAGGCACCCTGGAGTTGGCTAACTCGACCGCACCACGACGGGGCAAGCATAGGCGTCTCAGTGAAGTTGGCACAACCCGGAAACAGCTGACGGTGCTGAAACCAGGCTTGGCACGAGGGAGTACCTGTGACAAGAACACTGCCGAGAACCAGCTGGCGGTGCTGGAACCCGGATGCGTTGCCCCAGTGTGCAAGAGCCAATGGCACGACCGAGGACCAGCTGACGGTGCTGGAACCCGGTTACTAAGCTGTAGGTGCCCGCGCTTAAAAGCACTACCAAGGACCGCCTGGCGTTGGCGGAACTCGGATACCCAGGAGGAGGCACCTAAGCCAAAGGCTCGGCCCGGAACCAGCTGACGGTGCTGGAACCAGGTGGTGGACCCGAAGGTCCACAGGAGAGGAGAGAACAGCTAGGCCGCGAGGCAGCCGCAGTTACCGAACCCCAACAGTCCTACAGGGGGAGCTGGGCCTACTGGCACTACAGAACCAGCCTTGACTACCAGTTCACGCAGCCCACATAGGAAGCTCCTAAACTGGAGGCACCCTGGAGTTGGCTAACTCGACCGCACCACGACGGGGCAAGCATAGGCGTCTCAGTGAAGTTGACACAACCCGGAAACAGCTGACGGTGCTGAAACCAGGCTTGGCACGAGGGAGTACCTGTGACAAGAACACTGCCGAGAACCAGCTGGCGGTGCTGGAACCCAGATGCATTGCCTTGCCTATTAAAGATTGTCTTCCTAGAGCCCCAACTAGCGGTGTTGGAGCAAAGGGTAAGCAGGGGGAGATGAGTGTGGGCCGAAGCCTGCACTGGAGGCAGCTTTGTGTCTGCGTTGCGTTTGCAGGACACTTTGCCGGCTACACACTGGGGGAACAGCTGGCGTTGCTGAACCCCACTAACACAATGGCGTGTGTTTTTCTCTGTGCAGCTAGCACTTGCGGGCAAAAACTAGCGATGTTAGAGCCCGTGTTGAAGCAGGAGGAGGAGGAGAGGAGCAGAGTGTAGGCCGAAGCCTAGTTGAACCAATTTCAAAGGAAACCTTTAACCCCCCCCTCAGGTGTTACAAAGTACAAGAGACACACCTTGTGCAGTATTAATGCTGCACAAGTGAAAGGTTGCTCTATTAATTTGTCTACTTGCACACGCTGAATGAAAGACATACACAATTTACCCCATTCTACAGTCAAACTGTAGTGGATGCGTGACTTGGTTTTTTGATGAGACGCAGCACAGGTGTCCAAAATAACGCCTTGGTGCTTGGCGCAGCTTCCTGAGCGTTGTTATTTGCTGTACAGGAGTCTGCGCTCTTGTGTTATCCCTTGGCAATGCCCTGTTAGCGCTGCCCATCTTATGACATCATTTCATGTTGGCCGGTGCGGTTAACGATGGCCATAAATCCCATACCCACAGTGTCTTTTCATAAAGCCACACTGCGGTGCTGGGATTCGTGGCCTTGAGCAGTAAATATTTTGGCCGCTCACACACGTCCTTACACCTGCTTCAGACTGGGCGGCCTCTGCTGATCCCTTATCGCATGCCGCGGCCATGAGGCTGCACAGTCTGAAGAAGGCGGAAGGAGATGAGTTAAGACAGGCGAAGATATGCACTGCTCGTGCCCATCAATCACACCCTCGCAGTCAAAATAATTAAGACAACGAGGAGCATTGTTTCAGGCAGGGCGGACGAACAGGTGCAAGTAGCCAACCAATGATGTCAGAAGACGGGAAGCGCTACCAAGGGGGGTGCTGCGTATCATTAGAAAGGAAAGTCACACCTCAGGGACAGTGGAATGGTCTCAAAGAGACACATTTTGTACGTGTTGAGTTCCACGTGGGCAAGGAGAAAACATCAGCCACCTTGTACAAATGCAGCAGTACTGCTGTACAAGGTGGCTGTTATACATAGAAACACCTGGGGGTGGGGACCAGGCTCCCTTCAATTTCAGTTCATGTGCCTGCGTGGCGTTTGCAGGTCACGTTGCAAGCTGCACAGCAGGGGAACAGCTGGCGTTGCTGAACCCCACTAACACATTGGCTGGTGTTTTTCTCTGTGCAGATCGCTTGTCCGGGCAAAAACTGGCGGTGTTTGAGCCCAGGGTCAGCAGGAGGAGGAGAAGAGCAAAGTGTAGGCCGAAGCCTGCACTGGTGGCAGCTTTTGGTCGGTTGTGCCAGCGTGGCTTGTGCTGGACACGATGCCGGCTACACAGCAGGGGAACAGCTGGCGGTGCTGAACCCCACTAACACATTGGCTGGTGTTTTTCTCTGTGCAGCTAGCATTTCCGGGCAAAAACTAGCGGTGTTTGAGCCCAGGGTCAGCAGGAGGAGGAGAGGAGCAAAGTGTAGGCCGAAGCCTGCACTGGTGGCAGCTTTTGGTCGGTTGTGCCAGCGTGGCTTTTGCTGGACACGATGCCGGCTACACAGCGGGGGAACAGCTGGCGGTGCTGAACCCCACTAACACATTGGCTGGTGTTTTTCTCTGTGCAGCTAGCATTTCCGGGCAAAAACTAGCGTTGTTAGAGCCCAGGGTCAGCAGGAGGAGGAGAGGAGCAGAGTGTAGGCCGAAGCCTAGTTGAACCAATTTCAAAGGTTACCTTTAACCCCCCCTCAGGTGTTACAAAGTACAAGAGCCACTCCTTCTGCAGCATTAATGCTGCACAAGTAAAAGGTTGCTCTATTAATTTGTCTACTTGCACAAGCTGAATGCAACACGTACACTATTTAGCCCATTATACTGTTAAACTGTAGTGGAGGCGTGACTTGTCTTTTTAAAGAAAAGCAGCACAGGTGTCGAAAACAACACCTTTTTGCATGGGCGCAGCTTCCTGAGCATTGTTAGTTGCTGTACAGGAGTCTGCGCTCTTGTGATCCTTTGGCCATGCGCTGTGAGCGCTTCCTGTCTTATGACCTCATTTCATGTTGGCCGTTGCGGTTAGCGATGGACATGAATCCCAGACCCACAGTGTGTTTTTAAAAAATCACACTGCGGTGCTGGGATTCGTGCCCTGGTGCACTAAATATGTTTGCCGCTCACACATGTCCTTACACCTGCTTCAGACTGGGCGGCCTCATCTGATCCCTTATCGCATGCCGCGGCCATGAGGACACCCAGTCTGAAGAAGGCGGAAGGAGGTGACTTAAAACAGGCGAACATATGCACTGCACATGCCCATCAATAACACCCTCGCATCCAAAATATGAGACAACGAGGGGCGTTGTGTCGGGCAGGGCGGACGCACAGGCACAGGCAGCCAACCAATGATGTCAGAAGACGGGCAGCGCTAACAATGGGGGTGCTGCGTGTCATTAAAAAGGAAAGTCACACCTCAGTGACATTAGCATTGGTCTCTAATGAGACACATTTTGTACGTGTTGAGTTCCACGTGGGCAAGGAGAAAACATCAGCCACCTTGTACAAATGCAGCAGTACTGCTGTACAAGGTGGCTGTTATACATAGAAACACCTGGGGGTGGGGGGCAGGCTCCCTTCAATTTCAGTTCATGTGCCTGCGTGGCGTTTGCAGGTCACGTTGCAAGCTACACAGCAGGGGAACAGCTGGCGTTGCTGAACCCCACTGACACATTGACTGGTGTTTTTCTCTGTGCAGATTGCATGTCCGGGCAAAAACTAGCGGTGTTAGAGCCCAGGGTCAGCAGGAGTAGGGGGAGGAGAGGAGCAAAGTGTAGGCCGAAGCCTGCACTGGTGGCAGCTTTTGGTCGGTTGTGCCAGCGTGGCTTGTGCTGGACACGATGCCGACTACACAGCAGAGGAACAGCTGGCGGTGCTGAACCCCACTAACACATTGGCTGGTGTTTTTCTCTGTGCAGCTAGCATGTCCGGGCAGAAACTGGCGTTGTTTGAGCCCAGGGTCAGCAGGAGGAGGAGAGGAGCAAAGTGTAGGCCGAAGCCTGCACTGGTGGCAGCTTTTGTTCTGTTGTGCCAGCGTGGCTTGTGCTGGACACGTTGCCGACTACACAGCAGGGGAACAGCTGGCGTTGCTGAACCCCACTAACACATTGGCTGGTGTTTTTCTCTGTGCAGCTAGCAGTTCCGGGCAAAAACTAGCGGTGTTTGAGCCCAGGGTCAGCAGGAGGAGTAGAGGAGCAGAGTGTAGGCCGAAGCCTAGTTGAACCAATTTCAAAGGTTACCTTTAACCCCCCCCTCAGGTGTTGCAAGGTACAAGAGCCACACCTTGAACAGCATTAATGATGCACAAGTCAAAGGTTGCTCTATTTAATTTTGCTCCTTGCACACGCTGAATTAAACACGTACACTATTTAGCCCATTATACTATCAAACAGTAGTGGAGGCGTGACTACTAGTCTTTTTAAGGAGACGCAGCACAGGTGTACAAATTTACACCTAGGTGCTGTGCGCTGATTCCTTACCGTTGTTATTTGCAGTACAGGAAACTGCGCTCTTGTGTTATCCCTTGGCAATACCCTGTTAGTGCAGGCCGTCTCATGACCTCATTTCATGTTGGCCGGTGCGGTTAACGATGGCCATAAATCCCAGACCCACAGTGGCTTTTCCTAAAGTCACACTGCGGTGCTGGGATTCGTGGCCTTGTGCAGTAAATATGTTCGCCGCTCACACATGTCCTTACACCTGCTTCAGACTGGGCGGCCTCAGCTGATCCCTTATCGCATGCCGCGGCCATGAGGCCGCACAGTCAGAAGAAGGCGGAAGGAGGGGAGTGAAGACAGGGGAACATATGCACTGCTCGTGCCCATCAATCACACCCTCGCAGTCAAAATATATGAGACAACGGGGGGCGTTGTGTTGGGCAGGGGGGACGCACAGGCACAGCCAGCCAACCAATGATGTCAGGAGACGGGCAGCGCTAACAATGGGGGTGCTGCGTGTCATTAAAAAGGAAAGTCACACCTCAGGGACATTGTAATGGTCTGTAATGAGACACATTTTGTACTTGTTGAGTTCCACGTGTGCAAGGAGAAAAAGTCAGCCACCTTGTACAAATGCAGCAGTACTGCTGTACAAGGTGGCTGTTATACATAGAAACACCTGGGGGGATGGGGGGCAGGCTCCCTTCAATTTCAGTTCATGTGCCTGCGTGGCGTTTGCAGGACACGTTGCCAGCTACACAGCAGGGGAACAGCTGGCGGTGCTGAACCCCACTAACACATTGGCTGGTGTTTTTCTCTGTGCAGCTAGCATGTCCGGGCAGAAACTGGCGTTGTTTGAGCCCAGGGTCAGCAGGAGGAGGAGAGGAGCAAAGTGTAGGCCGAAGCCTGCACTGGTGGCAGCTTTTGGTCAGTTGTGCCAGCATGGCTTGTGCTGGACACGATGCCGACTACACAGCAGAGGAACAGCTGGCGGTGCTGAACCCCACTAACACATTGGCTGGTGTTTTTCTCTGTGCAGCTAGCATGTCCGGGCAGAAACTGGCGTTGTTTGAGCCCAGGGTCAGCAGGAGGAGGAGAGGAGCAAAGTGTAGGCCGAAGCCTGCACTGGTGGCAGCTTTTGTTCTGTTGTGCCAGCGTGGCTTGTGCTGGACACGTTGCCGACTACACAGCAGTGGAACAGCTGGCGTTGCTGAACCCCACTAACACATTGGCTGGTGTTTTTCTCTGTGCAGCTAGCAGTTCCAGGCAAAAACTAGCGGTGTTTGAGCCCAGGGTCAGCAGGAGGAGTAGAGGAGCAGAGTGTAGGCCGAAGCCTAGTTGAACCAATTTCAAAGGTTACCTTTAACCCCCCCCCTCAGGTGTTGCAAGGTACAAGAGCCACACCTTGAACAGCATTAATGATGCACAAGTCAAAGGTTGCTCTATTTAATTTTGCTCCTTGCACACGCTGAATTAAACACGTACACTATTTAGCCCATTATACTGTCAAACAGTAGTGGAGGCGTGACTACTAGTCTTTTTAAGGAGACGCAGCACAGGTGTACAAATTTACACCTAGGTGCTGTGCGCAGATTCCTTACCGTTGTTATTTGCAGTACAGGAAACTGCGCTCTTGTGTTATCCCTTGGCAATACCCTGTTAGTGCAGGCCGTCTCATGACCTCATTTCATGTTGGCCGGTGCGGTTAACGATGGCCATAAATCCCAGACCCACAGTGGCTTTTCCTAAAGTCACACTGCGGTGCTGGGATTCGTGGCCTTGTGCAGTAAATATGTTCGCCGCTCACACATGTCCTTACACCTGCTTCAGACTGGGCGGCCTCAGCTGATCCCTTATCGCATGCCGCGGCCATGAGGCCGCACAGTCAGAAGAAGGCGGAAGGAGGGGAGTGAAGACAGGGGAACATATGCACTGCTCGTACCCATCAATCACACCCTCGCAGTCAAAATATATGAGACAACGGGGGGCGTTGTGTCGGGCAGGGGGGACGCACAGGCACAGCCAGCCAACCAATGATGTCAGGAGACGGGCAGCGCTAACAATGGGGGTGCTGCGTGTCATTAAAAGGGAAAGTCACACCTCAGGGACATTGTAATGGTCTGTAATGAGACACATTTTGTACTTGTTGAGTTCCACATGTGCAAGGAGAAAAAGTCAGCCACCTTGTACAAATGCAGCAGTACTGCTGTACAAGGTGGCTGTTATACATAGAAACACCTGGGGGGGTGGGGGGCAGGCTCCCTTCAATTTCAGTTCATGTGCCTGCGTGGCGTTTGCAGGACACGTTGCCAGCTACACAGCAGGGGAACAGCTGGCGGTGCTGAACCCCACTAACACATTGGCTGGTGTTTTTCTCTGTGCAGCTAGCATGTCCGGGCAGAAACTGGCGTTGTTTGAGCCCAGGGTCAGCAGGAGGAGGAGAGGAGCAAAGTGTAGGCCGAAGCCTGCACTGGTGGCAGCTTTTGGTCAGTTGTGCCAGCGTGGCTTGTGCTGGACACGATGCCGACTACACAGCAGAGGAACAGCTGGCGGTGCTGAACCCCACTAACACATTGGCTGGTGTTTTTCTCTGTGCAGCTAGCATGTCCGGGCAGAAACTGGCGTTGTTTGAGCCCAGGGTCAGCAGGAGGAGGAGAGGAGCAAAGTGTAGGCCGAAGCCTGCACTGGTGGCAGCTTTTGTTCTGTTGTGCCAGCGTGGCTTGTGCTGGACACGTTGCCGACTACACAGCAGGGGAACAGCTGGCGTTGCTGAACCCCACTAACACATTGGCTGGTGTTTTTCTCTGTGCAGCTAGCAGTTCCGGGCAAAAACTAGCGGTGTTTGAGCCCAGGGTCAGCAGGAGGAGTAGAGGAGCAGAGTGTAGACCGAAGCCTAGTTGAACCAATTTCAAAGGTTACCTTTAACCCCCCCCTCAGGTGTTGCAAGGTACAAGAGCCACACCTTGAACAGCATTAATGATGCACAAGTCAAAGGTTGCTCTATTTAATTTTGCTCCTTGCACACGCTGAATTAAACACGTACACTATTTAGCCCATTATACTGTCAAACAGTAGTGGAGGCGTGACTACTAGTCTTTTTAAGGAGACGCAGCACAGGTGTACAAATTTACACCTAGGTGCTGTGCGCAGATTCCTTACCGTTGTTATTTGCAGTACAGGAAACTGCGCTCTTGTGTTATCCCTTGGCAATACCCTGTTAGTGCAGGCCGTCTCATGACCTCATTTCATGTTGGCCGGTGCGGTTAACGATGGCCATAAATCCCAGACCCACAGTGGCTTTTCCTAAAGTCACACTGCGGTGCTGGGATTCGTGGCCTTGTGCAGTAAATATGTTCGCCGCTCACACATGTCCTTACACCTGCTTCAGACTGGGCGGCCTCAGCTGATCCCTTATCGCATGCCGCGGCCATGAGGCCGCACAGTCAGAAGAAGGCGGAAGGAGGGGAGTGAAGACAGGGGAACATATGCACTGCTCGTGCCCATCAATCACACCCTCGCAGTCAAAATATATGAGACAACGGGGGGCGTTGTGTCGGGCAGGGGGGACGCACAGGCACAGCCAGCCAACCAATGATGTCAGGAGACGGGCAGCGCTAACAATGGGGGTGCTGCGTGTCATTAAAAAGGAAAGTCACACCTCAGGGACATTGTAATGGTCTGTAATGAGACACATTTTGTACTTGTTGAGTTCCACGTGTGCAAGGAGAAAAAGTCAGCCACCTTGTACAAATGCAGCAGTACTGCTGTACAAGGTGGCTGTTATACATAGAAACACCTGGGGGGGTGGGGGGCAGGCTCCCTTCAATTTCAGTTCATGTGCCTGCGTGGCGTTTGCAGGACACGTTGCCAGCTACACAGCAGGGGAACAGCTGGCGGTGCTGAACCCCACTAACACATTGGCTGGTGTTTTTCTCTGTGCAGCTAGCATGTCCGGGCAGAAACTGGCGTTGTTTGAGCCCAGGGTCAGCAGGAGGAGGAGAGGAGCAAAGTGTAGGCCGAAGCCTGCACTGGTGGCAGCTTTTGGTCAGTTGTGCCAGCGTGGCTTGTGCTGGACACGATGCCGACTACACAGCAGGGGAACAGCTGGCGGTGCTGAACCCCACTAACACATTGGCTGGTGTTTCTCTCTGTGCAGCTAGCATGTCCGGGCAGAAACTGGCGGTGTTTGAGCCCAGGGTCAGCAGGAGAGGAGCAGAGTGTAGGCCGAAGCCTAGTTGAACCAATTTCAAAGGTTACCTTTAACCCCCCCTCAGGTGTTGCAAGGTACAAGAGCCACACCTTGTGCAGCATTAATGCTGCACAAGTAAAAGGTTGCTCTATTTGTTTTGCTCCTTGCACACGCTGACTAAAACACGTACACTATTTAGCCCATTATACTGTCAAACAGTTGTGGAGGCGTGACTTGTCTTTTTAAGGAGACGCAGCACAGGTGTCAAAATTTGCACCTAGGTACTGGGCGCAGATTCCTGAGCGTTGTTATTTGCTGTACAGGAGTCTGCGCTATTGTGATCCCTTGGCCATGCGCTGTGAGCGCTTCCTGTCTTCTGACCTCATTTCATGTCGGCCGTTGCGGTTAGCAATGGACATGAATCCCAGACCCACAGTGTGTTTTCAAAAAATCACACTGCGTGGCTGGGATTCGTGGCCTTGTGCAGTAAATAGGTTTGCCGCTTACACATGTCCTTACACCTGCTCCAGACTGGGCGGCCTCAGCTGATCCCTTATCGCCTACCACGGCCAGGAGGCCGCACAGTCTGAATAAGGCGGAAGGAGATGAGTTAAGACAGGCGAACATATGCACTGCTCGTGCCCATAAACCACACCCTCGCTGACAAAATAAATATGACAACGAGGGGCGTTGTTTCTAGCAGGGCGGATGCACAGGCGCAGCCAGCTAACCATGATGACAAAAGACGGGAAACGCTACCAAGGGGGGTGCTGCGTATCATTAGAAAGGAAAGTCACACCTCAGGGACAGTGGAATGGTCTCAATGAGACACATTTTGTACGTGTTGAGTTCCACGTGGGCAAGGAGAAAAAGTCAGCCACCTTGTACAAATGCAGCAGTACTGCTGTACTAGGTGGCTGTTATACATAGAAACACCTGGGGGGGTGGGGCCAGGTTCCCTTTAATTTCAGTTCCTGTGCCTGCATGGCGTTTGCAGGTCACGTTGCCGGCTACACAGCAGGGGAACAGCTGGCGTTGCTGAACCCCACTAACACATTGGCTGATGTTTTTCTCTGTGCAGCTAGCACTTCCGGGCAAAAACTAGCGGTGTTTGAGCCCAGGGTCAGCAGGAGGAGGAGAGGAGCAGAGTGTAGGCCGAAGCCTGCACTGGTGGCAGCTTTTGTTCTGTTGTGCCAGCGTGGCTTGTGCTGGACACGTTGCCGACTACACAGCAGGGGAACAGCTGGCGGTGCTGAACCCCACTGACACATCACCTAGTGTTTTTTCTGTGTAGACAACACTTCCAGGTGGCAACTGACAGTGTTGAAACCCAGGGAATCAAAGAGGAGCAGAGTGTAGGCCGAAGCCTGCAGTGGAGCAAGTTGAAAGGGAACCTTTAACCCCCCCCCCCCAGGCATTTGTTGCTGAAAGAGCCATCTTGTACAGCAGTAATACTGCACATGGAAAATGGTGGCTCCGAAAATTATGCTCCTTGCAAACGCTGAAGTACACACTCATATAATGTGTCCCCTCACACCGTCAAACCATCCCGGAAGTGGGACTTTCCTTTGTAATGTGACACAGCACAGCCGTCATTCCAACCCCCTTGGTGCTGGGCGCCACCTCCTCAACGTTGTTTGGTTCTGTCACGGAGCCCGCGCTGTAATGTTATCCCTTGGCCATGCACAGTTAGCGGTGCCCGTCTTCTGACATCATGTAGGTGTCAGGCTGGCAGTGCCTGTGCGTCCAAGCTGCCCGAGATCCAACCTTGCAGTGTCATCTAATGTAGTCCCACTGCGGGCCAGGGATCCATGGGCATGCGCAGTGCATATCATCGCCTCTCACTCACCTCCTTCCTGCTTCTTCAGACTGTGCGGCGACACGGCCGTGGCATGCTATTAGGGATCAGCTGACGCCGCCTAGTCTGAAGAAGCGTGAAGAAGGGGAGTGAGAGGCTAGTATATGCACTGCGCATGGCCATGGATACCAGGCCCACTGTGGGATCACATTAGACGACACTGCGAGGTGTGATTTCGGGCAGCGTGGACGCACAGGCGCAGCCAGGACGACAACAAATGATGTCAGAGGACGGGCAGCGCAAACTGTGCATGGCCAAGGGATAACATAACAGCGCAGGGTCCATGACGGAATCAAACAACGCTAAGGAGGCAGCGCACGGTGCCAAGGGGGTAGCAATGACGGCTGTGCTGCGTCACATTACAAAGGAAAGTCCCACCTCTGGGACGGTTGGACGGTGTGAGGGGACACATTACATGAGTGTGTAGTTCAGCGTTTGCAAGGAGCATAATTTCAAGAGCGACCTTTCCCTTGTGCAGTATTAGTGCTGCACATGGTGGCTCTTTCAGTAACAAACGCCTAGGGGGGGGGGGGGACAGGTCCCCTTACATTTTAGTTGTGCCAGCGTGGCGGTCGCATGACACATTGCCGGATACACAGCTGGGGATCAGCTGACGTTACTGAACCCCAATAACAGAGGAGCGACTGTTGACTGTGCACACAGCACTTCCAGGCACCAACTGGCGGTGTTAGAGCCCAGGGACAGCAGGAGGAGCAGATTGGAGGTATTGCCACACACACAGCTGGGGATCAGCTGACGTTACTGAACCCCAATAACAGAGGAGCGACTGTTGACTGTGCACACAGCACTTCCAGGCACCAACTGGCGGTGTTAGAGCCCAGGGACAGCAGGAGGAGCAGATTGGAGGTATTGCCACACACACAGCTGGGGATCAGCTGACGTTACTGAACCCCAATAACAGAGGAGCGACTGTTGACTGTGCACACAGCACTTCCAGGCACCAACTGGCGGTGTTAGAGCCCAGGGACAGCAGGAGGAGCAGATTGGAGGTATTGCCGCACACACAGCTGGGGATCAGCTGACGTTACTGAACCCCAATAACAGAGGAGCGACTGTTGACTGTGCACACAGCACTTCCAGGCACCAACTGGCGGTGTTAGAGCCCAGGGACAGCAGGAGGAGCAGAGGAACAGAGTGTAGGCCGAAGCCTGATTGGAGCAAGTTGAAAGGAAACCTTTAACCCCCCCCCCCAAGACGTTTGTAGCTGAAAGAGCCATCTTGTGCAGCACTAAGGATGCAAAAGGAAAAGGTTGCTCTTTTAATTATGCTCCTTGCAAACACCGAAGTAAACACTAAAAATGTGTCCCTTTATACCGTTAAACCGTTCCGGAGGTGCGAATTTCCTTCGTAATGGGACACAGCACAGCTGTCATTCCTATCCCCTTGATGCCGTGCGCTGCCTCCTCAGCGTTGTTTTAAGCTGTCACGGAGCCTGCGCTGTTCTGTTAGCCCTTGGCCATGCCCAATTAGCGCTGCCTGTCTTCTGACATAATTTGGTGTCAGGCTGTCAGTGCCTGTGCGTCCACGCTGCTCCAGATCCCACCTCGCAGTCTCATCTAACGTAATCCCACTGCGGGCCTTGGAACCATGGGCATGCACAGTGCATAACCTCGACTCTCACTCCCCTCCTTCCCTCTTCTTCAGACTGTGCGGTGTCACGGCCGTGGCATGCTAGGGATCAGCTGACGGCGCACAGTCTAAAGAAGGCGGAGGGAAATGAGCGAGAGCCCGAGGGGAAGATATGCACTGCGCATGCCCATGGATCCCAGGCCCGCAGTGTGACTCAATCAGAAGACACTGCGAGGCGGGATCTCGGGCACCGCGGCCGCACAGGCGCAGCCAGCCTGACACCAAATTATGTCAGAAGACAGGCAGCGCAAATAGGGCATGCCCAAGGGATAACAGAACAGCGCAGGCTCCGTGACAGCTTAAAACAACGCTGAGGAGGCAGCGCATGGCACCAAGGGGGTAGGAATGACGGCTGTGCTGCGTCACATTACGAAGGAAAGTCCCAGCTCCGGGACGGTATAACGGTATCAGTGAACACATTTTATAAGTGTTAAGTTCTGCGTGTGCAAAGAGCTAAAAAAAAAGAGCTACCTTTTCCTTGTGCAGCATTACTGCTGCACAAGATGGCTCTTTCAGTAACAAACGACGGGGGGGGGGACAGGTTCCCTTACATTTAGGTTGTTGTGCCAGCGTGGCGGTCGCAGGACACATTGCCGGCTACACAGCTGGGGATCAGCTGACGTTACTGAAACCCAATAACACTGGGTCGTATGTTTTTACTGTGCAGCCTGCACTTCTGAGCCGCAACTGGCGGTGTTGGAGCCCAGGAATAGCAGTTCAGGTGGTAGAAAGATGAACACAGCAGGAGACCTGGATGACACCCAATTACTTAATCAGGCAGAGGAGTGGCAAATTCCTGCGAGATCCAGGCCTGGTTCATTTTCAGGAAAGTAAGCCGGTCAACGTTATCGGAGGATAGTCGCATGCGACGGTCTGTTAGTACACCACCTGCGGCACTAAAGACACGTTCCGATAAGACACTAGCCGCAGGGCAAGCCAGCACCTCCAATGCATACTGGCTTAGCTCTGGCCATGTATCCAGCTTAGAGACCCAAAACTTGAACGGGGAAGAGCCGTCTGGGAGTACAGTAAGAGGGCAAGCCATGTAGTCTGTCACCATCTGACGGAACCGTTGCCTCCTGCTGACTGGAGCCGCCGGTGATGGTGTAGACATTTGGGGCGGGCACACAAAAGTGTGCCAGAGTTGTGCCATACTGGGCTTGCCTTGGGCAGAGGCACTGCTTCTGCTCCCTCTTTGGGCAGAGCCTCCCCCACTGCCTCGACGCACTGAGCTGCTTTGTAAAGCACTAGCAGCACTCCTCTCAGTTGGACAGGAGAAGATGATGGAATTCACCAGTGTGTCGTGGTACTCCCGCAATTTACGCTCCCGGGTCAACGCAGGGATGAGGTTTTGGACGTTGTCCCGGTAGCGAGGATCGAGGAGGGTGAACACCCAATAATCAGGCATGTTGAGAATGTGGTCGATGCGGCGGTCGTTTCTCAGGCACTGCAGCATGAAATCCACCATGTGCTGCAGAGTGCCAACTGGCCCAGAAACGCTGTCCCCTGCTTGAGACATGATCTCTGCCCGCTCGTCATCACCCCACCCTCGCTGTACACACTGACCACTGGACAATTGTGTCGCTCCCTCCTCTGGACGGAGCTCTTCCTCCTCCATTGACTCCTCCTCATCCTCCTCACAAATTGGCCCCTGCGTACCCCTTTGTGAGGAACCACGTGGCGCTGACTCTCCAGAAGCTGATGGAAAAGGTGACTCCTCATCCTCCACCTCTTCCACCACATCATCCCTTAACCCTTGCAAAGTTTGCTGAAGCAGGCAGATAAGGGGGACAGTCATGCTGACTAGTGCATCATCTGCACTTGCCATCCGCGTGGAATAATCAAAAGGACGCAAAACCTGGCAGACGTCCTTCATAGTGGCCCACTCTGTGGTTGTGAAGTCTGATCGGCGCTGACTGCGACTTCTTTGCGCCTGATGCAGCTGGTACTCCATAACTGCTTGCTGCTGCTCACACAACCGCTCCAACATATGTAACGTGGAATTCCACCGGGTAGGTAGGTCACATATGATGCGGTGTTCCGGAAGGCGGAATCGGCGCTGCAGAGCAGCAATGCGGGATCTGGCCAAGCTGGAACGCCGCAAGTGAGCACACTCTAGGCGGACCTTGTGCAGCAGGGCATCAAGATCCGGATAGTCCCTCAGAAAACTCTGCACAACCAAATTGAGCACATGTGCCAGACATGGGACGTGAGTGAGGTTGCCAAGGGCCAAAGCTGCCACCAGATTTCGGCCATTGTCACACACTACCATGCCTGTCTGGAGATTCGCTGGCAGTAACCACACATCGCTCTCCTGCTTTATGGCATTCCAGAGCTCCTGCGCTGTGTGGCTTCGATGCCCCAATGAAACTAGTTTCAAGACGGCCTGCTGACGTTTGGCCACGGCTGTGCTCATGTCGGTCATAGGTAAACGTTCACGGGTCCATGTGGGGGTGGACTGTGACGGATCCTGCAGAGAGGAATCAGAGGAACTGGTGTAAGAGGAGGAGTCGATGCGTACAGACTGGATTCCTGCAATCCTTGGAGAGGGCAGGACACGTCAGTGGGCAGTGAGGGAAACATATCGCCCCTGTCCATGCTGACTGGTCCACGCATCGGTGGTGAGGTGGACCTTGCTACTGACGGCGTTCAGTAGCGCATGTTTTATGTTTGCCTCAACATGCCTGTGCAGGGCAGGGACAGCCTGCCTGCTGAAGTAAAAGCGGCTGGGCACCTTGTACTGTGGGACTGCCAATGCCATCAAGTCACGGAAGCTGTCAGTCTCCACCAGCCTGAACTAGAGCATTTCCAGGGACAACAGTTTGGCAATGCCTGCATTCAGAGCCTGTGCTCGGGGGTGGTTGGCCGAGAATGCCCGCCTTTTCTCCCATGCCTGTACTACCGATGGCTGTAGAGTAGACTGGGAGTGTGAGGATGACTGGGAAGGTGGTGCTGTGGGTGGAATTACACAAGGTCTCTGGGAGGAAGCCAAACCAGCTGTGCGTGAGCTGGAGGAAGAGGCAACACGAGCTGAAGAGGTGGTAGCTGCCGCTGTTGGTTGGCCTACATCTTCAGTGTGTTTCTGTAACTCCACCGCGTGCCTGGTCCGCACATGTTTCCACATATTTGTGGTATTGAGGTTGCTGACATTTTTCCCTCTTTTTACTTTATGATGACACAGCTTGCATTTGACAAAACAAATGTCATCTGCAACTGTGTCAAAAAAGGACCAGGCACTGCAAGTCTTGGGAGCGCCCTTTTTGGCTTTGGAAAGAGACAGGCTCCTAACGGGTGCCAAAGTGGAGGCTACAGGCTCCGCAGTCTTCCCCCTCCCTCTCCCTCTTTGGCCCGTAAGAGGAAGCTCTTCCTCTGAGCTGCTCCCACCACCTTCCTGTTCCTCACGCCACGATGGGTCAAGGACCTCATCATCTCCACTACCCTCTGCCACCAACTGCTCCTCCTGGGTAGTCTCAGCAGCACAGTACGCACGAGAAAGCGGCACCTGAGTTTCATCATCAGATGCGTACTGCGCTGTGGTCACCGGAGGCACTGGCCCACCTGCCTCTTCAGAGTCAGAGAGAAAAAGGTGTTGGGCATCACTGCACACTGCCTCTTCTTCCATTTCTCCAATGCTGCTTGGCTGGCCCCCTGTTTCCAAGCCAAGAGATTCAGAGAACAGAAGTAGAGACGGCTCCTGTCCTGGGCTCTCTGACTGCCTGGCCAATTTGGCAGGTGGTGAAGAGACAGATGGCTGCTCTCCAGTGCTCTGTGCCTGAGAGGATGTGGCACTAACTGAAGTCGATGCCGAGGCGTTAGCTGCCATCCACCCGACAACGGCTTCAATTTGGTCTTCACGCAGCAGCGGTGCACGGCGCTCTCCGACAAAGCTGCGCATGAAGGACTGTTCCCTGCTGAAACTGAGTGACGACGAGTCACCGGCGCCCGCAGCAGGCACAGAATCACCACGTCCTCTCCCTGCTTCTCTCCCTGCTCCGCGCCCACGCCCACGTGCCTTACTCCCTGCCCTCTTCATCTTGGTTGACAGATAAAGATAAGCAGAAAAGTACTAAGGCCTTAGTGTGCTTATTCCTGTAATGCTCCTCCTAACAGGTGTAAGAAACACTAATGTTGTAAATTGTGGACTAAACTTTATTATTTTTCAAATGTGGCCTACACAAGTGTTAAGTTGTGTTTGGTGAACTTAACTTTTTTTTTGGTGCAGATCAGGCTACAGAGCTAGTTTAAATCACACGGAGACCGTGCAGACAGCCGTAAACGGCGCTGCAAGGCCAAAAAACCCTCCTCTAGGTTATCCTATATAGTGTTTTTCCACTATTTAGCTGGATACAAGTGGAAAGACACTAATAGGAATTTTTTTTTTCAAATTTTAAACTGGCTGCACTATTTGAAAAAAAGGAAATTGTTTTTCAAGGTATGAGGCAGTAACGCACCCTGAGCTGAATCCAACCGGCTATGGCTGCACACAGACTACAGGGCGAGCTGGGCTCACACGGAGACCATGCAGACAGCCGTAAACGGCGCTGCAAGGCCAAAAAACCCTCCTCTAGGTTATCCTATATAGTGTTTTTCCACTATTTAGCTGGATACGAGTGGAAAGACACTTATAGGATTTTTTTTTTTCAAATTTTAAACAGGCTGCACTATTTGAAAAAAAGGAAAATTTTTCGCAAGGTATGAGCCAGTAACGAACCCTGAGCTGAATCCAACCGGCTATGGCTGCACACAGACTACAGGGCGAGCTGGGCTCACACGGAGACCGTGCAGACAGCCGTAAACGGCGCTGCAAGGCCAAAAAACCCTCCTCTAGGTTATCCTATATAGTTTTTTTCCACTATTTAGCTGGATACGAGTGGAAAGACACTAATAGGAATTTTTTTTTTCAAATTTTAAACAGGCTGCACTATTTGAAAAAAAGGAAAATTTTTCTCAAGGTATGAGCCAGTAACGAACCCTGAGCTGAATCCAACCGGCTATGGCTGTGACTGATGGCTATGACTGATCTTTACCTTCTAGACACAGGTGAGCGGTTCACTCAGCTTCTTTCCGTCGTTAGTGCCGTCCGGCTGTTTCTTCTTTGTTTGTATTTAGTGACTTTATCAGACTGTGCACACGACTGTTGCTGTAGTGTCTGTGCGCTACCTGTACGGTAACGTGACATCCTGTTTTGGATTGTTAGTGGGACAGTAACGGATTCCCACACAGGAACACGATGGAAGGTCAAGCGATCGGAGCGGGCTTACAAGCCGGCCGGGAGGATGTATCAAACTTTTTTAAGGAATGCGAGCAGGCTGACGAGGTTTTCACTTTAAGCACCAGATCGTTGGAACATAAATTGATCAATTTGACAGAAAGAGAAACACGTCTGTTTTGGACCAATAATTCCCTGCGGTCTTATATGGACTGTGGCAGGGTTCCTAGAGGACTCAGAGTTTGGAAAGAGATCGCACATTTTTCTCATGATTCCAACTTTAAAACGGAGTGGGAAGGCATAATGCTCAAATGTTCACAAGAATTGCTGGCACTAGTGTTAAGAGCTAACATGCAAAGTTACACGGAGGTGACAGCTGATTTGAAAAAAGCCCAAGATGAATTAAGAAGCAGATTGACAGACAACCAATGGGCACTATTTAACAAAAAAATGGATACCAAGATTATTCCATTCCAAGCCGAGATCAAAGCACGTAAAAGAGATAAGTTTATACGTGATAAGAATGACTTTGAAAAAGGGTTAATCTTTACTTGGAATAAACAACTAAGCGGGGCGAACAAGGGTCCCCAACAGACTGGTTCGAGGAGAAAGTTTTTCAAAAAACGCAAGACCGGCGCCAGGAGAGAGTATTACACTACGGACTCCGATTCTAGCCAGAGTGATGGTGCGGCAACTTCCGGGAACGCGGAGATTGACTCTGTGCCCATAGGTGATAACCAACGATCAGGTGTCCCTTTAGAAGGAGAACGAGAAGAGGAGGCAGGAGGAGGGGAAAATTACGATCTCCGTCGCAAACGGAAGACAGTGTCATGGAGGGCGAGACGGCAGTTGTGAACTCTGAACAAAACGTATTGAACTTGACCAAACATCACCTGTGTCCGGAACATTGTACATTACTGAGCAAAGGTTTATCATACTGTATTCCGGAAGAGTTCAATTTTACTGACTTTAAAATTGAATTGTTTAAGGCTATCCGTAAGATACATCTTTTTAAAACTTTTTCGTCTGATAGGTCCACTCCCGGTTATGCTAGTAGAGAGGGTGAAAGACCAGTCAACATTGGCCCTTTGGGCTTCCTAGCATCAGCAGAATGTCAGTCTTTAGCCAATATGAGACAGGATGGGGCTTTATTGTTGAGCTTGTCTGAGAATATAGCGGAGTTTGCGGGGCCGTCCAGTTCCGTTATAGCTCCATTCACGGGGGGTGTCCCTTCCCAATATATGCCACCCACGTCACCTGGGAATGTGATCGACTTGTTTGAGACACTGGTGATCAAAGACGTAGAGGCTCTTTTATATACTAAGGCACCGTCTAATCTATCTGATATTGAACGAAAAGCATTGAAAGAGATTTCAGGTTGGTCAGACACCATTGTGAGACAGGCCGACAAGGGCGGAAAAATTGTGTTGATCCCCAAAGAGATGTATATAAAAGAAGCTGAGAGACAATTAACAGAGGAGAACACTTATATCAGACTTACACAAGATCCAACTTATAAGTATAAGGGAGCCTTACAGGCATTACTCAAACAAGCAGTAGAGAAAGGAGTACTTTCCCAAAACAAGGCGGAGAAGCTGCTGCCGGAGTTCCCCCTCAAACCTCATTGGTACTATGTACCCAAAATACACAAGTCCGAAGTGGACCCCCCCGGTCGCCCTATCGTGTCCGGGGTGGGCTCATTAATAATCTTTATTTAATAATCTTTATTTTTTATATAGCGCTAACATATTCCGCAGCGCTTTACAGTTTGCACACATTATCATCACTGTCCCCGATTAGGCTCACAATCTAGAATTCCTATCAGTATGTCTTTGGAATGTGGGAGGAAACCGGAGTGCCCGGAGGAAACCCACGCAAACACGGAGAGAACATACAAACTCTTTGCAGATGTTGTCCTGGGTGGGATTAGAACCCAGGACCCCAGCGCTGCAAGGCTGTAGTGCTAACCACTGCACCACCGTGCAATGGTTAACTGAACCATTGTCTAAGTATGTGGATTGGTTGTTACGTCCTATACTTGGTAGCATACCGTCGTATCTTAAGGATACCGATGCATTTCTTAAGAGTATTAAATACTTTCAATGGCAAACGGGTTTTGCTTTAGCCTCAGTGGACGTTACCAATTTGTACACTAGGATCCCCCAGAAATTGGGTGTAGAATCCGTGAGGTACATCTTGGAGTCCACTGATCGGTCCCAAGCCTTTATTGATTTTGTTTGCGACGGTTTATCGTTTATTTTAACACACAATGCGTTCACGTTTAGGGATTTGTGGTACAAACAAGTAACTGGTACCGCGATGGGGACTCCGGCAGCATGCACCTTCGCAAATTTGATTCTAGGTCTTTTCGAAGAGAAATATATCTATGCTGACCAGAATCCATACTCCAAACACATCAAACACTACTGTAGATATGTCGATGATATGTTCTTTATTTGGGACGGAACTGTCGACACGTTTTCCTCTTTTGTAACATATCTAAATAACAATACCATGAACATGATGTTCACATCTGAATATGGAGATCAACAACTTAATTTTTTAGACGTATCGGTCGAGGCGAAGAATGGGACATTAGTGACAACACTTTTTCGTAAACCCGTGGCGACAAATTCGGTTCTCCATTACAATAGCTACCATCCTGCTCATGTTAAGCGTTCTCTACCGTATAGCCAGCTGTTGCGAGTGGAAAGGGTGAATAACACACAAGAGGGGGCTTTGTCACAAACTAACGAATTATGTCAGAGGTTTAAAAGGAGAGGTTACCCCGAGGAGGTCTTACAAACAGCTAGGGATAGGATACATGTGAAGAGGTCAGGAACACAGAGATCAGTAGGGAAGCAGTTTACCTTTAGTTTCCAATTTAGCCCGGTTGATAACCTCATTAGGAGTGCCATAAAGAAAAACTGGCACGTCCTCGAGAGAGATAAGGATTTAACGGAAATGGTTAAGAAAGGCCCGTTGATATCATATAAACGCAGCAAAAATTTAAGGGACTTATTAGTACACAATAGGTTGCCTCGAGAGAATAACAATTGGCTCGGTTCTAATGCCCCTAAGGGAAATCATCGCTGCGGCCAATGCTCACAATGTAAGTTCCATATTACAGGAAGCGCTTTACAAATAGGCTCCATCAGACATGAGGTCAAGGCGTTCATATCTTGTAAAACAAAATACGTGGTGTATATTGTATACTGCCCATGTGGTCGTTTCTATATTGGGAAGACCATCAGATGTTTGCATATGCGGTTCCGCGAACATTGCAGCACGATTACCACCGGAAAAGGAGTACCGCGGTTAATAACTCATGTCCGCGAAGTACATCAGGGAGACCCTAGCGTGCTGACATTCGCAGGTATTGAGAAAATCACTTTACCACCTAGGGGGGGTGATCTCCATAATCTACTATTAAGAGCTGAAGCAAGATGGATTATGCGTACTAACGCGATGGGTCCCCTGGGTTTTAATGACCGGGTGGATATGTCCATTTTCTTATAAGAGTTGTCTAAAATTTTGTTTCCTAGTGGCCTGTTTTTGATAATAGACGTATAAGTTTTTCTTGTTCAATGCCATCCGTTTACAACAGATACTGTAGTGGTATCAGAATGTTGATTTATATGTCTGTTAAAGTAATTTATTAATGGTAGCGTTAACCTTTTTTCCCTTATAAGTCTCTGTTTCCTCTTTGTCGGTTTCTGGTGCTTCATAGATATGTTTTTATTTATGTTTTTAAGTGACTCGTCATGCAGTGGGATGTGCTCGGTGTATTGCGGGAGGAAGTAGGGAGGGGGAGCTTGTGTCTCACCTGGCCCTATTTCTTCTGGCGTTACTGATTACATCTGCACTGACCCGTTGAAGCGCCAGTCAGGCGCGAAACGGCCGTCGTCTAGCCCAGCCGCATTCCTTTCCTTGCACCACCGGCCGTGAAGATGTTTTTTATGCATTTGGAATAAAGCTTACCCGCATCGGATGTCCAGGTTGTGCGCTCCTTTTCTTCAGATTTGTGATACATTTGTGGCTGCTTTCTCGTGGAGCTCTTGCACCCAGGACTGATCTTTACCTTCTAGACACAGGTGAGCGGTTCACTCAGCTTCTTTCCGTCGTTAGTGCCGTCCGGCTGTTTCTTCTTTGTTTATATCTATATATCTATTTCCATAGATATGTCCATATCCATGTTTCTAAACCCCTTCACCCCTGGAGCTTTTTTCGTTTATCGCTCCCCTTCTTTCCAGAGCCATAATGTTTCCGTCAATATGGCCATGTGGGGGCTTATCTTTTGCGGGACAAGTTCTACTTTTGAACGACACCATTGGTTTTACCATGTCGTGTAACAGAAAATGTGAAAAAAATTCAAAGTGCGATGAAATTGCAAAAAAAGTGCAATCCCACACTTGTTTTTTGCTTGCCTTTTTGCTAGGCTCACTAAATGCTAAGGCTGTGTGCACACGTTGCCGATTTGATTGCAGATCCGCAGCGTTTTTTGCCGCACAGAATTGCAGCAAATCCGCAGTGTAGTGCACAACCAATGTAAGTCTACGGGAGCCTCAGACTTGTTGTGCACATGCTGCGGAAAAGGCCGCACCGAAACGCAGCTTTTTTTTTTTCTCCGCAGCATGTCACTTCTTTTGTGCCGAACTGCAGCGTTTCTGCACCCTTAGGCCGGGATCACACACAGCGAGATATGGCCGAGTCTCGCAGGTTAAAACCAAGCTCTGGCACCGGCACTCTGGAGCAGAGCGTGCAGCCGCACAGCAATAAATGGAGCCGCACGCTCCGCCCCGGAGTGCCGGTGCCAGAGCTTGTATCTCGCTGTAGTGTGACTCCGGCCTTACACTTTCATTGAGATGTAAAAAATATCTGCAGTTTTGCTGCGGATGTGGGTCCGAGAAACGCTGCAGTTCAGGAGGAGGCAAGTGTGTGGGCGGTGACCAGGGCCGAACTGGCCATCGGGCACTTCTGGCAAATGCCAGAAGGGCCGGTGCCAGTAGTGGGCCGCTGCACTCTTTCCCCCTCCTTCCGCCAGTGCCGCCGCGCATTCAACTATACCGGCGTCTATGACGTCGGTATAGTTCAATGCAGTGATGCAATGCAATGCAATGACGATCACTCTCCCATCATTCCCCGCTCTGCCTCTGACACTGCGGGTGCGCGATGACGTCATATCATCGCACACCTGCTGTGTCCTGGGCAGACTGCAGCCGCCGAGACAGGAGCAGCGCAGGCAAGAGGAAAGGTGATGAGAGTGTGGAGCCATTATCGGGGGGATGAGATGTGGGTTGTGCTCTATATACCACTGTGTGGGCTGTGCTGTGTATGTACCACTGTGTGGGCTGTGTATATACCACTGTGTGGGCTGTGCTGTGTATATACCACTGTGTGGGCTGTGTTGTGTATACTACGCGGGCTGTGCTGTATATACTACTACGCGGGCTGTGCTGTATACTACTACACGGGCTGTGCTGTATATACTACATGGGCTGTGCTGTATATACTACGACCCGCGCTGTGCTGTATACTACTACATGGGCTGTGCTGTATACTATGCAAGTTGTGCTATATTATATGCGGGCTATGATATATACTATGGGAGGTATATTATATTCTATGGGGGAGGCCGTGTTATATACTACTAGCTATTGAACCCGTTCTACGCCCAGGTGGCGAGCATTTATATTGGTATATGGTCTCCATCCTGTCATGTGCTGCTCCATCCTGCAGCCCCATTCTGACATGCGCTGCTCCCATCCTGCGCCCCCGTTCTGTCATGTGCTCCCATCCTGCGCCACCGTTCTGTAATTTGCTGCTCCCATGCATATGGCCGGTACACTGCTCCATTATGGTTCATGGCCCCCATAACATGCTCCATAGTATATGCCCCGTACACTGCTCCATAAATGTTGATGACCCCCATAAGATGCTCCATAGTATTATATGCCCCGTATGCTGCTGCGATATATATATATATATATATATATATATATATATAAAAAATAACATACTCACTTATCGTCGCTGGGCGCCGAGTGCTGGGGGGCCTTAGCAGGCGGGGACACCGGCGCGCTGTGGGGGGTCAGGTGCCGGTATTGCCGCTAGCTCAGGCCCCCGACACTTGCTATATTCACCTGTCCCCTGTTCCAGCGCTGCACGCCACTTCTTCCGGGTCCTCTGGCTGTGACTGTTCAGTCAGAGGGCGGCGCGCATTAAGCGCGTCATCGCGCCCTCTGAACTGTGAAAATCACAGGCAGAGGACCCGGGAGACGGAGCCGCACACAGCGCTGGAACGGGGGACAGGTGAATATAGCTTATACTTACCCTCCTGGCGCGTCCCTGCCTCTCCGTTTACGCATACCTCGATCTCCTGGGAGCGTCACTCCGTGAGGTCCAGACTGCGCCGGCGCTTGCGCAGTCTATAAAGGCTTCGGACAGAGTGACGCTACCAGTGTTATATTATAGATGTGGCTGTGTTATATACTACTGCGGGGGTATATTCTATTCTATGGGGGAGGCTGTCTTATATACTATGGGGGGTATATTATATTCTATGGGGGAGGCTGTCTTATATACTATATGCGAGCACATTTGCAGGATCCGTTTTTTTCGCCGGATCTTTTTTTTTCTGCCGTATCCGTTTTTTTCTCAGAGTTGTATTAGCGCCGGAGTGCGCCTGATGGCCACACGTTTCATCCATTTTTTGCTAGATCCGTCGCTGTGCATTTTTTCGACGTACCGAAAAACCGTTTCTCTGTATGTGTTTTCCGTCCGGCGGAAACAGCTTTTTTGACGTATCCTGCAAAAAACGGATGAAACGTGTGGCCATCAGGTGTAATCCGGCGCTAATACAACTCTATGAGAAAAACGGATCTGGCGTAAAAAAAGGATTCGGCGAAAATAAACGGATCCGGTGGAAAAAACAGATCTGGTGGAAAAAAAAAACATCCGGCGGAAAAAAACGGATTCGGCGGAAAAAAAACGTTCCGGTGGAAAAAAACGGATCCTGCAAATGTGCTCGCAGGATGCGTTTCACCCATAGACTTGTATTAACGACAGATGGCCACAAGTCGCGTCCGTCGTGCTACGGATCAGTCGTGTTTTGGAATACCGTCGGCACGAAAAAACGTTCAAGTGAACGTTTTTTTGGCCGTTGCGCCCGCTATTTTCTACCGTGCATGCGCGGCAGAAACTCCGCCCCCTCCTCCCCACACTTCAGAATGGGCAGCGGATGCGTTGAAAAACTGCATCCGCTGCCCACTTCGTACACAAATTTCACAACGTGCGTCGGTACGTCGGCCCGACGCATAGCGACGGACCTGTACCGACACAAGAGTGAAAGAGGCCTTAATGAGCGTTTAATTTTTTAAAAATAAAGAAAAAAACGGCGTGGGCTCCCGCGCAATTCTCTGAGCCAGAGGGGGAAAGCCGACGGCCGGGGGCCAATATTTGTAGCCTGCTATGAATATCAGCCCGCAGCTGTCTGCATAGCCTTTACTGGCTATTAAAATAGGGGGACCCCCCCAAAAAATGACGTGGGGTCCCCCTATATTTTATAGCCAGAAAGACTACGCAGACAGCTGCGGGCTTATATTCATAGCCTAGAGAGGGGCCATGGATATTGCCCCCCCCCTTCCCGGCTACAAATACCAGTCCGCAGTCATCCCACAAATGGCGCATCTGTAAGATGCGCCAATTCCGGCACTTAGCCCCTCTCTTCCCACTCCCGAGTAGCGGTGGGATATGGGGTAATAAGGGGTTAATGTCACCTTGCTATTGTAAGGTGACATTAAGCCGGGTTAATAACGGAGAGGCGTCAATAAGACGCCTATCCATTACTAATCCAATAGTAAGAAAGGTTTAATAAAACACACACACATTTGGAAAAAAGTATTTTAATATTCTTCATTTAACCATACTTACCATACTTCAGCGCCTGCAAAAAAAAGTAAAATAATAAACCGTATACTCCCTGTCCGACGCAGTCCAATTAATAACGAGTGTCCCACGACGATCTCCCCTATAGAACAGTGACATCGGGTGATGTCACTGCTCTATAGGAACTTCAGTGACACACTGACAGGAGACAATGGCTCCTGCAGTGCATCACTGAGGTTACTCTAGTTCACTGGTCTCACTTTATGGCAATTGCTGCGTGGGAAAATGTCTCACCCAGCAATGCCAATAGTGAGACTAGAGACTATTTTCTCACAGGGGCGTAGGAATACCTTGTGAGGAATACATGATGGAAGGATACCTTCCATCATTGTGTTCCTGGAGCCTTTGGAGAGTGGTCGCATCAACTGATGCTCCTGCTCTCCACGGGAGATCGTCGTGGGACACTCGTTTTAATTGGATTTCTGCGGACAGGGAGTATATTGTTTGTTTATTATTTTAATATTTTTTACAGGTGACAATGGCTTCGGGGAACAAAGTGACAAGTGATGGTGAGTATGTACTCTATGTTATATGTACTGTATGTCTGTAGTATGTATGTACTGTATGTCGCATGTCGTCGCATGGTGCATGTCGTCGCATGGTGCATGTCGGCGCATGGTGCATGTCGGCGCATGGTGCATGTAGCATGTCGCCGCATGTAGCATGTCGCATGGTGCATGTCGTCGCATGGTGCATGTCGTCGCATGGTGCATGTCGCATGGTGCATGTCGGCGCATGGTGCATGTAGCCGCATGTCGCATGTCGTCGCATGGTGCATGTCATCGCATGTCGCATGTCGTCGCATGGTGCATGTCGGCGCATGGTGCATGTAGCATGTCGTCGCATGGTGCATGTCGTCGCATGGTGCATGTCGCCACATGGTGCATGTCGTCGCATGGTGCATGTAGCCGCTTGGTGCATGTCGCATGTCGTCGCATGGTGCATGTCGCCGCATAGTGCATGTCGCCGCATAGTGCATGTCGCATGTCGGCGCATGGTGCATGTAGCATGTCGCAGCATGGTGCATGTCGTCGCATGGTGCATGTCGGCGCATGGTGCATGTAGCATGTCGGTGCATGGTGCATGTCGTCGCATGGTGCATGTCGTCGCATGGTGCATGTTGTCGCATGTCGCATGGTGCATGTCGGCGCATGGTGCATGTAGCATGTCTCCGCATGGTGCATGTCGTCGCATGGTGCATGTCGTCGCATGGTGCATGTCGTCGCATGGCGCATGTCGTCGCATGGTGCATGTCGCATGTCGGCGCATGGTGCATGTAGCATGTCGCCGCATGGTGCATGTCGTCGCATGGTGCATGTAGCCACTTGGTGCATGTCGCATGGTGCATGTCGTCGCATGGTGCATGTCGGCGCATGGTGCATGTCGGCGCATGGTGCATGTAGCATGTCGCAGCATGGTGCATGTCGTCGCATGGTGCATGTCGGCGCATGGTGTATGTAGCATGTCGGCGCATGGTGCATGTCGTCGCATGGTGCATGTTGTCGCATGGTGCATGTCGGCGTATGGTGCATGTAGCCGCTTGGTGCATGTCGGCGCATGGTGCATGTAGCATGTCGCAGCATGGTGCATGTCGTCGCATGGTGCATGTTGGCGCATGGTGCATGTAGCATGTCGGCACATGGTGCATGTCGTCGCATGGTGCATGTTGTCGCATGGCGCATGTCGGTGCATGTCGCATGTCGGAGCATGGTGCATGGTGCATGTCGCCGCATGGTGCATGTCGCCGCATGGTGCATGTCGTCGCATGGTGCATATAGCCGCTTGGTGCATGTCGCATGGTGCATGTTGTCGCATGGTGCAAGTCGTCGCATGGCGCATGTCGTCGCATGGTGCATGTCGCATGTCGGCGCATGGTGCATGTAGCATGTCGCCGCATGGTGCATGTCGTCGCATGGTGCATGTAGCCGCTTGGTGCATGTCGCATGTCGTCGCATGGTGCATGTCGCATGTCAGCGCATGGTGCATGTAGCATGTCGCAGCATGGTGCATGTCGTCGCATGGTGCATGTCGCATGGTGCATGTCGGCGCATGGTGCATGGTGCATGTCGGCGCATGGTGCATGTCGTCGCATGGTGCATGTTGTCGCATGGTGCATGTCGGCGTATGGTGCATGTAGCCGCTTGGTGCATGTCGCATGGTGCATGTCGCATGTCGGCGCATGGTGCATGTAGCATGCCGTCACATGGTGCATGGTGCATGTCGGCGCATGGTGCATGTAGCATGTCGGTGCATGGTGCATGTCGTCGCATGGTGCATGTCGTCGCATGGTGCATGTTGTCGCATGTCGCATGGTGCATGTCGGCGCATGGTGCATGTAGCATGTCTCCGCATGGTGCATGTCGTCGCATGGTGCATGTCGTCGCATGGCGCATGTCGTCGCATGGTGCATGTCGCATGTCGGCGCATGGTGCATGTAGCATGTCGCCGCATGGTGCATGTCGTCGCATGGTGCATGTAGCCACTTGGTGCATGTCGCATGGTGCATGTCGTCGCATGGTGCATGTCGGCGCATGGTGCATGTCGGCGCATGGTGCATGTAGCATGTCGCAGCATGGTGCATGTCGTCGCATGGTGCATGTCGGCGCATGGTGTATGTAGCATGTCGGCGCATGGTGCATGTCGTCGCATGGTGCATGTTGTCGCATGGTGCATGTCGGCGTATGGTGCATGTAGCCGCTTGGTGCATGTCGCATGGTGCATGTCGCATGTCGGCGCATGGTGCATGTAGCATGCCGTCACATGGTGCATGTCGTCGCATGGTGCATGTCGGCGCATGGTGCATGTAGCATGTCGGCACATGGTGCATGTCGTCGCATGGTGCATGTTGTCGCATGGCGCATGTCGTCGCATGGTGCATGTCGGCGCATGGTGCATGTAGCATGTCGTCGCATGGTGCATGTCGTCGCATGGTGCATGTAGCCGCTTGGTGCATGTCGCATGTCATCGCATGGCGCATGTCGTCGCATGGTGCATGTCGCATGTTGTCGCATGGTCATGTTGCATGTCGTCGCATGGTGCATGTTGTCGCATGGTGCATGTCGTCGCATGGTGCATGTCGTCGCATGGTGCATGTCGTCGCATGGTGCATGTAGTCGCATGGTGCATGTCGTCACATGGTGCATGTAGTCGCATGGTGTGTGTTGTATGTATGTATGTATTTACTGTGTTTTTTTTTTTTTTTACATTCAACACATTAGCCGGATGATGGGACTACTACTGTCCCATCATTGGCTAATGTGTCACTCACTGTCAGTGTAGCAGGCAGAGCCCGATGGGACTTGTAGTCCCATCGGACGATGCCTGCACACACACGCACAGCGCCGGCACACACACACACGCATAGCGCCGGCACACACACACACACGCACAGCGCCGGCACACACACACACAGGCACAGCGCCGGCACACACATGCACGCACAGCGCCGGCACACACACGCACGCACAGCGCCGGCACACACAAACACACACAGGCACAGCGCCGACACACACACACAGGCACAGCGCCGGCACGCGCACACGCGCACACGCACAGCGCCGGCACACACACACAGGCACAGCGCCGACACACACACACAGGCACAGCGCCGACACACACACACACAGGCACAGCACCGGCACACACACACGCACAGCGCCGGCACACACACACACACTGGCACAGCGCCGGTGGTCACAAGCGCCGGCGGGCACAAGCACCGGCGCCGGCGGGCACAAGCACCGACACCGGCGGGCAGAAACACCGGTGGGCACAAGCACCGGCGGGCACAAGCACCGGCGGGCAGAAACACCGGCGCCAGCGGGCACAAGCGCTGGCGGGCAGAAACACCGGCGGGCACAAGCACCAGCGCCGGCGGGCACAAGCACCGGTGGGCAGAAACACCGGCGCCGGCGGGCAGACCCCCGGCGACCGCAGCACAGCCCCGTCCTCAGATCCCAGCATGCCACTGAGCAGTGAGCACACACAGAGCCCCGCCCGCCCTCAGCACAGCCCTGCAGGCAGCCGCCAGCCCCGCCCCCAGCCCAGTCACTCTTGCTGAGTGACTGCAGACTGTGGGGGCTGGTTACGCCTGCTGCTGACGTCACGTCAATTTCTAGAGCCTGGAAATTGACGTGACGTCGGCGGAAATGAGCGGCGGCTGCAGTCTGGGGGTCATGTGACCCGTACCCAGCTGCAGCCATAGCGCCGCTCACAGGCAAAAACGTCAACAGAAGGTAATGGCACAATTCATTAGGGGCCCGGGGGGGGGTACATTGGGGGGTTAATTGAAAGTAGTGGACAACCCCTTTAATGACCGAGCAAATTTTTACAATTCTGACCACAGTCACTTTATGAGGTTATAACTCTGGAACGCTTTAACGGATCCCGCTGATTCTAAGATTGTTTTTTTCGAGACATATTGTACTTCATGATAGTGGTAAAATTTCTTCGATATTACTTGCGATTATTTATGAAAAAAATGGAAATATGGCAAAAAATTTAAAAAAATTTTGCAATTTTCAAAATTTGTATTTTTATGCCCTTAAATCAGAGAGATATGTCATGAAAAAAAGTTAATAAGTAACATTTCCCACATGTGTACTTTACATCAGCACAATTTTGGAAACAAATTTTTTTTTGTTAGGGAGTTATAAGGGTAAAAAGTTGACCAGCAATTTCTCATTTTTACAACACCTTTTTTTTTTTGGGGACCACATCACATTTGAAGTCATTTTGAGGGGTCTATATGATAGAAAATAATGAAACTGCACTGCGCGGCCCTGCACTTAGTAACCCGATGTTTACCCTGGTTACCCGGGTGCTGCAGGGGGACTTCGGCATCGTTGAAGACAGTTTCAACGATGCCGAAGTCTTTCCCCTGATCGTTGGTCGCTGGAGAGAGCTGTCTGTGTGACAGCTCCCCAGCGACCACACAACGACTTACCAACGATCACGGCCAGGTCGTATCGCTGGTCGTGATCGTTGGTAAATCGTTTAGTGTAACGTACCTTTACTAAATACTTTTTTTCACCACTGTAATAGTATGCCCAAGTCGGACTCCCTCACTTTGATGTGGGCTCCGGCGCTGAGCCCACATCTTTCCTGGTATATGTCAGCTGTTTTCAACAGCTGACATGTGTCCAGAATAGTCGCGGGTGGAATCGCGATCCACACACGCCTATTAACCCCTTAAATGCTGATGATAAATGCTGACAGCGGCATTCAACTCACTCTTCCAGCCATTAGACCGGAAACCTGCCCACCGGTGACCCTGTCATGTGATCGTGGGTCACCGGTTCAATGGCATGACAGCCAGAGGTATCCTGGAGACTTCTATGGTCGTCAGAGCTGGCTTGCTGTGAGCGCCGCCCAGTGGTCGCGCTCATAGCAAGTGAGTAATTCTGCTATATAGAGGCGATCTGAACACAGCCTCTATGTAGCAGAGTCGGTCGAGTTGTGCTAGCTTCTAGCCTCCCATGGAGACTATTGAAGCATGCCAAAAGTAAAAAAAAAAAAAGGTTTTAAAAATATGAAAAAATGTAAAAGTTAAAATCACCCCATTCAAAAATAAATAACAAAAAAAATCCAACCTACACGTATTTAGCATTGCCGAGTTCAGAATCACCCAATCTATCAATAAAAAAAGATTTAAGCTAATTACTAAACGGCGTAGCGAGAAAACAGTCAAAATGCCAGAATTACGCTTTTTTGGTCACCGCGACATTGCATTAAAATAACGTATCTGCACCAAAATGGTATCAGTTAAAACGTCAGCTCGGCACACAAAAAATAAGCCCTCACCCGACCAGCGACCACGAAAAATGGAGACGCTATTGGTATCAGAAAATGGCGCTTTTTTTTTTAAACAAAGTTTGGATTTTTTTTTCACCACTTATAAAAAAGAACCTTGACATGTTTGGTGTCTATGAACTCATAATGACCTGGAGAATCATAATGGCAGGTCAGTTTTAGCATTTAGTGAACCTAGCAAAAAAAAAAAAAAAAAACAAGTTTGGGATTGTACTTTTTTTTGCAATTTCACTACGCTTGAAATTTTTTTTCTGTTTTCTTGTACAAGTCATAGTAAAACCAATGATGTCGTTCAAAAGTACAAATTGTTCTGCAAAAAACAAGCATTCACATGGCCATATGGACGGAAAAATAAAAAAAGATATGGCTCTGGGAAGGAGGGGAGCGAAAAAGGCAAAACCAAAAAAGCTTCAGTCATGAAGGGCTTAATTTTTATGGGGAATAGGGGGTAACTTGAACTTTTGTACATTTTTCATATTTTTGTTAAAACAAAATTTTCACTTTTCATTGTATTCAATTTTAAGTGGGAAAACTTGCACAATTGGCTGCTGACTGAATACTTTTTTTTTGTATAATTCAAATCATGATCTCCTATGAATGCCAGCCACAGCCTGCCTTTCACAGGAAAACAGTCATGACAAGCATGGCGGTCTTCAGCTGATGCCAGCTGTCATGGCAAGCCATCTGAACAATGCGATCACAGGTCACGGGCATGCTGAAGGGCAGATGGAATGACACGCTCCCCTCAGAGATTAACAGCAGCATTTACAGCCAAGGGCAGAGCTCTGCTCTTAGAGGCAGATGATGGCTGATTAAATCAGCCATCATCAGCTGGGAAAGATACAGGCGGGTCCACATCAAAGTCAGAGACATGACATATAACATAAATGTATGTCATGAAAGTGTTAAGACTAAAATTGCAACACCAAGAAGGAATTATGGAAATCACAGGATGGAGATGTGTTTTAATGATGTGGAAATGGTGAAAAATAGAAAAAAAAATTTCAAAACTTCTCGATTTATTCAGTATTGGCTATGAGCTTCACACGTAGAAATCACCGCACTTACACACAATGGGATGAAATCAATGAAATTATTAATATCTGAGAAACGCTCTGAATGCACTTGGGCAAATTGTCAAGATCCGCTGCTGGCAGCTTCCTTTGCAATTGTTGACCAATGAGATCCTTGATGTGCTCAATGGTAGGCAGGTCCGGAGACAGAATAGGTAGATGCTGGATACTGGGTATGTAGATGCTGTTTACTGCTGAGTGCTGCCAGTATTATTCTCATGTATAAAATATATATAACAGAGCAATACTCTGTATATCCTACAATGCCTTTGTGTTTGGAGTTAATAACTAATGGTACATCAGTTTTCTGGATTATATATATGTATTTGTTCTTAAGATCCATCATGAAATACTGCAATAATAGAATTTTTCAGTTATTTATTTTAATGTTATATGTGTGTGCTTTAGCTTTATACCATTGTTATTGAATAGCACATTCTAACTAGGTTCAAGTCCTGAACTGGAACAATGTAAGAAGAAAAAAATCACCAGTAACATTTCTCCTATGCTTCATTTTCAAGGTTGTTGGACAAAAGATGTATCAGAAGAGAACATCAATAAGCGGTAGTGAGAAATGTGTTATTTTACTATGTTCATTATTATTTTTAGAATTGCAGGAATATTGTTAAAGAGTAACCGTTGTTATAATTTTTTTCAGAAATCAATAGCACAAGTGAAAATAAGAACTTTGCAACATATCTTATTAGAGAAATTATCTTCTTTTTCCTACTGAACTTACCTTTTCCTCTCAAAAATCTCAATTTATGGGTATAATATGACTTCAGTGAATACAGATTTCCACATTACTGAGGAAAGACGTGACAGCTGGTGCTCATGAAGTTCTATGGAGAACTGTAATTGTCTTTTTTTGAGAACTTGCAGCAAAATGTCGGTGTCTGCCTCTAGCTCCTTCGACCTCAGGAGAACTTGCTGCAGAATGTCTGCACCTAACTCCTCCCAAATCAGGAGAACTTGCAGCAGAATGTTTGTGTCTGACTCTAGCTCCTTCCACATCAGGATAACTTGCAGCAGAATGTGTGTGTCTGCCTCTAGCTCCTCCGACCTCAGGAGAACTTGCAGCAGAATGTCTGTGTCGGCCTCTAGCTCCTCCCACCTCAGGAGAACTTGCTGCAGAATGTCTGTGTTGGCCTCTAGCTCCTCCCACCTCAGGAGAACTTGCTGCAGAATGTCTGTGTCTGCCTCTAGCTCCTCCCACCTCAGGAGAACTTGCAGCAGAATGTCTGTGTCTGCTTCTAGCTCCTCCCACCTCAGGAAAACTTGCTGCAGAATGTCTGTGTCTGCCTCTAGCTCCTCCCACCTCAGGAGAACTTGCAGCAGAATGTCTGTCTGCCTCTAGCTCCTCCCACCTCAGGAAAACTTGCAGCAGAATGTCTGTGTCTGCCTCTAGCTCCTCCCACCTCAGGAGAACTTGCAGCAGAATGTGTGTGTCTGCCTCTAGCTCCTCCGACCTCCGGAGAACTTGCAGCAGAATGTCTGTGTTGGCCTCTAGCTCCTCTCACCTCAGGAGAACTTGCAGCAGAATGTGTGTGTCTGCCTCTAGCTCCTCCGACCTCAGGAGAACTTGCAGCAGAATGTCTGTGTTGGCCTCTAGCTCCTCTCACCTCAGGAGAACTTGCTGCAGAATGTCTGTGTCTGCCTCTAGCTCCTCCCACCTCAGGAGAACTTGCAGCAGAATGTCTGTGTCTGCCTCTAGCTCCTCCCACCTCAGGAAAACTTGCAGCAGAATGTCTGTGTCTGCCTCTAGCTCCTCCCACCTCAGGAAAACTTGCAGCAGAATGTCTGTGTCTGCCTCTAGCTCCTCCCACCTCAGGAGAACTTGCTGCAGAATGTCTGTGTCTGCCTCTAGCTCCTCCCACCTCAGGAGAACTTGCAGCAGAATGTCTGTGTCTGCCTCTAGCTCCTCCCACCTCAGGAGAACTTGCAGCAGAATGTCTGTGTCTGCCTCTAGCTCCTCCCACCTCAGGAAAACTTGCAGCAGAATGTCTGTGTCTGCCTCTAGCTCCTCCCACCTCAGGAGAACTTGCAGCAGAATGTCTGTGTCTGCCTCTAGCTCCTCCCACCTCAGGAGAACTTGCAGCAGAATGTCTATGTCTGCATCTAGCTACTTCCTCCGCCTCCATCTATCTGTAATACATAGTAAGAGTGCTGCAATGTCTAGAGATTATTGGAGAATATACAAGAAAGATGTAGCTGCAGTGACGAGTAGCACACAGTAAAGAAGCCAGTAACTTTCCTTCTGGTTTTAGTTAGGAAAGTTTTTGTAAGGCACACAAAGTGTCCTGGGAGAAAGAAAGGAGCTGATGGTATCTAAGTAACAGGTGGAGACAGCAGGCCACCCCAACAGTGTGAAAGAGCTGGAGACAGACTGTGACTTCTTCTAGAAGGGGCTGAAAAGAATAACATTTCTCCTTGTGGAGAGTGACTTGCCAAGCCTGGCATGCCAATGTGAGGAGACTTTTAAGCTTCTGGGATATTAAATAAGCAAATTACCTCTTCAAAGAGAGAGGACTAGAACTTTGCACATATGAGGGGCATGACTCCGAAACATAATGTCTGCAAATTGAGATTCTGGTTTGGCTTTTATCCCATCATATTTCAAGTCTCGTTAAAGGGTCAGTATTGACTTTTAGGATTGCTACTTTCAATAGGTGGCACTAGAGTTCCAGTCATCTTCCCCTATGAAGAGGCAGTTTGCATATTTAGTTTCCCAAAGGAGCATTGCAAGGCTTAAAAGTCTCCTCACATTGGCATGACATGGCTTGGCATGTCACTCATCTCAAGGAGAAATGTTTCTCCTTGGATCTCAGTCAGATGCCTCTCACCCGGCCAAAAACTAGATTTCACACTTTGAACTAATGAGGGGCAGAACCCTGAGAAACAGTGTCTGCAAATTGAGATTCTGGTTTGGCTTTTATCGTAAGTAATGTAGCAAGGCTCATTAAAAGGTCGATACTGACTTTTAGGATGGCTACTTCCAATAGCTGGTGTTAGAGTTTAAGTCCTTCCTCTCTGAAGAGACAATTTGCATGCTCCTAGAAGATGACAGCAAGGCACAAGAGACAGAAAAAGACTGTATACCACACAGAAGCAATCCAACTTATAGAAAGACATGCAGTAAATTCAAAAACATCACAGAAAAATAACAGCCTTGCCAATGATAAAGGTGAAGGGCAGCATAGGTGCTAAATTTAATTTAAATTTAGTGTAGGGATCAGGGCCGGACTGGGACTAAAATTCAGCCCTGGCATTTGAAGGTCCACATGCCCACTTGTCACATGGTGAATATGTAATATCTATGTGTACCTCTAGGTCACAAGAAGTGAGGTGCGTGTAACATGACTATATAACATAGACCTGTGCCCAGTATTACAGCTTAGTCCTTTTTATTGCTCTTAGGTGGAGGATCGGGCAAAACTGCTATTTCACACACAGAACTGGGTCTCATAGATAATGAAGATGATGCTGCGCTCAACATAGTGCTGCTGCGGCATCTTCATATAGCTGATGGACAGTGATGCAAAGAGTCATATACCCACTGAGCTAATATTTATTTATTTTACTCACTGATATAGCGCCATTAATTCCACAGCACTTTGCAGATATTATCTTTACTGTCCACATTGGGGCTCACAATCTACATTCCCTATGAGTCATTGGAGTGTGGGAGAAAACCAGAGTACCCGGAAGTAACCCACACAAACACGGGGAGAACATACAAACTCCTTGCAGATGTTGTCCTTAGTAGGATTTGAACTCAGGACCCCAGTGCTGCAAAGCAACAGTGCTAACCGCTGAGCCACCAAAAATCTCTACAAAGGCCAAGATCTGTGTTACCGCCATATCGTGGCCATATACTGGTAGATATCAGCTGTGCAGAACATATAAGAGATCAACGTACAGTTATATACACTGCTCAAAAAAATAAAGGGAACACTTAAACAACAAGTAAATCAAACTTCTGTGAAATCAAACTGTCACTTAAGAAGCAACACTGATTGACAATCAGTTTCACATTCTGTTGTGGAAATGGAATAGACAACAGATGGAAATTATTGGCAATTATCAAGACACACACAATAAAGTAGTGGTTCTGCAGGTGGGGACCACAGACCACATCTCAGTACCAATGCTTTCTGGCTGATGTTTTGGTCACTTTTGAATGTTGATTGTGCTTTCACTCTTCTGGTAGCATGAGACAAACTCTATAACCCACACAAGTGGCTCAGGTAGTGCAGCTCATCCAGGATGGCACATCAATGCGAGCTGTGGCAAGAAGGTTTGCTGTGTCTGTCAGCGTAGTGTCCAGAGGCTTGAGGTGCTACCAGGAGACAGGCCAGGACACCAGTAGACATGGAGGGGGCCATAGGAGAGCAACAACCCAGCAGCAGGACCGCTACCTCAGCCTTTGTGCAAGGAGGAACAGGAAGAGCACTGCCAGAGCCCTGCAAAATGACCTCCAGGAGGCCACAAATGTGCATGTGCCTGCACAAATAGTTAGAAACCGACTCCATGAGGATGGTCTGAGTGCCCGACATCCACAGATGGGGGTTGTGCTCACAGCCCAACACCGTGCAGGATGCTTGGCATCTGCCACAGAACACCAGGATTGGCAAATTCGCCACTGCCCTGTGTTCTTCATAGAAGAAAGCAGGTTCACACTGAGCACATGTGACAGACGTGACAGAGTCTGGAGATGCCGTGGAGAGTGATCTGCTGCCTGCAATATCATTCAGCATGACTGGTTTGGCAGTGGGTCAGTAATGGTGTGGGGTGGCATTTCTTTGGAGGGCTGCACAGAGGTTGCCTGACTGCCATTAGGTACCGAGATGAGATCCTCAGACCCCTTGTGAGACCATATGCTGGTGCGGTTGGCCCTGGGTTCCTCCTAATGCAGGACAATGCCAGACCTCATGTGGATGGTGAATGGAGAGCGGGATGGTGGGTGGAGAGGGTTGCCAGCTTGTACATTTTGGCCAAAATATTGATCAATCCCTCATGTATTTTATACATAATTTCTTATCTCTTTATTGCACATTCTTCCATATATTTGCAAGATGCAGCCAGGCTCATGAGAATTGGTTGGATGAATTAGGGTGTCTGTCCTTGTCGGGTGCACCGTGCACTTACAGTTGAAACTAGAAGTTTCCATACACTTTATAAAAAGACATCTGCAGGTTTCACTCAATATCTGTTATGAAATCAGAACAAACTTTTCCCGTTTTAGGTCAATTAGAATTACCATAATTATTAATATTTGCCAAATTCCAGAATAATGACAGAGAATGTTTTAAGGCATTTTTATTACTTACTGCAAAGTCAAAGGTTTCCATACATTTCATTAGTATTTGGTACCTTTGCCCTTACACTGAATGACTTGGGTCAGAAGTTTGGGATCCCCTTCCACAAGCTTCTCACAATAGTTGGTTGGAATTTGGGCCCATTCCTCCTGACAAATCTGCTGTAACTGATCCAGGTTTGTAGGTCGCCTTGCTCGCATTGGCCTTTTCAGATTTGCCCATAAATTTCCAATAGGATTGAGATCAGGGCTTTGCGATGGCCGCTCCAAAACATTTAATTTGTTATCCTTTAGCCACTTTGTTACTATTTTGGCAGTATGCTTCGGGTCATTGTCCATTTGGAAGACCCTTTTCCGCCAAAACTATAAATTCCTGCCTGATGTGTTGAGTTGTTGCTTCAGTATTGCCACATAATCTTCTTTTCTCATGATGCCATCTATTTTGTGAAGTGCACCAGTCCCTCCTGCAGCAAAACAACCCTACAACATGATGCTGCCAGCCCCGTGTTTGACTGTCGGGATGGTGTTCTTAGGCTTCAAAGCTTCTGCCTTTTTCCTCCAAACGTAGCGATGGACATTGTGCCCAAAAAGTTAAATTTTAGCTTCATCAGACCACAGGACATGTCTCCAAAAAAGTAAGGTCTTTGTTCTTGTGTGCATTTGCAAACATTAATCTGGTTTTTTTATGTTTCTTTTGGAGTAATGGGTTCTTCCCGGCAGAGTGGCCTTTCAGTCCGTGTTGATACAGTACTCGCTTCATTGTGGATAGTGACACCATCTTACCAGCTTCCTACATCATCTTCACAAGGTCTTTTGCTTTTGTCGTTGGGTTGATATGCACATGTCGAACCAAAGCACGTTCATCTCTGGGACACAGAACCCATCTCCTTCCTGAGCGGTATGAAGGCTGGACACTCCCATCTTGTTTGTACTTGCGTATAATTGTTTGTACAGATGAGTCAGGCGCCTTCTGGTATCTTGAAATTGTACCCAAGGATGAATCAGGCTTGTGCAAGTCCAATTCTCTTTCTGATATCTTGGCTGATTTCTTTACACTTTCAAGCAGTGTATTTCACGTGTGCATTAAAATACATTCACAGGTGTGTCTCTAATTAGCTCAGGTGTTTCCAAAAAACCTATCAGAAGCTTCCAAACACATGATCTCATCATATGGGCAGTCCAGAATTGTTTAAAGGCATAGTAATCTTTGTGTATGTGAACTTGTGACTTTGCAGTAAGTAATAAAAATGCCTTAAAACATTCTCTCTTTCTCATTATTCTGGCATTTTGCAAATATTAATAATTATGGTAATCCTATTTGACCTAAAACAGGAAAGGTTTATTTTGATCTCATGTCAGATATTGCATGCAGATGTGTCTTTTTATATAGTGTATGAAAACTTCTGGTTTCAACTGTGCATAGTGTGGAGCAGCCCTGCTGATCTAAAAGTGTGGCCTTCAGTAATAAGATGTAAGCCAGACACTGTGCATCACATGTATGAGTGTGACTTGCGCCCTATGTAAGCCTCATCCGGGTGCATGTTTAATACTAATCAATCACCCCCCTTCATGAACTGGTAGGTTTGTGAGTAGTTTCTGCATCCATATTTTGCACCTGTGCTGCCCCCGCCTTCATCATGGGGTCTCCTCCATCCTGCAGTGTATTTACATTCTAACCTGATGTTGGTTAGACAGTTTTTTTTCTGTGACAGAAGGAATCTGGCTCCAGGGCCTGCCCCATAAAGAGCACATGCAGAAGCTGCAGAGCAAGACAAGAGGACACCACCCTCAGAGGCCATAGTAGCAAGATCTGGAGGCTCGGGAGTGGACCCATTGCCTGTGACTGCAAGTATTCAGAGACTGATTGATTATTGCTATTGTGGCCTGTTATTCAGAATCCATCCATTTTAAGAGATTCCAGCCTTCCATTTGCTGTTTTCCTCATTGCCTACATTTACTGCGATTTTCTTGATCTCAACTAAGTAAAGTGTTGTTGAAATATAATCCAGCCTCAGTGTCACTGTCGCCTATCCTCCTGCATCATACATCTCTGCTACAGCAATACTATAAACACCAGCTGTCATCTTCGATTTCGCAATGGGAAAATCTGTATTCACAGAAGATGAATTGATAGTAAAAGGTCAATCCAAGAGGACAAAGAAGCAAATTTCATTATATATTGCAAAGTTGCATATTTTTTAGTATTCTATTAATTTATTTTTTGAAAATAATTATGACACTTACTCTTTAAAGTATGTCTTGACTTATCTGTGATACTTTAGATTGAAAATGTATTAAGCTTTTGCTGCAGAATTATTGTAGGTAGACTAGGGCTGCATTTGTTCATAACTTGTCATGCAGCTCCAATGTACATAACATGCACTAACATGAAAAAACTTCTATAATAAAATAATAAATCCAACCTGTGACGGAGATGGATGTGGACCTACTGTGCAACGGGCCAGGCTTACCCTGGAGCAGCATTATTAAGCGACTACCTGGGTTTTACTATTGCCTTTGATGATGAGGATAGGTTTGGCAATAAGTAGTCAACAAGTGTCACTCCAGGGCAGTCCCCAGACCTGCACCAGCTGATCCACGGGTCTGAGCAGGTATGCAAAGTACAGGAGGGCAAGACAAAAAAAAAATGCTCAATAACCACCTCTTTAAAATTGCATTTGCATTTTTCTTTATATCTAAATGTAACATGGCCATATCCAAAGTCCCTTGCCAGATCTAAATAGTTCTTCCACAGACAAGCTTTGTGCCAGGTACTCTGACTACCACTTCCCTGGGAGCTCTGGCCTCCACGCTTTAACCTCTGTACATGGATGTGGACTTAAACCGAGACCCTGAGTTAGTCCTTGGAGTAGCTGCTAGTCATTTAAGTTGGTCCTGAGCTAATTCTTGGAGTATCTGCTAGTCGGTGAAGTTGGCCTTGAGCTAGTTCTTGGAGTAGCTGCTAGTCGGTGAAGTTGGCCTTGAGTTAGTTCTTGGAGTGGCTGCTAGTCGGTGAAATTGGCCCTGAGTTAGTTCTTGGAATAGCTACTAGTCGATGAAGTTGGTCCTGAGTTTGTTCTTGGAGTGGCTGCTAGCCGGTGAAGTTGGCCTTGAGCTAGCTCTTGGAGTGGCTGCTAATCAGTGAAATTGGCCCTGAGTTAGTTTTTGGAATAGCTACTAGTCGATGAAGTTGGTCCTGAGTTAGTTCTTGGAGTGGCTGCTAGTTGGTGAAGTTGGCCCTGAGTTAGTTCTTGGAATAGCTACTAGTCGATGAAGTTGGTCCTGAGTTAGTTCTTGGAGTGGCTGCTAGTCGGTGAAGTTGCCCTGAGTTAGTTCTTGGAATAGCTACTAGTCAATGAAGTTGGTCCTGAGTTAGTTCTTGGAGTGGCTGCTAGTCGTTGAAGTTGGCCCTGAGTTAGTTCTTGGAGTGGCTACTTGTAGGTGAACATGGCCCTGAGATAGTTCTTGGAGTAGCTGCTAGTCGGTGATGTTGGCTGGAAGGAATGGTCAGGTAGCCATGTCAAAACAAGAAAGTATGGATAGAGACAAAATCATTCGGCGGAAGGAAGGTCAGTAATCAAGTAAATATTTACTGGAATCAACATACAAACTCCTTACAGATGTTGTCCTTGGTGGGATTTGAACTCTGGACAAGCAACAGTGCCACACACTGAGCCATTGTGTTGCTCATGTGGAGTTTGACTCAGATGGAGCATGTGAGTGAGATGTTAACTGATATGAGGGCACAGAACAATATTAAGCCCCCAGAGATGGAACACACCTTTTTCGTGTTTTGTTCAAGGGGCTGTATGAATGTCTGTTTTTTTTCTGAGAAGAGCTTCGTTAACATTTTTTACTTCTTGTTCACTTGCTTTTTAATTTTTCATTTTTAATAGTTTATCTTGAAGGTTTAAAATTGTGAACTCAATCAATATGGATTCTGAGATACTAAATATGTTTAGAATTTTTGGCTGCATTTTGCTATGTAAAAAAAGTGATTTTTCTTTTAAATATTTATTAGTCTCACAATGGGGCTTGATCATATATTTTTTGAAGATGCCAAAACCTACAGACAGGCGACCTATTAGACATTGCCTTTGGCATAGTGGGTAAACCTGTACATCATAGTGCCTTAGTGAGTTAAAATCTAGAAATTGTTTTTATTTCAACCTGAACACATAATTTTTCAACATCTATTTTCCATCCCTGTCTTTTTTTAATCCATTTTATTGACATATGAGGCTAACTCTTCTATTTATCCATCTATATCTGAAAGTAGTTGCTAGAAAAATTAGAGGTACCCTATGGAATTAACGGGATTTTTGTATTGAATGCTGCTAGTAAAATATAGTCTCACTGTTATCAAAGTCATAATTATATACAAACAAGGCATAAAGACCATCATCAGGTACAGGGAGACGTTTACTTGAGCTTTATGGCTTGAAATGTATTTTTATCTGAGACCAATATTAATTATTGAACCAGAAAAAGGCATTCCCAGTCCAGCATTGTTCTCTACGCATCTTTCTCTGTCGTTTCTTTGTCAGCTTTTTCGATTCTTTATAACACCATCAGCACCTTTTTTCAGCACATATGCTTCTCATGGTGCTCCCTAGAGTTTGTCCTATATATACAGACATCAGCCACTGGTTCCTTCTTTTATTTTATTATTTATTTTTAAATAAGCCTCGAATATATATTTTAGACTAAGTATAAATTAGTATTGATCTTTACTGAATTTTATACATTTTTTTCTTATACATTTTTATAGTCTATTTTTTTTAAACATTCAAAACCTAAGATGGAAGCAAAATGAACACATGCCCTGCTATAAGTAAGTAAAAAGCAAAAGTGCATATATATAACGACTTAGTGAACATTGTTTTTGATTAAAAAAAAGCCGTAAAAGCCACCCCACCATCGACAAAGTGTACCCAGTCGGGACAGTCCTAACCTCTAGTATTAAAACCTTACCATGTATTAAAAATGACCTCAATGTGAATAAGGGCCCAACTGTGGACTTGCAGCTTCACATTTCGAAGGCGTTGATTCTTCTTCTGTCTTGTTTCTGTATCAATTAGGTTTCACAGATAAGACCAAACTACGTATGAGTAGTGTTGAGCGATACTGTCCGATACTTGAAAGTATCGGTATCGGATAGTATCGGCCGATACCCGAAAAGTATCGGATATCGCCGATACCGATATCTGATACCAATACAAGTCAATGGGACACCAAGTATCGGAAGGTATCCTGATGGTTCCCAGGGTCTGAAGGAGAGGAAACTCTCCTTCGGGCCCTGGGATCCATATTAATGTGTAAAATAAAGAATTAAAATAAAAAATATTGATATATTCACCTCTCCGGCGGCCCCTGGACATCACCGCGGGTAACCGGCAGGCTTCTTTGTTTAAAATGAGCGCGTTTAGGACCTGAGAATGACGTCGCGGCTTGTGATTGGTCGCGTGGCGGTCACATGAGCGGCACGCGACCAATCAGAAGCCGCGTCATCATTCTCAGGTCCTAAACGCGCTCATTTTAAACAAAGAAGCCAGCGGTGATGTCCAGGGGCCGCCGGAGAGGTGAATATATCAATATTTTTTATTTTAATTCTTTATTTTACACATCACTATGGATCCAATACTGATTACCGATACCACAAAAGTATCGGAACTCGGTATCGGAATTCCGATACCGCAAGTATTGGCCGATACCCGATACTTGCGGTATCGGAATGCTCAACACTACGTATGAGCCTTTCTGTCACTTAGCAGGGGCAAAAACCTTTGAGATGCTTATCTCATCAGAACAGGTCAGCTTCTCTAAAAACTACTGTAACCTTCAAATATGACACCTATGCCCAAATGTAGTCATCTGCACATTGGATTGAATATTTTCCACGAGTCAGCAAACTAGAGTCACCATATCACCATTTTCCCCATAGGAGGAAGTCTCAGAGGTAGGTGTCCAGTGGATATGCAATAAATGTTTCAAATACCAGTTCAAAGTGTAACTTCACTTAAGAAAGCTTCTGGTCTCTTCTAACGCTGAAGACTGATCCAATATAAAGTCTACAAAAATAAAGCAGTGGTCATCTAAGCAACACGTATCCTTCATTTAGCCATCAGTGTTGGTCTCACCTTCCAAACCCCCAAAAATCAATACTCTATATGACATGTAAAAATTAGCCTGTCAAAATTGCTCGTTAGAGAAACCAAATTGGCAGCATCACAATCTAGAGGCAGCAATCCGAGCTTGGCGGGAAGATTGCAGCCAGGTATGTTCTCTGAAATGAGCACTTCCAAGAAATCATAGTTTGAAAAGTCAGCTGGGGAGTATTGGGAGAGACGTGTGTAGTCTGGTACGTTACCCTACCAGAATCTTCCCCTTCTGCTCCAGCTGATTGACACATTTCTCCCAAGTGTGTACATAAAAGAGATCGGTTAATCAACTGGAGAAGAGCAGGGAGACAAAGGCCACGGGCCAAGTTGGACTAATCAGGTTTCTCCGTATGTTTCAGGACGGCTTCTCAAGCCATGTTTCCTCTGCAACTCTGCAGCATTTCAGTGTAAAACATACAATGAATATATTTTTTCAATCGTGCACCCATTCATTTTTCCAACAGTTTGGGCAGCTGAGTCTATCCTAAGAATTAGTTTCAACTGGACTTTTTTCTCTAAGTCTACATTTCCCTTTAAGTTAATATATCTCTGACAATAAAAAAAAGTGTTGGTTACTTAGCTATTGCTTTATTTGATGCTTTAGAGTGCCTTATACATACAAAAAAAGACAAAGAGATCACTTATATTGGTATTTTAAGAGTAGAAGGAAGATTAATTATTTAGTTTAAGATAATCTTCTATACGAGTAACATCGTTTTTCCCTAGAAATTAGGTTTATTTTTTTTATGTGATCCATGCTTTTAATATAATGCTTTCAGTTTCCATAGTTTGTTTCAATAATTCTTTTCTCTAAATTGGTTCTTCTCTCTGAAATCCAATTTAGCATAATGAGTTTGTCTCTATGTACTGTAGAAGAGTTATACAATTTACCTTTCAAATAGTTGTTTCATTTGGAGTCAATGTCAGGTTTAAGGATTAATCATAAAAATTTCAAGGACAAGGGTATGTAACTTAGAACCTTGACTCCAATGTTGATTGTTTTACAAGTCCATGAATAGAGATGATTTCCAATATACAGTATCATCATATCCTGTCGAACTTTACAAGGAGTATATTGGTTTCTAAAATCAATTGGGCTCTTAGTCTAATATCTAATATGAATATATGGAGTGTCTGAGTAAACTGGCGCCTTAAGGAAATCAGCACAATTATAGCAAGATGTATCTTTCAGCTTGTGGTATTGATAGGGTCCTACGAGATAGTCTCACAGGGTGCTGTAAGAACCCATAAACTTACTTTTAAAGGAGTTGTCCAGTCCTGTGGTTAAAGTCTGTAGTCACTCTGTGTGACTGCAGACTTGGGAATAGAGATGTGTGGACCCCTGGATGTTCAGGTCCGGTGGGTTCGGCCGAACAATTAAAAAAGTTCAGGTTTGGGTACCAGAGCAGAACCCGGACCCAAACCTGAACTTAGAAGCCATTCACTTGAATGAGGGACCCAAACATCCAGTGTTTGCCACGCTGTCATGTGCATGACAGCATTGCAAACAAATGACAGCATGAGCCCGCAGCTGTGATTGCAGGTATGAAGTTCACCTCCGGTCACTGGCGTGGGCTGATGGGACTACTGCTCCCATTAGCCTACGCCTGCTGCCGCTAATAACAGCGAGAGCAGAAGCGGCTGATGGGAGTATTTATCAGCTGGCGCCCGCGCTCTAAATAAATTATTTGAAAGAAAAATGGCATTGATAACCAGCCAGACAAAACTGACAGATGGGGGCTGCAACCCTGAGCTGACAGCGTTAGCAAGATTGGTTATCAAGAATAGAGGGGTCCTCACACTGTTTTTTTTTTAATTGTTTAAACAAATAATTAAAAAACTACGTTGGGTCCCCCCATTTTTGACAACCAGCCAAGCTAAAGCAGACAGCTGGGGGTTTATATTCTCAGGCTGGTAAGAGTTCATGGAGATTGGCCTCCCTAGTCTAAAAATAGCAGCCCACAGCTGCCCAGAAAAGGCACATCTATAAGATATACCAATTCTGACGCTTTGCTGGGCTCTTCCCACTTGTCCTGTAATGGTGGCAAGTAAGGTTCATATTTGTGGGGTTCATGCCACCTTTGTATTTCCAGGTGACATCAAGCCCACAGCTGAGTAATGGAGAGGTGTCTATAAGACACCTCTTTATTACTAATCCTATAGTTACTGTATATGGTTAATAAACGTACAGCCACAATAAAGTACTTTAACTGAAAGAATGACAGACTCCTTTAATGATTCTAAATTAAACTACACTTACATCACTACCCATTTCATTGAAGCCATCGTCTCCTGCAATAAAACAAAAAAAAATACAACCATATCCCTCACAGTGAACTGCGGTGAACTCTCTGAGCTCAGTGCTGCACCGTGAAACTTTCTCACTGTACTAGCAAGCATCTCACCGAGATCACCACAGTTAAGTGGCCCGGCTGAGAATGCAGTCTCAGTGACTGATGGTGACCTAGATAATGTCACCACTAGTCATTGATGCTGCACTTGCAGCAGCTCATTCATCAGTGATTCTCTACCTGGACAGTCGCATCTTGGCACCTTCTAGGCTGAAAACTGTTTATTCCCAGACATGGATTATAGGGTGGGACAGAACTATGTACAGGTGAGGGATATGGTTGTTTTTTCTATTTGCTTTACTACAGTAGACAATGACTTTAGTGGAATGGGTGATGATGTGAGTATGGTTTAATTTACAATAATTAAAAGTGTCTGTTTTATTCTTTTAATAAAAGCCATGGACTTGATGCCACCAGACAATACAAAATTGACATGAACTCCACAAATATGAACCCCACTTGCCACTGCTACAGGGCAAGTGGGAAGAGTCGGCAAAACTGCCTGATTGGCTCATCTAATACAGTAGATGTGCCTTTTCTGGGTGGTTGTGTGTTAGGTGTAAAGTTCTCGCCGCTGTACAGGGGGAATCTTGAACCATGTCCTCTGTGGTCTCCCATTCTTCCCCAGCCACAGAGGAGCCTGGTCAGCAGAGACGTCGGTCCCAGTGTCTTGCTCAAGCTGATGCTGAGAGTCTGGTTACTGCTGCCATCCCAGGTTCAGCTTTTATAACCAGCATTAATCAGCGGTGAGCATACGCTCCAGGGACTAAGTCCTGCTTTTTGTCAACTCAGCATGCCCGTGGGACGACCTCTCATTGGAGGTCAGGGGTCACATGCTCAGGTCCTGAAGCGGTCCTGATTGGACCACGTGGAAGGTCCTGGAAGGCTGCAGCTATTAAAGGTTTGCGTGGCCCATCGGCCATGCACTAGTATAAATCAAAAATCGTGTATGTGTGGATGTGTGTATGCAATTTGATGAAAGCTCTTAAATTGATCCCTTTCACTAACGTTGTTGACTGTGTGTGGGTGATTGGAGCTAACTAGTCACAGAATATGCCATCCAGCACAAGTACTGTGTCTACAGCAGCATCCGTCAGAGCGTCGCCGTGCGCAAATAGTGGGTTTTCCTGGCCCAAGCTTAGGGTGGTTAGTGGCATCCGCCAGAGCGGCGCTGTACGCACATAGTGCGGGAAATCTTTAGTTAGTTTTTCCCTAGCACCGCAATTGTGGCGCCAAACATTAGTGGGTCTAGAGGGACTCTAACCCCGTGTCTTTGGGGCAGGGTCCTGTGACCAAAACACTAACGTTCACTCTGCAGATTGCGGCCCTGTGACGCAGCAGGGTTCGCCTCTTACATACTGGGGGAAGTTAACCCGCGTGTGTTTATGTTAAACCGCCATATAGTGTGCGTCATTGCTAAGCAGCAGGCGTCATCTCTGCCCCGCTGGACCCTGGGCTGTAAACGCACCTTATATCCTCTTTAATATAATTTGGTGCAACTTTTAGCTTGGGAAGGCAAAAATATCCATGGCCCCTATCCAGGCTGAGAATACCAGCCCCCAGCTGTCTGCTTCAGCTAGGCTGATTATCAAAAATACAGGGTAACCCCATGCCTTTTTTTATTTGAATTATTTACTTACAGCACAGGCGCCGGCTGATGAATACTCCAATCAGCCTACACCAGTGACCGGAGGTAAACTTTTTACTTCCGATCACAACTGCAGGCTCACGCAGTCATTTGACAGTGTGGGAACCGCCACTGTCTGACCAGCAGTAACTATTTTACCGCTGATCAGAAGCAGTGTTTGCTCTGCTATCATGCACATGACAGCGCAACAGACACCAGGTGTTTCGGGGAGCCAAACCTGAACTGTAACTCAAACTTCCTGGTGAAGTTCGTGTTCGGTGTCCGTGCCGAACAGTAGGTGTTCAATATAGCAAAAAGAAACCAGCGCACTACCAATGATGTAAATCATGTGAGGGATGCGAAAGAGATGGTATATAAATGCAATGAAACAACACAGAAAAAAGCACCACTCTATATTAAATCGCAAACCACTAATAAATAATGAAAAAAGGAAAACTTTTATTGATACACAATTAAAAACAGTAAAAATGGCCTAATGCCATGATCCCCACACTGGCCCGCCACAAAAATGCAAATACATAAGGGCACATATAGTAAGCAAATTACATGGTCAAGCGGATAATATAATACAATACACTGCCACGTGCCCACAAACTAATAGATAGAATGGCGCAAACAATATATAAAGATCCCCTAAGGGGAGCAACAAAATCAATCAGTAGCACCAAATGAAGAAACCAAATATGCCCCATACATAATGATCCAAAAAATAGGGCAAAAAGGACCAAATAAGCTAGTCACCAGATCTGGCTGCCAACACATCGAGGGAGTGTAAATTGGCTGAATAAAGTGGTAGTAAAGACATACCACAAAGCAGCCCAAATAGTAATATAATTACCCCAGAACAGAGAGCGCAACCAGATCGTAGGTCCAGCCAGATAGAGGTGCCACAGGCATGTACTAGAAGGTGCCAGAGAGTCCAACAAAGGGGACCAAGCGCCAGAGGCAGGGCGCAGCGTGGGGAGCGAACCCAACGCGTATCGCCGTCACTGAGGGTGGCTTCGTCAGGGGACGATACGCGTTGGGTTCGCTCCCCACGCTGCGCCCTGCCTCTGGCGCTTGGTCCCCTTTGTTGGACTCTCTGGCACCTTCTAGTACATGCCTGTGGCACCTCTATCTGGCTAGACCTACGATCTGGTTGCGCTCTTTGCTCTGGGGTAATTATATTACTATTTGGGCTGCTTTGTGGTATGTCTTTACTACCACTTTATTCAGCCAATTTACACTCCCTCGATGTGTTGGCAGCCAGATCTGGTGACTAGCTTATTTGGTCCTTTTTGCCCTATATTTTGGATCATTATGTATGGGGGCATATTTGGTTTCTTCATTTGGTGCTACTGATTGATTTTGTTGCTCCCCTTAGGGGATCTTTATGTATTGTTTGCGCCGTTCTATCTATTAGTTTGTGGGCACGTGGCAGTGTATTGTATTATATTATCCGCTTGACCATGTAATTTGCTTACTATATGTGCCCTTATGTATTTGCATTTTTGTGGCGGGCCAGTGTGGGGATCATGGCATTAGGCCATTTTTACTGTTTTTAATTGTGTATCAATAAAAGTTTTCCTTTTTTCATTATTTATTAGTGGTATGCGATTTAATATAGAGTGGTGCTTTTTTCTGTGTTGTTTCAGAACAGTAGGTGTTCGGCACGGACGTCGAATTTTACTGTTTGGGTTTGCCCATCTCTACTTGTGAATCATCACACTGCACACTGTCATGAGTCTCTGATGCCACTGTTGAACCCAGACGGTCATGTGCATACCTCCATCCACATTCCAACTAGACCTATTTGGCCTTTCTCAATACACTTGTATTGCATGAGTCTGAGCACGTCTAGTCGGCATGTGACCATGTGTATGCAGATCGCCCAGTCTAGGCAGTGACACCAGAGAATCCTGATAGCGTGTGGCGTGCATGCCTTAAGGCTTCAGAAATCTGCAGTCATAACAAAGCCGTCAACCTTTTCAAGCTGTGTGTTACGCACTGCACTTCAGAGCCGTGTTTGTCATGATTCCAATGGCAGGGAATCACAAAAGGACAAGCACCAACGAGCTCTAGGGTGATGGAACCTGAGCTGACCGCGACCCTAAACCTGAACACACAAATAACAATAGCCGGGGAACGTGCCTACGTTGATCCTAGACGTCTCGCACCAGCCGAAGATCTAACTTCCCCTATTAGAAGAAACACAGACCTCTCTTGCCTCCAGAGAAATACCCCACAGAAATAGCAGCCCCCCACATATAATGACGGTGAAATGAGAGGAAGGCACATACACAGTATGAAATCAGATTCAGCAAAATGAGGCCCGCTAAAACTAGATAGCAGAGGATACAAAAGTAAACTGCGCGGTCAGCAAAAAACCCTTCAAAAAACCATCCTTTAATTACTTGAACTCATGTTCCAACTCATGGAACATGAGGAGCAATTACAGCCCGCTAGAGCAACCAGCAGCAAAGAAACAATTATATGCAAGCTGGACAAGACAAAAATAAATCAAAACGTGGAGCAAGAAAATCAAAAACTTAGCTTGTCCTGAAGATTACTGAAGCCAGAAGCTGAGGTAACAAAACACTCTGATAACCTTGATAGCCGGCGGAGAAATGACAAGAAAGCCCGGTTAAATAGGAAACTCCCAAATCCTAATAGAACAGGTGGACACCAGAGACAGCAGAACACAAATCACCCAGTACCATCAGTAACCACCAGAGGGAGCCCAAAAACAGAACTCACAACAGTACCCCCCCTTGAGGAGGGGTCACCGAACCCTCACGAGAACCACCAGGGCGACCTGAGCCCTATGAAAAGCGCGGACCAAATCATCAGCATGAACATCAGAGGCAACCACCCAAGAATTATCCTCCTGACCATAACCCTTCCACTTGACCAAATATTGGAGTTTCCGTCTGGAAACACGAGAATCCAAGATCTTATCCACAACATACTCCAATTCTCCCTCCACCAGCACCGGAGCAGGAGGCTCAGGCGAAGGAACAACAGGTACCTCATACCTCCGCAACAACGACCGATGGAACACATTATGAATAGCAAACGATGCCGGGAGATCCAAACGAAATGACACAGGGTTAAGAATTTCCAAGATCCTATAAGGACCGATGAACCGTGGCTTGAACTTAGGAGAAGAGACCTTCATAGGAACAAAACGAGAAGACAACCACACCAAGTCCCCAACACGAAGTCGAGGACCCACGCGGCGACGGCGATTAGCAAACTGCTGAGCCTTCTCCTGGGACAACTTCAAATTGTCCACCACATGACTCCAAATCTGATGCAACCTATCCACCACCATGTCCACTCCAGGACAATCAGAAGGCTCCACCTGACCAGAGGAAAAACGAGGATGAAACCCCGAATTACAAAAGAAAGGAGAAACCAAGGTAGCAGAACTTGCCCGATTATTAAGGGCAAACTCGGCCAGCGGCAAAAAGGTAACCCAGTCATCCTGATCAGCAGAAACAAAACACCTCAAATAAGTTTCCAAGGTCTGATTAGTATGCTCCGTCGGGCCATTCGTCTGAGGGTGGAATGCAGACGAAAAGGACAAATCAATGCCCATCTTAGCACAGAACGTCCGCCAAAATCTAGACACAAACTGGGATCCCCTGTCAGAAACGATGTTCTCCGGAATCCCATGCAAACGAACCACGTTCTGGAAAAACAGAGGAACCAACTCAGAGGAGGAAGGCAACTTAGGCAAGGGTACAAGATGAACCATTTTAGAAAAGCGGTCACACACAACCCAGATGACGGACATTTTTTGAGAGACAGGGAGATCCGAAATAAAGTCCATGGAAATGTGCGTCCAAGGCCTCTTCGGGATAGGCAACGGTGACAACAATCCACTGGCTCGAGAACAGCAAGGCTTAGCCCGAGCACAAACCTCACAAGACTGCACAAAAGAACGCACATCCCTAGACAAGGAAGGCCACCAAAAAGACCTGGCCACCAAGTCTCTAGTACCAAATATTCCAGGATGACCTGCCAACGCAGAAGAATGGACCTCAGAGATGACTCTACTGGTCCAGCTATCCGGAACAAACAGTCTCTCAGGCGGACAACGATCAGGTTTACCCGCCTGAAACTCCTGCAAAGCACGTCGCAAGTCTGGGAATGTGGCCGACAAAATCACCCCATCCCTAAGGATACCAGTGGGCTCAGAATTTCCAGGGGAGTCAGGCACAAAACTCCTAGAAAGAGCATCCGCCTTCACATTCTTTGAACCTGGCAGGTATGAAACCACAAAATTGAAACGAGAGAAAAACAGTGACCAATGAGCCTATCTAGGATTCAGACGCCTGGCAGACTCAAGGTAAATCAGATTTTTGTGATCAGTCAAGACCACCACACGATGTCTAGCACCCTCCAGCCAATGACGCCACTCCTCAAATGCCCACTTCATGGCCAAAAGTTCCCGATTACCCACATCATAATTCCGCTCAGCGGGCGAAAATTTTCTAGAAAAGAACGCACATGGCTTCATCACCGAGCAATCGGAGCTTCTCTGTGACAAAACCGCCCCCGCTCCAATCTCGGAAGCATCAACCTCAACTTGAAAAGGAAGCGAAACATCAGGCTGACGCAACACAGGAGCAGAAGAAAACCGGCGTTTAAGTTCCTGAAAGGCCTCCACAGCCACAGGAGACCAATCAGCAACATCAGCACCCTTCTTAGTCAAATCCGTCAAAGGCTTAACAACACTAGAAAAATTAGTTATAAAACGACGATAGAAATTAGCAAAGCCCAAGAACTTCTGCAAACTCTTAAGAGATGCAGGCTGCGTCCAGTCACAAATAGCCCGAACCTTGACGGGATCCATCTCAATAGTAGAAGGGGAAAAAATATACCCCAAGAAAGAAATCTTCTGGACTCCAAAGAGACACTTTGAGCCCTTTACAAACAAGGAATTAGCCCGCAGGACCTGAAACACCTTCCAGACCTGCTGAACATGAGACTCCCAGTCATCAGAAAAAACCAAAATATCATCCAAATACACAATCATAAATTTATCCAGATATTCACGGAAAATATCATGCATAAAGGACTGGAAGACTGAAGGAGCATTAGAAAGTCCGAAAGGCATTACCAAATACTCAAAATGGCCCTCAGGCGTATTAAATGCGGTTTTCCACTCATCACCTTGCTTTATTCGTATAAGATTATACGCACCCCGGAGATCAATCTTAGTGAACCATTTAGCCCCCTTAATGCGAGCAAACAAATCAGTCAACAAAGGCAAAGGATACTGATATTTTACGGTAATCTTATTCAAAAGACGATAATCTATACAAGGTCTCAAGGACCCATCTTTCTTGGCCACGAAAAAAAAACCTGCTCCCAAAGGGGACGAAGATGGACGGATATGTCCCTTTTCCAAGGACTCCTTAACATAATCCCGCATAGCAGTATGCTCTGGCACTGACAGATTGAACAAACGACCTTTAGGAAATTTACTACCAGGAATTAAATCTATAGCACAATCGCAATCCCTGTGAGGAGGAAGCGAACTGAGCTTAGGCTCCTCAAAAACATCCCGATAATCCGACAAAAATACAGGAACCTCAGAAGGAGTAGATGAAGCAATAGAAATCGGAGGTGCATCATCATGAACCCCCTGACATCCCCAGCTTAACACAGACATTGTTTTCCAGTCAAGGACTGGATTATGAGTTTGTAACCATGGCAGACCAAGTACTAGAACATCATGTAAATTATACAACACCAGGAAGCGAATCACCTCCTGATGAACGGGAGTCATACGCATGGTCACTTGTGTCCAGTACTGAGGTTTATTCATAGCTAAAGGTGTAGAGTCAATTCCCTTCAAAGGAATAGGGACTTCCAGAGGCTCAAGACTAAACCCACATCGCTTGGCAAATGACCAATCCATAAGACTCAGGGCAGCGCCTGAATCTACATAGGCATCGACGGAAATGGATGATAATGAGCAAATCAGAGTCACAGACAGAATGAACTTAGACTGTAACGTACTAATGGCAACAGACTTATCAACCTTTTTTGTGCGTTTAGAGCATGCTGATATAACATGAGCTGAATCACCACAATAAAAGCACAACCCATTTTTCCGCCTATAGTTTTGCCGTTCACTTCTAGACTGAACTCTATCACATTGCATTGTCTCAAGTGCCTGTTCAGAAGACACCGCCAAATGGTGCACAGGTTTGCGCTCCCGTAAACGCCGATCAATCTGAATAGCCATAGTCATAGACTCATTCAGACCCGTAGGCGCAGGGAACCCCACCATAACATCTTTAATGGCCTCAGAAAGGCCATCTCTGAACTTTGCAGCCAGGGCGCACTCATTCCACTGAGTAAGCACTGACGATTTCCGAAATTTTTGACAATATATTTCTGCTTCATCTTGCCCCTGAGAGAGAGCTAATAAAGCTTTTTCAGCCTGAATCTCTTGGTTAGGTTCCTCATAGAGCAAACCCAATGCCAGAAAAAGCGCATCCACATTAAGCAACGCAGGATCCCCTGGTGCCAATGCAAATGCCCAATTTTGAGGGTCACACCGCAGGAAAGATATAATAATCTTAACCTGCTGAGCAGGGTCTCCAGAAGAGCGAGATTTCAAAGAAAGGAACAGCTTGCAATTGTTCCTAAAATTCAGAAAACTAGATCTATCTCCAGCAAAGAACTCTGGAATAGGAATTCTAGGTTCAGACATAGGAGCATGTACAACAAAATCTTGTATATTTTGAACCTTAGCAGCAAGATTATTCAAGCTGGAAGCTAAACTCTGGACGTCCATGATAAACAGCTAAGGTCAGAGCCATTCAAGGATTAAGAGGAGGAAAAAAAAAAAAAAAATCAGCCAGGCTGCAATTAGGGCTAGGCAGCAACCTCAGAGGAGAAAAAAAAAAAAAAAAAACTTCCTCAGACTACTTTTCCTCCTACTTCAGCCCAAACATTTTGTGGCCGGCTATACTGTCATGATTCCAATGGCAGGGAATCACAAAAGGACAAGCATCAACGAGCTCTAGGGTGATGGAACCTGAGCTGACCGCGACCCTAAACCTAAACACACAAATAACAATAGCCGGGGAACGTGCCTACGTTGATCCTAGACGTCTCGCACCAGCCGAAGATCTAACTTCCCCTATTAGAAGAAACACAGACCTCTCTTGCCTCCAGAGAAATACCCCACAGAAATAGCAGCCCCCCACATATAATGACGGTGAAATGAGAGGAAGGCACATACACAGTATGAAATCAGATTCAGCAAAATGAGGCCCGCTAAAACTAGATAGCAGAGGATACAAAAGTAAACTGCGCGGTCAGCAAAAAACCCTTCAAAAAACCATCCTGTAATTACTTGAACTCATGTTCCAACTCATGGAACATGAGGAGCAATTACAGCCCGCTAGAGCAACCAGCAGCAAAGAAACAATTATATGCAAGCTGGACAAGACAAAAATAAATCAAAACGTGGAACAAGAAAATCAAAAACTTAGCTTGTCTTGAAGATTACTGAAGCCAGAAGCTGAGGTAACAAAACACTCTGATAACCTTGATAGCCGGCGGAGAAATGACAAGAAAGCCCGGTTAAATAGGAAACTCCCAAATCCTAATAGAACAGGTGGACACCAGAGACAGCAGAACACAAATCACCCAGTACCATCAGTAACCACCAGAGGGAGCCCAAAAACAGAACTCACAACACGTGTTTATAGCAATCGGTGGGACATGAAACTTCACCCAGCAGCAGCTACTTACAATGTCTATTTTATATACAAAAAAGTATAGTAACAGTTACACTTCACATTTTTAGCACAAATTTAGAGGATACTAAAAGAATTACCCAGCATTGCGCGCAGTCTATGAACTTTAACTGCTGTTATTTTTGTGTGTTTAGTTAAAAAAAAACTTTTTTCCTACAAATGTGACGCTGGCATATCTGAGTGTTACCGATGTCTAGTGATGTGCTGAAAAGATTTAAATGAATATTGTGTTTTGCATTTTGATTTTCTTTTTTATGTTTAGAGAGCAATAAGTTTTAGAGAGCTGAAAAAGTGCCTAACTTAGCTATGTGCCAAATTTATGGCAGAATGGGCCAGTGGTTTGTCCTTAAATTAATATATTCTTTCGCTTTCTGTTTTTTTATTTTGAAATATGTTGAGCAGGTCAAGATCCATTGTAAAATATTCCGAAGTACCTGATCTACCGTTGTCTCAGATTGGGCACAATTGTTTGGCCCAGAATCTACTATCTGCTTTTGTGCTTCATTTTTCTTTTTGTTATTATTTTCTTATTTAAGTATGCTGAGAACAGTAGGTCTATAAGAACTGAAACTCTCTGTAAAACCTTCAGAAATTTCTGATTTACCTATGTTGTAGTTTTATTTTGAAAATACTGTGTCTTGAGAGCTGAAACACAGTCTAAATCCGTAATAACTGTCTAGTTTACCTAGGTATCAGATTTTGTGCAGATTGGTCACAGATTACACCAAGAAATTAATATTTGCTTTTGAGTTCAGTTTTCTGACGAATACTTTGAGAACGCAATTGTGTTGTGCTTTTTGATAAATTTGTCAATAATAGTAGGTTCAAGAGAATGGAAACCATTTGTAAAACCTTCCAAACTGCCTGATTTATTATTTTGACATATTTGGGGCAGATTGGTCAAGGCATTAACTGTAATTTAACATTTGCATTTGTATTCTACTTTTTCGTGAATATCTTGAGAATCATAGGTCCTATAGAGCTTAAACCTGGTCTAAAAGTTTTGGAAACACATAATTTACCTATATGATGCAGATTAGTTCAGTGGTTTGTCCATAAATTAATATTTGCTTTCAAGTTATATTACCTTTTGGCATTATCGTGAAAATGGTATGTCCTAGAGAGCTGAAACTCATTCTCAAAGCCTTTGGAAGCGACTGATTTACTTACCTCTGGGCCAAATTTGGTGCAGACATGTCCAGTATTGGCCGTATATAAAGAGAAGACAATGGTCATCGGAAAAGAGAAATTCATATACAGTATATAAGTATATGCTTCATGCAAAATGCATTAAAGGATAAAAAAATAGTACAAAAGTCGACCAGAGTATAAACAGAGGCACCTAATTTTACCACAAAAAACAGGGTAAACTTATTGACTCGAGTATAAGCCGGGTATGTATTGTCCCCTCATCCTTATCCTTGTATGCATTGCTCCCCCGTCTCTGTCCTTGTATGCATGGCTCCCCTGTCCCTAAGCATGGCTACCCAGTCCCTTTCCTTGTATGCATGGCTCCCCCATCGCTGTCCTTGTATACATGGCTCATTATTCCCTATCCTTGTATGCATGGCTCCTATAAAAAAAAAACATCTTACTTACTTTGCCGGCGCGCCATCACTGCATCTTGTTCCGGTGCCAGCAGCTCCTCCGGCCAAGCAATCACGTGGCCCTGCTCATTAAGGTAATGAATATTCACTCCATGCCTATGGGAGTGGAGGGGTACGAATATTCATTAACTTAAAGAGCAGAGCCACGTGATCACTCGGCCGGAAGAGCTGCTGGCGCCGGAACGAACGAGATGCAGTGATGGCGTGCAGGAAATGTAACAAGGATATGTGCTGGAAGCCAGCAGCTGCAGCTGTCACTATGCGCTATTGCAGAGAAATGAATATTCATTTCTCTTTAGCAGCAGCACAGGTTTTAGCCACAGCCGTCGGCTCCTGCCTCCTGTGACATGCTGCTCCACCGCTCCCCCTCCCCTGCCGTCTTTCTGTGACAATTTACTTGTGTATAAGCCTAGGGGGGTATTTTCTCGGTTTATACACAAGTTTTTATGGTTATTTTAAATAGAATTACTTATTTTATAGATTCCACTCCACTCTAGCAAAAGTTTTGGCAGGGGTGACAAACTCAGAAATGATGCAATTTAGAAATCTATATCTTCTAAATATCACAGCGGTAACTTGCATGCCTCCTCAGCGCCAGCCTACTCACATGGGTCTCTGAGTAGCTTCTTCTCATGTCTGGCCACCTTGCTGAGTTTTGTGTTTTGCAGCACTCCTCAGCACTGCTGCATGTGAATGTGGTTTCCATTTAGCCATAAAGGGGCATGGCCGGTCTCTGCAAGAATTTAACCCTCCTGTGTCCTGCAGAGATTGGGTTCGCTGGCCTATCTCCTGCCAACAGGGTCTATATTAGGCTTGTTTCACATTTGCGTTTTTTGCCGCTGCGTTTTATCGCAAAAAACGCATGCTTTTTTTCCTATACTTAACATTAAAAACGCATGCGTTTTTTTGCATGCGTTTTGCCGCCGCATGCGTCTTTTCTATGCATGCGTTTGTTTGCAGAAATGCAACGTGTAGTAATTTTTAGCAGCGTTTTTTTGCCGCAAGAAAACGCATGCGTTTTTTTGCGGCAAAAAAATGTATTGCTGTCTATGTAAACGCATACGTTTTTAAGCACATGCGTTTGCATGCGTTTTTAAACGCATGCTTTTTAATAGAAAAACACAAGAATACACACTGATAAGCCAACCCCCAACCCTAACCCTAAGGGATCCTAAACCTAACCCCAACCCTAACCATAAGGTATCCTAAACCTAACCCTAACCCTAACCCTGAGGGTTAGGGTTAGGGTTTAGATCCCTTAGGGTTAGGGTTAGGATCCCTTAGGGTTAGGGTTAGGGATAGGATCCCTTAGGGTTAGGGTTAGGGTTAGGATCCCTTAGGGTTACGGTTAGGGTTAGGGTTAGGATCCCTTAGGGTTAGGGGTAGGGTTAGGGTTAGGATCCCTTAGGGTTAGGGTTAGGATCCCTTAGGGTTAGGGTTAGGGGTAGGGTTAGGGTTAGGATCCCTAGGGTTACTAGGGATCCAAACCCTAACCTTAACCCTAGCTATTTCTGTTTATAGTAGGTTTTCTTGTTGATTTAGATGATTGGCAGCTGTCACACACTTCTCATCATGCGTTTAAAAAACGCAAACGCATGAAAAAATGCATGTAAACGTGTCAAAACGCCGCGTTTGTATTAAAACATGCAAAAATGCATGCGTAAAAAAACGCAGCGTTTAAACGCGTTTACATGTGTTTTTTCACCAAATGCGTTTGCGTTTAAAACGCTGCGTTTTTAAACGCAAATGTGAAACCAGCCTTAGGCAGCTCCTCCCACCACTCTTTACCAAATGTTGGTTCCTTGCCTGCTAACACCTTTTTTATGCATTCCTCCAGTTTCGTCTCCTGTTAATAACACGGCTTGATAACCCGTCCTGTCTGACCTCTCTCCTCCTAAAGTCGACTACATGTATCAAACAATTGCTGCCTGCCCTTACCTCTATTTGTCTGACCACATCTTTGTCTTTGCCCTCCTGAACCTCGTAACCTTGCCTCTGACCCTCTGGTCAGCTGCTGCAGTCCCGGGGACTGCCCTGGAGTTGTGCCTGTAGTCTACCGTCAGCCCAGTCTAACCTCACCATCAGTGGCCCTAGTGAAGACCAAGTAGACATTTAGTCACGCCTCTCTAGGGTAAGCCCGCCCCATGGCGCAATGGGTCCACACCCACCAGCGTTATACTAGAGTGTTTCACTAGGATTTTAATGGTGATGTAGATTGCAAAGTTTACAACTCAGGAATTGATAAGATTTTTGCTTGGATTTTTTAACCAAATCTATAGTGTTTGGCATATCGCTACCATACACAGTGTATAAACCTGTCAAAAACATTGTTCTGCCAATTCTATGTTTAGAAATATGCTATATATTTGTGATATCAAACAAAAAACAGCAGCAACAAGTTGAACAGAGAAAGGAAATGTTCCTAAAATTACATTTGCCAGTACATCTGACTACAGCATGTACTGCTGACAAAGCAGCTTGTCAATGTGTCAATCCATCTCTGTTAACAACAGCAATCCTCTCTGAGATACAGTAACCTAAAATGGACAAAAAATGTGCGTTAATGAGAATGGCAATATACAGTCACCAGCATTGAAATTTCAACACCAAGAAGGAAAATTCATTGGATTACAAAAAGTACAGGATGGAAAGACATGTTATTTATATGGAAATGATGAAAAAATGTAAACAATATTTTCAAAACATCTCAAATTATTCAGCATTGGATATCAGCACCACGTGAAGAAATCCCAGCACTAACACCCTTGGCTGCTATCAAAGAGGTTATTAATGGTCGTACGGGGAGTGTTCTACCACAATGAATGCACTTGGGCAAATCATCAGTGAGCTTGGCCCTGCTCTTACAGCTCTCTGGTCTTTTTTCTATTTTTTTTCTACCCACTGCAAGCCTCCAATCACCGACTCACAAGTCAATCTTCTCTCATTTTATAGGCAATCATCTTGGCTATCTCATACATAGACGTGACTTGCAGCTATTTAGCATATTATTAGTTAAGCAGATTCTTGTCATGTCACTGCATTGTTAATATTTTGCTCCTGGTAGTGGAAAAATCTTTTTCTTTCTTCCTGTATACTAAAAAAGTAACCGCATCATCCAGCTCATCAATATCGGTCTCTTAGGCCTCTTTCACACTTCCGTTTTTTACAATAAATCACAATCCGTCAAAATGTTGAAAAGACGGATCCTGTGCAGATTGTAAAAAACTGATGCACTGGAGCCGTTTTTTTTACGGTTCCGTTGAGGCAGATGTTGCCAGAATTAGGCTATGTGCACACATTGTGTATGCGTCTTCGCCACGTTTTTTCACTGCAAAAACGCATACACAACACAACCCATGTTAAAAATAATGAAAAAAATTAAAAATCGTGATATTCTTACTTTCTAGCATCCTGCGCGGCCCCCGCAGCCTTCCCGATGCTCGCTATGCTGCCGGCAGTTCAGGTTCCCAGTGATGCATAGCAAGACAATGACCTGTAATGACGTAGCGGTCTCGCTAGACCGCTACGTCATCAGGTCATTTCGGGAAGGCTGCGGGGGCTGCGCGGGATGCAGGAAGGTAAGAATATCACGATTTTTATTTTTTTTTAACTTATTTTTAACATTATATCTTTACTATTGATGCATAGACAGCATCAATAGAAAAAGAGAGCGAGAACGAGAGAGAATTTCCCTGACAGGAAATTATTCTGCACATGCTCAGTTTCAAAAGACGGAATCCGTTGCTGGATTCCTGCTTTTGACAGTCAGCGACGGATCCTGCGTCCATTAGTTTACATTATAGCCAACAACGGACAGCACAGGGTCTGTCGCTGGGCGATTTTTCGACATACACAAAAAACGTTTCTATGTGCGTTGTCTCCCCCTGACAGACAGCAATTTTACGACGGATCCAGTGCACGACGGATGTAACGGAAGGCCATCTGTCACAATCCATTGCTAATACAAGTCTATGAGAAAAAACGGATCCAGCAGCACCATTTGCTGGATCCGTTTTTTTAACAAAACGACGCATTGTGACGGAAAAAGAAAGACAGAAGTGTGAAAGAGGCCTTAGCCAAGAAAAATAGCAAACCTCATCATGTGAGCGCCATGACAGTTGGAAGAATATATACTGCAGTCTGTCCATCAATTCAAAAGCCTAGAGGTGGATGTCCAGGTAAAATATCAGAGTCAACAAGTCTGTTCATCACTAGGTCAATCTGTTCTGGGGTGACAAACACCGTTGTGGAGGTGGCTCATATGCTTCATAATAGTGAGATCACACACTTCCATGCAAGTACCTTGTGATGCACATTGAACAAGTCTGGAATGGTGGCCCAAAAAAGGTGGAGAAACCTTGACATCAAGACTTCAATATCGTCATAAGAAGTGTGACTCTACTCGAAATTTGCAAATAATTAAGAAGAGCGGACAGTAGAAGATTGTAAAAAGACAAGAGACTAGGCTCTGATGATTGCAAATGGGTCTGGAAGAAACAAAGGAAAAAGGGGCTAACAGATCGAGAAATTGAAGTAACTGTCAAGTTTGATGGAGGAAGCCTGATGATATGGGGTTGTTTCACAGCCAAAGGCGTTGGATACTTGACCAGGATTAATGGTGATCTTAATGCTGAGCTATATGTGAGTATCCTTCAAGACAAGTTACTTCATACACACGAGTGCTATGGGTATGAAAATGACAACACAGTGTTGCAGCAGGACAAGGACCCAGGAGCATATGTCGAGATTGTCAAAGAAATGGTTCAATGACAAAGACATAGAAGTCCTGGATTGGCCTTCACAGTCCCCAAATCTCAACCTGACACTTATGGGTAGAGTTGAAGAAAAAACTGTATAAACATTCAAGTGATTTGACCAGTATGTGTTACGGATCTGCAACATAGGACGTAGGAGGGGAAAAACTGACCCTGCACAATGACTAGGCTGAAACCCTACGATGGAGTGGGCGACCCATTCCTTGCGAATAGACCCACCGACGATCCTAGGTTAATCTCAAGCGAAAACCTATAGATAAGGGGAAGGGGTTCCCTAAAAGAACTAAGGACTGGGTACAAAAACTGGTCACCTCCTAATAAAAAACAAAGAGAAGGCTGCAGAAACCAATAGAAAACAGAAACTAAGGCTAGCAGAACCAGAGGTACCAGCACTGCACAAATAACACACACAGAAGACAAAGCAAAGCACCAAGCTAGAGCTCAAGCAGATAAACACTGTTGTCCAGCAAGGACTGGGAGGCAGGTGCTGGTTAATAAAGAGTGAAACAAACACCTGACCCAAGACAAACCCAGCACTAGAGGAAAAAGACCAGCAGCCAGAACTCCACAAGAAAATGGCGGATAGTCATTAACTACACAGATTCTAACAGTACCTCCCCTTTAACGAGGATCCCCCGGATCCCCCAGGCCTTCAGAAATCTCCTGTGAAAAGCCTTAATTAACCTTCAGGCTGAGAAGTCCACAGCCTTCACCCAGGAATTGTCCTCGGGACCGAAACACTTCCAGGACATAAGATACTGTAACCCTCCTCTATGCCACCTGGAATCAAGAATGCGTGAAATCTCAAACTCGCAGTCCTCATCAATTGGAGGAGCAGATGGCATAGCCACCTTATCTGGCGTGTCAATCTTCTTCAGCAAAGATACATGAAAAACTGAATTAATTTTCCAGGACGAAGGAATGTCTAATATCACCGCTGCCGAGTTGACAATGTAAACCACTTTGAAAGGTCCTACAAACTTCGGCCCCACCTTTTTAGAAGGGATCATCAAATGCAGATTCCTAAAGGACAACCAAACCATATCCACAACAAAAAACCTCACCTCCCTTCTTCTCTTGTCAAAATATTTCTTAGACCACCTCTTAGCCTGTTTAAGATTATGGCGCACACTGGTCCAAACCCTTTCCAAATTTCCAGAAAAACTTTCCTCCTCAGGCACCGCCACCCCAATCCTAGAAAAAGGACCGAAAGATGGATGCCTCCCAGTACAACAAAAGAAAGGAGAACACCCAGCCGAAGAAGACGTATGATTATTGAGAGCAAACTCAGATAATGGTAGATATTCCGACCACATCTCCTGATTGTCTGCTATAAAACAACTCAAAAACTGTTCCTGGCTCTTCTTCTCGGTCTGTCCATTGGACTGCGGACGATAGCCCGACGAAAATGACAAATTAACCTTAAGTCAGTCACAAAAGTCACCCTAAAAGCGAGACACAAACTGTGGTCCCTTATCGGAGACAATGTCCGTGGGAACACCATGGAGTCTGAAAATCTCTTTTACAAATGCCCTGGCAAGTGTCTTAGCGCAGGGTAATTTATTAAACGGGACCAGATGACGCATCTTACTAAACCAGTCCACAACAACCCAGATAACAGAAAAACCCTCAGAGACCGGCAGATTAGTGATAAAATCCATTGCAAGATGTGTCCATGGAGTACGAGGAACCTCTAACAGGCAAAGCAACCCTGCCGCTGGAGCATGAGAAGCCTTAGACCTAGCGCACACGGTACACTGAGACACCCACTTGACAATTTCTCTTAGCAACCCCGGAAACCAAAAACTCCTACTGATCAACATTCTTGTTTCGGCAATCCCTGGATGACCCGCCAAACAAGACTCATGACTAGGGTTGAGCGAAACGGGTCGTTCATTTTCAAAAGTCGCCGAGTTTTGGCAAAGTCGGGTTTCATGAAACCCGATCCGACCCCTGTGCGGGGTCGGCCATGCGGTACGCGACTTTCGCGCCAAAGTTGGGTTTCAATGACGCGAAAAGCGCCATTTCTCAGCCAATGAAGGTAAACGCAGAGTGTGGGCAGCGTGATGACATAGGTCCTGGTCCCCACCATCTTAGAGAAGGGCATTGCAGTGATTGGCTTGCTGTCCGCGGCGTCACAGGGGCTATAAAGGGGCGTTCCCGCCGACCGCCATGTTACTGCTGCTGATCTGAGCTTAGGGAGAGGTTGCTGCCGCTTCGTCAGAAGCAGGGATAGCGTTAGGCAGGGTCCATTAACCACCAAACCGCTTGTGCTGTAGCGATTTCCACAGCCCAACACCACCTTCGGTGTGCAGGGACAGTGGAAGCTACATTTTTTTTTTTTCCTCAGCGCTGTAGCTCATTGGGCTGCCCTAGAAGGCTCCCTGATAGCTGCATTGCTGTGTGTACGCCGCTGTGCAAACCAACTGCTTTTTTCAAAGCACAAATCCTCTTGTTCCTTCCTTTCTGCACAGCTATCTTGTTTGTTTGTCCACACTTTTTATTTAATTTGTGCATCAGTCCACTCCTTATTGCTGCCTGCCATACCTGGCTGAGACTACTGCAGGGAGATAGTAATTGAAGGACAGTTCCTTTTTTTTTTTTTTTTTTGTGGGAGATTAAGATTGGCATTTCTGCTAGAGTGCCATCCCTGTCTGTGTCATCTCTCACTCAGTGGGCCATAGAAAGCCTATTTATTTTTTTGCTTGATTTGGGTTCTAAAATCTACCTGAAAAAATCACTACATCAATCAGTGGGAGAAAAATATTGGCCTCAGGGCTTGTGTGCCACTCCTTACTCCTGTGTGTGCCATCTCTCACTCAGTGGGCCATAGAAAGCCTATTTATTTTTTTGCTTGATTTGGGTTCCAAAATCTACCTGAAAAAATCACAACATCAATCAGTGGGAGAAAAATATTGACCTCAGGGCTTGTGTGCCACTCCTGACTCCTGTGTGTGCCATCTCTCACTCAGTGGGCCATAGAAAGCCTATTAATTTTTTTGCTTGATTTGGGTTCTAAATTCTACCTGAAAAAATCAATAAATCAATCAGTGGGAGATTAATATTGGCCTTTGGGCTTGTGTGCCAGTCCTAAGCGTGCCATCTCTCTCTCAGATAGTGGGCCATAGAAAGCCTATTTATTATTTTTTTTATTGGGTTTATAAATTTTCCCTGGAAAAAAAAAAAAAAAGTGGGAGATAAATATTGGCCTCTGGGCTTGTGTGCCACTCCTGACTCCTGTGTGCGTCCTCTCTCACAAATAGTGGGCCATAGAAAGCCTATTTTTTTTTTATTTGTTTTCTAAATTCTCCCTGAAACAATCATTTTATTTTATTTTGTTTCTAAATTCTTCCTGAAAAATTCATTTTTTTGTATTTTTTTTTTCTAAAGTCTCCCTGAAAAAAAAAAAAAAATCAAATCAGTGGGAGATTAATATTGCCCTTTCTGCTTGTGTGCCAGTCTTGACTCCTGGGTGTGCCATCTCTCTCTCTCCAATTGTGGGCCATAGAAAGCCTATTAATTTTTTTGCTTGATTTGGGTTCCAAAATCTACCTGAAAAAATCACTAAATCAATCAGTGGGAGATAAATATTGGCCTCTGGGCTTGTGTGCCACTCCTGACTCCTGTGTGCGTCCTCTCTCACTCAGTGGGCCATAGAAAGCCTATTTTTTTTATTTGTTTTCTAAATTCTCCCTGAAACAATCATTTCATTTTATTTGTTTTATAAATTCTTCCTTAAAAAATCATTTTTTTTAATTATTTTTTTTTTCTAAAGTCTCCCTTTTAAAAAAAAAACAACAAATCAGTGGGAGATTAATATTTACATTTGCGCTTCAGTGACAGTCCTGCGTGTGTGGCATCTCTCTCATTTGTTGCCACCAACAACAGAGTGTGTAACATTGTGCCTGATTTTCGTTGTGGTCTCACCCACCTGTAAAGGGATAGCTAAATCATACTGAAGTTATAGCTCACCGTGTAAGTTGTGTGACAGCAACAAATACCGTTAGTTTGGTAACATTTTTAAAACAATGAGGAAGTCTGGTGGAAGAGGTCGTGGCCGGGGGCGTTCATTGTCAGCTGGTAATGAGGGTAGTGGTAGTGGTGGAGCATCAGGTGGTCGTGGGAAAAAAAATATTGCACCTAAGTCTGGAGCTGTGGAGCCAGGTTCGTCGTCTGGCTACACAAGGCCTCGAACGCTCCCTTTTCTGGGAGTAGGAAAACCGCTTTTAAAGCCGGAGCAGCAAGAGCAAGTTTTGGCTTATCTTGCTGACTCAGCCTCTAGCTCTTTTGCCTCCTCTCGTGAAACTGGTAAAAGTAAAAGCAGCGCGTCGTTAGTGGATGTTCACGGTTAGGGACAAGTCGCTTCCTTGTCCTCTTCAGCAAAAACAACAACAGAGAAGAATGCAGAAGGCGACACAACGGGTTACTCCATGGAGCTCTTTACACATACCGTCCCTGGCTTAGAAAGTGAAGCAGTTAACAGTCCATGCCCATTACAAGTTGAATCTGACATGGAGTGCACTGATGCACAGCCACAGCCAGACTACTATGCTGGTCCTTTGACTCAGACCACAACATTGCCCTCGCAGGGTGCTGATCAAGAATCAGACCCTGATGAGACTATGTTGCCCCATCACGAACACTATACCACCGACCGACACGGTGACACAGACGAAGTTGCACACGAGCTACAAGAAGAGGTAATAGATGACCCAGTTCTTGACCCCGATTGGCAGCCATTGGGGGAACAGGGTGCAGGCGGCAGCAGTTCTGAAGCGGAGGAGGAGGGGCCGCAGCAGGCATCAACATCGCAACAGGTTCCATCTGCCGGGCCCGTATCTTGCCCAAAACGCGTGGCAAAGTCAAAACCTGTTGGAGGACAGCGTGGCCATCCGGTTAAAGCTCAGTCTGCAATGCCTGAAAAGGTATCCGATGCTAGAAAGAGTGCAGTCTGGCATTTTTTTAAACAACATCCAATTGATCAGCGCAAAGTCATCTGTCAAAAATGTTCAACTACCTTAAGCAGAGGGCAGAATCTGAAAAGTCTCAATACAAGTTGCATGCATAGACATTTAACCACCATGCATTTGCAAGCTTGGACTAACTACCAAACGTTCCTTAAGGTTGTAGCACCCTCGGCCAATGAAGCTAGTCATCAACGCAACATCCCTTCCGGCAGTGTAGGGCCACCATTTTCTGCACCACCTGCAGTATCTGTGCAGGTTTCTTTGCCAGGCCAAAGCAGTCAGGGTCAGGGAATCACCAGTTTCGTAGTAGGAAACACTGCATCTAGGGCACCGGCGGCAACAATACCATCTCCCACCGTCTCTCAGTCTGCCATGTCCACCGGCACCCCCGCTAGATCCACGATCTCCAGCTCTCCAGTCCAGCTCACCCTACATGAGACTATGGTTAGAAAAAGGAAGTACTTAGCCTCGCATCCGCGTACACAGGGTTTGAACGCCCACATAGCTAGACTAATCTCGTTAGAGATGATGCCCTACCGGTTAGTTGAAAGCGAAGCTTTCAAAGCCCTGATGGACTACGCTGTACCACGCTACGAGCTACCCAGTCGACACTTTTTTTCCAGAAAAGCCATCCCAGCCCTCCACCAGCATGTTAAAGAGCGCATCGTCCATGCACTCAGGCAATCTGTGAGCACAAAGGTGCACCTGACAACAGATGCATGGACCAGTAGGCATGGCCAGGGACGTTACGTGTCCATCACGGCACACTGGGTAAATGTGGTGGATGCAGGGTCCACAGGGGACAGCAAGTTTGGGACAGTTCTGCCTAGCCCACGGTCTAGGAAACAGTTGGCTGTAGCCGTTCGCACCCCCTCCTCCTCCTCCTCGTCCTCCTGCAGAAGCGAGACCTCGTTCACAGACCGCAGTCGCACAACCACTCCATCCGTAGCTGCCACTGTTGCACACCAGGTCTCCCATTATGGGGCAGCTACTGGCAAACGTCAGCAGGCTGTATTGGCTATGAAGTGTTTGGGCGACAACAGACACACCGCTGAAGTTCTGTCCGAGTTCTTGCAGAAAGAAACGCAGTCGTGGCTGGGCACTGTAGATCTTGAGGCAGGCAAGGTAGTGAGTGATAACGGAAGGAATTTCATGGCTGCCATCTCCCTTTCCCAACTGAAACACATTCCTTGCCTGGCTCACACCTTAAACCTGGTGGTGCAGTGCTTCCTGAAAAGTTATCCGGGGTTATCCGACCTGCTCCTCAAAGTGCGTGGACTTTGCTCACATATCCGCCGTTCGCCCGTACACTCCAGCCGTATGCAGACCTATCAGCGTTCTTTGAACCTTCCCCAGCATCGCCTAATCATAGACGTTGCAACAAGGTGGAACTCAACACTGCACATGCTTCAGAGACTGTGTGAACAGAGGCGGGCTGTTATGTTTTTGTGGGAGGATACACATACACGGGCAGGCAGTAGGATGGCAGACATGGAGATGTCAGGTGTGCAGTGGTCGAAGATTCAAGACATGTGTCAAGTCCTTCAGTGTTTTGAGGAATGCACACGGCTGGTTAGTGCAGACAACGCCATAATAAGCATGAGCATCCCCCTAATGCGTCTGCTGATGCAAAGTTTGACGCACATAAAGGATCAGGCGTCTGCAGCTGAGGAAGAGGAAAGCCTTGATGACAGTCAGCCATTGTCTGGCCAGGGCAGTGTACAGGACGAGGTAGCGGGCGAACAGGAGGAGGAAGACGAGGAGGATGATGGGGATGATTATATTTTTAATGAGGAAGCTTTTCCGGGGCCACTGGAAATTGTTGGCGCGGCAAGGCCGGGTTCTGGTTTTTGGAGGGACACAAGTGACGTGGATTTGCCTGAAACTGCCCCTCAACCAAGCACAACCACAGATTTGAGAACTGGAACTTTGGGCCACATGGCGGATTATGCCTTACGTATCCTCAAAAGGGACACACGCATAACAAAAATGATGAACGATGACGATTACTGGTTGGCCTGCCTCCTTGATCCTCGCTATAAAGGCAAATTGCAAAATATAATGCCACATGAGAACTTGGAACTAATATTAGCAACCAAACAATCAACTCTTGTTGACCGTTTGCTTCTGGCATTCCCTGCACACAGCGCCCGTGATCGTTCTAACACGAGCTGCAGGGGCCAGCAGACCAGAGGTGTTAGAGGGGCAGAAATCAGAAGTGGCGTTGGCCAGAGGGGTTTTCTGACCAGGTTGTGGAGTGATTTTGCTATGACCGCAGACAGGACAGGTACTGCAGCATCAATTCAAAGTGACAGGAGACAACATTTGTCCAGTATGGTTACTAACTATTTTTCATCCCTTATCGACGTTCTCCCTCAACCGTCATTCCCATTTGATTACTGGGCATCAAAATTAGACACCTGGCCAGAATTGGCAGATTATGCATTGCAGGAGCTTGCTTGCCCGGCAGCTAGTGTCCTATCAGAAAGAGTATTCAGTGCTGCAGGTTCAATACTAACAGAAAAAAGGACTCGTCTGGCTACCCAAAATGTAGATGATCTAACCTTCATTAAAATGAACCACAACTGGATTTCGAAATCTTTTGCCCCACCTTGCCCGGCTGACACCTAGCTTTCCTATGTAAAGGTCTTGCCTGTGGACTATTCTGAACGACTTTTCCAATCTTGTAATTTGCAGCACCTGATTGTCCAGCATCCGACATGTTAACACCTCCCTAAATGGCCAAAGTCCCCACACGGGGCCGTGGTATCGCCACTTGGCGCCAGCACCCGTGAGAGTACTGTTTGTCTGAGGAGGTGGGTGTGCCCGCTTTTGGTCGACGGCACTGCCACTAGGTCCCTCATAGTACAATAAAGTGTCTGGCGGTGGTGGTGCGCACCCAACGTCAGACACACCGTTGTAATATGAGGGGCCCTGGGCCTGTACCGCCGGCCACAAGACAGTCCCCCCCCCCAGCTCAAACAGTGCTCTACCACTTGCAAAATTTTCTCTGACAGCTCCACCAATGTTTAGTCTATGCGCTGACATCCTTCAATGCCTGGCACTGTCAATACCATTGTATTGACATTTTTCTTATGTTAGGCCTTCGAAGCCTGTCTGCGGTCACTCCTTCCACTAGGCCTCCACTGACCTGTCTACTGCTGCCCGTGTTCCCCTGGAACCAATTTTAAATTGCCTACATCCCAATTTTTGTTATGTTAGGCCTTCGAAGCCTGTCTGCGGCCCGTTCTTTCCACTACTACTACACTGACCAGGCCACTGCTGCCCGTGTTCCCCTGGAACCAATTTAAAATTGCCGACAGCAAGCCCAATTTATTATGTTAGGGCTTCGAAGCCTGTCTGCGGTCCCTCCTTCCACTTGGCCTCCACTGACCTGTCTACTGCTGCCCGTGTTCCCCTGGAACCAATTTTAAATTGCCTACAGCCCAATTTTTGTTATGTTAGGCTTTCGAAGCCTGTCTGCGGCCCGTTCTTTCCACTACTACTACACTGACCTGGCTACTGCCGCCCGTGTTCCCCTGGAACCAATTTAAAATTGCCGACAGCAAGCCCAATTTATTATGTTAGGCCTTCGAAGCCTGTCTGCGGTCCCTCCTTCCACTAGGCCTCCACTGACCTGTCTACTGCTGTCCGTGTTCCCCTGGAACCAATTGTAAATTGCCTACATCCCAATTTTTGTTATGTTAGGCCTTCGAAGCCTGTCTGCGGCCCGTTCTTTCCACTACTACTACACAGACCAGGCCACTGCTGCCCGTGTTCCCCTGGAACCAATTTTAAATTGCCTACAGCCAGCCCAATTTATTATGTTAGGCCTTTGAAGCCTGTCTGCGGTCCCTCCTTCCACTAGGTCTCCACTGACCTGTCTACTGCTGCCCGTGTACCCCTTGAACCAACATCAGAAAATATAAAAATAAGTATTTTGCTTATAAAAAAGAAAATACTGGAGAGATATCAAATGCAGACATTTTAACATTAAAAACAAACACATACCACAAAAAACTGGTACAGTACTAAAAATGGCCACCAGCTACAATAACTTTCTCCTGCAAGTAGTTAACTGAAAGTTTTTTTCAATTTAAAACACAGATATGGCATCCACCGAGTGTTGTCCTGTCGCGTCTTCTTTATATTATTGCCAAGAAGATGCAAAACAATGAAAATAATAAAATCATTATTTACCAAAAAAATAGAGTAAGTCAAAACCACATTGCAAATAAACATTCATTACAAATAAAGAAGCAGGGCGCGTCCGAGGGTGAGTATATACCTAATAAGAATATAATCACCATCGGACGCGCCCTGCTTCTTTCCGACAGCCTTCCTTCCTAAGAATCAGCCCTTCCGTGGTGTAGAGAGAGGGTGTGTTACACTCCAAGGTGTTCCCCAGGTTGCCTTTCCTGAGCTTCGATCTTCATGCTCTCGTTTAGTAGTTGTCGGAAAGTAAGCTGCATTAGGCCTACAAATTGGGTATGGGGTGGAGAGAGATGGTGTGTTACACTCCAAGGTGTTCCCCAGGTTTCCTTGCCATTGCTTCGGTCTTCCGACTCTCGTTTAGTAGTTGTAGAAAACTACACTGCATTAGGCCTACAAAATGGGTATCGGGTGGAGAGAGATGGTGTGTTACACTCCAAGGTGTTCCCCAGGTTTCCTTGCCATTGCTTCGGTCTTCCGACTCTCATTTAGTAGTTGTAGAAAACTACACTGCATTAGGCCTACAAAATGGGTATCGGGTGGAGAAAGATGGTGTGTTACACTCCAAGGTGTTCCCCAGGTTTCCTTGCCATTGCTTCGGTCTTCCGACTCTCGTTTAGTAGTTGTAGAAAACTACACTGCATTAGGCCTACAAAATGGGTATCGGGTGGAGAGAGATGGTGTGTTACACTCCAAGGTGTTCCCCAGGTTTCCTTGCCATTGCTTCGGTCTTCCGACTCTCGTTCAGTAGTTGTAGAAAACTACACTGCATTAGGCCTACAAAATGGGTATCGGGTGGAGAGAGATGGTGTGTTACACTCCAAGGTGTTCTCCAGGTTGCCTTTCCAGAGCTTCGATCTTAATGCTCTCGTTTAGTAGTTGTTGGAAACTACACTGCATTAGGCCTCCAAATTGGCTATGGGGTGGAGAGAGATGGTGTGTTACACTCCAAGGTGTTCTCCAGGTTTCCTCGCCATTGCTTCGATCTTCCGACTCTCGTTTAGTAGTTGTAGAAAACTACACTGCATTAGGCCTACAAAATGGGTATCGGGTGGAGAGAGATGGTGTGTTACACTCCAAGGTGTTCCCCAGGTTTCCTTGCCATTGCTTCGGTCTTCCGACTCTCGTTTAGTAGTTGTAGAAAACTACACTGCATTAGGCCTACAAAATGGGTATGGGGTGGAGAGAGATGGTGTGTTCCACTCCAAGGTGTTCTCCAGGTTGCCTTTCCTGAGCTTCTATCTTCAGGCTCTCGTTAAATTGTGGTTAAATGGAACAACTGCATTTGGCGTACTAGTTGGTTTGGGGCCTACTAACAGTGTCTGCCGCTCCTTGCTGTTCTCCTGGTTTCCTGTCCTGAAATTCCATTTTCAGGCGCTCGTTAAGTAGTTGTTAATGTTAGACTGCATTTGGCCTACTAGTTGGGTTGGGGCCTACTATCGGTGTCTGCCACTCCTTGCTGTTCTCCTCCACTGAACAAAGCTGTGCCGCCTGTTTACTACGGTTGCCAATTTTGAACTGCATTTCGACTACTTACTGATTTGGGCCTACTCTCTGTGTCAGCCTCTCATTCCAGTTGTCCTCCACTGCAATGCCCCCTGGTTATTCCTGTGTTACCAATTTTGAACTGCATTTAGCCAACTTTATTCTTTGGGCCTATATCTGTGTTTCCTCCTCATCCTGCCCATTGCCCAGCCAGTGATAGATGAGTCTGCTGGTACATTGACCCATAACGCAACATTCCTCGTGCACGCTACACAACAACATTGTGACCCTGCTGAAAGTCAGGTTGCTCTTCCCGCATACCATACCACCTTACACGGGGACAAAGAGGAAGGTGCAGATGAAAGTGCAGGTTCCTTCATCAGGTGGGGGGAGGAATACTAGTTGGCGACGTCACTGGCACAGGGCCTCTCATAGTACGCAAAAGTGTTGCTGCCGGTGGGAGGCGCCCCCGCCGTGCAAACACACCGCTGTACTTTGAGGGGCCCTGTGCCAATGCCAACGAGTGGGCCCCCCCTGCTTGCTCAGGTTCACAGCACTTGCAAAGTTGAAATACTTACCTCTCCCTGCTCCACTGCCGTGACGTGGTCCAGATTTCCTGGGCCCACTATTTACTTGAACCAGCCCTACCCACCACAACTTTAGCCAAATGACCCCCAATTTCAAATGCCTTCCAATTATTATAAGGTAAATTACGCTTGACAAGCTTCATTAAGAAGAATGGATGGTTTTGACATTAAAATGGGCACTCTAGGTGTTTTCCTGGCCCCCACTCACTGCCGACTATGCTGCCCCATTGACTTGCATTGGGTTTCGTGTTTCGGTCGATCCCGACTTTACGTCATAATCGGCCGATTTCACTCGACCCGACTTTTGAGATAGTCGGGTTTCGCGAAACCCGGCTCGACTCTAAAAAGGTCAAGGTCGCTCAACTCTACTCATGACATTCCATAAACAAAACTCTCCTCAGGGCTTTAGGCACAAATAATTTCCCATACGGAGTGTTAGTTAGTGCCGCATCCTGTGCTGTAAGAATGCTATTTTCCAACTCAGAACCTAATCCTGCCACGACCACCCCTCTCTGCAGAATAGATTCTTCCTTTTCAATATTAACCGCTGGGTAGAAACTTTGAGACAAAGCATCAGCTTTAACATTTTTTGTCCCAGGGATATATGTGACAGAAAAATGGAACCAGGCAAAAAACAATGCCCACCTAGCTTGACGGGCATTCAAACGTTTAGCAGCATCCAGGAAGATCAGGTTCTTATGATCAGTCAAGACTTGTATAGGATGTCTAGCGCCCTCCAAAAAATGCCGCCAATGCTCAAACGCAAGCTTAATAGCCAGCAATTCTCGGTTCCCAACATCGTAGTTAAGCTCCGCCCCAGAAATTTTTTTAGAAAAGAAAGCACAGGGATCCACCCTATCCTCCCCCTCCTGGGACAGAACAGCCTGCACTCCTACTGATGAGGCATCCACCTCTACCAGAAATGGCTTAAGGTACCTTCACACTCAACGATATCACTAGCGATCCGTGACGTTGCAGCGTCCTGGCTAGCGATATCATTGAGTTTGACAGGCAGCAGCGATCAGGATCCTGCTGTGCCATCGTTGGTCGGAGCAGAAAGTCCAGAACTTTATTTCGTCGCTGGACCTCCTGCAGACATCGCTGAATCGGCGTGTTTGACGCCGATTCAGCGATGTCTTCACTGGTAACCAGGGTAAACATCAGGTTACTAAGTGCAGGGCCACGCTTAGTAACCCGATGTTTACCTTGGTTACCAGCGTAAAAGTAAAAAACAAAAAAAACACTACATACTTACATTCCGGTGTCTGTCCCCCACCGCTGTGCTTTCCAGCTGGCGCTCACAGTCAGTGCAGAGAAGCACAGCACCGGAGGACAGACAGCGGAAGGTAAGTATGTAGTGTTTGTTTTTTTTTACGTTTATGCTGGTAACCAGGGTAAACATCGGATTACTAAGCACGGCCCTGCACTTAGTAACCCGATGTTTACTCTGGTTACCAGGGGACAGGCATCGTTGGTCACTGGAGAGCTTTCTGTGTGACAGCTCTCCAGCGACCACACAGCGACGCTGCAGCGATCGCGATCGTTGTCTGGATCGCTGCAGCGTCGCTAAATGTGACGGTACCTATAGTCTTATCTGTCTGGATCAAAACAGGAGAAGAGATAAACTTCTCCTTGAGATGCTCAAAAGCCTTAACAGCCTCAGGGAACCATTGGACAGTATTGGAACCCTTCTTAGTAAGATGAGTAAGGGGGTTTGTGATAACAGAAAAATTCTTTATGAATTTTCTATAATAATTAGCAAACCCAAAAAATCTCTGAATCGACTTCAAGCATTCAGGACTTGGCCACTCCAATACCTCCTGAACCTTCACCGGGTCCATCTCAAAACCATCACTGGAAACAAAGTACCCCAAAAAACTAATTTTCTGTACCGCAAACTCGCATTTCTCCAGTTTAGCAAAGAGTGTGCTTTCTCTCAGAATCTGCAAAACATCGCGGACTCTCTGCCAATGCGACTCCAGATCGGGCATATAGATCAAAATATCATCCAAATAAACAATCACACTCCTACCGATCAACATTCTCAGGATGTCGTTAATGAAATTTTGAAAGAACGCCAAAGAATTTGTAAGGCTGAAAGGCATAACTAGACACTCAAAATGACCTTCCGGGCTATGAAAGGCTGTCTTCCATTCATCGCCTTCTTTAACCCGCAGCAAATTATATGTCCCATGGAAATCAATCTTAGAGAATTACTTGCCTCCAACTAATTGGTTAATCAAATCCGGAATTAGCGGCAAGGGGTAAGGATTGCGCACAGTGATCTTATTAATCTCCCTGAAATACAGACACGGCCTAAGACCCTCATCTTTTTTTTACAAAAAAGAACCCCCCAGCCACAGGGGGCTTAAAGGGTCTTATATGACCTGCAGCAAGACTAGTCTGCAGGTATTCCTTTAAAGCCTCCCTCTCGGGATTCGTCAGATTAAATAAACGACTCTTAGGGAGAGTAGCACCTGGGACGAACTCAATAGCGCAATCGTAATCTCTATGAGGTAGTAGAGCTTGGGACTCCACTTCTGAAAATAATTTCCAGAATTCTTGAATGGCTTCAGGTAGCTCATTTTTCGCAACAGCAGCAATGTGTATATCACAACATTTCCCATAACACTCCTGACCCCAGGATCTTATCGTACTTGATGACCATTCCAGTACAGGATTGTGCATTTTTAACCAGTGTAACCCCAGGACAACTGGAAAAGACAATTTATCAAGTACAAACAAATCTAAAGATTCCTGGTGTTCCATATTCACAGTGAGTGGAAACCCGGTAACCTTTCGAGAAACGCACCCATGCTCTACAGGAAAAGGGCATGATAAAGGTACAGAATCAATCTTATACTTGTCTAGAAATTGTTGATCAATCAAATTACCGTATATACTCGAGTATAAGCCGACCCGAGTATAAGCCGACCCCCCTAATTTTGCCACAAAAAACTGGGAAAACTTATTGACTCGAGTATAAGCCTAGGGTGGAAATGCAGCATTTACCGGTGAATTTCAAAAATAAAAATAGATCATTATTTCCCCATAGCTGTGCCATACAGTGCTCTGCACCGTTCATATTTCCCCATAGCTGTGCCATATACGGTACTCTGCACCGTTCATTGTGCCCCATAGATGTGCCATATACGGTGCTCTGCACCGTTCACTGTGCCCCATAGATGTGCCATATACGGTGCTCTGCACCGTTCACTGTGCCCCATAGATGTGCCATATACGGTGCTCTGCACCGTTCACTGTGCCCCATAGATGTGCCATATACGGTGCTCCGCACCGTTCACTGTGCCCCATAGATGTGCCATATACGGTGCCCTGCACCGTTCACTGTGCCCCATAGATGTGCCATATACGGTGCTCCGCACCGTTCACTGTGCCCCATAGATGTGCCATATACGGTGCCCTGCACCGTTCACTGTGCCCCATAGATGTGCCATATACGGTGCTCTGCACCGTTCACTGTGCCCCATAGATGTGCCATATACGGTGCCCTGCACCGTTCACTGTGCCCCATAGATGTGCCATATACGGTGCTCTGCACCGTTCACTGTGCCCCATAGATGTGCCATATACGGTGCCCTGCACCGTTCACTGTGCCCCATATTTGTGCCATATACGGTGCCCTGCACCGTTCACTGTGCCCCATAGATGTGCCATATACGGTGCCCTGCACCGTTCACTGTGCCCCATAGATGTGCCATATACGGTGCTCTGCACCGTTCACTGTGCCCCATAGATGCTCCACATAAATCTCTGCCGCCGCCGCTGCTGCTGCTGCAATAAAAAAAAAAAAACACATACTCACCTCCCTTGATTGCAGCTCCCGGCGTCTCGTTCCGGCGCCTCCATCTTCCCGGCGTCTCTGCTCTGACTGATCAGGCAGAGGGCGCCGCGCACACTATATGCGTCATCGCGCCCTCTGCCTGAACAGTCAGAGCGCAGACGCCGGGAAGATGGAGGCGCCGGCCGGGAAGATGGAGCGACGCTCGGCGGCTGGAACGAGGACAGGTGAATATGCTATACTTACCTAGTCCTGGCGATCCTCGCGCTGTACCTCTGCCTGGTCTTCGGTGCCGCAGCTTCTTTCTCTATCAGCGGTCACCGGCACCGCTGATTAGAGGAATGAATAGGCGGCTCCACCCCTATGGGAGGTGGAGCCGCTTATTCATTTCTGTAATGAGCGGTCCCACGTGACTGCTGAAGAGGGGAAGAAGCTGCAGCACAGAAGACCGTGGGACGGCAGGGGGAGCGCCAGGATCGCTGGGACTAGGTAAGTATACCTCAGCGCCCTCTCCCCCTCACCCGCCGACCCTGCCACCCACCTTGACTCGAGTATAAGCCGAGAGGGGCACTTTCAGCCCAAAATTTTGGGCTGAAAATCTCGGCTTATACTCGAGTATATACGGTAAGTGCAGAACCACAGTCAACCATCACTTGAAAATCAATTAAATGACCACGACAGGTAGAACTACCAGAAAAAGAAACTCCTGCTGACTGTAAAAATGCATTGCAAAAGGGAGGGTTATTCGGATTGACCCTTTTTTTCTCTTTTCCTTGTTTATGCATTCTTCACATTGTTTAATAAAAATGGTCAGCCTTACCACAATAAAGGCATAGACCCTCAGAGAATCTTCCCTGCCTTTCCTGGGAACGAGAGGACATCGCCCCAAGTTGCATCGGCTCCCCACAGTCAAAGGCGCTCTCCAGCAAAATTCAAACCTTCTCCTCATTCTGTCTACCTCTCAATCTTCTATCCACCCGGATAGCTAATTGCATAGCAGCCTCAAGCGTAGCAGGTGCAGGATATGCAATGAGCAAATCTTTAACCCTGTCATTCAAACCTGCTAAAAACTGACTCTTGGGTGCTGGATCATTCCAGCTGACCTCTGCAGTCCATCGTCTGAACTGGGTACAATATCTCTCAGCGTCGACAGAACCCTGTTCCAGCTGCCTGAGTTCTGCCTCGGCTGTAGTAACCTGATCAGGATCATCATATAATACCCCCATAGCAGAAATAAACGCTTCTACTGACATCAAACAAGGGTAATCCGGACGCAATGAAAATGCCTACGCTTGCGGCTCACCTCGCAATAATGACATAATAATCGCCACACGCTGCAATTCAGCCCCTGAAGACCTGGGTCTAAGTCGAAAAAAAAGTAAACATGCATTTTTAAACGAAAAAAAATTCCTGCCGTTTACCAGAAAAACATTCAGGCAAACCCACCTTAGGTTCTTCAGTGCAGATTCCAGGGCAATTACTCAGGTGCCTGTGTAAGCTGGCAACTTCCAACCTTAACCCTTGCAGACGCTGAGCAAGATCTTGAATGCTGTTCATATTGCAAAATCTGGGAGGATTTTTTTTTACACTTCTTTCTGGCTGGACAAACTGTTAGGGATCTGCAACACAGGACAAAGGTAGAAGGGGGAAAACTGACCCTGCACTATGACTAGGCTGAAACCCTACAATGGAGTGGGCGACCCATTCCTTGCGAATAGACCCACCAGCGATCCTAGGTTGATCTCAAGTGAAGACCTATAGATAAGGGGAAGAGGTTCTCTAAAAGAACTAAAGACTGGGTACGGAAACGGGTCACCTCCTAATAGAAAACAAAGAGAAGTCTGCAGAAACTAATGGAAAACAGAAACTAAAGCTAGCAGAACCAGAGGTACCAGCACTGCACAAATAACACACAAAGAAGACAAAGCAAAGCACCAAGCTAGAGCTCAAGCAGATAAACACTGCTGTCCAGCAAGGACTGGGAGGCAGGTGCTGATTAATAAAGAGTGAAACAAACACCTGACCCAAGACAAACTCAGCACTAGAGGAAAAAGACCAGCAGCCAGAACTCCACAAGAAAATGGGGAATAGTCACAAACTAAACAGATTCTAACAGTATGCACCATCTTTGGTAACGTGTAGCAGAGACCTGGGATCTAATTTCTGTCGAGACATGTTTAAATCTGTTCCAGAGCAGTCCCAGAAGGATTCAGGCAGTGTAGAAAGCCAAAGGTTTAATACATCATCAGTTAAACAGGTAAAAGGTCTTGAGCTGATTCAAGGTATGGTATTTGCATTTGGAAGCTGTTGCTGTCAACCCACAAAATGTGGTCAAAGGAGCTCTCAATGAAAGAGAAACTGACCATTATTAGGCTGAAAAAAAAGAAAAAATCCTTCAGAGAGATAGCAGAGATAGCAGAAATGTTAGGAGTAGTCAAATCAACAGTTTGGTACAGTCTGCTGTCTTTTGGAGAATTGGGCTCTTAGCTTCTGCTGACAGATCATATTATTATGCATCTGGTGAGTGAACGTTTTCGAGTGGCCTCTGAATCTTGCCGAATCAATAATCCTACAAACTCCCCTGCAGCCAATATATTACCACATATTCTATTTCTATCAGTTTACATACCTTGAATTTACACTTGTTTCTTGCTGTCAAATACTAACTTAAAGAGGAAGGTATTTTATTATTAATTACTGACCTGTTAAAAGCACACAAAATGTGACCAGTGACCAATTTTCAAATATGCAATCATCCCCAAATTTCAGTAATGCACCTAAGGTGTTCAACAGCTGAATCTTTTCCAAATTAATCGTTCAGAAATACTGCCAAATTGGGTATTTATCACATCTTGCAATCCTCTGAGGCAGCATCATCTGATCATGTATTAAAAGCTTACTGCATACTGTTTATAGCTTAAACTCAATAATCAAGCAGTACGTTGTTAGCTGAGGGCAAGCACATTTTTTTTTACTTGGCTTAAACACTAACTAGGGCAGGGATTTCTTTAAGGTCTTAAAAGATCAAGGGCTCGGACCAAAAGGCATATGTTTTGTTCTGCTAGTCATTTGAGGGTTATGGTTATCGAAAATGTAATGTACTGTATTCTTATTCTTTATTGTTCTTTCTCTCTCACTTGCTACATATATATGTATCTTCTACTTTCTATCTTCTAATAACATAGGGTACTTGGTTAACGTTGTTTTAATACAAAAAACTTAATCCCTTCAAGACCGGAGGTATTTTTGGCTTTGCTCTTTAGTTTTTTGCTCCCCTTCTTCCCAGAGCCATAACTTTTTCAATATGACCATGTGAGGGCTTGATTTTTTTTTGCGGGACGAGTTGTCCTTTTGAAGGACATCATTGGTTTTTCCATGTTATGTTCTAGAAAACAGGAAAAAAAATTCAAGTGTGGTGAAATTGCAAAAAAAAAATTGCAATCCCACACTTGTTTTGTGCTTGGCTTTTTTTTACTAGGTTCACCAAATGCTAAAACTGACCTGTCATTATGATTCCTCAGGTCATTACGAGTTCATAGACACCAAACATGTCTAGGTTCTTTTTTATCTAAGTGGTAGAAAAAAATTCCAAACGTTGTTAAAAGAAATTGCGCCATTTTCCGATACCCGTAGCGTCTCCCTTTTTCGTGATCTGGGGTTGGGTGAGAGCGTACTTTTTGCACCAATCTGACATTTTTAATTATACCATTTTGGTGCAGATATAATCTTTTGATCATCCATTATTGCATTTTAATGCAATGTCGCGGCGACCCAAAAAATGTAATTCTGTTGTTTTGACTACGCCGCCTAGCAATCAGGATAATCTTTTTTTTTTAATGATAGATCGGGCGATTCTGAAAGCTTCAGCGGCGATACCAAATATGTGAATCTTTTTGGTTTTTTTATTGTTTTATTTTGAATGGGGCAAAAGGGGGCTGTTTAGAACTTTAATTTTTTTTAGCTTTTTTATATTTTTAATTTTTTTTTTTTACTATTGTCATGGTTCAATAGTCTCCATAGCAGACTAGAAGCGGCCACAACCTGATTTGCTCAGCTGCATATAGGCGATGATCAGATCACCTACTGTATATGTAGGTGAATTACTTACTTGCTATGAGTGCTGGTGACCCACGATCACGTGATGGGGTCACTGGTGGGTGGATTTCCGGCCCGATGGCCAGAAGCGCAAGTTAAATACCTATGTCAGCGTTTGACAACGAGATTTAACGGATTAATAGCAGCGGGTGGATCGCGATGTCAGCTGTTCAAAATAGCTGACATGTCCTGAGAAAGATGTGGGCTCACCACCAGAGCCCACTTAAAAGGGAGAGAGTCCAACGTTGGCATACTATTACGCCTGACGTCGGAAAGGAGTTAAAAGCCATCCCTCCGTGACATGGTGTAACCCAATCGGGATGCTACCTAGCTTGTAGTTAACCTAAGTATGTGTCAGCAGGCTGAAAAATAGAAATGGCTAGAGTAGGACCTGGGTCCCAACTGTTCAGACACCAGTTTGTGGAAAGCTATATGAGCAAAAGGAACAAACCAAAAAGCAAAGCCATTTTTGTACACAGCACAAAAAAATAAATCAAAGCCTAAAAAAATTGAGGTAGAGCATATGCTGGTATAAGTGCATATCATAGCTGTACATTCAATAAATATGGAGCCAATAAGATGCCTCCCTCAATTTGCTGAAATGTAGCCAAAAACATGTAAAGAACCTTCACGATCAGTAGCGTAGGGGAAGCGTAGTGGGAATTGTACTAGTGCCCTCACTAAGAGAGACCCGCCAGAGTGACCACCACTCGTAACTTTATCGATTTGTACAGCATACCGATACAGGTAAGCTTTATGATAGAGCAGGCAGACCTGCGAACTACAGGACAGAAGGGAAAAGCACTGGACCTCCAGGATCCGGGGTTAGGTGAGTATAGGATGTTTATTTTTTATGGCATGCTTTACTTCAAATACATACATTAGTATATTCATTATGCAAACTAGTGGGCAGGTCAGTGAGGGATCAGTGACCGGTCAGCAGTCGGCATTATGAATATAGAATCAGACCACCACATACACCAACCCCGCCTTATGGCAAAAGATTCTCATTAGCACATAACTGAATATAAAGATTAAGAAACAACATCAAGATGGATTTCATCAACCAAGGTATCATTTTATTCACTATAATGGGGCTGACCTGACACTGTAGGTTCCGGTAGGTAGGTAGGTTCCGGTGCACAATCATGCTGACAGGTTCCCTTTAACCACCTTGAAACCGTCGATGCTTCACAGAAGTTTATAACTTTGAGCTGTGTAAATAAAAAAAATCACATTTTTCGCACAAAAATGTTTTTTAGCCGCAAACTTTGCATTTTCACAATTGTAACAGGAGAAATTGCACCATACAATTTGATGTGCAATTTCTCCTGAGAAGGCCAAATTAATACTCAATATGTGGAGGAATACTACTATTGGAACTAAGTACAGTCATTGATAGACCATTATTTTTAATCTTAAAAGACTCTATAATAACAGGGTTTGTACCACAGGACTGGCGTATAGCAAATGTGGTGCCAATATTCAAAAAGGGGACAAAAAATGAACTCGGAAATTATAGGCCAGTAAGCTTAACCTCTACTGTGGGTAAAATCCTGGAGGGCATTCTAAGGGATGCTATACTGGAGTATCTGAAGAGGAATAACCTCATGACGCAGTATCAGCACGGGTTTACTAGGGACCGTTCATGTCAGACTAATCTGATCAGCTTCTATGAAGAGGTAAGTTCCGGACTGGACCAAGGGAACCCAGTGGACTTAGTGTATATGGACTTTTCAAAAGCTTTTGATACGGTGCCACACAAAAGGTTGATACAAAAAATGAGAATAATGGGGATAGGGGAAAATATGTGTAAGTGGGTTAAGAGCTGGCTCAGGAATAGGAAACAAAGGGTGGTTTTTAATGGAGCACACTTGGACTGGGTCACGGTTAGCAGTGGGGTACCACAGGGGTCAGTATTGGGCCCTCTTATTTTTATCATATTTATTAATGACCTTGTAGGGGGCATACAGACTAAAATTTCAATATTTGCAGATGACACTAAACTCTGCAGGGTAATCAATACAGAGGAGGACAATTTTTTTATTACAGGATGATTTATGTAAACTAGAAGCTTGGGCTAATAAATGGCAAATGAGCTTTAATGGGGATAAATGTAAGGTCATGCACTTGAGTTGAAGTAATAAGATGTATAACTATGTGCTTAATTGTAAAACACTGGGCCAAACCCTCAATGAAAAAGACCTGGGTGTATGGGTGGATGACAAACTCACATTTAGTGACCAGTGTCAGGCAGCTGCTACAAAGGCAAATAAAATAATGGGATGCATTAAAAGAGGCATAGATGCTCATGAGGAGAACATAATTTTACCTATATACAAGTCACTAGTTCGACCACACTTAGAATACTGTGCACAGTTCTGGTCTCCGGTGTATAAGAAAGACATAGCTGAACTGGAGCGGGTGCAGAGAAGAGCAACCAAGGTTATTAGAGGACTTGGGGGTCTGCAATACAAAGATAGGTTATTACACTTGGGGCTATTTAGTTTGGAAAAACGAAGGCTAAGGGGTGATCTTATTTTAATGTATAAACATATGAGGGGACAGTACAAAGACCTTTCTGATGATCTTTTTAATCAGAGACCTGAGACAGGGACAAGGGGTCATCCTCTACGTCTGGAGGAAAGAAGGTTTAAGCATAATAACAGACACGGGTTCTTTACTGTAAGAGCAGGTGAGACTATGGAACTCTCTGCCGTATGATGTTGTAATTAGTGATTCGTTACTAAAATTTAAGAGGGGACTGGATGCCTTTCTTGAAAACTATAATGTTACAGGATATATACAGTTAGGTCCATATATATTTGGACAGAGACAACATTTTTCTAATTTTATTTATAGACATTACCACAATGAATTTTAAACAAAACAATTCAGATGCAGTTGAAGTTCAGACTTTCAGCTTTCATTTAAGGGTATCCACATTAAAATTGGATGAAGGGTTTAGGAGTTTCAGCTCCTTAACATGTGCCACCCTGTTTTTAAAGGGACCAAAAGTAATTGGACAGATTCAATAATTTTAAATAAAACGTTCATTTTTAGTACTTGGTTGAAAACCCTTTGTTGGCAATGACTGCCTGAAGTCTTGAACTCATGGACATCACCAGACGCTGTGTTTCCTCCTGTTTGATGCTCTGCCAGGCCTTCACTGCGGTGGTTTTCAGTTACTGTTTGTTTGTGGGCCTTTCTGTCTGAAGTTTAGTCTTTAACAAGTGAAATGCATGCGCAATTGGGTTGAGATCAGGTGACTGACTTGGCCATTCAAGAATATTCCACTTCTTTGCTTTAATAAACTCCTGGGTTGCTTTGGCTTTATGTTTTGGGTCATTGTCCATCTGTAGTATGAAATGAGGACCAATCAGTTTGGCTGCATTTGGCTGGATCTGAGCACACAGTATGTCTCTGAATACCTCAGAATTCATTTGGCTGCTTCTGTCCTGTGTCACATCATCAATAAACACTAGTGACCCAGTGGCACTGGCAGTCATGCATGCCCAAGCCATCACACTGCCTCCGCCGTGTTTTACAGATGATGTGGTATGCTTTGGCTCATGAGCTGTAACCACGCCTTTGCCATACTTTTCTCTTTCCATCATTCTGGCAAAGGTTGATCTTGGTTTCATCTGTCCAGAGAAAGTTCTTCCAGAACTTTGCTGGCTTTTTTAGATGGTTTTTAGCATAGTCCAGTCTAGCCTTTTTATTCTTGAATCTTGTGAGTGGCTTGCACCGTGCAGTGAACCCTCTGTATTTACTTTCATGCAGTCTTCTCTTTATTGTAGATTAGAATATTGATACGCCTACCTCCTGGAGAGTGTTGTTCACTTGGTTGGCTGTTGTGAAGGGGTTTCTCTTGACCATGGAGATTATTCTGCGATCATCCACCACTGTTGTCTTCCGTGGGCGCCCAGGTCTTTTTGCATTGATGAGTTCACCAGTGCTTTCTTTCTGTCTCAGGATGTACCAAATTGTAGATTTTGCCACTCCTAATATTGTAGCAGTTTCTCAGATGGGTTTTTTCTGTTTTCGCAGCTTAAGGATGGCTTCTTTCACCTGTATGGAGAGCTCCTTTGACCGCATGTTTACTTCACAGCAAAATCTTCCAAATGCAAGCACCGCACCTCAAATTAACTCCAGGCCTTTTGTCTGCTTAATTGAGAATGACATAACGAAGGGATTGCCCACACGTGTCCATGAAATAGCCTTGGAGTCAATTGTCCAATTACTTTTGGTCCCTTTAAAAACAGGGTGGCACATGTTAAGGAGCTGAAACTCCTAAATCCTTCATCCTATTTTAATGTGGATACCCTCAAATGAAAGCTGAAGGTCTGAACTTCAACTGCATCTGAATTGTTTTGTTTAAAATTCATTGTGGTAATGTCTATAACCAAAATTAGAAAAATGTTGTCTCTGTCCAAATATATATGGACCTAACTGTACACTAGTTTCCTTGATAGGGTGTTGATCCAGGGAACTAGTCTGATTGCTGTATGTGGAGTCGGGAAGGAATTTTTTCCCCCAAGGTGGAGCTTACTCTTTGCCACATGTTTTTTTTTTTGCCTTCCTCTGGATCAACATGTTGGGTCATGTTAGGCTACGCTATGGGTTGAACTAGATGGACTTCCTTCAACCTTAATAACTATGTTACTATGTTAGTATTTGGGCTCATGGCAGGGCTTGGAAAGGAAGGAGCACCATTTGACTTTTTGAACACAAAAATGTCTGGAATCAAGATTGGATGCCATGTCGCGTTCAGAGAGCCCCTGATGTGCCTAAACATTAAAAAAAAAGTAAGTGACCACCTCCCCCATCCTTACAAACTGCGGCCTGTCCGTCAGGTAGTTGTTTATCCAGTTCACCATCCCCTCATCTACTGCCTTATCAGTCAACTTATTTCGTAGCAGGGGCGGCTGTAAGGTATTGAAAGCACTTGAGAAGTCAAAGAACATGGCACGCACTGGAGTTCCATCATTGTCCAAGAATGAATGTGCTGTATGTAGCAGAGACACTACAGCATCATCCACCCCCAATCTCTGCTGGGATGCAAACTGTAGGGGGTCAGTGTAGGCCCTCACCGTCGGGCACAAGTAGTCAATTATTATTCTCTCCAACGACTTCATAGCATGCAATGTTAGGGCCACTGGATAAATAGTCATGTAGGGAAGTCGGAAAAGTGATCTTGGGAACCGGCACTGGGCAGGTGGTCTTCCACAGCATTGGTACTCTCTGTAATTGTAGGCTCCAGTTAAACAGGAGCTGGCAGACAGTACACAGCTGGTTTGCACATGCTCTGAGGACACTTGGACTGAGGCCATCAGGCCCAGCTGCTTTGCCAATTGCTACTTTACTAAACTGTTTCCATACATCGCTTGGGGAGACAAAGAAAGCAGACAGTTTATTCTCCAATGTCAATGCTGCTGATCGTTCTCCTGCTCCATCTCCCATTCCTGATGACGCTGCGCATGTGTCGATGAATCTGTTGAAAAACTCATTCATTTCATTAGCCATTGGCAGATCCACTTCCCCACACTCCTGCCTTGCCTTAAACCAAGTTAACTGATTCATGTCCTACCACACCTCCATGGAATTGTTGTGTGACAATTTATTTTCTAAATTAATTTGGAATGCCTCATGGGCATTCTTCATTTTCCCCTTTAAGTTCCTTTGTATCAATTTCAGTTTCTTTGTATCCTTCATTTTAAATGCCAGTTTTTTCTTGTTTAGTAAGTATTTCAATTCTTTTGTAATCCAAGGCTTGTTATTTGCATAACATTGAATCTTTTTAACTGGTACTATAGTATCAGTACAAAACTTTATATAATCAGCTACTCTCTGGACAATATCATTTACTAGTGTTGAGCGATACCTTCCGATATCGGAAAGTATCGGTATCGGATTGGATCGGCCGATATTCAAAAAATATCGGATATCGCCGATACCGATACCGGATCCCAATGCAAGTCAATGGGACCAAAATATCGGAATTAAAATAAACCCTTTCTTTCCTTGTAGGTTCATTCTACATCAAGGAAAACAGCTAACAATAATGTAGGATGTATTTGGTGAGGTGGCGGAGACATTAAAGGCATAGAGGTTTAGCCCAATCAAATAGAATAGCATTATTTTTTTTTTTTTCTTAAGACGTTCGGAGTGACAAAGATATTGACTAGGTATATATTTTTTTATTTTGTCCGATATTGATGTTTCACTATTCCACGCCCTTCCCCTTCTTTTTTTTAACTTTTCCCACACTTTCATCTTCATCATCATCAGCATCTTTGACATCAACTTCTTCTTCACCTTATTCATCTTCTTCTTCATCTTCTACCTATTATTTTTTTGGATTACATTCTTCATATTAATTTTATTCAACTATTATTATTCTTCCTATTCTACTTCTTCATCATATCCTCATTTGTGACAGGCATTGCCGTAGTTGTTATCTATAAAAGTTTCAAGATTACACCTTCCGTTCTGCCTGTCACAAAAGTTACATTTGTCCGCGTTCAGTTTGGCCTGCAGCATCAGGCTTTATCCAGGGGCACCACGAGGAGGAACGGACTCACCCCCATACACTGCTTAGTCTTCTTCTGCATATAATTTAGATAATATCTTTTGCTCTGATATTAAGTGTTATGCTTAATGTTCTTCTGCTCTTTGTTCTGCAGCCTTTTGTTCTTCTGCTTCTCGGTCTTCCATGTCGTCGTCTCTAGAGTCGTCATCTCCATGGTCGTCGTCTCCGCCGTCGTCGTCGTCGTCGTCATCTTAGGGGTGGTCTTCTGGGTCATCGTCTTTAGGGTCTTGAACTTGGAAATGTAGCAGAAGGTACAAGAAGGCTGAGAAAATGCCGAGAACCAGCTGATGGAACTGGAACTCGGATGGCTACCCGAAGGTCAAAGAGCCAATGGAACAACCGAGGACCAGCTGACGTTACTGGAACCCGGTTACTAAGCAGGAGGTACCCGTGCTAAAAAGCACTACCAAGTACCGCCTGACGTTGGCAGAACTCGGATACCCAGAAGGAGGCACCTAAGCCAAAGGCTCTGCCCGGAACCAGCTAACGTTACTGGAACCGAACCAGGATGGGGAGCAGAAGGTACAAGAGCAAAAGACACTGCCGAGAACCAGCTGACGGTACTGGAACCCGGATGGGTAGCCGAAGGTCCAAGAGCCAATGAAACTACCGAGGACCAGCTGACGTTACTGGAACCCGGTTACTAAGCAGGAGGTACCCGTGCTAAAAAGCACTACCAAGTACCGCCTGACGTTGGCAGAACTCAGATACCCAGAAGGAGGCACCTAAGCCAAAGGCTCTGCCCAGAACCAGCTAACGTTACTGGAACCAGGATGGGGAGCAGAAGGTACAAGAGCAAAAGACACTGCCGAGAACCAGCTGACGGTACTGGAACCCGGATGGGTAGCCGAAGGTCCAAGAGCCAATGGAACTACCGAGGACCAGCTGACGTTACTGGAACCCGGTTACTAAGCAGGAGGTACCCGTGCTAAAAAGCAGAACCAAGGACCACCTGACGTTGGTGGAACTCGGATACCCAGAAGGAGGCACCTAAGCCAAAGGCTCTGCCCGGAACCAGCTGACGGTACTGGAACCAGGATGGGGAGCAGAAGGAACAAGAGCAAAAGACACTGTTGAGAACCAGCTGACGGTACTGGAACCCGGATGCGTTGGCCAACTGTGCAAGAGCCAATGGCACGACCGAGGACCAGATGACGGTGCTGGAACCCGGTTACTAAGCTGTAGGTGCCCGCGCTTAAAAGCACTACCAAGGACCGCCTGGCGTTGGCGGAACTCGGATACCCAGGAGGAGGCACCTAAGCCAAAGGCTCGGCCCGGAACCAGCTGACGGTGCTGGAACCAGGTGGTGGACCAGAAGGTCCACAGGAGAGGAGAGAACAGCTAGGCCGCGAGGTAGCCGCAGTTACCGAACACCAACAGTCCTACAGGGGGAGCTTGGCCTACTGGCACTACAGAACCAGCCTTGACTACCAATTCACGCAGCCCACATAGGAAGCTCCTAAACTGGAGGCACCCTGTAGTTGGCTAACCCGACCGCAACACGACGGGGCAACGCATAGGTGTCTCAGTGAGTTTGACAGTACCCGGAAACAGCTGACGGTGCTGGAACCAGGCTGGGCACGAGGGAGTACCCGTGACAAAAACACTGCCGGGAACCAGCTGGCGGTGCTGGAACCCGGATGCGTTGCCCCAGTGTGCAAGAGCCAATGGCACCGAGGACCAGCTGACGGTGCTGGAACCCGGTTACTAAGCTGTAGGTGCCCGCGCTTAAAAGCACTACCAAGGACTGCCTGGCGTTGGCGGAACTCGGATACCCAGGAGGAGGCACCTAAGCCAAAGGCTCGGCCCGGAACCAGCTGACGGTGCTGGAACCAGGTGGTGGACCAGAAGGTCCACAGGAGAGGAGAGAACAGCTAGCCCGCGAGGCAGCCGCAGTTACCGAACACCAACAGTCCTACAGGGGGAGCTTGGCCTACTGGCACTACAGAACCAGCCTTGACTACCAATTCACGCAGCCCACATAGGAAGCTCCTAAACTGGAGGCACCCTGGAGTTGGCTAACCCGACCGCAACACGACGGGGCAATGCATAGGTGTCTCAGTGAGTTTGATAGTACCTGGAAACAGCTGACGGTGCTGGAACCAGGCTGGGCACGAGGGAGTACCCGTGACAAAAACACTGCCGGGAACCAGCTGGCGGTGCTGGAACCCGGATGCGTTGCCCCAGTGTGCAAGAGCCAATGGCACCGAGGACCAGCTGACGGTGCTGGAACCCGGTTACTAAGCTGTAGGTGCCCGCGCTTAAAAGCACTACCAAGGACCGCCAAGGTGCCAGGAGGAGGCACCTAAGCCAAAGGCTCGGCCCGGAACCAGCTGACGGTGCTGGAACCAGGTGGTGGACCAGAAGGTCCACAGGAGAACAGCTAGGCTGTGAGGCAGCCGCAGTTACCAAACACCAACAGTCCTACAGGGGGAGCTTGGCCTACTGGCACTACAGAACCAGCCTTGACTACCAATTCACGCAGCCCACATAGGAAGCTCCTAAACTGGAGGCACCCTGGAGTTGGCTAACCCGACCGCAACACGACGGGGCAACGCATAGGTGTCTCAGTGAGTTTGACAGTACCCGGAAACAGCTGACGGTGCTGGAACCAGGCTGGGCACGAGGGAGTACCCGTGACAAAAACACTGCCAGGAACCAGCTGGCGGTGCTGGAACCCGGATGCGTTGCCCCAGTGTGCAAGAGCCAATGGCACCGAGGACCAGCTGACGGTGCTGGAACCCGGTTACTAAGCTGTAGGTGCCCGCGCTTAAAAGCACTACCAAGGACCGCCTGGCGTTGGCAGAACTCGGATACCCAGGAGGAGGCACCTAAGCCAAAGGCTCGGCCCGGAACCAGCTGACGGTGCTGGAACCAGGTGGTGGACCAGAAGGTCCACAGGAGAGGATAGAACAGCTAGGCCGTGAGGCATCCGCAGTTACCGAACACCAACTACAGAACCAGCCTTGACTACCAATTCACGCAGCCCATGTGACGCCCAGGAGACCGGGATACCCAGCACCGGACCAATGGAGTCTGTCTCTTGAGGGGGATGTCACGGGTGGCTTGACCCGGTGCTGTGGCCTCAGGCAATGCACAGTGTAAGGGGTATCATGAGGGGACAGGCACTTACTTGATCAGCAGCAGGTTCTCCCAGCGGTGACGATCTCGATCCTGGATAGATGGCTATTGTCCAAATGAAAGACTGAGGCACTGAAACGTTTAACCAGTTTACTTTAACATAAAAGGATTTACAACCAGTCCTGTCACCGGAGTCTGTATGGGAACTCTGAGTTACTTTGACCCTGCCGGGGTCTTCGCCTCTTATTGTGCGCAATTTCTGTGTGGCCCTGCTGCTGTATGTGAACTGGCTGCCGGCCCAATCTGTCCCCTCCGGGTCCTGGTTCGACGGGCAACCCGAGTCCTTTTATCGGTTTACCCCCTCTGGGAGTACCGCTGAACTCTGTGTCTGTTGCTGCATCCGACCCTAGTGAAGCTGATATCACCTCACGTTTTTCCGGTTGCTGTATTATATATAATGAATACAGCCACGGATCCGGTATCCGTCTTTGCGCCTGTTCTGGGTAGTGATTAATGCTACCCGGTTCTCACAATGTCCTTTTTCTCTATCCCTTTTCTCCTCAGGCCGGTGATTTAGGCCTGGTAACAGTCACAGGGCTGTTAGAGATTCAACTGTATGACCTCTCACTTTCAGCTCCTTGGCCCAACTGCCATTTCTTCTCTCAGACCAGAATGGATCAAGGGGAGTCTCTGGAGCTCCCCCTTCTGGCCGGAGGTGGTAGTGCAGTCTTGCTATTTTAGTATTTGTACTTACTGTCAGTAACTATTTTTGTGGCAAATACCCCTAGGGGTGCCACATTCCCCCTTAGTTAAGAACAGTACTCCGGGACTGTGGGACAATAACATTTTGAAATAACAATTAATATGTACAGAGTCTTAAAAATGAAAAGTTACAAAAACCACTCAAGGAAACAAAAATAGAGTTCTGTAAAAAGTCACTTCAAATAGCGTCCATTAATACAGTTCTATCCTTGAAGGTATTAGGAACGGCACTGTACTTAGTGTCCAGGAATTTAGTTCCATTTTTCCATTTAGTTATCAATATAAAGTCTAAAGAAAGTTCAAAAAGAGCAAAAAGCAAAGTTCAAAAAGCAGTCTTTCCGGAGCTTTGATTTAGTGCCTCCGGGCTGATAAAAAGTTCAAGAATATGCAATAAGTTCATATAGACAAGTCTCTGTAGGCACTGGGCTTAAACGTTGCAGACTGATAGCAATGACTATACTACATTTTCTGTTTAACTATATACGGCATAACATATATACAATTCACATTATGAGCTTTATAGTTGGTAATCTGCATACCTGGCCGGTAATTGACCCTGGGTACTACGCTGTGATCTACGTAATAGCGGTGTCTCTTCATGTGGTGTACTACTGTCTACTGCGGATGTAGTATCTGCCCGCTCTGCTAAAGATAATTCCACGACTATGGAGTTGGCAAGTCCACCGTGAATGGGATTACTCTGACCAGGAATCTGTTCTTCCTGGCCTGGAACCTCCTGTAGTACGGGGTCAGCCTCTTCCTGTCTTGGGACTTCTGGTATCGGGTTCGGTGTTGGGTAAAAGGCCACCATGGGAACCACTACTGCACCATGGTATGTTAGTAGGGTTTTGGGAAAGTCTCCTATACAGGTGTGATACACTTCCTCTTCTTTTTCCTTTACTGGTTGAAAATGTATGGGTTGAATAACTTCTGGTTCTGGCTGGACAACGTCTGGCTCTTTCAATGCTTCCGGACATAATTTAAGATTGTCTCTTGACACTAGTACAGATGTTAAGCCTCCGTTTTTGCTAATGAGACACATTTTAGGATTATCCACTCTTGTTGGTAAAACTGTGTAGGGTACGGCTTCCCACTGATTGTCCAGTTTATTGGTTCGACGATTTCTCTTGAGCACTTGGTCACCCGGTCTTAATGGGGTAGCTAGAGCATTCTGGTTGAAAGTTCGCTCTTGTCTTTCTCTAGTTTGCTGAAGGCTTCTTTCCACACTCTCTTGCACTTGGCGATACTGCTTTTGCCGTATGATATCCCAATTGGAGTCTTGAACTTCTGCGTCTGGTTTCAGAATTCCCATTTCTAGATCGATTGGTAATTGGCCGGGTCTTGCACGCATAAGGTAAGCTGGGGTGCAGTTGGTGGAGCTCACCGGGACATGATTATACAGATCCACCAAGTCAGGCAATTTCTCTGGCCATTGATTCCTTTCTGTCTCAGGTAAAGTCTTTAGTAGGTCTATTACAATATGGTTCATCTTCTCGCATAAGCCGTTTGTTTGTGGATGATAGGCCGTCGTCCGGATCTTTTTGCAACCATACATATTACAGAATTCTCTGAAGATCTCTGATTCAAAGGCTGTACCTTGGTCGGTGAGAACCTGTTCCGGATATCCATGGGGTCTACAAAAGTACGTTTGGAACGCTTTGGCTGCTGTTTTTGCTGTCAGATCTTTTACGGGTACTACTACCAAGAAACGTGAATAATGGTCCACGATGGTCAAGGCATAGACATAGCCGGACTGGCTTGGTGTCAACTTCACGTGGTCCATGGCTACAAGTTCAAGTGGTTGTTTGGTGATTATGGGCTGCAGTGGTGCTCTTTGGTTCTTTTGATCGTTTCTTCTGAGGTTACACGGGCCACAATTTCTGCACCACTGTTCGATTGATTTTCTCATCCCGACCCAATAAAATCTTTCTCTTAGAAGTACTTCTAACTTGTTCCAACCGAAGTGACCAGCACCATTATGGTAAGCTTCGAGGACCATCTTCACATCTTGTTTAGGCACAATAATCTGCCAAACCAATTCATGTGTTTTCAGATTGGTGTATCTTCTACAGAGCTTCCCTTGATACAGGAACATTTTGCCTCTCTCTTTCCAGAGTTGATGCGTCTCTTCTGGGGCATCCTCATAGGGATATGCACTTTGCTCAGTCAACAGTTCCTTCACCAACTTCACAGCCGGATTGCTGTCTTGGGTGTCAGCCCATCTATGGTGTGCTAACGGATTAAAATTCACCTCTTGTTGTTTCTGATAGGTACTTGACTGATGATGTTTTGCCTTGGGACGATGGAAGGCTGGTAGTTCAATTTCTTCAAGCTCCCCCGTTTCCTCTTCTACATCTCTCAAGTGTGGCATCCGGGATAGGGCATCGGCATTTCCATTCTTGCGACCTGCTCGATACTTGATTATGAAGTTGTAATTAGATAACCGGGCTATCCATCGCTGTTCTAACGCACCTAATTTGGCTGTGTCCAGGTGGGTCAACGGATTGTTGTCAGTATAGACAATAAATTCTGCAGCGGCCAGATAGTGTTTGAAACGCTCCGTCACAGCCCAAACTACTGCCAGTAGTTCCAATTTGAAGGAGCTGTAATTTTCTGAATTTCTTTCAGTAGGCCGGAGCTTTCTACTTGCAAAGGCGATGACTTTCTCCCGACCTTCTTGCTTTTGTGACAGCACCGCTCCTAGTCCCACATTACTGGCATCGGTGTAGAGGATGAAAGGTTTATGGTAATCTGGGTATGCCAGAACCTCTTCTCCGGTTAGTGCCTTCTTTAGTTGTTCAAAGGAGTCTTCCCTTTCGTCGTTCCACTGAAAAGGAGGGTTTCGGTTTGAAGGTTTCTTCGTCTGCCCTACCAAGGTGTCTTGCAAGGGTGCTGCCAACTTGGTAAATCCTTTTATAAATCTGCGATAGTAACCCACCAATCCCAGGAATTGTCTCACTTCTTTTGCGCTGGTAGGTCTTGGCCAATTCCTTATGGCGCTTATTTTCTCGGGATCTGGTGCTACTCCCTCCGAACTCACGATGTGTCCCAGGTACTGTACCTTTGGCTTGAGAAGGTGACATTTGGATGGCTTGACTTTCATGCCATACCTGGATAAGGCTTCGAACACTTCTGCCAGGTCTATTAAGTGTTGTTCGTAAGTCTTTGAGTAGACGATCACATCATCTAGGTACAGGAGGACGGTCTCGAAGTTCTTGTGTCCGAGGCAGCATTCCATCAGCCGCTGGAAGGTACCGGATGCGTTGCAGAGTCCGAACGGCATGCGATTAAATTCACATAGACCCATTGGTGTGGTGAATGCCGTCTTTTCCTTATCTCTCTCAGCCACAGGGACTTGCCAATACCCGCTTGTTAAGTCTAAGGTGGAAAAATAATTAGCAGATTTTAAAGCAGTTAAGGACTCTTCTATCCTAGGCAAGGGGTAGGCGTCTTTATGGGTGATGTTATTAATCTTCCGGTAGTCTACGCACATTCTCATGGTTCCGTCCTTTTTTTTGACAATCACTAGAGGGGCCGCCCAGGGGCTACAGCTGTCTCTTATTACCCCGGCCTGTTTCATTTCCCTCAGCATATCTTTTGCACATTGATAGTGAGCGGGCGGTATGGGTCTATATCTTTCTTTTATTGGGGGATGGTCACCTGTGGGGATTGTGTGTTCTACCCCTTCTATCCGTCCGAAGTCCAATGGGTGTTTACTGAAGACTTGTTCATATTCCTTCACTAGCCTATACACCCCTTGTTCTTGATGGGTAGGTGTTGAATTTATGCCCACGTGTAGCTGTTGGCACCAATCCTCCATTTCTCCATCTGAGCCATTGCCTTCCACCTGACAGGTTGGTTCTAAGGGCTCAATGGTTGTGATGGCATTGTTGTCAACAGTATATAGCTTTGCCATTGTAGCATACCTTGGCAAAGTGACCTCTTCCTCTCCACAGTTCAAAAGTCGTACCGGCACTCGTCCCCGGTGTACCTCGACTATCCCTCGTGCTGTGAGTATAGTGGGCCTGCTGTCGGTGTACACTGGTTCTATTAAGGCTTGATAATCTCGTCCCTTAGTACCAATGGCTGCTCTACACCATACCAGCATTTCTGTTTTTGGTGGGATTACAATAGACGTTGGATCACTTACCCTCACACTGCCGATTTCTCCACCTGCAACTTCTACCTGTTGCCTTAACATCAATACTTTTATTTCCCTCCGGAGAACTCTCTGCTGGCAGGATTGGGCAGTTTCAGCAATTTGCTGTAAGACAGAAATGACTTCGGAAAAGCAGTTCTCTAACACATTCATTCCTATCAATACAGTTGGTTCACAGTTCCGCCGGTCAACATCAACAACAATTATACCCTGTTTCTTCAGTTCTACTTTACCAACCTTTATGGTCATCTCCCTGAATCCTAGTTTCGGTACCAACTTACCATTACTGGCCCATATATCTAGTTCAACATCAGAGGGCCCTTTATCAATATCTGCATCAGCCCAGTACCTCTTATAAAGGATATACGGTATAGATGAAATCTGGGAACCTGTGTCCAGCAAAGCGTTGAGGGGAATTCCGTCCAGCACGATAGGGATAATGGGTCGTCCTCCGATGTACCTGTCGTGCCAGGGTGTTGGGCCTTGAAAGTTCATTCCTGCGAAGCGGCCCGCATTCCCAGGGGATTCCCGTTTAAATCACAATCTCGTGCAAAGTGGCCCGGCTGCTGGCAACGGCGGCAAATGGGCTGTCCATCCGGTTGGTAGCGGTCGCGGGGTCGTCCTCTCCATGTCGGGTATCTCCGGGGTCTCATCCATGGAACATCCTCTCTACAGTTTGCCAACTCCATCTTGTGTCCTCTCATCTCCTGCATGGTTTTAGCCATTGAAGCAACAACATCAGCTAAAGAGTCAAGCTTTTGTTGAAGAGCCTCATTAGTACTGGGCCCCAGGGGCTTAGCAATGGCCCCAGACATAGCTGATGTCACTGGCACTCCCTGTTGTTGAGGTGCCTCTGCCATGGGTTGCGCAGGATCCTGATCCCGAGGTGCCTCTGCCAGCTGGAGACGTATAGCGCTCTCCTTTAATTGGGCAAATGTCAATTCAGGGTTCTTAAAAACAAGCATGCTCACATGCCCCCGGTGAGAAGGGGTGTAGAGTCCCTCAATAAATTGATCTCTTAGCAGTTTATCCGCTCGGTGTTAAAAATGGGTTCAGCCAGTGTAAGTGATTTAAGGGCTTCCTGCAGGTTTAAGGCAAAGTCTCTCACGCCCTCATTAGCTTTTTGTTTGCAACTAAAGAATCGTATTTTAGCTTTGCTGCTGGCCGTGGTTTCAAATGTAGCTTTTAATCCAGCAAATATGCGTTCAACAGTGCCTTTTAGATCAGCTGCCCATGCTGTGACTTCTCGCTTAGCATGGCCACTTAACTGCATCATCAGGAGACTAACACGCTGAACTTCACCCACAGGGAACATGTCAAAATGGGCCAGCATCTTTTCTCTGAAATCGTCAAGGGTATTAGGCTCACCTTCATACATTGGAAGCCATGGGCCACCCGGGGTATATGGCATCAGCACCGGCATGATGGGCGCCACTCCTTGCACCGCTGCGCTGCCGGACTCTCTATTGACACTCTGTCTGTCAGCTGCATTAGCGTTGCCGAGTGCTGCGGCGTCTCCGTTCTGCGACATACTATGCCCCCTTAGTTAATCCGGACCCTTCCGGTCCTCCGCTTCCGTCGGGATAGTGTAGATTCGTTCCGCTGTGCAGCAGGATCGATTTTCCCCTTGCTCTGATGTCAGAGCGCTCAGCTTGGTGCCGCCCACAATGACACGCCCCCTGCTGCTCCCACCCACCGCGCTCTGTAATGGCGGATTCTGAAGTTTTTCAGTTAGACTGGGGCTCAGGTGATGGCGTAGCTCAATTAACAGTCTCGTGCCTAACGGTTATGAAGTGATTACCTCAGGGGATGGCGGCCATCTTTACTCCATTATAACCAATGGGGAAAAGTCACTTTCAATAGTTTTCAATGGGGAATGGATTTTTCTTTAATAAAGTCAATTTTCAAGATTTTTCATCCCAGTTTTCACAGTTTTGGGCTCCAATCACGGCACACAATACCCAGTATACGGGCTGGCTAGATCCTGTTCGTGACGCCAATTGTGACGCCCAGGAGACCGGGATACCCAGCACCGGACCAATGGAGTCTGTCTCTTGAGGGGGATGTCACGGGTGGCTTGACCCGGTGCTGTGGCCTCAGGCAATGCACAGTGTAAGGGGTATCATGAGGGGACAGGCACTTACTTGATCAGCAGCAGGTTCTCCCAGCGGTGACGATCTCGATCCTGGATAGATGGCTATTGTCCAAATGAAAGACTGAGGCACTGAAACGTTTAACCAGTTTACTTTAACATAAAAGGATTTACAACCAGTCCTGTCACCGGAGTCTGTATGGGAACTCTGAGTTACTTTGACCCTGCCGGGGTCTTCGCCTCTTATTGTGCGCAATTTCTGTGTGGCCCTGCTGCTGTATGTGAACTGGCTGCCGGCCCAATCTGTCCCCTCCGGGTCCTGGTTCGACGGGCAACCCGAGTCCTTTTATCGGTTTACCCCCTCTGGGAGTACCGCTGAACTCTGTGTCTGTTGCTGCATCCGACCCTAGTGAAGCTGATATCACCTCACGTTTTTCCGGTTGCTGTATTATATATAATGAATACAACCACGGATCCGGTATCCGTCTTTGCGCCTGTTCTTTGTAGTGATTAATGCTACCCGGTTCTCACAATGTCCTTTTTCTCTATCCCTCTTCTCCTCAGGCCGGTGATTTAGGCCTGGTAACAGTCACAGGGCTGTTAGAGATTCAACTGTATGACCTCTCACTATCAGCTCCTTGGCCCAACTGCCATTTCTTCTCTCAGACCAGAATGGATCAAGGGGAGTCTCTGGAGCTCCCCCTTCTGGCCGGAGGTGGTAGTGCAGTCTTGCTATTTTAGTATTTGTACTTACTGTCAGTAACTATTTTTGTGGCAAATACCCCTAGGGGTGCCACATTCACATAGGAAGCTCCTAAACTGGAGGCACCCTGGAGTTGGCTAACCCGACCGCAACACGACGGGGCAACGCATAGGCGTCTCAGTGAGCTTGACACTACCCGGAAACAGCTGACGGTGCTGGAACCAGGATGCGTTGCCTATTAAAGATTGTCTTCCTACAGCCCCAACTAGCGGTGTTGGAGCAAAGGGTAAGCAGGGGGAGCAAAGTGTAGGCCGAAGCCTAGTTGAACCAATTTCAAAGGAAACCTTTAACCCCCCTTCAGGTGTTAAAAAGTACAAGAGCCACACCTTGTGCAGCATTAATGCTGCACAAGTCAAAGGTTGCTCTATGAATTTTGCAACTTGCACACGCTGAATAAAACACGTACACTATTTAGCCCATTATACTGTCAAACAGTAGTGGAGGCGAGACTTGTCTTTTTAAGGAGACGCAGCACAGGTGTCCCAAATAACGCCTTGGTGCTGGGCGCAGCTTCCTGAGCGTTGTTATTTGCTGTACAGGAGTCTGCGCTCTTGTGTTATCCCTTGGCAATGCCCTGTTAGCGCTGCCCGTCTTATGACCTCATTTCATGTTGGCCGGTGCGGTTAACAATGGCCATGAATCCCAGACCCACAGTGCCTTTTCATAAAGTCACACTGCGGTGCTGGGATTCGTGGCCTTGAGCATTAAATATTTTCGCCGCTCACACACGTCCTTACACCTGCTTCAGACTGGGCGGCCTCTGCTGATCCCTTCTCGCATGCCGCGGCCATGAGGCTGCACAGTGTGAAGAAGGCGGAAGGAGATGAGTGACGACAGGCGAACATATGCACTGCTCGTGCCCATAAACCACACGCTCGCTGTCAAAATAAATAAGACACCGAGGGGCGTTGTTTCGAGCAGGGCGGACGCACAGGCGCAGCCAGCTAACCAATGATGTCAAAAGACGGGCAGCGCTACCAAGGGTGGTGCTGCGTATCATAAGAAAGGAAAGTCACAACTCAGGGACAGTGGAATGGTCTCAAGGAGACACATTTTCTACGTGTTGAGTTCCACGTGGGCAAGGAGAAAAAGTCAGCCACCTTGTACAAATGCAGCATTACTGCTGTACAAGGTGGCTGTTATACATAGAGACACCTTGGGGTTGGTGGCAGGGTCCCTTTAATTTCAGTTCATGTGCCTGCGTGGCGTTTGCAGGTCACGTTGCCGGCTACACAGCAGGGGAACAGCTGGTGGTGCTGAACCCCACTAACACATTGGCTGGTGTTTTTCTCTGTGCAGCCAGCACTTCCGGGCACCAACTGGCAGTGTTAGAGCCCAGGGTCAGCAGGAGGAGGAGAGGAACAGAGTGTAGGCTGAAGCCTGCACTGGTGGCAGCTTTTGTTCGGTTGTGCCAGCGTGGCTTGTGCTGGACACGTTGCCGACAACACAGCAGGGGAACAGCTGGCGGTGCTGATCCCCACTAACACATTGGCTGGTGTTTTTCTCTGTGCAGCCAGCACTTCCGGGCACCAACTGGCGGTGTTAGAGCCCAGGGTCAGCAGGAGGAGAAGAGGAGCAGAGTGTAGGCTGAAACCTAGTTGAACCAATTTCAAAGGTAACCTTTAACCTCCCCTCAGGTGTAACAAAGTACTAGAGCCACACCTTGTGCAGCATTAATGCTGCACAAGTAAAAGTTTGCTCTATTAATTTTGCTCCTTGCACACGCTGAATAAAACACGTACACTATTTAGCCCATTATACTGTCAAACAGTAGTGGAGGCGTGACTTGTCTTTTTAAGGACAACGCAGCACAGGGGTCAAAATTTACACCAAGGTGCTGGGCGCAGATTCCTGAGCGTTGTTATTTGCTGTACAGAAGTCTGCGCTCTTGTTATCCCTTGGCCATGCGCTGTGAGCGCTGCCTGTCTTCTCACCTCATTTCATGTTGGCCGGTGCGGTTAACGATGGCCATGAAACCCAGACCCGCAGGGTCTTTTCTTTAAGTCACACTACGGGGCTGGGATTTGTGGCCTTGCGCAGTAATTTTTTTCGCCTGTCACTCATGTCCTTACACCTGCTTCAGACTGGGCGGCCTCAGCTGATCCCTTCTCGCATGCCGCGGCCATGAGGCCGCACAGTCTGAAGAAGGCGGAAGGAGATGAGTAAAGACAGGCGAAGATATGCACTGCTCGTGCCCATCAATCACACCCTCGCAGTCAAAATAAGTAAGACAACAAGGAGCGTTGTTTCGAGCAGGGCGGACGCACAGGCGCAGCCAGTCAACCAATAATGTCAGAAGACAGGAAGCGCTACCAAGGGTGGTGCTGCGTATCATTAGAAAGGAAAGTCACACCTCAGGGACAGTGGAATGGTCTCAATGAGACACATTTTGTACGTGTTGAGTTCCACGTGGGCAAGGAGAAAAAGTCAGCCACCTTGTACAAATGCAGCAGTACTGCTGTACAAGGTGGCTGTTATACATAGGAACACCTTGGGGTGGGTGGCAGGGTCCCTTTAATTTCATTTCTTGTGCCTGCGTGGCGTTTGCAGGTCACGTTGCCGGCTACACAGCAGGGGAACAGCTGGCGGTGCTGAACCCCACTGACACATTGGCTGGTGTTTTTATCTCTGTGCAGCTAGCACTTCCGGGCAAAAACTAGCGGTGTTAGAGCCCAGGGTCAGCAGGAGGAGGAGAGGAGCAGAGTGTAGGCCGAAGCCTGCACTGGTGGCAGCTTTTGGTCTGTTGTGCCAGCGTGGCTTGTGCTGGACACGATGCCGGCTACACAGCAGGGGAACAGCTGGCGGTGCTGAACCCCACTAACACATTGGCTGGTGTTTTTCTCTGTGCAGCTAGCAGTTCCGGGCAAAAACTGGCGGTGTTAGAGCCGAGGGTCAGCAGGAGGAGGAGAGGAGCAGAGTGTAGGCCGAAGCCTGCACTGGTGGCAGCTTTTGGTCTGTTGTGCAGCGTGGCTTGTGCTGGACACGATACCGGCTACACAGCAGGGGAACAGCTGGCGGTGCTGAACCCCACTAACACATTGGCTGGTGTTTTTCTCTGTGCAGCTAGCAGTTCCGGGCAAAAACTGGCGGTGTTAGAGCCCAGGGTCAGCAGGAGGAGGAGAGGAGCAGAGTGTAGGCCGAAGCCTAGTTGAACCAATTTCAAAGGTTACCTTTAAACCCCCCCTCAGGTGTTACAAACTACAAGAGCCACACCTTGTGCAGCATTAATGCTGCACAAGTAAAAGGTTGCTCTATGAATTTTTCAACTTGCACACGCAGAATGAAACACCTAAACAATTCCGCCCATTCTACAGTCAAACTGTAGTGGAGGCGTGACTTGTCTTTTTAAGGAGACGCAGCACAGGTGTCAAAATTTACACCTAGGTGCTGGGCGCATCCTCCTGAGCGTTGATATTTGCTGTACAGGAGTCTGCGCTCTTGCGTTATACCTTGGCAATGCCCTGTAAGCACTGCCCGTCTTATGACCTCATTTTATGTTGGCCAGTGCGGTTAGCGATGGCCATGAATCCCAGACACACAGTGTGTTTTCAAAAAATCACACTGCGTGGATGGGATTCATGGCCTTGTGCAGTAAATATGCTCACCGCTCACACATGTCCTTACACCTGCTTCAGACTGGGCGGCCCCAGCTGATCCCTTCTCGCATGCCGCGGCCATGAGGCCGCACAGTCTGAAGAAGGCGGAAGGAGATGAGTAAAGACAGGCGAAGATATGCACTGCTCGTGCCCATCAATCACACCCTTGCAGTCAAAATAAGTAAGACAACAAGGAGCGTTGTTTCAGGCAGGGCGGACGCACAGGCGCAGCCAGTCAACCAATGATGTCAGAAGACGGGAAGCGCTACCAAGGGGGGTGCTGCGTGTCATTAAAAAGGAAAGTCACACCTCAGGGACATTGTAATGGTCTGTAATGAGACACATTTTGTATGTGTTACATTCAACGTGGGCAAGGAGAAAAAGTCAGCCACCTTGTACAAATGCAGCATTACTGCTGTACAAGGTGGCTGTTATACATAGAAACACCTTAGGGTGGGTGGCAGGGTCCCTTTAATTTCAGTTCATGTGCCTGCGTGGCGTTTGCAGGTCACGTTGCCGGCTACACAGCAGGGGAACAGCTGGCGTTGCTGAACCCCACTGACACATTGACTGGTGTTTTTCTCTGTGCAGCTAGCATTTCCGGGCAAAAACTAGCGGTGTTAGAGCCCTGGGTCAGCAGGAGGAGGAGAGGAGCATAGTGTTGGCCGAAGCCTGCACTGGTGGCAGCTTTTGTTCGGTTGTACCAGCGTGGCTTGTGCTGGACACGTTGCCGGCTACACAGCAGGGGAACAGCTGGCGGTGCTGAACCCCACTGACACAATGGCGGGTGTTTTTCTCTGTGCAGCCAGCACTTCCGGGCAAAAACTAGCGGTGTTAGAGCCCTGGGTCAGCAGGAGGAGGAGAGGAGCAGAGTGTAGGCCGAAGCCTGCACTGGTGGCAGCTTTTGTTCGGTTGTGCCAGCGTGGCTTGTGCTGGACACGTTGCCGGCTACACAGCAGGGGAACAGCTGGCGGTGCTGAACCCCACTAACACATTGGCTGGTGTTTTTCTCTGTGCAGCTAACAGTTCCGGGCAAAAACTCGTGATCTTAGAGCCCAGGGTCAGCAGGAGGAGGAGAGGAGCAGAGTGTAGGCCGAAGCCTAGTTGAACCAATTTCAAAGGTAACCTTTAACCCCCCCTCAGGTGTTACAAAGTACAAGAGCCACACCTTGTGCAGCATTAATGCTGCACAAGTCAAAGGTTGCTCTATTAATTTGTCTACTTGCACACGCTTAATGAAACACGTACACAATTTAGCCCATTAAACAGTCAAACTGTTGTGGAGGCGTGATTTGTCTTTTTAAGGAGACGCAACACAGGTGTCCCAAATAACACCTTGGTGCATGGGCGCGGCTTCCTGAGTGTTGTTATTTGCTGTACAGGAGTCTGCGCTCTTGTTATCCCTTGGCCATGCGCTGTTAGTGCTGCCTGTCTTCTGACCTCATTTCATGTCGGCCGTTGCGGTTAGCGATGGCCATGAATCCCAGGCCCACAGTGTGTTTTCAAAAATTCACAATGCGTGGCTGGGATTCGTGGTCTTGTGCAGTAAATATGTTTGCCGCTCACACATGTCCTTACACCTGCTTCAGACTGGGCGGCCTCATCTGATCCCTTATCGCATGCCGCGGCCATGAGGCCGCCCAGTCTGAAGAAGGCAGAATGAGATGAGTGAACACAGGCAAACATATGCACTGGACATGCCCATCAATCACACCCTCGCTGTCAAAATAAGTAAGACACCGAGGGGCGTTGTTTCGAGCAGGGCAGACGCACAGGCGCAGCCAGCTAACCAATGATGTCAAAAGACGGGCAGCACTACCAAGGGTGGTGCTGCGTATCATTAGAAAGGAAAGTCACACCTCAGGGAAAGTGGAATGGTCTCAATGGGACACATTTTGTACGTGTTGAGTTCCACGTGGGCAAGTAGAAAAAGTCAGCCACCTTGTACAAATGCAGCAGTACTGATGTACAAGGTGGCTGTTATACATAGAAACACCTGGGGGTGGGAGGCAGGCTCCCTTCAATTTCAGTTCATGTGCTTGCGTGGCGTTTGCAGGTCACGTTGCCGGCTACACAGCAGGGGAACAGCTGGCGGTGCTGAACCCCACTGATACAATGGCGGGTGTTTTTCTCTGTGCAGCCAGCACTTCCGGGCTAAAACTAGCGGTGTCAGAGCCCTGGGTCAGCAGGAGGAGGAGAGGAGCAGAGTGTAGGCTGAAGCTTGCACTGGTGGCATCTTTTGTTCGGTTGTGCCAGCGTGGCTTGTGCTGGACACGTTGCCGACTACACAGCAGGGGAACAGCTGGCGGTGCTGAACCCCACTAACACATTGGCTGGTGTTTTTCTCTGTGCAGCCAGCACTTCCGGGCCCCAACTGGCGTAGTTAGAGCCCAGGGTCTGCAGGAGGAGCAGAGTGTAGGCCGAAGCCTAATTGAACCAATTTCAAAGGTAACCTTTAACCCACCCTCAGGTGTTACAATGTTGAAGAGCCACACCTTGTGCAGCAGTAATGCTCCACAAGTTAAATGTTGCTATTTAAGTTTTGCTCATTGCACACGCAGAATGAAAGACGTACACAATTTAGCCCATTGTACAATAGAACTGTATTGGAGGCGTGACTTTTTTTTTTAAGGAGACGCAGCACAGGTGCACATAAATAACGCCTTGGTGCTGGGCGCAGCCTCCTGAGCGTTGTTATTTGCTGTACAGGAGTCTGCGCTATTGTGATCCCTTGGCCATGCGCTGTGAGCGCTGCCTGTCTTCTCACCTCATTTCATGTTGCTCGGTGCGGTTAGCAATGGGCATGAATCCCAGACCCGCAGTGTCTTTTAATAAAGTCACACTGCAGAGCTGGGATTTGTGGCCTTGCGCAGTAAATATGTTCGCCGCTCACACATATCCTTACACCTGCTTCAGACTGGGCGGCCTCAGCTGATCCCTTATCGCCTACCACGGCCATGAGGCCGCACAGTCTGAAGAAGGCGAAAGGAGATGAGTTAAGAACAGGCGAACATATGCTCTGCACATGCCCATCAATCACACCCTCGCAGCCAAAATATATGAGACAACGAGGGGGGTGGTGTCGGGCAGGGCGGACGCACAGGCACAGGCAGCCAACCAATGATTTCAGAAGACGGGCAGCACTACCAAGGGGGGTGCTGCGTGTCATTAAAAAGGAAAGTCACACCTCAGGGACATTGTAATGGTCTGTAATGAGACACATTTTGTACGTGTTACATTCAACGTGGGCAAGGAGAAAAAGTCAGCCACCTTGTACAAATGCAACAGTACTGCTGTACAAGGTGGCTGTTATACATAGAAACACCTTAGGGTGGGTGGCAGGGTCCCTTTAATTTCAGTTCATGTGCCTGCGTGGCGTTTGCAGGTCACGTTGCCGGCTACACAGCAGGGGAACAGCTGGCGGTGCTGAACCCCACTAACACATTGGCTGGTGTTTTTCTCTGTGCAGCTAGCACATCCGGGCAAAAACTGGTGGTGTTAGAGCCCAGGGGCAGCAGGAGGAGGAGAGGAGCAGAGTGTAGGCCGAAGCCTGCACTGGTGGCAGCTTTTGTTCGGTTGTGCCAGCGTGACTTGTGCTGGACACGTTGCCGACTACACAGCAGGGGAACAGCTGGCGGTGCTGAACCCCACTGACACATCAGCTAAAAATAACAAAAAATTGGAGCAAACAACCAAAGTATATAAAATATATCAAATTTTATTAAATTCCATTTAAAATTACATATCGATACAATGTACCACACAGAGCAAAAATAAAGGGTTAATGGTGCACCTTAAGTGATGGCACCCCCTGGACAAGAACATAAAGCCACTATTCCATGTGTGAGTCACACAATGAAACAAGAGCCATAAAATGCCCAGTGCATTACATAACAAAGGCTAGCTGATACAATCTCCTAAGTCACGGGTAAATGGATCCCTCCATATTAAACAGCACAGTGGCTATGCAGTAGAAAATACCCGAGACCATAAGTGGACCTTACCTATGTTCCCGTCCATGGGGATACCCACGCGCCCCTACGCGCGTTTCACAACAGCTTCCTCAGGGGGCGAAGTGATCCCTAAACGTCTCAAAATCAGCTAGTGGTTTTTCTGTGTAGACAACACTTCCAGGTGGCAACTGACAGTGTTGAAACCCAGGGAATCAAAGAGGAGCAGAGTGTAGGCCGAAGCCTGCGGTGGAGCAAGTTGAAAGGGAACCTTTAACCCCCCCCCAGGCATTTGTTGCTGAAAGAGCCATCTTGTACAGCAGTAATACTGCACATGGAAAATGGTGGCTCCTAAAATTATGCTCCTTGCAAACGCTGAAGTACACACTCATATAATGTGTCCCCTCACACCGTAAAACCGTCACGGAAGTGGGACTTTCCTTTGTAATGTGACACAGCACAGCCATCATTCCAACCCCCTTGGTGCCGTGCGCCACCTCCTCAATGTTGTTTGGTTCTGTCACGGAGCCCGCGCTGTAATGTTATCCCTTGGCCATGCACAGTTAGCGGTGCCCGTCTTCTGACATCATTTAGGTGTCAGGCTGGCAGTGCCTGTGCGTCAAAGCTGCCCGAGATCCAACCTCGCAGTGTCATCTAATGTAATCCCACTGCGGGCCAGGGATCCATGGGCATGCGCAGTGCATATCATCGCCTCTCACTCACCTACTTCCTGCTTCTTCAGACTGTGTGGCGTCATGGCCGTGGCATGCTATTAGGGATCAGCTGACGACGCCTAGTCTGAAGAAGTGTGAAGAAGGGGAGTGAGAGGCTAGTATATGCACTGCACATGGCCATGGATACCAGGCCCACTGTGGGATCACATTAAACGACACTGCAAGGTGGGATTTCGGGCAGCGTGGACGCTCAGGCGCAGCCAGGCCGACAACAAATGATGTCAGAGGATGGGCAGCGCAAACTGTGCATGGCCAAGGGATAACATAACAGCGCAGGGTCCATGACGGAATCAAACAACGCTAAGGAGGCAGCGCACGGTGCCAAGGGGGTAGGAATGACGGCTGTGCTGCGTCACATTACAAAGGAAAGTCCCACCTCCGGGACGGTTGGACGGTGTGAGGGGACACATTACATAAGTGTGTAGTTCAGCGTTTCCAAGGAGCATAATTTCAAGAGCGACCTTTTCCTTGTGCAGTATTAGTGCTGCACAAGGTGGCTCTTTCATTAACAAACGCCTAGGGGGGGGGGACAGGTCCCCTTACATTTTAGTTGTGCCAGCGTGGCGGTCGCATGACACATTGCAGGATACACAGCTGGGGATCAGCTGACGTTACTGAACCCCAATAACAGAGGAGCGACTGTTGACTGTGCACACAGCACTTCCAGGCACCAACTGGCGGTGTTAGAGCCCAGGGACAGCAGGAGGAGCAGAGGAACAGAGTGTAGGCCGAAGCCTGACTGGAGCAAGTTGAAAGGGAACCTTTAAACCCTCTCCCAAGACGTTTGTAGCTGAAAGAGCCATCTTGTGCAGCACTAAGGATGCAAAAGGAAAAGGTTGCTCTTTTCATTATGCTCCTTGCAAACACAGAAGTAAACACTAAAAATGTGTCCCCTTATACCGTAAAACCGTCCCGGACGTGGGAATTTCCTTCGTAATGGGACGCAGCACAGCTGTCATTCCTATCCCCTTGGTGCCGTGCGCTGCCTCCTCAGCATTGTTTTAAGCGGTCACGGAGCCTGCGCTGGTCTGTTATCCCTTGGCCATGCCCAATTTGCACTGCCTGTCTTCTGACATAATTTGGTGTCAGGCTGTCAGTGCCTGTGCGTCCACGCTGCTCCAGATCTCACCTCGCAGTGTCGTCTAATGTAATCCCACTGCGGGCCTTGGATCCATGGGCATGCACAGTGCATATCCTCGCCTCTCACTCCCCTCCTTCCCTCTTCTTCAGACTGTGCGGCGTCACGGCCGTGGCATGCTATTAGGGATCAGCTGACGGCGCACAGTCTAAAGAAGGCGGAGGGAGATGGGCGAGAGCCCGAGGTGAAGATATGCACTGCGCATACCCATGGATCCCAGGCTCACAGTCTGATTCAATCAGAAGACACTGCGAGGCGGGTTCTCGGGCAGCGCAGGCGCACAGGCGCAGCCAGCCTGACACCAAATTATGTCAGAAGACAGGCAGCGCAAACTGGCCATGGCCAAGGGATAACAGAACAGCGCAGGCTCCGTGACAGCTTAAAACAATGCTGAGGAGGCAGCACATGGCACCAAGGGGGTAGGAATGACGGCTGTGCTGCGTCACATTATGAAGGAAAGTCCCAGCTCCGGGACGGTATAACGGTATCAGTGAACACATTTTATAAGTGTTAAGTTCTGCGTGTGCTAGGAGCTAAACTAAAAGAGCTACCTTTTCCTTGTGCAACATTACTGCTGCACAAGATGGCTCTTTCAGTAACAAACGCTGAGGGGAGGGACAGGTTCCCTTACATTTAGGTTGTTGTGCCAGCGTGGCGGTCGCAGGACACATTGCCGGCTACACAGCTGGGGATCAGCTGACGTTACTGAAACCCAATAACACTGGGTCGTATGTTTTGACTGTGCAGCCTGCACTTCTGAGCCGCAACTGGTGGTGTTGGAGCCCAGGAATAGCAGTTCAGGTGGTAGAAAGATGAACACATCAGGAGATCTGGATGACACCCAATTACTTAATCAGGCAGAGGAGTGGCAAATTCCTGCGAGATCCAGGCCTGGTTCATTTTCAGGAAAGTAAGCCGGTCAACATTATCAGAGGATAGTCGCATGCGACGGTCTGTTAGTACACCACCTGCGGCACTAAAGACACGTTCCGATAAGACACTAGCCGCAGGGCAAGCCAGCACCTCCAATGCATACTGGCTTAGCTCTGGCCATGTATCCAGCTTAGAGACCCAAAACTTGAACGGGGAAGAGCCGTCTGGGAGTACAGTAAGAGGGCAAGCCATGTAGTCTGTCACCATCTGACGGAACCGTTGCCTCTTGCTGACTGGAGCCGCCGGTGATGGTGTAGACATTTGGGGCGGGCACACAAAAGTTTGCCACAGTTGTGAAATACTGGGCTTGCCTTGGGCAGAGGCACTGCTTCTGCTCCCTCTTTGTGCAGAGCCTCCTCCACTGCCTCGACGCACTGAGCTGCTTTGTAAAGCACTAGCAGCACTCCTCTCAGTTGGACTGGAGAAGATGATGGAATTTACCAGTGTGTCGTGGTACTCCCGCATTTTCCGCTCCCGTGTCAACGCCGGGATGAGGTTTTGGACGTTGTCACGGTAGCAAGGATCGAGGAGGGTGTACACCCAATAATCAGGCACGTTGAGAATGTGGTCGATGCGGCGGTCGTCTCTCAGGCACTGCAGCATGAAATCCACCATGTGCTGCAGACTGCCAACTGGCCCAGAAACGCTGTCCCCTGCTTGAGACATGATCTCTGCCCGCTCTTCATCACCCCACCCTCGCTGTACACACTGACCACTGGACAATGGTGTAACTCCCTCCTCTGGACGTAGCTCTTCCTCGTCCATTGACTCCTCCTCATCCTCCTCACAAAGGGTCCCCTGCCGACCCCTTTGTGAGGAACCACGTGGCGCTGACTGTCCAGAAGCTGATGGAAAAGGTGACTCCTCATCCTCCACCTCTTCCACATCATCCCTTATCCCTTGCAGGGTTTCTTGAAGCAGGCAGATAAGGGGGACAGTCATGCTGACTAGTGCATCATCTGCACTTGCCATCCGCGTGGAATAATCGAAAGGACGCAAAACCTGGCAGACGTCCTTCATAGTGGCCCACTCTGTGGTTGTGAAGTCTGATCGGCGCTGACTGCGACTTTTTTGCGCCTGATGCAGCTGGTACTCCATTACTGCTTGCTGCTGCTCACACAACCGCTCCAACATATGTAACGTGGAATTCCACCTGGTAGGTAGGTCACATATGATGCGATGTTCAGGAAGGCGAAACCGACGCTGCAGAGCAGCAATGCGGGATCTTGCCAAGCTGGAACGCCGCAAGTGAGCACACTCTAGGCGGGCCTTGTGCAGAAGTGCATCAAGATCCGGATAGTCCCTCAGAAAACTCTGCACAACCAAATTGAGCACATGTGCCAGACATGGGATGTGAGTGAGGTTGCCAAGGGCTAAAGCTGCCACCAGATTTCGGCCATTGTCACACACTACCATGCCTGGCTGGAGATTCGCTGGCACAAACCACACATCGCTCTCCTGCTTTAGGGCATTCCAGAGCTCCTGCGCTGTGTGGCTTCGATTCCCCAAAGAAACTAATTTCAAGATGGCCTGCTGACATTTGGCCATGGCTGTGCTCATGTCAGTCGTAACAGGTAAACGTTCACGGGTCCATGTGGAGGTGGACTGTGACGGATCCTGCAGCGATGAATCTGAGGAACTTGTGTAAGAGGAGGAGTCAATGCGTACAGACTGGATTCCTGCAATCCTTGGAGTGGGCAGGACACGTCCTGCACCACTCGCACGGTCTGTGCCCGGCTCAACAACATTAACCCAATGGGCAGTGACGGAAAGGTATCGCCCCTGTCCATGTTGACTGGTCCACGCATCGGTGGTGAGGTGGACCTTGCTACTGACGGCGTTCAGTAGCGCGTGTTTTATTTGTCCCTCCACATGCTTGTGCAGGGCAGGGACGGCTTGCCTGCTGAAGTAAAAGCGGCTGGGCACCTTGTACTGTGGGACTGCCAATGCCATCAAGTCACGGAAGCTGTCAGTCTCCATCAGCCTGAATGAGAGCATTTCCAGCGACAGAAGTTTGGCAATGCCTGCATTCAGAGCCTGTGCTCGGGGGTGGTTTGCCGAGAATGCCGCCTTTTCTCCCATGCCTGTACTACCGATGGCTGTAGACTAGGCTGGGAGTGTGAGGATGACTGGGAACGTGGTGCTGTGGGTGGAATTACACTAGGTCTCTGGCCAACAGTGCCAGAGGTTCTTCCATGGCGATCCAAGGAGGAAGCCGAACCAGCTGTGCGTGAGCTGGAGGAAGAGGCAACACGAGCTGAAGAGGTGGTAGCTGCCTCTGTTGGTTGGCCGAGGTCTTCAGTGTGTTTTTGTAACTCCACCACGTGCCTGGTCCGCACATGTTTCCACATATTTGTGGTATTGAGGTTGCTGACACTTTTCCCTCTTTTGACTTTCTGATGACACAGCTTGCATTTGACAAAACAAATGTCATCTGCAACTGTGTCAAAAAAGGACCAGGCACTGCAAGTCTTGGGAGCGCCCTTTTTGGCTTGTGGAAGAGACAGGCTCCTAACGGGTGCCAAAGTGGAGGCTACAGGCTCCGCAGTCTTCCCCCTCCCTCTCCCTCTTTGGCCCGTTTGGGGAATCTCTTCCTCAGAGCTGCTCCCACCACCTTCCTGTTCCTCACGCCACGATGGGTCAAGGACCTCATCATCTCCACTACCCTCTGCCACCAACTGCTCATCCTGGGTAGTCTCGGCAGCACAGTACGCAGCAGAAAGCGGCACCTGAGTTTCATCATCATCAGATGCGTACTGTGCTGTGGTCACCGGAGGCACTGGCCCACCCCCCTCTTCAGAGTCAGAGAGACAAAGGTGTTGGGCATCACTGCACACTGCCTCTTCTTCCATTTCTCCAATGCTGCTTGGCTGGCCCCCTGTTTCCAAGCCAAGAGATTCAGAGAACAGAAGTAGAGACGGCTCCTGTCCTGGGCTCTCTGACTGCCTAGCCAATTTGGCAGGTGGTGAAGAGACAGATGGCTGCTCTCCAGTGGTCTGTGCCTGAGATGATGTGGCACTAATTGAAGTCGATGCGTTAGCTGCCATCCATCCGACAACGGATGATCAATTTGATCTTCACGCAGCAGCGGTGCACGGCGCTCTCCGACAAAGCTGCGCATGAAGGACTGTTCCCTGCTGAAACTGAGTGATGATGAGTCACCGGTGCCCGCAGCAGGCACAGAATCACCACGTCCTCTCCCTGCTCCTCTCCCTGCTCCGCGCCCACGCCCACGCCCCTTACTCCCTGCCCTCTTCATCTTGGTTGACAGATAAAGATAAGCAGAAAAGTACTAAGGCCTTAGTGTGCTTATTCCTGAAATGCTCCTCCTAACAGGTGTAAGAAACACTAATGTTGTAAAGTGTGGACTAGACTTTATTATTGATAAAATGTGGGCTACACAAGTGTTAAGTGGTGTTTGGTGAACTTTACTTTTTTTATTTTGTGCAGATCAGGCTACAGAGCGAGTTTAACTCACACGGGGACCGTGCAGACAGCCGTAAACGGTGCTGCAAGGCACAAAAACCCTCCTCTAGGTTATCCTATGTAGTGTTTTTCCACTATTTAGCTGGAGACGGGTGGAAGACACTAATAGGAATTTTTTAAAAATGTTTTAAACAGGCTGCACTAGTTGAAAAAAAGGACAAGTTATTTAACGGTATGAGGCAGTGACAAACCCTGAGCTGAATACAACGGGCTGTGGCTGCACACAGACTACAGGGCGAGCTGCGCTCACACGGAGACCGTGCAGACAGCCGTAAACGGCGCTGCAAGGCCCAAAAACCCTCCTCTAGGTTATCCTATCTAGTGTTTTTCCACTATTTTGCTGGAGACGGGTGGAAAGACACTAATAGGAAATTTAAAAAAAAATTTTCAACAGGCTGCACTATTTGAAAAAAGGACAAGTTATTTTACAGTATGAGGCAGTGACAAACCCTGAGCTGAATCCAACCGGCTGTGGCTGCACACAGACTACAGGGCGAGCTGCGCTCACACGGAGACCGTGCAGACAGCCGTAAACGGCGCTGCAAGGCCCAAAACCCCCCCTCTAGGTTATCCTATCTAGTGTTTTTCCACTATTTGGCTGGAGACGGGTGGAAAGACACTAATAGGAAATTTTAGAAAAAATGTGCAGCAGGCTGCACTATGAGCAAAAAAGGACAATGGATAGAACTGTGTGAGGCAGTGTGAACCCCCCCTGAGCTGAATACAACCTGGTATATGGCTGCACACAGACTACAGAGTGAGCTGCACACACACACAGAGACCTTGCAGAACGCTGTTAAAACAGCGCTGCAAGGCAAGAGCAAGGTGAACTGAACAGTGAACACAGCGTTTGCTAAATTAGCCTTGGAAAAGCAAAATAAAGCAATTAGCTATCTCAACTGGCCCTCAGTTAGAACACAGCGTCCTGTCCCTAACTGAGATCACAGCAGAGTGAGCGCAAAATGGCGGCAGCGTTTTTTATAGTGCAGAGTGACATCATTTCAGCAGCCAATCACAGCCTTGCCAGTACTTACATGCCCACCATGCTAAACAGGATGTGCCCACACTTCCATTCATTCCTCATTGGCTGCTGCGTGCAGTTTGAATTCTGGGAACTTCCGATTCCGGTATCCGATACGCGGGAAGTATCGGAATTCGGTATCGGAATTCCGATACCGCAAGTGTCGGCCGATACCCGATACTTGCGGTATCGGAATGCTCAACACTATCATTTACATCATCATGCTCTCCCCTGTCGCATATCACCGCTCTGTCTGTGAGGTCAAAGCAGTCTTGCAGGGCTTCCTCAGCTGCAGGAGACCACCTCCTGATTAGTTTTATAGTCGCTGGTTGTTTGCTGACAACTGGTTGATAAGATGGAGACAATAGTATGAGGTTGTGGTCAGATTTCCCCAGAGGGGGCAGTGCAGATGATGAATAGGCGTTTCTAACATTTGCATAGGGGAGATCCAATATACTGCTGTCCCTTGTTGCACATTTAACATATTGATAGAACTTTGGAAGAGCCTTACTTCTTACTTACTTACTTACTTATCAACTTCTTAGTTCTTACTTACTTACTTCACAATTAATTTATCTAGGGGTGCAGTGAACATATTGACATCACATGTGTGTCACAAACTTTTATACGATTGGAAGTGACAAAAAAAAATTACATTTTTACCACAAAAATTTCTCTTTAGCCCCAGATTTTACATATTCAAGGGGAAATGGGTAGAAATATCACAAAAATTTGTCACCCAATTTCTGCTGAATGTTGAAATATCTGATACGTGGCTGCACAGTACTGCTTATCCATATGGCAAGACTAAAAAGGTATGGAGCGCTATTTGCCTCCTGGATTACAGATTTTCCTAGAATAGTTTGCAGACTCCATATACAGAGAGCCTAAGTACTACAAAAGCAAAATCCCCCTCAAGTGACCCAATTTTGGAAATTAAAACCCTTTTGGAATGTATCTACAGGTGCAGTGACAATTTTGACTCCATGGGTCTTTTCCAGAAACAAAAAGCAGCAGATATTGCTGAGTGAAGATTGCAAATTGCTATTGTAGTGCCCGTACATTGTAGTCCCCAGTGCGTTGTAGTGTCCTTTATGCTGTAGTGCTCATGACATTATGAACAGCTCATGCTTCTGGAGACATTTTTCCATAAATTAGGAGGGCTGACATCACTACAGATCCAAAGTAGAAGAAAAACAAAAGGCACTCACCGTACTAAAAAATCAGTCCTTTATTGGTACATACAAATCTGCAGCAGAGAAGAATGTGAGCAATGAACAGACAACGGCCGTTTCGTGCTACCGCACTTCCACGGGTCCTGATGACAAAAGGAAGTGGAGAGGCACCTATACCTGTGTGGATTAAGGTAACCTCTCACAAACAAACGTCATCATGTTACAACCCCCACTCCCCAGAATGGAAGTGAACACACTACAAATGATAAAATTTTATCACCACTAATTTGTCACGTGTCCGCTCTCACACGTGATTTGGGGTTGTGCCTGCAAGGGTTAATCTATCTCCCCACTCTCAGTCCAGCATTCACCCTCTGTCCAAAGCTGTAATGGGAGCATAAATCACACACCGACCTAGGCCACAGACCCGCTCATACACGCTGCCACCACTCACCGAATACACGGGCGATGAGTCCCGGACTATAATACTAATAATGTCTATCACTCATAAGGCTCACACACCTTAGGCTATGGATTCTTTTAGAACATTCAATGTTCAACTTGTTAAAGTTTTATACTTTAATAACAAAAGGTTGAATGCTTACAATAAGAAAAGTTATAAAAATATGATAATAAAAAGACATACAACTTGTGCAAAACAGTATAAAATAAAGAGGAGAACTTACAGAAATTATCTAACTGGTAGTTGCTTTCTGCTTCCTGAGGGTAGAACGAATGTAGATTGGATCACACCAGCTTCTCAGGCTGCCCCCATCATGTAAACACAATTCTCTGTCTGCAGCCTAAATTTATAACTTTGGTCTGGAGGTCAGGTTTCTAGACCGGCCTCTCAGGTTAATATCATAATTGCTGGCTTTTTGATTGGCCACGGCCACGCTACTAATGAATATATTATTTTTCTCTTGAGACACTTGTGAAAAGGTTCTCAGGAATAGATACCCTCAGGCCGCAATTATCACCTCCCCTCCAAGACCTAGGGGGTGCCAAATGTTAGCTTTCTTCTTGGCCCTAGCTAGACCTCCTGGTGAGATATTGAGACACAATTTCTACTAGTCCCAAGGAAGTACCTATTAACACCTAGGTGCGACTTGCCTTCAGGACAGATGTTACATTATCACTAGTCACACATATAACCCTAGACATATGTCACTACACACATATAGATATATACACATATTTCACCACAGTGCACTTTTCAGAAGTGCACAAAATTGTGGTGATGAACTCCTAGCTACATTTCTTTTTGGCAAACAAACTGTTTTCAGTTACAGCAAAATATTTCACATTTTGACCCATCAACCCAGAGCATCTGCTGCTAATTTTCTGTACTTCAGTTCCAAGGGTTTTATTTGCCACAGCTCTTACATGAAGACCACTTCTGGACAGACTTCTCAATACAGTGTAAGCTTGTCCCCCCTTTCTGCCAGTACTGAGTTGACAGCACTGCTGGACACTACCATTTTGAAGGGAAGAATGATATGTCTTTTGTCTGCTGCACAAAGTTTCCTTGGCTAACCTCTGCATCTACGGCCCACAACATTGACCCTTTCTTGGTGTTTCTTCAAAGGAGCTTAAACATCAAATTTTAAAAACCTCAGTCTATGTTAAATTTTTTGCTTGGGAGACACCTTGCTGGTGCAGTATAACTACCTTGTGTTTTGGTACTGTGCTGTAATCAGTCTTGCCTTGGTATAACTGGTGACATAAAACTGTATTTCATAACTTCAACTTTCTAACAGAGTTTGAATGTTCCTCATCCAGTTTTAAGTCTCTTGCCTCCTGTTTCTGTTTCAGTTAATGTGTTTCATCCTACATGTGCTAATGATGATCATTATCACCTGTTTGGTACAATTGGCTACTCATTCATTTGACTATAATCCTACAGAATCCCTGATTTTGCCCAAGGGTACCTAGAAGATTTGATGCTGTTCTGAAGGCAAAAGGTTATTAAACCAATTATACTCTTTCCTTTTTTTCATGACTTTGCATTTTGTTTATTTTAGGAAAATAAATTATTGTAACACTTCTATTTTTGAAAGCATTATTATGTTGCAGCATTTATTTCCACACCTGCCTAAAACTTTTGCATAATGCTACTTCTTATATATAAAATGAAGCAGAAAATCTTTAATAATATAATTGCGCATTGCGTTGAGAACAAAATTACATATCGACAGTCAATGAAAAACAAGATTGTCAACCAATTGAGAGCCGGATTCTGAATCATTAAAGAAAAAATATCCAGCCTTATCAACACCAGGTCACAATACCAATGCAGTAGCAAGATGCAGCAGACCCCTATGATAATGGCGGGGGCAGCACAGGTACAAAATACGGACTCAAACAGCCACTCACCAACCTACAATTCATGGATGGGGTGGCTGTGTAGCATTAAAATGCACCCAGATGGAGCTTGCTCAGGATGCCAGTCACACAGGTACGTGTGATGAACAGTGTCTGCATGATTTCATTTAATTGATTCAGCCGTCCAAGGACTATATATTTGGTTTTCAATTTTTTATTGTTCATGTCCCACTTGTTCTTACCTAACATGTTCAAGTTGCTCCCTCAACTTGCTCCACCGGTCAGCGTTTTTTTCATGGGCACAACCCAGGGACCCATACAAAAAAGGTCAGATCTCTGTATACAGATGAGTGGCTAAAGTGGCACCCCAGGAGTCCGGATTCCACAATGATGCTGCCTTCCTCCCGGGGAGGGTGATGCTATGCCTGGAAGGGAGAAGGAATCACCTTGGCAGGTAACACTAGCATGCAACACTTTTCTGACTCCAAGCCAGAAGGAGAAGCTCTAAACCCGGTTTCGGGGAGCTTCCCTATGAGTTCTGATCTGGAGGAGCAGTTAGATGACAGTCTGTGTTAGAAAGTGCACAAGAGGAGAGAGAAACTGGAGTGGAGCTGCGATTGGGCTCACTCCAGGTTGGAGCGCAAGAAACCGGACACCAGCGTCCGAGGTTGTGTGGGAACTGTATGCTCCCACAGTAGAAATCAGAGGGCAGGAGATTGCAGGTCTAACACCCGAAGGCACAGCAGCAAATTAGAGCCTGGAGTCACCACAAGATGGGGACACCTGTAAAAAGGCTCAAGCTGCCTGCCATGCGGGTAGTGTCCACCTTAAAAGACAGAGAGAGAGAGGACCTTGTGTGAATCCTCAGGCAGCAAGGGACAGAAAACTGAGTGCAGAAAGGAAGGCTTCCAACCCCTCCTGGTTAGGGGGATTCCGAATCGCTTCCTGGTTGCCCAGATTCCAAAGACCACCTGTAATCTGTGTACCTGGACTTCACCAATAAAAGGTAAAGAGACTGCAACCCTGTGTCTTCCAAGTCTTTCCTGTATCTTAGCATCTATCATCCCTTACCAACTGCACCGAGAGCCCTGGGGACTAAGCTCCACCTGTGGGTAGCTATACCAACTCTGATGCAATACCATCATCCCCAGTGGACCCCTTTAAGCAGCCTCAGCCATCCCTGGCAGAATACCACAGGTGGCGTCACAAACACTTATCCCATAAACTTTATTTCCCCTTTATTTCACATTTCATTGTACGCCCAGGCCCACGGACCGGGTCATTGCTGCAGTGACACCTCCCCTTTAAGAACTATGCAGACCCAGTACCGAGTATCCCATGGTCCTAGAGGGCGCTCCATTTGCGCCAAGTCTACTCACTGATGGCAATTTGGGTTTACAGTTTCTTAACACTAAGTGCCACTTCTTTTTCTTTTCATGCAGCTATCTTTAACAAAGGGAGGAATATGATAAATTACATAATTTAGCATTGATTAGAAAAATTAAAAAATTAAATTAAGTAGATTTCCTATCTTTGTCAGCTAATTCAAGTTATTTGTGTTCCACAAATTCTTTATAATTTACAGAACTTCATAAAGTAGATTTCCAATGTAATACTTAAGATTTTTACTGAATAGTTAGAAAAAAATTGAGAAATTGCTAAATTGTTAAAATTCCATGTAGATCAAGGGGTTCTTGTACCACCAGATTTTAGAAAATATTAATTCTAGAGATGAGTGAGCACTAAAATGCTCGGATGCTCGTCACTCGAACCAAGCAATTCCTAATACTCGCATGCTTGTTTCGAGTAACCAGTAAAATGGGAGTCAATGGGAAAGCCGAGCTTTTTTACTTCAGACCCTACAAAGAGGTCTGGTGGACAGTGAAAATATTGAAATGGATGGAAAAGTGCTGAATGGGAGGAGAACAGAATGGGGAAGACCGTCAGATTCATCTCTGACTCCCAAATCGCTGCTGAGAACAATGGTGTCACACTTTTATTCCACTTTAAGGAGTGACAATAAAACATTCAAAATGAACAAGAAATTGGAGTTTACAGGAAAAAAAAAGTTAAACATTCTTTCCTGTATAATGACTTTTATATAAGGCAAAAGTTAAAAAGGATTTTAAAAAAATAATATAAGCAAACCAAAATTGAAATCTGTAGTAAAAAATTGGAAATTTCAGTGTAATTGATGAGGGAAGCAAGAACTGCCAAAAATGTGATGGAAGAAAGACTCAGATAATAATAATAATAATAATCTTTATCTTTATATAGCGCTAACATATTCCGCAGCACTTTACAGACATTATCATCGCTGTCCCCGATGGGACTCACAGTCTAAATTCCCTATCAGTATGTCTTTGGAATGTGGGAGGAAACCGGAGAACCTGGAGGAAACCCACGCAAACACGGAGAGAACATACTGTACAAACTCTTTGCAGATGTTGTCGTTGGTGGGGTTTGAACCCAGGATTCCACCGCTGCAAGGCTACATTGCTATACACCCTATATTAGACATAAAGGTGGGTCTCATACACATTCTGTTCAAATTGTCACAAAGTGCAATGCCTGAAATTTTTTTCTTTCTAACAAAATGGCGCCACAGGCACCAGCGCAGTAGCAGCTATCTTAACGCTTATAGCTACAACTTTGCAGGCGCGGCCAGCCCCATTTTCAGACTGATTCTTATTTTTAAATGTATGATGTATGTATACCATCAAAAACAATAATTAATACACATTATAGATGCGATCATGAAGGTGATTTTTACATATACAGTGTATATGTATATATTCATTATGTAAAATAGGGGCTGGATCTCTGAGAGATCAGTGACCTGTCACAAGCTATACTGATAAATACCTAATCAGAGCACCACATTAAGCCCCCTACAAAGCCACTCCAGAGCACGAGCATATCATTAGGTCAAAACTGAAAATAAAGATTAAATAACAACCACAACACAGATTTTATCACCAGGTAACATTGTAATCAGTATAACGGCACCGATCTGACACTGTCTGTAGTTACTGAGCACAATTCTGCTGACAGGATCCCGTTAAAGCTCTTTTGGAGTGATAGATATAACAATAATGTACCCCAAACAATAAAATAATGTATGGGTGAGTAATTTAACAAAGAAAAATTGTAAATACTTTTTTGTAGTGTTAGATAAAACAATAATGTATCCCATACCATGGAATAGTGTACGGCTGAGAAATTTAACCCAGCAACATTTTTACACACTTTTTTTGAGTGTTATATATCACAAAAATGTACCCCAGACCACAGAATACTGTATGGCTGAGAAATTTACCCCAGCAAAATTTGTGTACACTTTTTTAAAGTGATATACATCATAGTAATGTACCCCAGACCAAGAAATACTTTATGGGTGAGAAATTTAACCCAGCAACATTTTGTAATGCTTTTTGGAGTGTTAGATATCACAAAAATCTACCGCAGACCATGGAGTACTCTATGGATGAGTAATTTAATCCATAAAAAATGTAAACACTTTTTTGAAGTGTTACATTACACCAAAATGTACCACAAAGCATGTAAGGCTGGTTTCACACTTGCATTTTAAAACACATGCGTTTAAAAAAAAAAAACACATGGTGAAAAAAACGCATGTAATCGCGTTAGGGGTAGGATCCCTTTATCAATTTTATGGTGTGGGGTGGTTTATGAGTGTTTTTTTTTGTTTTTTTTTTTATAAAAACGCATGCAAACGCATGTGGTTAAAAACGCATGCGTTTACATAGACAGCAATGCATTTTTTGCATGCGTTGTGTTGCAGAAATGCAACATGTAGTAATTTTAGCTGCGTTTTTTTTTTTTGCCGCAAAAAACGCATGCATAAAAAAGACACATGCGGTGGCAAAACGTGGCAAAACGCATGCAAAAAAACGCATGCATTTTTAATGTTAAGTATAGGGGAAAAAAATGCATGCTTTTTTTGCGTTTTTTACCGCAAAAACGCAAAAAAAAAAAACGCAAATGTGAAACCAGCCTTATACTTGATGGATCACACAATATATTAATTTTTTTCACACAAAAAAAACACTGCAGCTATATATTTTGAAATGTACTGCACAGCCCTAATCCCTTTCTACAGACTTCATTCTGCCACTGTCCCTGCTCCTGCAACTATCTCTCTCTCACTAGGCTAAATGTGATACAAATGACTAGCCCTAAAAAGGGTTGTTAGTATGATAGTTCAGCTTCATCACCAATATTAACACTGCAGACCTCTGATTATACTGTGCACACACAGGCATAGACAAACACACTCTCCCTCCAAGTTTCACGGAGCTGTGCAATAGCATCAGTGTGCCAAGCCGGGCAGCACCTGTTCTTTTATAACCCCTGATGAAGTCACACAGCCAGCCAATCACAGTAATGCCACAACCAAGATAGCTACGGCATTACAGTCATGCACAGGCAATCACCGCCTGCTTATTGGCTGTGTAACATACGAGGCAGGGATTCAAGTTTTACAAAGAGCAATGCCCAATACTCATTGAGTAACGAGTACAATCAAGCACCCAAATACTCGAGTGATATCCGAGTACCAACGAGCACGTTCACTCATCTCTAATTACTTCTTGTTTTAAATGCAGATATTGGTTTATTATATAGTTGAGTTGCTGAAATGTTTTTTATTACAAAATCATGCTTTTTGTCATGAATGACAAGTAATGTTTTTTTTCAAAACTTGAAGTTAATGTGTTGAATAAAAAGCAGAAAACAAATCTGCTATAGGGTTTATTGTTACAATGGATTTGCAGGAAAACAAAAGAGAATTTAGCAACTTTAGTTTTTTATTAATTTCTCTTTTGTGTTTTTAAAATAAGTACCGTATATACTCGAGTATAAACCGACCCAAGTATAAGCCGAGACCCCTAATTTTGCCACAAAAAACTGGGAAAACTTAATGACTCTAGTATAAGCCTAGGGTGGGAAATGCAGCAGCTACTGATAAATTTCAAAAGTAAAAATAGATACCAATAAAAGTAAGATAAATTGAGACATCAGTAGGTTAAGTGTTTCTGAATATCCATTTTGAATCAGGAGCCCCATTTAATGTTCCATAAGTTTATGATGGGCCCATAAGATGCTCCATATTAAAATATGCCCCATATAATCCTGCATAAAGGTTAATAATGGCCCCATAAGATGCTCCATAGAGACATTTGCCCCATATAATGCTGCACAAACGTTAATTATGGCCCCATAAGATGGTCCATAAAGATAGTTGCCCCATACAGTGCTGCACAAAGGTTAATTATGGCCTCATAAGATGCTCCATACAGACACTTGCCCCATATAGTGCTGAACAAACGTTGATTATGGCCCCATAAGATGCTCCATAAAGATATTTGCCCCATATAGTGCTGCACATACATTAATTATCGCCCCATAAGATGCTCCATAAAGATAGTTGCCCCATACAGTGCTGCACAAACGTTGATTATGGCCCCATAAGATGCTCCATACAGACACTTGCCCCATGTAGTGCTGCACAAGTGTTGATTATGGCCCCATAGGATGCTCCATACAGACACTTGCCCCATATAGTGCTGCACAAATGTTGATTATGGCCCCATAAGATGCTCCATACAGACACTTGCCCCATATAGTGCTGCACAAACGTTGATTATGGCCCCATAAGATGCTCCATAAAGATATTTGCCCAATACAGTGCTGCACAAATGTTGATTATGGTCTCATAAGATGCTCCATAGAGGTATTTGCCCCATATGCTGTTGCTGCGATAAAAAAAAATCACATACTCACCTCTCGTCGCTCAGGCCGCTGGCACTTTCAATATTCATCTGTCTTCGTTCCGGGTGCCGCTCCGTCTTCAGCATCTTCTGCACTGACGTTCAGGCAGAGGGCACGCACTAACCACATCATCGCGCCCTCTGACCTGAGCGTCACCGCAGAGGACGCTGAAGACAGAGCGGCGCCCAGAACGAGGAGAGGTGAATATCGCGCAGCACTCCGCCTCCCCATTATTCTCACCTGCTCCCGGTGCGGTCCCTGCAGGTCCCTGGCTCTCAGGCGCTGCAGCTTCTTCCTGTACTGAGCGGTCACCGTTACCACTCATTACAGTAATGAATATGCGGCTCCACCCCTATGGGAGTGAAGTCAGGTCCATATTCATTACAGTAATGAGCGGTACCATGTGACTGCTCAGTATAGGAAGAAGCTGCGGCGCCGGGAGAGCCAGGGACCTGCAGGGACCGTGCCGGGAGCAGGGGAGTATTATTAGACTCCCCTCCCCTGCCGACCCCTGGGTATGCCTCGAGTATAAGCCGAGAGGGGGACTTTCAGCCCAAAAAAATGGGCTGAAAATCTCGGCTTATACACGAGTATATACTGTATGTAGAATTCTGAGCACTTAAAAAATGGCATTTTTGGTGGAAATTCAGTTATTTAAGGGAACTAGAAAACCTTAGAAAGGTTAGCATTAGCGATGAGTGAGTATGCTCATTACGTGAGATTTCCGAACATGCTCGGGTGGTCTCCGAATATTTTGCGCATGCTTGGAGATTTAATTTTCTCCGACACAGCTGCATGATTTGCTGCTGCTAGACAGCTTGAATACATGTGGGGATTCCCTAACAAACAGGCTATCCCTACATGTATTCAGGCTGTCTAACAGCTGTAAAATATTCAGCTGCGTCGACGAAAACTAAATCTCCGAGCACTCACAAATACTCGGGGACCAACCAAGCATGCTCGGAAATCTCGAGTAGCTAGTAGCTAGTTAGCATATCTAAAAGTATTAATTTTCCTAAACTTTCCTGCATTTTTTATTCTATACAGTTTAGACATGCTGTGGTGAATCAACTATGGGTGCTAGAATTTAAAAGAATGCAACCTCGTATTTAAGTATTTCACAGCATAAGCCAAAAAGGACTTTTTACCTAAAGCTCTATGCATGCTTCCAATAGAGGTCAATTCAAAGGAACAGCACTATCAATTGAAAGAAGCGCACTATGTGTAGTGTTATCAATGGCCGGACCCAGACAGAAGAGGCCCTGTGCAAGACCAATATATGGGCCCTTGCCTTCTAATAGCTCATCATAATGCACAATTCCTCAAGCTTTTGAGATGGTAATTGCCCCGTTACCTCTTAGGATCCTGTGCGACTGTGCAGGTTGCACTAATGGTTTGTCCACCACCCTTGGTGTTATTGTCTCTTTCAGAAGGACAGTATTGATGACGAAACATGATGGACTTCATTAAAAGAAAATGCAGTTAATCTGGCCCCATTGGTATTAATTGAATGATTCTGATATAAACAGATGTCACAACACCAGTTTAAGCTCAGTCTTAGAGCTCATTCCTATGTCCGTTTTTCTGTTATGATTGCTATTCATGTTTTTTGCGAATAGATCTTGTATCTATGATAGTCTATGGGATAGCTCATATGTCCAATTTTTTGCCGCAGATTGGCCTGCACAAAAGCACGGAGACTTATCAGATATATTCCTGAGTGGTAAATCAAACTCAACAGTGCAAGTCTATGGTTTGGGGGAAAAATCGGACAATACTTGGTTGACATCTTGTCCATTTTTAATGGACTGATTGATAGGAGAAGCTGAAGAATCTCCATCAAAAATCTGACCTAACTCTGATGACCCTCTTATAAAAAACATTGATGAAACTCAGATTGTTTTTTTGCATATAAGAAAAATCACTGACATCTGAATGAGCCCTAATATGTGCAAAATGCTTGTTGAATATTATTATATTGTGAGCCTTGTCACATGACTTAGGATGAAAGCCAAATCAGAATCTCAACATATACAAACATTACTACTTAACCCCCAGTCAGAGACATTTTATACATCCAAATCAAATCTCTTCCTTTGCACTGAGAAGTGGGAAGTCTCATTCAAGGGTTGATATTGACTTTTGGTATTGCTACTTCCAATAGGTGACGCTAGAGTTCAAGTCCTCTGTGTTAGGTGTCGAGATCCCGGCTCTGCACTGGGGGAATCTCAAACCATCTCCGCTGCGGTCTCCCATTCTTCTCCAGCCGCAGTGGAGTCTGCTCAGCGGAGACATCGGTCCCAGCGTCTAGCTCAGGCTGATACTGGACGACTGGTTACTGCTGCCTTTCCAGCTTCTGCCATTGTAGCCAGTACTGGGCAGCGGCGAGCAGACGTGTTTGGGACTAAGTCCTGCTCTTCCCTTTCTGAGCATGCCCAGGGCAAGATCTCTCGTTGGAGATCAAGGGTCACATGCTTAGATACGGCAGCCAATCCCATTGGTCCTTTAGGAAGGTCCTGAAGGTGTTCTTCTTCTGTGGCTGACTCCCATTGGTCCTTCTGGGAAGGTCCTGTTCTTGTTGCAACTATAAAGGGTTCACATGGCCGCACGGCCATGCGCTAGTGTACATTTGGAATCGTGTGTGTGTGTTGATGAGTGCAAGTCGTTCTTTAAAATCCCCTCCCTTGTGTATGACTGTTCGCAAAAGGTGGATGCTTGCTGTCTAGCGCCCGACTAAGCTGTGAACATAAAGACACACGATACAGCGTCTATTGCTGTGACCGCCAGTGCGGCGCCGTGCGCTTATAGAGCGCTTTCCTATCCCAAGTCAGGGTGGTCAGTGGCGTCCACCAGTGCAGCACAGCATGCACACTTGTGCTTTAAGTCATTTTCTGTTACTTTGACACCCCAGTTGTGGTGTCGAGCGCAAGTGGTCTGAACGTACTCTAATCCTGTGTCTTGGGATAGAGTCCTGAGACTCCTCCCTTGCGCTCTTGGTGCGGTACCGCGGCCCTGTGACGCAATAGGGTTTGCTTCCTTCACACAGGGTGAAGTTAACCCATGTGTGTATCCACATTGTACCGCCATATAGTCCGTCATTACTCAGCAGCAGATTCCATCTCTGCACGGTGTACCCCGGGCTGCGAACCCACCTTAACATCGCACCTTAACATCTCTCTTATAATTTGGTGCGTTCCGCTAGCCCTAACACTCTGACTCTCTGAAAACACAATTTACATAATATGCTTTAGTACTCTCCAGGTTTGAATACAATTTTCACGGGACCCTAGGCCAGTCGTTCCACAATGTGCAAGATCTTGCAAGACTTCATGTACTACTTATTAAATGTTGAAAGCAAATTGTACAAATGCTATCCTCTATCTTACAAATACTTACCCATTGGAAATAGAAAGTTGTATCTTAGGATACGATTAAAGGAATTAAAAAAATTAAACTTATGGATGCAGCAGGATTAATAGAACTAGAGAAGCTAAATGATGATGGAATAATCCCTGGGTCACCTAGAAGATTTGCGCTTGGATTTGATAGAAAAAAAAAACCATTTCTCATATTTCTTAAGAGGGACTGACATGAGATGTCTTTGTGGAGTAGAATAAAGTTTGCCCTATATAGTGGCATAGTTTTCCTAGTCTTCTTTGAAGCCAAAAGCCCCAAATATTGCTATCTTGTGGTGAAACAAGTCTACAGTGGCATGTAAAAGTTTGGGCACCGCTAATCAAAATTACTGTTATTGTGAACAGTTAAGAAAAGTTGAAGAATAAATTATCTCTAAAAAGCTTAAAGTTAAAGATGACACATTTCCTTTCACAAAGCAAGAGAAGGCTATAAGAAGATACCAAAGCGTTTTCATGTTGCTCTTTCCTCAGTTCGAAATGTGATTAAGACATGACAGTTAACATGAACAGTGGAGGATAAGATAAGGTCTGGAAGAACAAGCAAAATTTCAGTGAGAGCTGCTTGTAGGAATGCTAGAGAGGCAAATCAGAACAATGCTTGACTGCCAATGACCTTCAGAAAGATTTAGCAGACTCTGGAGTTGTGGTACATTGTTCTACTGTTCAGAAACACCTGCACAAATACTGCCTTCATGGATGTGTCATCAGAAGAAAACATCTACTGCATCTTTACCAAAAAATTCAGCAGCAGAAGTATGCAAAAAAAATCTAAACAAGTTTGATGCATTTTGGAAAAAAATCCTGGGGACTAGGGTTGAGCGACCTTGACCTTTTTGGAGTCGAGCCGTGTTTCGCGAAACCCGACTATCTTAAAATTCGAGTCGAGTGGAATCGGCCGATTATCGCGAAAAGTCGGGTATCGACCGAAACACGAAACCCAATGTAAGTCAATGGGGGAGCATAGTCGGCAGTGAGTGGAGTCCAGGAAAACACCTACACTGCCCATTTTAAAGGCAAAAACATCCATTCTTGTTACAGAAGCTTGTCAATCGTAATTTAGCTTATAATAATTGGAAGGCATTTGAAATTGGGGGTCATTTGGCTAAAGTTGTGGGGGGTAGGGCTGGTTCAAGTAATTAGTGGGCCCAGTAAATCTGGACCACGTCACGGCAGTGGAGCAGGGAGAGGTAAGTATTTCAACTTTGCAAGTGCTGTGATCCTGAGCAAGCAGGGGGGGCCCACTCGTTGGCATTGGCACTGGCACAGGGCCCCTCAAAGTACAGCGGTGTGTTTGCACGGCGGGGGCGCCTGCCACCGGCAGCAACACTTTTGCGTACTATGAGAGGCCCTGTGCTAGTGACGTCGCCAACTAGTATTCCTCCCCCCACCTGATGAAGGAACCTGCACTTTCATCTGCACCTTCCTCTTTGTCCCCGTGTAAGGTGGTATGGTATGCGGGAAAGGGGACCTGACTTTCAGCAGGGTCACAATCTTGCAGTGTAGCGTGCACGGGAAATGTTGCGTTATGGGTCAATGTACCAGCAGACTCATCTATCACTGGCTGGGCAATGGGCAGGATGAGGAGGAAACACAGATATAGGCCCAAAGAATAAAGTGGGCTAAATGCAGTTCAAAATTGGTAACACAGGACTAATCAGGGGGCATTGCAGTGGAGGACAACTGGAATGAGAGGCTGACACAGAGTGTAGGCCCAAATCAGTAAGTAGTCGAAATGCAGTTCAAAATTGGCAACAGAAGTAAACAGGCGGCACAGCTTTGTTCAGTGGAGGAGAACAGCAAGGAGTGGCATACACCGATAGTAGGCCCCAACCCAACTAGTAGGCCAAATGCAGTCTAACATTAACAACTACTTAACGAGAGCCTGAAAATGGAATTTCAGGGCAGGAAACCAGGAGAACAGCAAGGAGCGGCAGACACTGTTAGTAGGCCCCAAACCAACTAGTACGCCAAATGCAGTTGTTCCATTTAAGCACTATTTAACAAGAGCCTGAAGATAGAAGCTTAGGAAAGGCAACCTGGAGAACACCTTGGAGCGGAAGACACCGTCTCTACACCCCATACCCAATTTGTAAGCCTAATGCAGTGTAGTTTTCACCAACTACTAAACGAGAGTAGGAAGATCGAAGCAATGTGGACGAAACATGGGGAACACCTTGGAGTGTAACACACCGTCTCTCTACACCCCATACCAAATTTGTAGGCCTAATGCAGTGTAGTTTGCAACAACTACTAAACGAGAGTAGGAAGATCGAAGCAATGTGGACGAAACATGGGGCACACCTTGGGGCGGCAGACACCGTTAGTAGGCCCTACCAAAGTTGTAGCCCCAATGCAGTTTTACAATTCCTAGAGGCTGAAAACAAGACTATTGACGCTCTGCTTTTTTCAAAGGAAGACAGCTGTATTGAGTGGCGCAGACAGACACAGGTAGTAGGCCTTAAACCAAAAATGTGGCTCACTGCAGTTTAAAAAAGGTTACAGGGGTACACAGGCAGCATTGCTCTGGGCAGTGGAGGACAATTTCAATAGTGGACCGCAGACAGACTTTGTACGCCTACTATTAAAAAAAGGATGCTCTATGCAATTAAAAATAGGTTCCAGGGGTACACGGGCAGCAGTGGTCTGGTCAGTGGAGGAGTAGTAGAAAGAATGGGCCGCAGACAGGCTTCTAAGGCCTAACATAATAACATATGGCTGTAGGCACTTTATCATTGGTTCCAGGGGTACACGGGCAGCAGTGGTCTGGTCAGTGGAGGCCTAGTGGAAGGAGGGACCGCAGACAGGCTTCGAAGGCCTAACATAAAAAAAAATTGGGCTGTAGGCACTTTTAAATAGGTTCCAGGGGTACACGGGCAGCAGTGGTCTGGTCAGTGTAGGAGTAGTAGAAAGAACGGGCCGCAGACAGGCTTGTAAAGCCTAACATAATAACATATGGCTGTAGGCACTTTATAATTGGTTCCAGGGGTACACGGGCAGCAGTGGTCTGGTCAGTGGAGGCCTAGTGGAAGGAGGGACCGCAGACAGGCTTCGAAGGCCTAACATAAAAATAAATTGGGCTGTAGGCACTTTTAAATAGGTTCCAGGGGTACACGGGCAGCAGTGGTCTGGTCAGTGTAGGAGTAGTAGAAAGAACGGGCTGCAGACAGGTTTCTAAGGCCTAACATAATAACATATGGCTGTACGCACTTTATAATTGGTTCCAGGGGTACACGGGCAGCAGTGGTCTGGTCAGTGGAGGCCTAGTGGAAGGAGGGACCGCAGACAGGCTTCGAAGGCCTAACATAATAAATTGGGCTGGCTGTAGGCAATTTAAAATTGGTTCCAGGGGTACACGGGCAGCAGTGGTATGGTCAGTGGAGGCCTAGTGGAAGGAGGGACCGCAGACAGGCTTCGAAGGCCTAACATAATAAAATTGGACTGGCTGTAGGCACTTTATAATTGGTTCCAGGGGTACACGGGCAGCAGTAGACAGGTCAGTGGAGGCCTAGTGGAAGGAGGGACCGCAGACAGGCTTCGAAGGCCTAACATAATAAAATTGGACTGGCTGTAGGCACTTTATAATTGGTTCCAGGGGTACACGGGCAGCAGTAGACAGGTCAGTGGAGGCCTAGTGGAAGGAGGGACCGCAGACAGGCTTCGAAGGCCTAACATAATAAAATTGGGCTGGCTGTAGGCAATTTAAAATTGGTTCCAAGGGGTACACGGGCAGCAGTGGTCTGGTCAGCGGAGGCCGATTGTAATGAGTGTCTGCCAGTTAGTAGTCCAAAACAATAAATAAATGTGAATGTCTCGCATTAAAACAAAACGAAAACACTAAAGGGTGCAATCATTAGGTACAGGGGTGGGATCCTCTGCGTAGTTTCAGACTTACTAATTTGGCGCAAAGTATTTACTTTGGTAAATAGAGGACACTGCCCCTGACTATGTTAAGTACCATCATACATGTCAACACAATGGTATTGTCAGTGGCAGGAATGGAAGGATGTCAGCGCATAGACTAAACATTGGTGGAAGTGTGAGAGATAACTGTGGAAGTGGTAGAGCAATGTTTGACCTGGGGGTGGGTGAACTCTCTTGTGGCCGGCGGTACAGGCCCAGGGCCCCTCATGTTACAACAGTGTGTCTGACGTTGGGTGCGCACCACCACCGCCAGAGACACTTTATTGTACTATGAGGGACCCAGTGGCAGTGCTGTCGACCAAAAGCGGGCACACCCACCTCTTCAGACAAACAGCACTCTCACGGGTGCTTGCGCCAAGTCGCGATACCACGGCCCCGTGTGGGGAGTTTGGCCATTTAGGGAGGTGTAAACATGTCGTATGCTGGACAATCAGCTGCAGCAAATTAAGACATTAGAAAAGTAATTCACAGTAGTCCACAGGCAAGAGCTTTTCATAGGAAAGCTAGGTGTCGGCCGGGCAAGGTGGGGCAAAAGAATTCGAAATCCAGTTGTGGTTCATTTTAATGAATGTTAGATCATCAACATTTTGGGTAGCCAGACGAGTCCTTTTTTCGGTTAATATTGAACCTGCAGCACTGAATACTCTTTCTGATAGGACACTAGCTGCCGGACAAGCAAGCTCCTGCAATGCATATTCTGCCAATTCTGGCCAGGTGTCTAATTTGGACGCCCAGTAATCAAATGGGAATGACGGTTGAGGGAGAACATCGATAAGGGATGAAAAATAGTTTGTAACCATACTGGACAAATGTTGTCTCCTGTCACTTTCAATTGATGCAACAGTACCTGTCCTGTCTGCGGTCATAGCAAAATCACTCCACAACCTGGTCAGAAAACCCCTCTGTCCAACGCCACTTCTGATGTGTGCACCCCTAACACTCCTGGTCTGCTGCCCCCTGGAGCTCGTGTGAGAACGATCACGGGCGCTGTGTGCTGGGAATGCCTGAAGCAAACAGTCAACAAGAGTTGATTGTTTGGTTGCTAATATTAGTTCCAAGTTCTCATGTGGCATAATATTTTGCAATTTGCCTTTATAGCGAGGATCAAGGAGGCAGGCCAACCAGTAATCGTCATCGTTCATCATTTTAGTAATGCGTGTGTCCCTTTTGAGGATACGTAAGGCATAATCCGCCATGAGGGCCAAAGTTCCAGTTGTCAAATCTGCGGTTGTGATTGGTTGAGGGGCAGTTTCAGGCAAATCTACGTCACTTGTGTCCCTCAAAAAAACAGAACTTCCAGTGCCCCCGGGAAAGCTTCCTCATTAAAAATATACTCATCCCCATCTCCTCCTCGTCCTCCACCTCCTCTTCGCCCGCTACCTCGTCCTGTACACTGCCCTGACCAGACAATGGCTGACTGTCATCAAGGCTTTCCTCTTCCTCTGGTGCAGACGCCTGATCCTTTATGTGCGTCAAACTTTGCATCAGCAGACACATTAGGGGGATGCTCATGCTTATTATGGCATTGTCTGCACTAACCAGCCGTGTGCATTCCTCAAAACACTGAAGGAGTTGACACATGTCTTGTATCTTCGACCACTGCACACCTGACAACTCCATGTCTGCCATCCTACTGCCTGCCCGTGTATGTGTATCCTCCCACAAAAACATAACAGCCCGCCTCTGTTCGCACAGTCTCTGAAGCATGTGCAGTGTTGATTTCCACCTTGTTGCAACGTCTATGATTAGGCGATGCTGGGGAAGGTTCAAAGACCGCTGATAGGTCTGCATACGGCTGGAGTGTACAGGCGAACGGCGGATATGTGAGCAAAGTCCACGCACTTTGAGGAGCAGGTCGGAGAACCCAGGATAAGTTTTCAATAAGCACTGCACCACCAGGTTTAAGGTGTGAGCCAGGCAAGGAATGTGTTTCAGTTGGGAAAGGGAGATGGCAGCCATGAAATTCCTTCCGTTATCACTCACTACCTTGCCTGCCTCAAGGTCTACTGTGCCCAGCCACGACTGCGTTTCTTTCTGCAAGAACTCGGACAGAACTTCCGCGGTGTGTCTGTTGTCGCCCAAACACTTCATAGCCAATACAGCCTGCTGACGCTTGCCAGTAGCTGGCCCATAATGGGACAACTGGTGTGCAACAGTGACAGCTGCCGATGGAGTGGTTGGGCGACTGCGGTCTGTGGAAGAGCTCTCGCTTCTGCAGGAGGACGAGGAGGAGGAGGAGGGGGTGCGAACGCCTACAGCCAACTGTTTCCTAGACCGTGGGCTAGGCACAACTGTCCCGAAATTGATGTCCCCTGTGGACCCTGCATCCACCACATTCACCCAGTGTGCCGTGATGGACACGTAACGTCCCTGGCCATGCCTACTGGTCCATGCATCTGTAGTCAGGTGCACCTTTGTACTCACAGATTGCCTGAGTGCATGGACGATGCGCTGTTTAACATGCTGGTGCAGGGCTGGGATGGCTTTTCTGGAAAAAAGTGTCGACTGGGTAGCTCGTAGCGTGGTTCAGCGTACTCCATCAGGGCTTTGAAAGCTTCGCTTTTAACTAACTGGTAGGGCATCATCTCTAACGAGATTAGTCTAGCTATGTGGGCGTTAAAACCCTGTGTACGCGGATGCGAGGATAAGTACTTCCTTTTTCTAACCAGAGTCTCATGTAGGGTGAGCTGGACTGGAGAGCTGGAGATCGTGGAACTAGCGGGTGTGCCGGTGGACATGGCAGACTGAGAGACGGTTGGAGACGGTATTGTTTCCGCCGGTGCCCTAGATGCAGTATTTCCTCCTACAAAACTGGTGATTCCCTGACCCTGACTGCTTTGGGCTGGCAAAGAAACCTGCACAGATACTGCCGGTGGTGCGGAAAATGGTGGCCTTACAGTGACGGAAGGGATGTTGCGTTGCTGACTAGCTTCATTGGCCGAGGGTGCTACAACCTTAAGGGACGTTTGGTAGTTAGTCCAGGCTTGCAAATGCATGGTGGTTAAATGTCTATGCATGCAACTTGTATTGAGACTTTTCAGATTCTGACCTCTGCTTAAGCTAGTTGAAAATTTTTGACAGATGACTTTGCGCTGATCAATTGGTTGATGTTTAAAAAAATGCCAGACTGCACTCTTCCTAGCATCGGATCCCTTTTTAGGAATTGCAGACTGAGCTTTAACTGGATGGCCACGCTGTCCTCCAACAGGTTTTGGCTTTGCCACGCGTTTTGGGCCAGATACGGGCCCGGCAGATGGAACCTGTTGCGGTGTTGATGCCTTCTGCGGCCCCTCCTCCACCTCCGCTTCAGAACTACTGCCGCCTGCACCCTGTTCCCCCAATGGCTGCCAATCGGGGTCAACAACTGGGTCATCTATGACCTCCTCTTCTAGCTCGTGTGCAACTTCGTCTGTGTCACCGTGTCGGTCGGTGGTATAGCGTTCGTGACGGGGCAACATAGTCTCATCAGGGTCTGATTGTGGATCAGTACCCTGAGAGGGCAATGTTGTGGTCTGAGTCAAAGGACCAGCATAGTAGTCTGGCTGTGGCTGTGCATCAGTGCACTCCATGTCAGAATCTACTTGTAATGGGCATGGCCTGTTAACTGTTTCACTTTCTAAGCCAGGGACGGTATGTGTAAAGAGCTCCATGGAGTAACCCGTTGTGTCGCCTGCTGCATCCTTCTCTCTTGTTGTTGTTTTTGCTGAAGAGGACAAGGAAGCAACTTGTTCCTGACCGTGAACATCCACAAACGACGCGCTGCTTTTACATTTACCAGTTTCAGAAGAGGAGGCAAAAGAGCTAGAGGCTGAGTCAGCAAGGTAAGCCAAAACTTGCTGTTGCTGCTCCGGCTTTAAAAGCGGTTTTCCTACTCCCAGAAAAGAGAGCGTTCGAGGCCTTGTGTAGCCAGACGACGAACCTGGCTCCACAGCTCCAGACTTAGGTGGAATATTTTTTTTCCCACGACCACCTGATGCTCCACTACCAATACCATCATTACCAGCTGACAATGAACGCCCACGGCCACAACCTCTTGCACCAGACTTCCTCATTGTTTTAAAAACTTAACCAAAGTAACTTTATTTGTTGCTGTCAAACAACTTACACGGTGAGCTATAACTTCAGTATGATTTCGATATCCCTTTACAGGTTGGTGAGACCGCAAGGAAAATCAGGCACAATGTTACACACTCTGTTTTCTGTGGCACCAAATCACAGAGATGCCACACACGCAGGACTGTCACTCAAGCACAAATGTCAATATTAATCTCCCATTTTTTTTATTTTTTTTTTCAGGGAGAATTTAGAAACAAAATAAAATAAAATGATTTTTTCAGGAAGAATTTAGAAATCAAATAAAATAAAATGATTTCTTCAGGGAGAATTTAGAAACCAAATAAATAAAAAATTGCCTTTCTATGGCCCAGTGCCCACTATTTGAGAGAGAGAGATGGCACACCCAGGAGTCAAGACTGGCATACAAGCAGAAAGGGCAATATTAATCTCCCACTGATTTTTTTTTTTCAGGGAGACTTTAGAAACAAAATAAAATAAAATGATTTTTTCAGGAAGAATTTAGAAACCAAATAAAATAAAATGATTTTTTCAGGAAGAATTTAGAAACCAAATAAAAAAAAAAAATAGGCTTTCTATGGCCCACTGAGTGAGAGATGGCACACACAGGAGTCAGGAGTGGCACACAAGCCCAGAGGGCAATATTTATCTCCCACTGATTGATTTATTGATTTTTTCAGGTAGAATTTAGAACCCAAATCAGCCAAAAAAATAAATAGGCTTTCTATGGCCCACTGAGTGAGAGATGGCACACACAGGAGTCAGGAGTGGCACACAAGCCCAGAGGCCAATATTTATCTCCCACTGATTGATTTATTGATTTTTTCAGGTAGAATTTAGAACCCAAATCAACCAAAAAAATAAATAGGCTTTCTATGGCCCACTGAGTGAGAGATGGCACACACAGGAGTCAGGAGTGGCACACAAGCCCAGAGGCCAATATTTATCTCCCACTGATTGATTTATTGATTTTTTCAGGTAGAATTTAGAACCCAAATCAACCAAAAAAATAAATAGGCTTTCTATGGCCCACTGAGTGAGAGATGGCACACACAGGAGTCAGGAGTGGCACACAAGCCCAGAGGCCAATATTTATCTCCCACTGATTGATTTATTGATTTTTTCAGGTAGAATTTAGAACCCAAATCAACCAAAAAAATAAATAGGCTTTCTATGGCCCACTGAGTGAGAGATGGCACACACAGGAGTCAGGAGTGGCACACAAGCCCAGAGGCCAATATTTATCTCCCACTGATTGATTTATTGATTTTTTCAGGTAGAATTTAGAACCCAAATCAACCAAAAAAATAAATAGGCTTTCTATGGCCCACTGAGTGAGAGATGGCACACACAGGAGTCAGGAGTGGCACACAAGCCCAGAGGCCAATATTTATCTCCCACTGATTGATTTATTGATTTTTTCAGGTAGAATTTAGAACCCAAATCAACCAAAAAAATAAATAGGCTTTCTATGGCCCACTGAGTGAGAGATGGCACACACAGGAGTCAGGAGTGGCACACAAGCCCAGAGGCCAATATTTATCTCCCACTGATTGATTTATTGATTTTTTCAGGTAGAATTTAGAACCCAAATCAACCAAAAAAATAAATAGGCTTTCTATGGCCCACTGAGTGAGAGATGGCACACACAGGGATGGCACTCTAGCAGAAATGCCAATCTTAATCTCCCACAAAAAACAAAAAAACAGGGACTGTCCTTCAATTACTATCTCCCTGCAGTCCTCCTTGCGTTCTGGAAGGCATCTACACAGGTCCGATACTGGTCAGTGATGTCATGGGAAATGTTCCCTCTGACCCGTGTCGGCTTCCGGGAAGGCCGGACATGACACGACTGGAATCGCGCTCCCAATGCGCATGTGCTAATTATGATGGCAGCACCCATCTAAAGCCATCTGTGATGGCCACTATTTCAAGAGTATCAGCCACAACATAAGCTGCACCGCCCCCCGAGGAAGCCCACCACGCGAAATGCGCGTCGGGGCGATGGCAGGAAGGAACTGGGTCCCCACATGGGTAAGCACTTCTTGATTGGGAGCACTATGTGCAGCACTTTAGAACTAATAGTTTCATTTGGATGATATAGGTTCATGCTGTAGTGGCTAGTTAATTGGGATGTGTTTTACTGAGAACTTTCCCATACATTCTTTTTGACAGGTCTGGCTATAAGAAAGAGCATGATTCCTCCTTTTTCACTAGCATACCCTATTGTGCATACTAAGATTGATTCTTTTGAGGCTCAGTACTCCTGCATTCTTTTTGTCATTTCACCTACCCATCTAGAGGAACTTTTTAAGTGTGTTATATATCTATGTACATTTTTGTAATTAATAAAAAATTATTTGATATATTTCTATTACAGTGCTGTCCAGAAAAATATTTAGAATTGAGAGTCCTCAGTGGTTGATACCTTTTAATGGCTAACTGAAAAGATGGTAGCAAATTGCAAGCTTTCGAGACTACTCAGGTCTCTTCATCAGGCAAAGATATACACGGTACCAAGATATATATCTTTCCTGTATCAGTGTTGTCTAGTTCATTCAGCTAGTTATTTGAGTACGTATATTGATTGTATTGAGGCATTGAACTCGGTTGTTCTCTGTAGGTTTCTTATATTTAGGCGTTGCCCTCTGTTACTTTCGATACTCCTGTATTTTTACCTGGTGATCATTTTTCGGTATGATATTCTTTGTTCAATCATTGAAAATCTGTGGTTAAACCTCATAATGGGAGTGCATGCAAGACAACTCAGGAATCTCACAGAACTGGAAGAATTTTCCAAAGCAGAATGGAAGAAAATCCCTCAAACAAGAATTAAAAGACTCTTGTCTGGCTACAAAAAGAATTTACGAGCTATGATACTTTCAAAATGGGATTCAATTAGTTACTAACCATTCAGAATGCTCACACTTTTGCATTATCCCATTTTCTTTTTTGTTTTGTTTTTTTAAATGAAAAAGACAATTTCTCCATTTTCACCCTTTTTGGCTGCTGTTTTGGTCACTTTTTCATTTTGTTATTGCTATCACCCCTAGAGTTACTGTAGCATGAGGTAATGTCTACAACTCACAGAAGTTACTCAGGTCGCCATCTTTTCTTGAGTCCTCTGCACCATGAAAGTGCATTTGATTTGAGGCCTAGACAGGTAAGCACCTTTGCCTGTTTTTCTGTGTTTTCCAGTATAGTGGAGGTTTTTTCCTCCTTTTTTTTCCCTCCTGTTGTGGTTTTTGCTGTTAGAGTAGGACTGGCAAGTGTGAGGACCCGTGACGTGGGTTGCCAGCTTACGTATTGTGACCATAATATTAACTAATACCTTACATATTTTGATATGTTCTTGTGCACTTTTTTACTTTTACTTTTTGAGGTGCAGTTGGGCAATGATGGCTTTGTATGTTGTGTGTTATGAAAGGCAATTCAGTACTACAATGGACATAGCGGTCAGAGCACATACAGTGATCTGACAATAACCCAAAATCATAGAACGAGCTCTGAGACGTGGGAACTCTGCAGACCGCAATCCCTAATCCTCTCCAAACAACACTAGAGGCAGCCGTGGATTGCGCCTAACTCTGCCTATGCAACTCGGCACAGCCTGAGAAACTAACTAGCCTGAAGATAGAAAATAAGCCTAACTTGCCTCAGAGAAATACCCCAAAGGAAAAGGCAGCCCCCCACATATAATGACTGTGAGTTAAGATGAAAAGACAAACGTAGAGATGAAATAGATTCAGCAAAGTGAGGCCCGACTTTCTTAACAGATCGAGGATAGAAAAGGTAACTTTGCGGTCTACACAAAACCCTAAAGAAAACCACGCAAAGGGGGCAAAAAGACCCTCCGTACCGAACTAATGGCACGGAGGTACACCCTTTGCGTCCCAGAGCTTCCAGCAACAAATTAGACAAGCTGGACAGAAAAAATAGCAAAGAAGAACTTAGCTATGCAGAGCAGCAGGCCACAGGAATGATCCAGGGAAAAGCAAGTCCAACACTGGAACATTGACAGGAAGCCAGGATCAAAGCATTAAGTGGAGTTAAGTAGAGAAGCACCTAACGACCTCACCAGATCACCTGAGGGAGGAAACTCAGAAGCCGCAGTACCACTTCCCTCCACCAACAGAAGCTCACAGAGAGAATCAGCCGAAGTACCACTTGTGACCACAGGAGGGAGCTCTGCCACAGAATTCACAACATTCCCCCCCCTTGAGGAGGGGTCACCGAACCCTCACCAGAGCCCCCAGGCCGACCAGGATGAGCCACATGAAAGGCACGAACAAGATCGGGAGCATGGACATCAGAGGCAAAAACCCAGGAATTATCTTCCTGAGCATAACCCTTCCATTTAACCAGATACTGGAGTTTCCGTCTAGAAACACGAGAATCCAAAATCTTCTCCACAATATACTCCAATTCCCCCTCCACCAAAACCGGGGCAGGAGGATCAACAGATGGAACCATAGGTGCCACGTATCTCCGCAACAATGACCTATGGAATACGTTATGTATGGAAAAAGAATCTGGAAGGGTCAGACGAAAAGACACAGGATTAAGAACCTCAGAAATCCTATACGGACCAATGAAACAAGGTTTAAACTTAGGAGAGGAAACCTTCATAGGAATATGACGAGAAGATAACCAAACCAGATCCCCAACACGAAGTCGGGGACCCACACGGCATCTGCGATTAGCGAAACGTTGAGCCTTCTCCTGGGACAAGGTCAAATTGTCCACTACATGAGTCCAAATCTGCTGCAACCTGTCCACCACAGTATCCACACCAGGACAGTCCGAAGACTCAACCTGTCCTGAAGAGAAACGAGGATGGAACCCAGAATTGCAGAAAAATGGCGAAACCAAGGTAGCCGAGCTGGCCCGATTATTAAGGGCGAACTCAGCCAAAAGCAAAAAGGACACCCAGTCATCCTGATCGGCAGAAACAAAGCATCTCAGATATGTTTCCAAGGTCTGATTGGTTCGTTCGGTCTGGCCATTAGACTGAGGATGGAAAGCCGAGGAAAAAGACAAGTCAATGCCCATCCTACCACAAAAAGCTCGCCAAAACCATGAAACAAACTGGGAACCTCTGTCAGAAACGATATTCTCTGGAATGCCATGTAAACGAACCACATGCTGGAAGAACAATGGCACCAAATCAGAGGGGGAATTCAATTTAGACAAGGGTACCAGATGGACCATCTTAGAAAAGCGATCACAGACCACCCAAATGACTGACATATTTTGAGAAACGGGAAGATCAGAAATAAAATCCATAGAGATATGTGTCCAAGGCCTCTTCGGGACCGGCAAGGGCAAAAGCAACCCACTGGCACGAGAACAGCAGGGCTTAGCCCGAGCACAAATCCCACAGGACTGCACAAAAACACGCACATCCCGCGACAGAGACGGCCACCAAAAGGATCTAGCCACCAACTCTCTGGTACCAAATATTCCAGGATGACCAGCCAACACCGAACAATGAACCTCAGAGATAACTTTATTGGTCCACCTATAAGGGACAAACAGTCTCTCCGCTGAACAACGATCAGGTTTATTAGCCTGAAATTTTTGCAGCACCCGCTGCAAATCAGGGGAGATGGCAGACACAATTACTCCTTCCTTGAGGATACCCGCCGGCTCAGACAAACCCGGAAAGTCGGGCACAAAACTCCTAGACAGAGCATCCGCCTTCACATTTTTAGAGCCCGGAAGGTATGAAATCACAAAGTCAAAACGGGCAAAAAACAGCAACCAATGAGCCTGTCTAGGATTCAACCGCTTAGCAGACTCAAGATAAGTCAAGTTCTTATGATCAGTCAATACCACCATGCGATGCTTAGCTCCTTCAAGCCAATGACGCCACTCCTCGAATGCCCACTTCATGGCCAGCAACTCTCGGTTGCCCACATCATAATTTCGCTCAGCAGGCGAAAACTTCCTGGAAAAAAAAGCGCATGGTTTCATCACTGAGCAATCAGAACCTCTCAGCGACAAAACAGCCCCTGCTCCAATCTCAGAAGCATCAACCTCGACCTGGAACGGAAGAGAAACATCTGGTTGACACAACACAGGGGCAGAAGAAAAACGACGCTTCAAGTCTTGAAAAGCTTCCACAGCAGCAGAAGACCAATTGACCAAATCAGCACCCTTCTTGGTCAAATCGGTCAATGGTTTGGCAATACTAGAAAAATTGCAGATGAAGCAACGATAAAAATTAGCAACGCCCAGGAACTTTTGCAGACTTTTCAGAGATGTCGGCTGAGTCCAATCATGGATGGCTTGGACCTTAACAGGATCCATCTCGATAGTAGAAGGGGAAAAGATGAACCCCAAAAATGAAACCTTCTGCACACCAAAGAGACACTTTGATCCCTTCACAAACAAAGAATTAGCACGCAGGACCTGAAAAACTGTTCTGACCTGCTTCACATGAGACTCCCAATCATCCGAGAAGATCAAAACGTCATCCAAGTACACAATCAGGAATTTATCCAGGTACTCTCGGAAGATGTCATGCATAAAGGACTGAAAGACTGATGGAGCATTGGCAAGTCCGAATGGCATCACTAGATACTCAAAATGACCCTCGGGCGTATTAAATGCAGTTTTCCATTCATCTCCTCGCCTGATTCGCACCAGATTATACGCACCACGAAGATCTATCTTGGTGAACCAACTAGCCCCCTTAATCCGAGCAAACAAATCAGATAACCATGGCAAGGGGTACTGAAATGTAACCGTGATCTTATTTAGAAGGCGGTAATCTATACAAGGTCTCAGTGAACCATCCTTCTTGGCTACAAAAAAGAACCCTGCTCCTAATGGTGATGATGACGGGCGAATATGCCCCTTCTCCAGGGATTCCTTCACATAACTGCGCATAGCTGCGTGCTCAGGCACGGATAAATTAAACAGTCGACCTTTTGGGAATTTACTACCAGGAATCAAATTGATAGCACAATCACAATCCCTATGCGGAGGTAGGGCATCGGACTTGGGCTCATCAAATACATCCCGGTAATCAGACAAGAACTCAGAAGGGGTGGATGACGAAATTGACAGAAATGGAACATCACCATGTACCCCCTGACAACCCCAGCTGGACACCGACATGGATTTCCAATCTAATACTGGATTATGGGCTTGTAGCCATGGCAACCCCAACACGACCACATCATGCAGATTATGCAACACCAGAAAGCGAATAACCTCCTGATGTGCAGGAGCCATGCACATGGTCAGCTGGGTCCAGTATTGAGGCCTATTCTTGGCCAAAGGCGTGGCATCAATTCCTCTCAATGGAATAGGACACTGCAAGGGCTCTAAGAGAAACCCACAACGCTTAGCATACTCCAAGTCCATCAAATTCAGGGCAGCGCCTGAATCCACAAATGCCATGACAGAATACGATGACAAAGAGCAGATCAAGGTAACGGACAGAAGAAATTTTGACTGTACCGTACCAATGGTGGCAGACCTAGGGAACCGCTTAGTGCGCTTAGGACAATCAGAGATAGCATGAGTGGAATCACCACAGTAGAAACACAGCCCATTCAGACATCTGTGTTCTTGCCGTTCAACTCTGGTCAAAGTCCTATCGCACTGCATAGGCTCAGGTTTAAGCTCAGGTAATACCGCCAAATGGTGCACAGATTTACGCTCACGCAAGCGTCGACCGATCTGAATGGCCAAAGACATAGACTCATTCAAACCAGCAGGCATAGGAAATCCAACCATGACATCCTTAAGGGCTTCAGAGAGACCCTTTCTGAACATAGCTGCCAGCGCAGATTCATTCCATTGAGTGAGCACGGACCACTTTCTAAATTTCTGACAATATACCTCTATCTCATCCTGACCCTGACAAAGAGCCAGCAAATTTTTCTCTGCCTGATCCACTGAATTAGGTTCATCGTACAGCAATCCGAGCGCCAGGAAAAACGCATCGATATTACTCAATGCAGGATCTCCTGGCGCAAGAGAAAATGCCCAGTCCTGAGGGTCGCCGCGTAAAAAAGAAATAACAATCAAAACCTGTTGAACTGGATCACCAGAGGAGCGAGGTTTCAAGGCCAGAAACAATTTACAATTATTTTTGAAACTCAGAAACTTAGTTCTATCTCCAAAAAACAAATCAGGAATAGGAATTCTTGGTTCCAACATAGCTTTCTGATCAATAGTGTCTTGAATCTTTTGTACTCTTGCCGAGAGCTGATCCACAAATGAAGACAGACTTCTAATGTCCATCGCTACACCTGTGTACTGAACCACCCAAATGTCTAGGGGAAAAAAAAGGCAAAACACAGTGCAAAGAAAAAAAAATGGTCTCAGAACTTCTTTTTTCCCTCTATTGAAAATCATTAGTACTTTGGGCTTCCTGTACTGTTATGAAAGGCAATTCAGTACTACAATGGACATAGCGGTCAGAGCACATACAGTGATCTGACAATAACCCAAAATCATAGAACGAGCTCTGAGACGTGGGAACTCTGCAGACCGCAATCCCTAATCCTCTCCAAACAACACTAGAGGCAGCCGTGGATTGCGCCTAACTCTGCCTATGCAACTCGGCACAGCCTGAGAAACTAACTAGCCTGAAGATAGAAAATAAGCCTACCTTGCCTCAGAGAAATACCCCAAAGGAAAAGGCAGCCCCCCACATATAATGACTGTGAGTTAAGATGAAAAGACAAACGTAGAGATGAAATAGATTCAGCAAAGTGAGGCCCGACTTTCTTAACAGATCGAGGATAGAAAAGGTAACTTTGCGGTCTACACAAAACCCTAAAGAAAACCACGCAAAGGGGGCAAAAAGACCCTCCGTACCGAACTAACGGCACGGAGGTACACCCTTTGCGTCCCAGAGCTTCCAGCAACAAATTAGACAAGCTGGACAGAAAAAATAGCAAACAAATAGCAAAGAAGAACTTAGCTATGCAGAGCAGCAGGCCACAGGAATGATCCAGGGAAAAGCAAGTCCAACACTGGAACATTGACAGGAAGCCAGGATCAAAGCATTAAGTGGAGTTAAGTAGAGAAGCACCTAACGACCTCACCAGATCACCTGAGGGAGGAAACTCAGAAGCCGCAGTACCACTTCCCTCCACCAACAGAAGCTCACAGAGAGAATCAGCCGAAGTACCACTTGTGACCACAGGAGGGAGTTCTGCCACAGAATTCACAACAGTTGTGGCCTCTGTTCACACAGGACGCATTACAGTTAGCACTGGGCAGCCCGCCACAGGGTGTTACTAATAGGCTATGATCCATTTGCTGTGCATACTCTGTGTGCACACTGCTGCAGATTATTTATTTGCACTGGTGTGCCAAGCGGCCAATCCCTGATTGCAGGCTGGCTGTCTCATTTGGTATTACCGCACCTGTGTAGTCGCCATCTTTACTTGGGCCCTCTGCACCATGAAAGTGCATTTGATTTGAGGCCTAGACAGGTAAGCACCTTTGCCTGTTTTTCTGTGGTGTTTTTCCTGTAGTACTTTTTGACCAGAATTATCAAAGATATGTGTGTAGAAAAAAAGGTCACAAAATTTCAGTAAAAGAACATCTCGCCAACCTTGAAGCATAGGGGTGGATCAATGATCCTTTGGGGTTGTGTTGCAGCCAACAGCACTGATAGCATTTCACTGGGAGAGGAAAGAATGGATTCAATGAAATTTCAACAAATTCTTTATACAAACATAACACCATCTGGAAAAAAGCTGAAGTTGAAAAGAGGATGACTTTTACAAATGGATAATGATCACAAATGAAAGTCGACAACAGACCACCTCAAACGGCGCAAGCTCAAGGTTTTATAATGGCCCTCACATTCCCCCTATCAGAACATTATTGAAAATCTGTGGTTAGAACTCATAATAGCAGTGCATGCAAGACAACCCAGGAATCTCACAGAACTGGAAGAATTAAAAAAACCTTGTCTGGCTACAAAAAGAATTTACAAGCTGTGATACTTTCAAAATGGGATTCAACTAGGTACTAACCATTCAGAATGCCCGCACTTTTGTATCATCCCATTTTCTTTTTTTTTTTTAAATGAAAAAGACCATTTCTCCATTTTTATCCTTTTTGTCTGTTGATTTGGTCACTTTTGCATTTTGTTATTGCTATCACCCCTAGAGTTACTGTAGCATGAGGTGGTGTCTACAACCCACAGAAGATACTCAGGTAGTGCAGCTAGTCCAGGATGGCACAACAATGTGAGTTGTGACAAGTCTTTCAGCAGAGTGTCTGGAGCATGGAGCAGATACAAGACAGGCCAGTACACCAAGAAGCGTGAAGGGGGCCATAGGAGGGCAACAACCCAGCAGAGGGACCGCTGTGCAAGGAGGAACAGGAAGAGCAGTGCCAGAGCCCTGCAAAATAACCTCCAGCTGGCCGCTAACATCCATGTGTCTGCTTAAACTGTCAGAACCAGACTCCATGAGGGTGGTATGAGGGCCAACACCATGCAGGGCGATTCGCATTTGCCAGAAAACACCAAGATTGGCAGATTCTACAATATGTGCCCTGTGCTCTTGACGGATGAGACCAGGTTCACACTGAACACTGGATGCCACACACACTACTGAGCATCATTTCCTTGTCATTAGGCATTTCCACTATTCACAATACCAGTAATTTTAACCAGGGGTGACCAAACTTTTACAGTGGGGAAAAAAAGTATTTAGTCAGTCAGCAATAGTGCAAGTTCCACCACTTAAAAAGATGAGAGGCGTCTGTAATTTACATCAAAGGTAGACCTCAACTATGGGAGACAAACTGAGAAAAAAAAATCCAGAAAATCACATTGTCTGTTTTTTTATCATTTTTTTTGCATATTATGGTGGAAAATAAGTATTTGGTCAGAAACAAACAATCAAGATTTCTGGCTCTCACAGACCTGTAACTTCTTCTTTAAGAGTCTCCTCTTTCCTCCACTCATTACCTGTAGTAATGGCACCTGTTTAAACTTGTTATCAGTATAAAAAGACACCTGTGCACACCCTCAAACAGTCTGACTCCAAACTCCACTATGGTGAAGACCAAAGAGCTGTCAAAGGACACCAGAAACAAAATTGTAGCCCTGCACCAGGCTGGGAAGACTGAATCTGCAATAGCCAACCAGCTTGGCGTGAAGAAATCAACAGTGGGAGCAATAATTAGAAAATGGAAGACATACAAGACCACTGATAATCTCCCTCGATCTGGGGCTCCACGCAAAATCCCACCCCGTGGGGTCAGAATGATCACAAGAACGGTGAGCAAAAATCCCAGAACCACGCGGGGGGACCTAGTGAATGAACTGCAGAGAGCTGGGACCAATGTAACAAGGCCTACCATAAGTAACACACTACGCCACCATGGACTCAGATCCTGCAGTGCCAGACATGTCCCACTGCTTAAGCCAGTAGATGTCCGGGCCCGTCTGAAGTTTGCTAGAGAGCATTTGGATGATCCAGAGGAGTTTTGGGAGAATGTCCTATGGTCTGATGAAACCAAACTGGAACTGTTTGGTAGAAACACAACTTGTCGTGTTTGGAGGAAAAAGAATACTGAGTTGCATCCATCAAACACCATACCTACTGTAAAGCATGGTGGTGGAAACATCATGCTTTGGGGCTGTTTCTCTGCAAAGGGGCCAGGACGACTGATACGGGTACATGAAAGAATGAATGGGGCCATGTATCGTGAGATTTTGAGTGCAAACCTCCTTCCATCAGCAAGGGCATTGAAGATGAAACGTGGCTGGGTCTTTCAACATGACAATGATCCAAAGCACACCGCCAGGGCAACGAAGGAGTGGCTTCGTAAGAAGCATTTCAAGGTCCTGGAGTGGCCTAGCCAGTCTCCAGATCTCAACCCTATAGAAAACCTTTGGAGGGAGTTGAAAGTCCGTGTTGCCAGGCGAAAAGCCAAAAACATCACTGCTCTAGAGGAGATCTGCATGGAGGAATGGGCCAACATACCAACAACAGTGTGTGGCAACCTTGTGAAGACTTACAGAAAACGTTTGACCTCTGTCATTGCCAACAAAGGATATATTACAAAGTATTGAGATGAAATTTTGTTTCTGACCAAATACTTATTTTCCACCATAATATGCAAAAAAAATGATAAAAAAACAGACAATGTGATTTTCTGGATTTTTTTTTCTCAGTTTGTCTCCCATAGTTGAGGTCTACCTATGATGTAAATTACAGATGCCTCTCATCTTTTTAAGTGGTGGGACTTGCACTATTGCTGACTGACTAAATACTTTTTTGCCCCACTGTATATGCCACTATATAATAAAAGTTATGATGGCCATTTAAAGTTGACTTGTCTCCAGTTTTCATGATACAAATGTGTAAATTATTACTAGATCTCTTTTATCTGATCCACACATGTATTCAGATTGTTTAGCAGCCGCAAATCATGCAGCTGCGGGGACTCAAACATAATCTGCCAGCACGCCCAAAATACTTGGACAACACCCGAGCATGCTCGGAAACCTTGAGTAATGAGCACACTCGCTCATCACTAGTGTGCATGCATCATGAAAGCGCATGTTCACACTAGCCACGGAACAGAAAAAAATAAAGACTGAAACATAATTAGTACCCAGCAGTAATAAATAAACAGCATAGTGCATGAAAATAATATACTGCACTTAGATAACATATTTTTTGATCAAAAAAACACAAAAGGCATCCCATGGCTGTGTGTCCACAAGTTGGGCCCAGTCCTTCTCAGCCCTTATCCACATTCATATCACTTGACAAACGGAGTTAGGACTGTCCCGATCACGGTCACCGTGGAGTGGTGGGATGGCTTTTGCATTGTTTTGATCATTTTTTGGAGACAGACCTGCTTTGGGAAATCTGATATAAGAAATAGATATAGAAATCCTTTCTAATTCTGGAGTCTGTAAGTGTAGTCCAGTAATTGGAGGCTAGTGGTAGTAATTCCGCTCTATGTCAATGCTCCATACAGCATCCTGTAACTGATGGCTGTGGCATCTTTAGCTTTGTGTAATTTGTGGTCAATTCTTTTAAAGTAGCTGCATGTCTTATGATCCAAATATCGAGATCTTTACTGAGGAGAATATAAATCAGATTATCAATTCTAAACCACAAATCTCCCAATATAGACCATAGTACATTGCATTCGCGGAGGAACCTGAGTTCCGTGAGCGTGTACTTCTCCTTTATGATACAGGAGCACTATGTACTTTACTGCTCTGTAAGCATCATCTTTACGCTCCTAGGAACAATCTGTGCAATTTTCTTGTCATTTTAAGAGAACTTATTCTTCTGAGCAGTGCCTTACCAATCCCTCCACATCCTGCCACGCTGCGTCTTATGAATTTAATCGCATTCTCACACTTTGCCATGCTTATTTACAATGGAATAATGTCATATTTATTAAAAAATAGTTGAGAATATACAGCGTGTATCTATGCCGCCAGTGCTTACCGGTGGATCGCTGCCAGCCGCTATAGCTGCAGTTAATAAAGTAGCTTGAAGGACAATTATTACCTGGTAGCTTTAGAAACCAAAAGCTGCTCTCCCCAACAATAGATCATATGATATATTGCTATATCCCATGGCAGCATCAATCATACACCGGCCTCATGTATGTAATTTCTTGCATAATTTTAAAATCCACGACAGCTTCACCTAACGCCACCCCACTCTCCTTGATGGCCAGTGCTGTCCCTATGTGTATGTACAGGGAGTGACATGGCAATCTAGCAAAACAGAGAGGGCACTGACCTCAGACTAGTCATTCGAGATGCAAACTCCCCGGTCGGCTTTTCAAAATGTTTTCTCTGAAAGGCAACAACGTTTCGGGGTATAACACACAAGCCTGCTATGCCACAGCTGGTATTTTGATTCCTGACGTCCATGGTATGCATAGCATGAGCCTCTTATCAGGATCTTTGGCATGGGCAAATGTCTGTCCAATGAGCTCCAATGCTACGAGGAGTCGAACCGAACTCTTTCAAAGGCCTTTTCGCACAGGCTGATGACAGTAAAAGGGCAGAAAGGTTATTACAGCATGCATATCCGGTATAGACAGAAACAATAATTTATTGTCCCACATTAACCATCGCATCAGCGTACAAACAAGTGCTTTATTCATTGACCAACTGATTGGTGGCATGACAAAAATTGGCAATAATTGGGAGCAAACTGTGCTTGAAGGCAGATTATGGGCCAGTGTGACTGGTACTAAAATTTGCTACTGGGCTAGCTTTCAATCTCTTATGCAGCATTACCCATTGGGTTAGTGAGGCTTATCCTGGTTCACTAACAAGCCAGAGCTACCCTACCAAAGAAGAAAAGCCAACTACGACATGGCAATTGACCAAATAATGCAATCATACAATGTCCAAAATATTAAACACAAAGCAATAAACTAAGAAAAGGATTGCACATTGTTCAACAGTCTTTTTTTGGATAAGGGCTACAACAAAGGATTGTCCAAACTTAAAAATGAGGTGTCAAAAGTTGGAAGTTTTTTGCTCTTATTTTATTCCCATTACTCCTGTAACGGGGTCTACTGGGCTGTAATACCTCTTTCAGCACCCCCCGTGTTTCAGGAGGTCCACTCTGCTTTTGCTGGATTCTGAATGAAGGACGCTGGCTGGAATTCCTTCATTACCTGAGAGCATATAAAAGCTGACTGCAACTCCACATATATCCAGTCTAAAAGAACACACTTTATTCACAGCACACAGAATATATAACACAGATACACAGGGCAGGCCAATAAAAAAAGCAGGCCAGACATGCATTACAATAGCCGCAGGGGGCCGGAGCCTGCTGATATTTACTGTGGGAATTACAAAGGTGGGGGAGGTCAGAAGGAGAATATCTTGTCCAGGGGCGCAGCCTGTGGACTGATGCATTTCACATGGAAACTATTATACATACATATACTGCATAACATATTCTTGGTGCTGGGGGGTTCTGTAACAACTCCCCTGAGTGTTCAGTTTTTTTATTGCTTTTAAATCCGCTGTACAGTTCCACAGATATGGGCTTTTTTATTTAGTGCTACTGTTAAGATCTTTATCAAAGGGGCGTGGCTCTCAGGATTACCAGGGGCGTGTCTGTACCATGTGAGCTCTGACCCCTTTGTAAAGACCTTAAAAATTAGCGCAACATAAAAATTCCTATATCTCTGCAACCGTATAGCGGATTTAAAAACAACAAAAAATGTAATACTCAGGGGAGCAGCGGGAATAAAATAGGAGCAAAAACAAGCCACTATTGACCTTAAGAAAAATCCTCTTTAAGGAGTGGGAGCCAAATGTAGTGACAGGTGCTTTCTGGAGTCTACACAAGTCGGAGAAACACTTACCTATATACAGTCATGGCCAAAACTATTGAGAATGAGACAAATAGTAATTTTTCCAAAGTTTACTGCTTCATTTTTGTAATGGCAATTTGCATATATTCCTGAATGTCAAAGAGTGATCAGCTTAACAGCAATTAGTGTACTTGCAAAGTCAATATTTGCCCAGAAAATGAACTTTAACCCCCAAAACACATTTCAACATCATTGCAGTCCTGCCTTAAAAGGAGCAGCTAACATCGTTTTAGTGATTGATCCATTAACACAGGTGTGGGTGCGTGTTGATGAGGACAGGGCTGGCGATCAATCAGTCATGATTAAGTAAGAATGACATCACTGGACACTTTAAAAGGAGGCTGGTGCTTGGTATCATTGTTTCTCTTCAGTTAACCATGGTTATCTCTAAAGAAACACGTGCAGCCATCATTGCACTGCACAAAAATGGCCTAACAGGGAAGAGTATCGCAGCTACAAAGATTGCACCTCAGTCAACAATCTATTGCATCATCAAGAACTTCAAGGAGAGACCTTCCATTGTTGTCAAAAAGGCTCCATGGCGCCCAAGAAAGACCAGCAAGCGCCAGGACCGTATCTTAAAACTGTTTCAGCTGCGGGATCGGACTACCAGCAGTGCCGAGCTTGCTCAGGAATGGCAGCAGGCTGGTGTGAGTGCTTCTGCACGCACTGTGAGGCGGAGACTCTTTGAGCAAGGCCTGGTTTCAAGGAGGGCAGCAAAGAAGCCACTTCTCTCCAGAAAAAACATCAGGGACAGACTGATATTCTGCTAATGGTACATGGAGTGGACTGCTGAGGACTGGGGCAAAGTCATTTTCTCTGATAAATCCCCTCTTCGATTGTTTGGGACATCTGGAAAACAGCTTATTCGGAGAAGAAGAGGTGAGTGCTACCACCAGTCTTGTCTCATGCCAACTGTAAAGCATCCTGAAACCATTCATGTGTGGGGTTGCTTCTCAGCCAAGGGAATCGGCTCACTCACAGTCTTGCCTAAAAAGACAGCCATGAATAAAGAATGGTACCAGAATGTCCTCCAAGAGCAACTTCTCCCAACCGTCCAAGAGCAGTTTGGCGCCCAACAATGCCTTTTCCAGCATGATGGAGCACCTTGCCATAAAGCAAAGGTGATAACTAAATGGCTTATGGAACAAAACATAGAGATTTTGGGTCCATGGCCTGGAAACTCCCCAGATCTTAATCCCATTGAGAACTTGTGGTCAGTCATCAAGAGACGGGTGGACAAACAAAAACCAACAAATTCTGGCAAAATGCAAGCACTGATTATGCAAGAATGGACGGCTATCAGTCAGGATTTGGTCCAAAAGTTGATTGAGAGCATGCCAGGGAGAATTACAGAGGTCTTGAAGAAGAAGGGGCAGCACTGCAAATATTGACTTGCTGCATTAACTCATTCTAACTGTCAATATAACCTATTGGTACTCATAATATGATTGCAATTATATTTCTGTATGTGATATAAACATCAGACAAACACAGATCATGTGAAAATATAATTTTTGTGTCATTCTCAATACTTTTGGCCATGACTGTATGTGTTGAGAGTATTAGCATATAAAAGTACACCTGCAAGGAATGCTGCTATTAGTAATGCACACACTGTCTGAGCTGTATACACACACGACTGTTATTACCTTTGATGAATTAATCTTTCTTTGAATCTTAAACACTTGCATTAATATTGTCATGAGCCAAGCTCTTGCGGATTTATTTCATGTTTTCCCTGACAGCATGATCCACAATATCTAAAGAGAATGAATGTACTAATCTGTATGACAAAGGACATCCGCGTCCACACACTCTTCTACGCTGCCGGACTCTAGGGAGAAAAGAGTAGCGGTGACATGTAATTGGATTTACCTCCGTCAGACGCATACATTGTGGGGGTCTTAGAACAGGTCAGGCTAAGGATTTGTCTCACTGATGCGTCAGTGAACTTTTAATATTTAATAGAAGACTAATTAATCCCTTCTAACCTCCAGCACTTAGTATAAAGTGACACCACCCAGAGGATAATGAGGAGCGCTGTTCATACCGCACGAAAGGTGGCCAGAAGAGATTGCTCGAAGGAAATATACAAAAAGGACAAAGTAAAAATGCAGAGGTGTAGTGAAGGAGGAAAGATAATGTCACTCATGTGTGTGCATGACCTTGGAAGAGAAGAGCTGCTGAACACATGCAGAATGAAGAAAAGAGATTGAGCGCAAATGGAAAAAAGGTGGGAGGTGGAAGAGGCGGAGAATGAAGAAAGAAGACGTGGGGAGGATGTAGAGACCAGTAAAATCATCACCATGGATAAATGAATAGATGCAATGGACAGGCAGAAAGTATTATATAAGAATCCATTTATCTTTCTAAAGAAGATGCAGTTCATCTCAATATATAACCAGTAGTGTTGAGCATTCCGATACCGCAAGTATCGGGTATCGGCCGATACTTGCGGTATCGGAATTCCGATACCGAGATCCGATATTTTTGTGATATCGGGTATCGGTATCGGAAGTGTAAAATAAAGAATTAAAATAAAAAATATTGTTATATTCACCTCTCCGGCGGCCCCTGGACATCAGCGGGAGGATCCGGCGTCCGGCACGGCTTCTTTCTTCAAAATGCGCGCCTTCAGGACCTGTGGAATGACGTCCCGGCTTCTGATTGGTCGCGTGCCGCCCATGTGACCGCCACGCGACCAATCAGAAGCCGCGACGTCATTCCTCAGCTAAAGTCCTAGAATGAGCGCCTTCTAGGACCTGAGGAATGACGTCGCGGCTTCTGATTGGTCGCGTGGCGGTCACATGGGCGGCACGCGACCAATCAGAAGCCGGGACGTCATTCCACAGGTCCTGAAGGCGCGCATTTTGAAGAAAGAAGCCGTGCCGGACGCCGGATCCTCCCGCTGATGTCCAGGGGCCGCCGGAGAGGTGAATATAACAATATTTTTTATTTTAATTCTTTATTTTACACTTTAATATGGATCCCAGGGCCTGAAGGAGAGTTTCCTCTCCTTCAGACCCTGGGATCCATGAGGATACATTCCGATACTTGATGTCCCATTGACTTGTATTGGTATCGGATATCGGTATCGGCGATATCCGATATTTTTCGGGTATCGGCCGATACTATCCGATACCGATACTTTCAAGTATCGGACGGTATCGCTCAACACTAATAACCAGTCAGATGTATAGATATACAGAAAAGATGATAGATAATAGATAGAAATGTACTCCAGTTAACTGTCGCAACATTTCTGACGAGGTGCTTAGAGGAACACGACTATAATAAGATACGCCAAATTCATTAAAGTGGTTGTCCAAAAAAAAATAGATAAAATAGGGTCCCTCATATAACACAAACAACAGCTTGTCCTAGTCACGTGTCAGTACAGGATACAGACTGAAGACATACAGCTCACACATAACTCAGTGGAGCACGGCTGCGATATGTGAAGAAATATGTTTTAACCCACATTGTGCTTGGCGAGGGTATCTCAAGCTTTGGGCTGTGTGCACACGTTCAGGAATTTTCGTGTTTTTTTCGCTATAAAAACGCGATAAAACAGCAAAAAAAAAACCTGCATACATTAAGCATCCTATTATTAGAATGCATTCTGCTTTTTTTGTGCACATGCTGCGTTTTTTTCCGCAGCAGAATCGCATTCCGGAAAAAAACAAAGCATGTTCATTCTTTGTGTGGAATGACCTGTGATGGCGTAGCGGTCTCGCAAGACTGCTACATCATCTGGGGTCATTGCCGCTAGGCATTATTGGGAACGCGAGCATCGCGAAGAGCGGGACGGCTGCCGGGGACGCCGAAAGGCGAGAATATCATGATTTTTTATTTTTTTTATTATTTTTAACATTAGATCTTTTTACTATTGATGCTGCATAGGCAGCATCAATAGTAAAAAGTTGGTCACACTTGTCAAACACTATGTTTGGCAAGTGTGACCAACCTGTCAATCAGTTTTCCAAGCGATCTGTAGCACTAGCATTCTGCAAGCTAATTACGCTTTGTAAAACGCTAGGGTTTAGTGGGAAAACGCATGCCAAATCCCCATGCGTTTTTCCTGTGGCAGGGAGTTCCGGAATAGCCGTGGAAACTTCTGCGGAAATTCCGGACGTGTTCACATAGCCTTACACTTATCTTCCGTCACCCTGAAAACTTTTTAGCAGTGCATGGAGATTGACTACACCAAAGTGGAAAAGAAATAAACACATTGAGGAGGATGGAGCTGGAGATAACCCCCATTATGCTCAACGGGGAAAAGATATATTTCTCCACATATGACAGCCGAGCCCCCGGCTGCCAACTGAGATATGTGTGATACAGCTCTTGTCATTGAGACACAGTTCTCTGGAGCAGTATGTCTTCAATCTGCAGTCTGTACTAGGATGGGCTGAGGTTTGAATTATCTCAGGGACTCCATTTGATGTCATTCTTGGAGAACCCCTTTAAATGTCCTCCTAAAGGGAACCTGTCACCTCCAAATCGATGGTGAGGTAAGCTCACTGTCATCAGGGGCTTATCTACAGCATTCTGTAATGCTGTAGATAAGCCCCCGATGTAACCTGAAAGAGGAGAAAAAGAGGTTAGATTATAGTCACGCTGCAGTCTGGTCAAATGGGTGTCTCAGGTCTGCTCAGGCGCCTCCCGTCTTCATTCTGGATCACCTCCAGGGTAAGGGAAATGGGGTACTCGGTATCGGGCCCCTTTCTGCAGTCGATGGGGATGTCACGGTGGCTGGGTACGGTCCGTGGCCCTTTAAGGGGAGCATCCAATTTAAGGTGGGCAGTAGTTTATAGGATAGTGTTTGTGACGCCACCTGTGGTATTCAGTCAGGATGACCGACGCTGCTTAGGCGTTCGCTGGGGTGATGTTATGGCAGCTAGATGGTATACCTTCCCACAGGTGAAGTGTGTCCCCAGGGCTTCCCAAAGTGGAATTGGTGGATGGTGCAAGGCGTGGATGGTGTTCGTGACGCCAAAAAGATGGAGCGCCCCCACATCAGGGCAATGGGGTACTCGGTACCGGGTCCCTCAGTTCGGGGGGGAATGGGATGTCACGGTGGCCTGACCCGGTCCGTGGCCCTTTGAGGGGCGTCCAATAAAAGGTAAACAGTTTATATAGATAGTGTTCGTGACGCCACCTGTGGTATTCGGTCAGGGTGACAGACGCTGCTTAGGGGTCCACTGGGGTGATGTTATGGCAGCTAGATGGTATACCTTGCCACAGGTGAAGTATGTCTCCAGGGCTTCCCAGAGTGTAGATGATAGATGGTGTGAGTCGCAGTGAATAACGAGGACACAAGGTTGCAGTCTCGTTACCTTTTACTGAAGGTTCGGCATCCACAGTCTAGGATAGGGACCACAGGGTAGGCAGAGTCCGGCTGGTCTGAAGGCAAATCCAGAGTCTCCTTGTCCAGGAGGAATTCAATAGCCTTCCCCTTGTGCACAGTAACGTAGTAGGTCCCTACTTGCATAAGCTACCATAAGGTCCTCACTTTTGTTACTTCTCTCTCTGTCCTCCAGATGGTACGGAAAGGACAAAACCCGTATGACTGATGGCCTGAGGCTTGTTTATAGGGACACTAGAGACGCCCCGACCCCCACAAATTGTCACTGTGTCTTCTTAGGTATAAAGGTTGGACAGCCAACTTGGAATCAACTGCCCTGCCAGTCTCTGAAGTAATGGCATAGAGCCACCGGATCTGCGCTTCAGATGGAGGCAGCCTACTTCTAGCTGGTCTCCCACTGATATTTCACTCCTGTGGCTATGACTTCTTTTCTAACTCACTACAGCACAATTCCTTTCTTGTCCTTTCTTAGGATGCTGCCGCATGGGTTGCAGGCGCAGCTCCGTGTCCTTCTTCCTCCTCAGACTGTAGTCTGGATCTGACTAGAGATCACCCTAGCCAGCTTGACCGGGAGACCTTTCCTCGTCGGTCCCCAGCCAGGAACTCTCCTCAGACTTCTCCTTCTGATACTGGCTGACGTCCTCACCAACCCCCCAGTTTTACCCTAATGTGAGGAGTGGCCTAATAGATAGAACCCTTAGCTCCCCCTGGTGGACTGGCGTGTGAAGTGTGTGTGTGGCTGTGATACCTGGGCAGCAGATCCCCTTCATTGCCTTCAGACGTAACATCACTCCCCCTGGTGGAAGAATAACATTACTGCAACGAACCAGGACTCTGGGGCGCTGCACATCCATCTCCCTCATTGACCGTAGGTGTGTAGGTGGATAGTTGGTGTTCATGTGTTTTGCACCACTGCTACTATACCTCCATCATAATACATTGGGCCTGTCTGAATTCTGCAGTCACCTGGTATTTTACCCAGATATTGATAATTTCTCTATTTCAGTAATATTTTCTGTGGGGCCTAGCGAAACAATGAGGACCCTTGACGATTTTGGCTAAAATATCAACTAAGGCTAGGTTCACATTAGCGTTTGAGTCCGCAGCGTATCATCTGCATGTGCAATCGCATGCTTATGCAGCGTTTTTTATCCGCATCATCTTACTCATGACAGCAAAAAATCTCGTTTGCATGCGTTTTTGTATGCGTATACGTTGTTTATGCGCATGCATTCGATATTTCCAATGTTTTCAAGTAGCTTTTCCTTGACATCAGACACCCAATGAGTGTGTCTCATGGGATTTCTATATATAGACACACTGCACTGAGGAAATCCTCGACTTTGGATGATGTATCCAGCTGCAAGAAGATGGATCTTGACATGGACAGCTTCTATGCTAATCTGGAATTAAAATTAAAATTGGCTGTTGCCTTTGCTTTTGCTTGTCAAGAAGAAAGAAGACAAAGACTGAGAAGACGTCATTGTCGCTATTGGCAATACCCCATCCTTGAACTCCGAGAGAGCCGTGGAGCCTACCACTCGTTATACACCAGGCTGCGTGCAAACACTCAGACGTTTTTTGACTATACAAGGATGTCTGAACGGAGTTTCGATGACTTGCTGCAACATGTCTAAGGATCCATTACCAGGCATGACACAAAACTCCGTAGAGCAATTTCTGCTGAGGAACATCTGTTGGTGAGCCTGTGGTACGTAGTTGTGAAAAAAAACACATGTTCATAGTATTATTGTTAGAAAACCGATGTATCCATTTTTTTAATTTCCATTTTGGGTCAGCAGATTCCTGACTACCGGAGAGACGTTATCATCTCTCCATTTCCAGTTCCGTATTGGAGTGTCCACCCTTTCTGGGATTGTTGGAGACACCTTCAGGGCTTTATATGACGTTTTGCATCGAGAATTCCTCTCTCAACTGAACTTTGGCTTAAAAATGCTGAAAAATACAAGGACATTTGTAATGTTCCTAACTGTGTGGGGGCTGTGGATGGCAAACACATTCGGATTTTAAAACCTGTTGGAAGTGGAACCGAGTATTTTAATCGCAAAAAATACTTTTCTATTGTTCTCATGGCGATTGCAGATACTGAATGTCAATTTGTCACTGTGGACATTGGCTCATTTGGATGAGTAAATGACTCTCAGACTTTCAAAAACTCTGACATGGGCCAACGATTGTATCATAGTAATTTCAATTTTCCACAGCCACAACCTCTTCCCAACACTGAAAGCCCGTCAATGCCTTTTGTTGTGGTTGGGGATGAGGCCTTTCAAATGTGTGCCAACCTCCTAAAACCTTACTCAAGTAGGGACTTTAAAAACACCAAATGGATTTTCAACTACCGACTGACAAGGGCACGAAGACCTGTGGAGCGTGCCTTTGGCTTTCTAGTATATAAATGGCACATTTTGGGAACAGCCATTAATCTAAAAATTGAGACAATTGATGAGGTTGTGAAAGCGTGTGTTGTTATGCACAATTACATCCTGACAAAAGAGCGACCAAACTTAGAACCAGAGGAACCTGTTACATTGCATGATTACCAAGATCACCCTCTGAGGACTACAGTGGAAGTTGCCCAGATGAGGGATAAAGTTTGCTGCATACTTTATTTCTGATAATGGACGTGTGGCATGGCAAGATTTAATGGTTTATGCCGCTAAGTATGTACCTGTAATGTAAAAATGTACCTGTAATTTTTAATTGTACCTGTAATGTTTGCTGAATTAAATAATAAAATGCCTGTAGTAAAACACCTGTTACAAGTTCCCTTAACAATACAATACACACATGTGTGTGTTTTGCAGCGGCGAAGCTTAAAGAGACAAAGAAAACACAGATATTGTGCAAAGAAAATAAACATTTATTTAACAAAAAGATAACTTGGTTTAGAATCGGGGTCTATCTGAGGGTGAGATGTGGTGGACCTTTGGACCTTTGGGGAGTGGAGCTGTGAGGATTGGGTGGTAGTTGATGAGGAAAGGGTTGCAGGGGAAGGGGCAACAAATTGAAAGATTGGATCATGAATGGGACTGGACACATTGGGAGTAGACAACACAGTGGAATCATGGGAATGGATAGACAAACTGGAAAACTGGAAGGGACAGACACAAGGGAAGGTAGTGACACATTTGACAACAGAGACACATTGGTAGGTGAGGGTGGAGGTGGTGGGTCCAATTTTGGCAGGGTTTTTTGCCTCCGGATATTCGTCCTGGTGGGAATGTTTTTAGATTTTGACTTTTGTTTTCTTGGCCCAGTGAGAGTGGTGGCTTCTGTAGCAGTCTTCTTGCGTGGTGCTGGACTGGGGAGCATGATGGATGCTACTGGCTGCAGGGGTACTGAACTTGGGAAAGTAGTGGTGGATGCTGCTGGCTGCAGGGGTGCTGAACTTGGAAAAGTAGTGGTGGATGCTGCAGGCGGCAGGGGTGCTGATCTAGGGAGAGTCGTGAATGGTGCCAGCTGCAGGAGTGCTGAACTTGGGAGCCTGGTGGACGCTGCTGGCTGCAGGGATGATGAAATCGGCAGCGTGGTGGATCTGTGAACTGAAGGCGGTGGTGGATAGTTCAGTGCTGTGGGAGTTTGAAAGTAGATGTTCGGCTGCTGGTAATATCCTCCGGCCTGTGGATTGTAGCTTTGGGACTACTGCTGCAATGCCTGGCTGTAAGCAGCCTGGCAGGCCTGCATGACGTTGATCTGGAATTGAGACGTAAGGTTTTCTGACACTTCCCACTCTATTGAAGAAAAAAAATGTTGCGCTGGTGTCTCAAAGTAGGCTTCCAGGCAATCAAGGCGTTTGTTGACATCCTGTAGAAGTGTGTTCACATGGGTGAATCCACTCTTCTTTCTATCACCAAGCACCTTAATCCCATCCTGGAAGACCGAGTTTAAGTGCATAAACTCGGGCATGAATGACCTCTCACAAGCCCTCTGCCGCTGATGAGAAGACTCAACAAAAGCAGCGGTAGAGGGCTGGGAGAGAGGAAAACCTGATGAACCAGTGGCTGCCTGTTCCTCAGCCTGTGAGGCCTGACAGGTTGCTACATCTGTTATGATGCGGTGGTCTAGGAGCAACATGGAACGAGCTCTGAAGGAAGTGGTAACTGTACTGACCGCAGTCCCTAAGCTCAACACAACACTAGAAGCAACCGTGGAATGCTCCTAACTCTCCCTATGCATCTTGTCACAGCCTAAGAGCTAACTACCCCTAAAGACAGAAGCAGGGAAACTATCTTGCCTCAGAGAAAATCCCCAAAGGATAGATTAGCCCCCCACAAATAATGACTGTGAGTGGAGAGGGAAAAGACATACACAGAATGAAACCAGGATGAGCACAGGAGGCCAGTCTAGCTTGAGAGATAGGACAGGATGGAATACTATGCGGTCAGTATAAAACACTACAAAAATCCACGCAGAGTTTACTAAAAATCTCCACACCTGACTAAAGGTGTGGAGGGTAAATCTGCTTCCCAGAGCTTCCAGCAAGACAGAATTAATTCATACTGATAAGCTGGACAAACATAGAAAGCACTGAACGGATAAGTCCACAATCTGTGAACAGAACAGAGCAAGTAAGAACTTAGCTTTGCTGAACTGGTCAGGAAAACAGGGAAATCCAAGGAGATGTGAATCCAACCAGAAACCATTTACAAGTGGCACTAGCTGAACGAACAGCCAGACCTAAATAGCCGAGCAGAAGAGAAGATAAGTGGAGGCAGCAGATGACAGCTAACTCCAAGGAGCAGCGATACCACTTGAAACCACAAGAGGGAGCCCAAGAGCAGAACTCACAAAAGTGCCACTTACAACCACCGGAGGGAGCCCAAGAGCGGAATTCACAACAGTACCCCCCCTTGAGGAGGGGTCACTGAACCCTCACCAGAGCCCCCAGGCCGATCAGGATGAGCCAAATGAAAAGCACGAACCAAATCGGCGGCATGGACATCGGAGGCAACAACCCAAGAATTATCCTCCCGGCCATAACCCTTCCACTTGCCAAGATACTGAAGCCTCCGCCTCGAAAAACGAGAATCCAAAATCTTCTCAACCTCATATTCCAACTCTCCCTCAACCAACACCGGGGCAGGAGGGTCAACCGAGGGAACAACGGGCACCACATATCTCCGCAACAAAGATCTATGGAAAACATTATGAATGGCAAAAGAGGCTGGAAGAGCCAAACGAAACGACACCGGATTTCAGAAATTTTATAAGGACCAATAAACCGAGGCTTAAACTTAGGGGACGAAACCTTCATAGGAACATGACGAGAAGACAACCAAACCAAATCCCCCACACGAAGCCGGGGACCAACACACCGACGGTGGTTAGCAAAACGTTGAGCCCTTTCCTGAGACAACGTCAAATTGTCCACCACATGAGTCCAAATCTGCTGCAGCCTGTCCACCACAGAATCAACACCAGGACAATCAGAAGGCTCAACCTGCCCAGAAGAAAAGCGAGGATGAAAACCAAAATTACAAAAGAAAGGAGAAACCAAAGTAGCCGAACTAGCCCGATTATTAAGGGCAAACTCGGCCAAAGGCAAGAAAGACACCCAATCATCCTGATCAGCAGACACAAAGCATCTCAAATAGGTCTCCAAGGTCTGATTAGTTCGCTCAGTTTGGCCATTAGTCTGAGGATGAAACGCCGAAGAAAAAGACAAATCAATGCCCATCCTAGCACAAAAGGACCGCCAAAATCTAGAGACAAACTGAGAACCTCTGTCAGACACAATATTCTCCGGAATGCCATGCAAACGAACCACATGCTGAAAAAACAATGGAACCAGATCTGAGGAGGAAGGCAACTTAGGCAAAGGTACCAGATGGACCATTTTAGAGAACCAGTCACAAACAACCCAGATAACAGACATCTTCTGGGAAACAGGAAGATCCGAAATAAAATCCATTGAAATATGCGTCCAGGGCCTCTCAGGGACTGGCAAAGGCAAGAGCAACCCACTAGCGCGGGAACAGCAAGGCTTGGCTCGGGCGCAAGTCCCACAGGATTGCACAAAAGCATGGACATCGCGCGACAAGGACGGCCACCAAAAGGACCTAGCAACCAAATCTCTGGTACCAAAAATCCCAGGATGACCAGCCAACACTGAACAATGAACCTCAGAAATTACCTTACTTGTCCATCTATCAGGAACAAACAGCTTCCCCACAGGACAGCGGTCAGGCCTATCAGCCTGAAATTCCTGAAGCACCCGCCGCAAATCAGGAGAGATGGCAGAAAGAATCACCCCTTCCTTAAGAATGCCAACCGGCTCAAGGACTCCAGGAGAATCAGGTGAAAAACTCCTAGAGAGGGCATCAGCCTTAACATTCTTAGATCCCGGAAGATACGAGACCACAAAATCAAAATGGGAGAAAAACAGGGACCATCGAGCCTGTCTAGGATTAAGCCGCTTGGCCGACTCGAGGTAAATCAGATTCTTATGATCGGTCAGGACCACAACGCGGTGCTTAGCTCCCTCAAGCCAATGTCGCCATTCCTCAAACGCCCACTTCATAGCCAACAACTCTCGATTGCCGACATCATAATTGCGTTCCGCAGGCGAAAACTTTCTGGAAAAAAAAGCACACGGTTTCATCAAAGAACCATCAGACTCTCTCTGAGACAAAACGGCCCCTGCCCCAATCTCAGAAGCGTCGACATCAACCTGAAAAGGAAGAGAAACATCCGGCTGACGCAACACAGGGGCAGAAGTAAATCGGTGTTTAAGCTCCTGAAAGGCCTCAACAGCCGCAGAGGACCAATTCGTCACATCCGCGCCTTTCTTCGTCAAATCAGTAAAGGGCTTAACCACACTCGAAAAGTTGGCAATGAAACGGCGATAGAAATTAGCAAAGCCCAAAAATTTTTGAAGTCCCTTCACAGATGTGGGTTGGATCCAGTCATGAATAGCTTGGACCTTAACAGGATCCATTTCTATAGACGAGGGAGAAAAAATAAAACCCAAAAAAGCGACCTTCTGAACTCCGAATAGGCACTTAGACCCCTTCACAAACAAAGCATTATCACGAAGGATCTGGAACACCATCCTGACCTGCTTCTCATCAGACTCCCAATCATCGGAAAAAAATCAAAATATCATCCAAATATACGACCATGAATTTATCAAGATAATTGCGGAAAATATCATGCATGAAAGACTGGAACACAGATGGAGCATTAGAGAGCCCAAATGGCATCACAAGGTATTCAAAATGGCCTTCGGGCGTATTAAATGCAGTTTTCCATTCGCCACCCTGTTTAATACGAGCAAGATTATATGCCCCTCGGAGGTCAATCTTAGTAAACCAACTAGCCCCCTTAATCTGAGCAAACAAATCAGTAAGCAAAGGCAAGGGGTATTGGAATTTGACCGTGATCTTATTAAGAAGACGATAATCAATACAGGGTCTCAAGGAGCCATCCTTCTTAGCAACAAAAAAGAAACCCGCTCCCAATGGTGACGAAGAGGGCTGAATATGCCCCTTCTCCAAAGACTCCTTAACATAACTCCGCATGGCGGCATGCTCTGGTACAGACAGATTGAAAAGTCAGCCCTTAAGGAACTTGCAACCAGGAATCAAGTTAATAGCACAATCACAGTCCCGGTGCGGTGGAAGGGAACTGGACTTGGGCTCATCAAATACATCCTGGAAATCCGACAAAAACTGAGGGACCTCAGAAGAGGGGGAAGAGGAAATTGACATAAAAGGAAGGTCACTATGTACCCCTTGACAACCCCAACTAATCACAGACATAGTTTTCCAATCCAGCACCGGATTATGTTCCTGTAACCATGGAAAACCCAGTACAACAACATCATGCAGGTTATGCAACACCAGAAAACGGCAATCTTCCTGATGTGCTGGAGACATGTACATAGTCATCTGCGTCCAGTACTGAGGTTTATCCTTGGCCAAGGGTGTAGCATCAATACCCCTCAAAGGAATAGGGCTCTGCAAAGGCTGCAAGGAAAAACCACAGCGCCTGGCGAATTCTAAGTCCATTAAGTTCAGGGCAGCGCCTGAATCCACAAATGCCATGACAGAAAAGGACGACAATGAGCAAATCAGGGTCACAGATAAGAGAAATTTAGGCTGTATAGTACTAATGGTAACAGACCTAGCGACTCTCTTAGTACGCTTAGGGCAATCAGAGATAACATGAGCCGAATCACCACAGTAAAAACACAGCCTATTCTGACGTCTGAATTCCTGCGTTCTGTTCTAGTCAAAATCCTATCACATTGCATAGGTTCAGGACTTTGCTCAGAGGACACTGCCATATGGTGCACAGCTTTGCGCTCGCGCAGACGCCGATCAATCTGAATGGCTAGAGACATAGATTCGCTCAAACCGGCAGGCGTAGGAAAGCCCACCATAACATCTTTAAGGGCTTTAGAAAGACCTTTTCTGAAAATAGCAGCCAGAGCCTCCTCATTCCATTTAGTGAGCACAGACCATTTTCTAAATTTCTGGCAGTATAATTCTGCCGCTTCCTGACCCTGACACAAGGCCAACAGGTTTTTTTCTGCATGATCCACAGAGTTAGGTTCATCATACAATAATCCGAGCGCTTGAAAAAATGCGTCTACATTCAGCAATGCCGGATCCCCTGTTTCAAGAGAAAAAGCCCAGTCTTGAGGGTCACCACGCAGCAAGGATATGATGATTTTTACTTGCTGAATGGGATCACCAGAAGAACGGGGTTTCAAAGCAAAAAACAATTTGCAGTTATTTTTAAAGTTCAAAAACTTGGATCTGCCCCCAAAAAACAAATCAGGAGTAGGAATTTTAGGCTCTAAAGCCGGAGTCTGAACAACATAATCTTGGATATTCTGTACTCTTGCAGCAAGTTGATCCACACGAGAAAACAAACCCTGAACATCCATGCCAAAGCATATATCCTGAACCACCCAGATATCAAGAGGAAAAAAAAGAGACAAACTAGAGCACAGAAAAAAAAATGGTTCAGAACTTTCTTTTCCTTCTTTTGAGCTGCATTTAATTCATTTTTGGCCACTTGTACTGTTATGATGCAGTGGTCTAGGAGCAACATGGAACGAGCTCTGAAGGAAGTGGCAACTGTACTGACCGCAGTCCCTAAGCTCAGCACAACACTAGAAGCAGCCGTGGAATGCTCCTAACTCTCCCTATGCATCTCGTCACAGCCTAAGAGCTAACTACCCCTAAAGACAGAAGCAGGAAAACTATCTTGCCTCAGAGAAAATCCCCAAAGGATAGATTAGCCCCCCACAAATAATGACTGTGAGTGGAGAGGGAAAAGACATACACAGAATGAAACCAGGATGAGCACAGGAGGCCAGTCTAGCTTGATAGATAGGACAGGATGGAATACTGTGCGGTCAGTATAAAATACTACAAAAATCCACGCAGAGTTTACTAAAAATCTCCACACCTGACTAAAGGTGTGGAGGGTAAATCTGCTTCCCAGAGCTTCCAGCAAGACAGAATTAATTCATACTGATTAACTGGACAAACATAGAAAGCACTGAATGGATAAGTCCACAATCTGTTAACAGAACAGAGCAAGTAAGAACTTAGCTTTGCTGAGCTGGTCAGGAAAACAGGGAAATCCAAGGAGATGTGAATCCAACCAGAAACCATTTACAAGTGGCACTAGCTGAACGAACAGCCAGACCTAAATAGCCGAGCAGAAGAGAAGATAAGTGGAGGCAGCTGATGACAGCTAACTCCAAGGAGCAGCGATACCACTTGAAACCACAAGAGGGAGCCCAAGAGCAGAACTCACAAAAGTGCCACTTACAACCACCGGAGGGAGCCCAAGAGCGGAATTCACAACATACATCGCTGGTGGATGATTACGTTCGCATAGCAAGCGCAGGCCTCGGAATAGCAAGATTACGGTGGTATTTTTATTTTCTTAGTATCCTTTGAGCAGCACCACTTTTAACCTGGTTCTCTTGTCTCATGTCCTTGTTGAAACGATAATTTATCGAGCGCCAACGCACTCTTATTCTTTTCACTGTGAAGGGGGAAAAAAGGAAAAAATTAATTGTAAAGCAATGCACCTACATTTACAGTTTCACACCACATTGCAATACTTACCAAAATCATTTCCGGTATGTGGTGTGGCACGGTCCCAATCATGCAGCAGCGATCTGGCCACTTCTTCCCAGAGTCGTCGAATCACAGCAATGTCGTAGTGCTGACGATCACGGGTGTCCCACAACGATGTTGATGAAATAGTTGCTCGTTTTCAATGTCCTGTTTGGCTTCTTCCAGTTGTGGAACCTATAGATCCAATAAAACAAAATAATTTTGAGTAAAAATGAAAAAAAAAAGAAAAAAAAAATCAATTACAACTCTGATGAAAAGAATACTTACACCCCGTCTTTCTTCCTGAGACACATGAGCCTGACGGCCTTGGGAAGAATCATTTCCACTCGACTGCTCCTACTCTTCATCAATGGAAGGTATCTGTAAAGAAATTACATGATGTAACACAGGTATAGTATTGCCAGTCAATACATACCAATCAGTATAGCAAATGTGATTACTTAATCGGTGTCATGTCCACCCTGGGAAGCAGTCAGTTCTTCACTTGAGGACATGGTAGAAGAGCAGGCAGCAGTCAAGTGAAACACTACAGAAAAAAAAATAAAACAAAATTTAAACTTGTTAAGAGCAAAACACAATGTAGCCCCCCCCCAAAAAAAAACAAAACAAAACAGGCAGTAGTCCAACAGCACAGCAGTCAGCACAGGAAAGGCACAGACAGTAGCACCAGGACAGACTGCAGCACCAGGACAGACGCCAGCACCAGAGACAGCAGAACCAGGACAGACAGCAGCACCAGGACAGACAGCAGCACCAGAGACAGCAGCACCAGGACAGACAGCAGCACCAGGACAGACAGCAGCCCCAGGAGAGATGGCAGCACCAGGAGACAACCAGTCTAAAATGAACAGAAAAAAAAATTAAGAGAGACAGACCTTTTCAAAGGTTCTATACTTACATAGCCAGTGTTGTCCTCACCAGGGCAAATGGCAGCACCAGGACAGACGCCAGCCGCTCCAAGACATTTGGCAGCACCAAGAGACAAGCAGTCTAAAGGAACAGAAAAAAAAATTAAGAGAGAGACATTTTCAAAGGTTCTATACTTACATGGCAAGTCTTATCAGTGTACTTCTATAACACCACCCTTCTCATGGATCATATGTGTGGTGAGTGGTTGTTCATTAGCTTTTTGCACCTGAAAAAAAATTGAGAGCACATGTGAAAGACTACCCTGTTGGCAGGTGTGTTCATTGTAGCAGAAACACCTAAACATACTGAAAATGCGTCTGTGAGCTTTTCATCCTCCAACCTAAGGCCAGAGTTTTATATATATATATATATATATATATATATATATATATATATACATATATATATATATATATATATATATATATATATATATATATATATATATATGTATATGTATATATATATATATATATATATATATATATATATATTCTCATCTGATTATGCTAAGCAAACTCTGATCACATGGACTCATTAACTTGCATGGCTCAGTGTGATCCAAAAATTGCGTTCAAATTGTTCTTGCTGCAATTTTTTCTTCGGATAGGCTCGGTCTGAGGAAAATAATGGACAGGTGCATGGCCCCATAGAATAACACTTATCCAAGTATAATCCAATGTTTTGTCAAATAGCACTCAGACTGAGGCTGGAGACAAACTAGCAATTTTATAATCAGTCCAATTTTCATGCAGAAGAGTCGGACGAGTGTAATGTGTTTTTCATGCGAATACAATCCGATTTTTCACACCTAGCATCCGATTTACAGTACATCCGAATGCAGTGCGAATGCTATCCAATTGCAAAGATATTTTAACATGAGCCTTTACATAGAGCAGTTCTCTATATCCTTTACACATCGTATTCAAAGGAAACATTCTTAAAAACACACACATATACAGTACATACCTAAAGTTTTGACACAACTTCTCATTTAAAGCTTTTTCTGTATTTTCATGACTATGAAAATTGTACATTCACACTGAAGGCATCAAAACTATTAATTAACACATGTGGAATTATATACTTAACAAAAAACTGTGAAACTACTGAAATTATGTCTTATATTCTAGGTTCTTCAAAGTAGCCACCTTTTGCTTTGATGACTGCTTTGCACACTCTTGGCATTCTCTTGATGAGCTTCAAGAGGTAGTCACCGGGGATGGTCTTCCAACAATCTTGAAGGAGTTCCCAGAGATGCTTAGCACTTGTTGGCCCTTTTGCCTTCACTCTGCGGTCCAACTCACCCCAAACCATCTCGATTGGGTTCAGGTCTGGTGACTATGGAGGCCAGGTCATCTGGCGTAGCACCCCATCACTCTCCTTCTTGGCCAAATAGCCCTTACACAGCCTGGAGGTGTGTTTGGGGTCATTGTCCTGTTGAAAAATAAATGATGGTCCAACTAAACGCAAACCGGATAGAATAGCATGCCACTGCAAGATGGTGTGGTAGCCATGCTGGTTCAGTATGCCTTCAATTTTGAATAAATCCTTAACAGTGTCACCAGCAAAGCACCCCCACACCATCACATTTCCTCCTCCATGCTTCACGTTGGGAACCAGGCATGTAGAGTCCATTCGTTCACCTTTTCTGCGTCGCACAAAGACACGATGGTTGGAACTAAAGATCTCAAATTTGGACTCATCAGACCAAAGCACAGATTTCCACTGGCCTAATGTCCATTCCTTGTGTTCTTCAGCCCAAAACTAGTCTCTTCTGCTTGTTGCCTGTCCTTTGCAGTGGTTTCCTAGTAGCTTTTTTACCATGAAGGCCTGCTGCACAAAGTCTCCTCTTAACAGTTGTTGTAGAGATGTGTCTGCTCCACTCTGTGTGGCATTGACCTGGTCTCTAATCTGAGCTGCTGCTAACCTGCAATTTCTGAGGCTGGTGACTCGGATAAACTTATCCTCAGAAGCAGAGGTGACTCTTGGTCTTTCTTTCCTAGGGTGGTCCCCATGTGAGCCAGTTTCTTTTTAGCGCTTGATGGTGTTAGGGGTCGAGTTCCTGCCTCTGCACAGGGGGAATCTCGGGCCATTTCCGCTGCGGTCTCCCATTGTTCTCCTGCCGCTGTGGAGCCTGCTCAGCGGAAACGTCGATCCCAGCGTCTCGCTCAGTCTGACTCTGTGCTGAGAGTTACTGCTGCATTTCCTGCTTCTGCCATTGAAGTCAGTGCTGGGCAGCGGCGAGCAGACACTTCTGGGACTAAGTCCTGCTTTTCACGTTCTGAGCATGCCCAGAGTAAGATCTCTCAGTTGAGATCGAGGGTCACATGATCAGATACTGCAGCTAAGGTCCTTGTAGGTGCTAGGACTAAATCCTGATTTGCACTCTGAGCATGCCCAGGGCAAGATCTCTCAGTGGAGATCTAGGGTCACAAGCTCAGGTACTGCAGCAACTCCATTGGTCCTTCTTTGAAAGGTCCTAAACGTGCTGCAACTATTTAAGGCTCGCATGGCCACACGGCCATGCGCTAGTATTGACTATTGTTATCGTGTGTGTGTTGATGAGTGCAAGTCGTTCCTTAAAAAACCCATCCCTTGTGTATGACTGTTCGCGTAAGGTGTATGGCTGCAATCTAGCGCCTAGCTGAACTCACAGCTTTAACACACGAAGCAGCGTCTAACTGCTGTGACCGCCAGTGCAGCGCCGTGCGCTATTAGAGCGCTTACCTTACCCAAGTCTGGGTGGTTAGTGGCGTCCGCAAGTGTGGCACAGCATGCACTTCTGTGCATAATAGTTACCTCTGATACCCCAATTGTGGTGTCGATCTCAAGAGGTCTACACTAACTCTAATCCTGTGTCCTGGGATAGAGTTCTGTGGTTCCTTGCTTGCACTCTCTGTGCGGTACCGCGACCCTGTGACTTAACAGGGATCGCTTTCTTCATACAGGGTGAAGTTAACCCATGTGTGTATCCTCATTGTACCGCCATATAGTACAGCCATTCTCTTAGCAGCAGGTTCTTTCCTGCACGGTGGATCCCGGGTGGCGAACGCACCAATCTTACTTAACAAATATATTCGGTGCGTTCCGCCAACCCTAACAGATGGTTTTTGCAAGTGCATGTGGGGACACTTTCAAAGCTTTCCAAATTTTTTGGACTGACTGACCCTCATTTCTTAAAGTAATGATGGCCACTTGTTTTTCTTTACTTAGCTGCTTTTTTCTTGCCACAATACAAATTCTAACAGTCGATTCAGTAGGACTATCAGTTGTGTATCCACCAGACTTCTGCACAACACAACTGATGGTCCCAACCCCATTTATAAGGCAAGAAATCCCACTTATTAAACCTGACAGGGCACACCTGTGAAGTGAAAACCATTCCCGGTGACTACCTCTTGAAGTTCAGCAAGAGAATGCCAAGAGTGTGCAAAGCAGTCATCAAAGCAAAAGGTGGCTACTTTGAAGAACCCAGAATAAAAGTCATATTTTCAGTTGTTTCACACTTTTTTGTTAAGTATATAATTCTACATGTGTAAATTTATAGTTTTGATGTCTTCAGTGTGAATTTACAATTTTCATAGTCATAAAAACACAGAAAAAACTTTAAATCACAAGGCATGTCCAAACTTTTGGTCTGTACTGTATATATGTATATATATATACGTTTATATATATATACATATATATATATATATATATATAATAGATAGCAGAAAACTGGCAAATCACCTGTAGCGTAGTGTATAATCACTGCGGGAGCCGACAGGATAGAAGAGATGGATTACATACAGTAAATACACATAGAAAACATAGATACAGTTGTCCTCAAAAGTTTACATACCCGGCCAAATTTTTATTTTCTTACCCTTTTTTCAGAGAATATGAATGATAACACCAAAACTTTTTCTCCACTCATACTTAATAATTGGGTGAAGCCATTTACTGTCAAACTACTGTGTTTTCTCTTTTTAAATCATAATGGCAACCCACAACAACCCAAAACATCCATATAGATGTCAGGGACATATACAATTAGTGCAGTTTTTGTGCAGCTTACTGTACATGTACTTAATTCATAAATGATTATTTTTCAGAAAAAAAATGGCATGGGCTCCCTCGTAGTTTTCTAAAACCAGCAGTGGCAAAGCCGATGGCTGGGGGCAGATGTTTATAGCCTGGGAAGGGGGTAATACCCATATAGCTTCCCAGGCTATTAATATCAGCTGACAGCTGTATAAGTAGCCTTTACTGGCTATTAAAATGGGGGACCCCCCCAAAAAAAATATGTGGGGTCCCCCTATAATTAATTACCAGCAAAGGCTATGCAGACAGATTTGGGCTGATATTAAAAACCCAGGAAGGGGCCATGGATACTGCCCCCCAGGCTAGAAACTCAGCTCTCAGCTGCCCCATAAAAGGCGTATCTCTAAGATGCGCCAATTCTTGCACTTAGTCTCACTCTTCCCACTTGCCCTGAAGCGGTGGCAAGTGAGGTGATAGGGGGGTTGATGTCACAATTGTATCAAGCCCCGAGGTTAGTAGAGGAGAGACGTCAATAACACGCCCCCATTACCAACCCCAAAGTCACATTGTATGAAAACCCAGACACCCAGAATAAAGTCCTTTAATTGAAAGAATGACACAGACTCCTTTAATAAATCTTAATTAAACCATACTTATGACCTCGCCTATTCGCCTTATGCCCTCGTCATCTGCGAAAGAGTTAAAAATAAAAAACAATTTTCCTCACCTTTCTGCAGAGATGCTGCTAATCCACGATGGGTCCAGCCCTGCTACATCTAGATGGCATGCTGAATGGTTGCATGATGAGACCATACAGCCTGTCATTCAGCAAAGACACTGAGCACAGTGTCTCCCTGTGAACTCATATTCCCTGTCTGAGCGCACTGCAAGCATGAAAAAGTTCTCCTGCTCTTGGTGCCTTCAGACAGGTCCTTAGAGTCCACAGCCAATGAACTCACTTCATCTTTCTGACATCAATGCAAGCACCGTGGGAAAATTCTGATAAATTCAGAAGTGGACTGGTGACATGTTTCTATTATTTTTTCCTCTGATTGGCCCACTCATTGCTTTGGCTTACAAATACCAATCACATACTGAACATGTCAATGTGGCCTCAAACTGATGTCGATAAACTCTATCAATCAGTTTGCCGTCAGAGAAAAAGACAGTCATCACTAGGACGTGTCACAAGGATGCGTGAATGTAGCCTAAAAATGAGTGATGGTGCTTTCACACTGCGTTAGGGCACCCATTTATTGGTCCCATCGAGGCAACCCGCAAACCAGGATTCAGAGCAATAGACTATAATGATCTAGACACACTGAACGTGCGCTCTGTCATGCATCATTTTGGGGCATGTATGCCTACTAAAGACGCATACCTAGATGCAGGCACAAAATAGAAAGGCTGCCAGCACTCACTAACTGTGGATGCTCCTACAAGCTCCAAGGAACCCACTTAGAAAATCAGCAACATCAAAGTGAAAGAAAATGGCGTCCAATCCCAGGTGATTAATTTCAAACATAAGGAAAAGTTTATTCAATTGTCAAAATACGTTTCGACCTATAACAGGTCTTTATCAAGACTGGAGAGCTTGAGCTTGGAGCTTGAACAAGCGTTCACACTAAGTGACGTTGTTTTCTTTCTATTTGGTATACCTAGATGCAGTCTACCAGGTCTCAGTCTACCTCGCTCTATCTGCATCATTATATGCTGTGGCCCCATCGGCATATACGCCCCAAACGGGACCAACGAACGTGTGCCAAAGCACAATGACAAAGAACCATGATGGTTGAAAATGGACAAGGGAATACCAGATTGAAGAAAAATAACACAAGAATGGACAACTAATTGGCTGCAGTGTTTCTCATTACATTTTTGAAAGTGAATTATATCAAATTTGCTTACATACTTTTAACCCCTCTGTGACCTTAGACGTACTATCCCGTCGAGGTGCCCTGGGCTTATCTGACCCTGGACGGGATAGTACGTCATAGCCGATCGGCCGCGCTCACGGGGGGAGCGCGGCCGATCGCGGCCGGGTGTCAGCTGCTTATCGCAGCTGACATCCGGCACTATGTGCCAGGAGCGGTCACGGACCGCCCCCGGCACATTAACCCCTGGCACACCGCGATCAAAGATGATCGCGATGTGCCGGCGGTGCAGGGAAGCACCGCGCAGGGAGGGGGCTCCCTGCGGGCTTCCCTGAGCCCCCCGCAGCAACGCGATGTGATCGCGTTGCTGCGAGGGTCTCCTCACCTCCCTCCCTGCTCGAGCCCCGGATCCAAGATGGCCGCGGATCCGGGTCCTGCAGGGAGGGAGGTGGCTTCACAGAGCCTGCTTAGAGCAGGCACTGTGAAGCAGCCTGCACTGCATGTCAGATCAGTGATCTGACAGAGTGCTGTGCAAACTGTCAGATCACTGATCTGTGATGTCCCCCCCTGGGACAAAGTAAAAAATGTGTAAAAAAAATAAAAAAAAATATTCCAAAATAATGAAAAAAAAAAAAAAATATTATTCCCATAAATACATTTCTTCATCTAAATAAAAAAAAAAACAATAAAAGTACACATATTTAGTATCGCCGCGTCCGTAACGACCCGACCTATAAAACTGTCCCACTAGTTAACCCCTTCAGTAAACACCGTAAGAAAAAAAAAAAAAAAACGAGGCAAAAAACAACGCTTTATTATCATAACGCCGAACAAAAAGTGGAATAACACGCGATCAAAAGGACAGATATAAATAACCATGGCACCGCTGAAAGCGTCATATTGTCCCGCAAAAAAAGAGCCGCCACACAGCATCATCAGCAAAAAATTAAAAAAGTTATAGTCCTGAGAATAAAGCGATGCAAAAATAATTATTTTTTCTGTAAAATAGTTTTTATCGTATAAAAGCACCAAACCATAAAAAAATGATATAATTGAGGTATCGCTGTAATCGTACTGACCCGAAGAATAAAACTGCTTTATCAATTTTACCAAACGCGGAACGGTATAAACGCCTCCCCCAATAGAAATTCATGAATAGCTGGCTTTTGGTCATTCTTCCTCACAAAAATCGGAATAAAAAGCGATAAAAAAATGTCACGTGCCCAAAAATGTTTTCAATAAAAACGTCAACTCGTCCCGCAAAAAACAAGACCTCACATGACTCTGTGGACCAAAATATGGAAAAATTATAGCTCTCAAAATGTGGTATTGCAAAAAATATTTTTTGCAATAAAAAGGGTCTTTCAGTGTGTGACGGCTGCCAATCATAAAAATCCGCTAAAAAACTCGCTATAAAAGTAAATCAAACCCCCCTTCATCACCCCCTTAGTTAGGGAAAAATAAAAAAAAATGTATTTATTTACATTTTCCCATTAGGGCTAGGGTTAGGGCTAGGGTTAGGGCTAGGGCTAGGGTTAGGGCTAGGGTTAGGGCTAGGGTTAGGGCTAGGGCTAGGGTTAGGGCTAGGGTTAGGGCTAGGGCTAGGGTTAGGGCTAGGGTTAGGGCTAGGGCTAGGGTTAGGGTTAGGGCTAGGGTTAGGGTTAGGGTTAGGGCTAGGGTTAGGGCTAGGGTTAGGGCTAGGGTTAGGGTTAGGGCTAGGGTTAGGGCTAGGGTTAGGGTTAGGGTTGGGGCTACAGTTAGGGTTGGGGCTAAAGTTAGGGTTAGGGTTTAATTACATTTACAGTTGGGAATAGGGTTGGGATTAGGGTTAGGGGTGTGTCAGGGTTAGAGGTGTGGTTAGGGTTACCGTTGGAATTAGGGTTAGGGGTGTGTTTAGATTAGGGTTTCAGTTATAATTGGGGGGTTTCCACTGTTTCGGCACATCAGGGGCTCTCCAAACACGACATGGCGTCCGATCTCAATTCCAGCCAATTCTGCGTTGAAAAAGTAAAACAGTGCTCCTTCCCTTCCGAGCTCTCCTGTGTGCCCAAACAGGGGTTTACCCCAACATATGGGGTATCAGCGTACTCAGGACAAATTGGACAACAACTTTTGTGGACCAATTTCTCCTGTTACCCTTGGGAAAATACAAAACTGGGGGCTAAAAAATAATTTTTGTGGGAAAACAAAAAGATTTTTTATTTTCACGGCTCTGCGTTATAAACTGTAGTGAAACACTTGGGGGTTCAAAGTTCTCACAACACATCTAGATAAGTTCATTGAGGGGTCTAGTTTCCAATATGGGGTCACTTGTGGGGGGTTTCTACTGTTTAGGTACATTAGGGGCTCTGCAAACGCAATGTGACGCCTGCAGACCAATCCATCTAAGTCTGCATTCCAAATGATGCTCCTTCCCTTCCGAGCCCTCCCATGCGCCCAAACGGTGGTTCCCCCCCACATATCGGGTATCAGCGTACTCAGGACAAATTGGACAACAACATTTAGGGTCCAATTTCTCCTGCTAACCTTGGAAAAATACAAAACTGGGGGCTAAAATATAATTTTTGTGGAAAAAAAAATATTTTTTATTTGCATGGCTCTGCGTTATAAACTGTAGTGAAATACTTGGGGGTTCAAAGCTCTCACAACACATCAAGATGAGTTCCTTAGGGGGTCTACTTTCCAAAATGGTGTCACTTGTGGGGGGTTTCTACTGTTTAGGTACATTAGGGGCTCTGCAAACGCAATGTGACGCCTGCAGACCATTCCATCTAAGTCTGCATTCCAAATGGCGCTCCTTCCCTTCCGAACCCTCCCATGCGCCCAAACGGTGGTTCCCCCCCACATATGGGGTATCAGCGTACTCAGGACAAATTGGACAACAACTTTTGGGGTCCAATTTCTCCTGTTACCCTAGGGAAAATACAAAACTGGGGGCTAAAAAATAATTTTTGTGGGAAAAAAATTTTGTTTTATTTTTATGGCTCTGCATTATAAACTTCTGTGAAGCCCTTGGTGGGTCAAAGTGCTCACCACACATCCAGATAAGTTCCTTAGGGGGTCTACTTTCCAAAATGGTGTCACTTGTGGGGGGTTTCAATGTTTAGGCACATCAGTGGCTCTCCAAACGCAACATGGCGTCCCATCTCAATTCCTGTCAATTTTGCATTGAAAAGTCAAACGGCGCTCCTTCCCTTCCGAGCTCTCCCATGCGCCCAAACAGTGGTTTACTGCCACATATGGGGTATCAGCGTACTCGGGACAAATTGGACAACAACTTTTGAGGTCCAATTTCTTCTCTTACCCTTGGAAAAATAAAAAATTGGGGGCAAAAATATAATTTTTGTGAAAAAATATGATTTTTTATTTTTACGGTTCTGCATTATAAACTTCTGTGAAGCACTTGGTGGGTCAAAGTGCTCACCACACCTCTAGATAAGTTCCTTAGGGGGTCTACTTTCCAAAATGGTGTCACTTGTGGGGGGTTTCAATGTTTAGGCACATCAGTGGCTCTCCAAACGCAACATGGCGTCCCATCTCAATTTCTGTCAATTTTGCATTGAAAAGTCAAACTGCGCTCCTTCCCTTCCGAGCTTTCCCATGCGCCCAAACAGTGGTTTACTGCCACATATGAGGTATCAGCGTACTCAGGACAAATTGGACAACAACTTTTGAGGTCCAATTTCTTCTCTTACCCTTGGAAAAATAAAAAATTGGGGGCAAAAATATAATTTTTGTGAAAAAATATGATTTTTTATTTTTACGGTTCTGCATTATAAACTTCTGTGAAGCACTTGGTGGGTCAAAGTGCTCACCACACATCCAGATAAGTTCCTTAGGGGGTCTACTTTCCAAAATGGTGTCACTTGTGGGGGGTTTCAATGTTTAGGCACATCAGTGGCTCTCCAAACGCAACATGGCGTCCCATCTCAATTCCTGTCAATTTTGCATTGAAAAGTCAAATAGCGCTCCTTCCCTTCCGAGCTCTCCCATGCGCCCAAACAGTGGTTTACTGCCACATATGGGGTATCAGCGTACTCAGGACAAATTGGACAACAACTTTTGGGGTCCAATTTCTCCTGTTACCCTTGGTAAAATAAAACAAATTGGAGCTGAAGTAAATTTTTTGTGTAAAAAAGTTAAATGTTCATTTTTATTTAAACATTCCAAAAATTCCTATTAAACACCTGAAGGGTTAATAAACTTCTTGAATGTGGTTTTGAGCACCTTGAGGGGTGCAGTTTTTAGAATGGTGTCACACTTGGGCATTTTCTATCATATAGACCCCTCAAAATGACTTCAAATGAGACGTGGTCCCTAAAAAAAAATGGTGTTGTAAAAATGAGAAATTGCTGGTCAACTTTTAACCCTTATAACTCCCTAACAAAAAAAAAAAATTGGTTCCAAAATTATGCTGATGTAAAGGAGACATGTGGGAAATGTTACTTATTAAGTATTTTGTGTGACATATCTCTGTGATTTAATTGCATAAAAATTCAAAGTTTGAAAATTGCGAAATTTTCAAAATTTTCGCCAAATTTCCGTTTTTTTCACAAATAAACGCAGGTACTATCAAAGAAATTTTACCACTATCATGAAGTACAATATGTCACGAGAAAACAATGTCAGAATCACCAGGATCCGTTGAAGCGTTTCGGAGTTATAACCTCATAAAGGGACAGTGGTCAGAATTGTAAAAATTGGCCTGGTCATTAACGTGCAAACCACCCTTGGGGGTAAAGGGGTTAAAGGGAAGGTGCCACCAGTTTTCTTGTATTTAGTTTTTTGTGTAAAATTAAGCTTAAAATAGTAATTAAAATGTATTAATGCAATGTTTGCACTATTTGCAAACATTTCTATATGACAAATATTATATATTTTTCTACAAATATAGATATTTACCACTAGGGGGAGCATTTTCTGTTTTAGACCTCAAGCAGCTATAGTAAGATTTAGCAGCTCTGCCCCAGGGATATTAGACCACCCAAAAGGGCAGGGAAATGGTGATGTCAGCAGTTACTGCCCCAATTTTGCTGCTAACAGTAAGAATGAAGAGCAGCATCACAGGGCAGCACCATTTTGTGTGTGACTGCCCTGTGACCTGCTATCACCAGCAGTTACTGCATCAGAGGCACAGCTTGTTTACAGAGGTGCAGAACACAGTGGGTTCAGCAGCATTTTTTGTGAATAACATTCTTGCCATTCCCCTTCCCCCACCTAAATCCCAGTCCTGTCAGCTGCCTTGCTCTCTCTCTCCAGGTGTCACCTCCCTCTCTGCAGGCTGTGAGTGCAGCTTACCGGAGATCACAGGGACTGTGTGTGAGGGGGAGGCAGAGACACAGCAGGAGAACACACAGGGCAGCATATGAGGAGCAGAGGATGTGTGCCTGCTTGGAGTACAGAGGAGCAGTGAGGGCTTCTTCTGTCCTGGGATAGAGAGCACAGGGCTCTAATAAAATGGCAGCTAGTCACACCTACAGCAATGAGTTGTGCAGCCCACAGAGGTGTGCCCAGCTCACTGCTAATGCTGCTGCAATGTTACAGATAGGGTCAGCGCCTGTCTATTAGCTCCTATGTCCATGGGGTGCCGTAATCTGACACTGATAGTGACCTCCTACTGCTGCAAAACCAAGATGTCAGCCCCCAGTGCATTCTTTAAACTCATATAACACATTAAATCTGTTTCACATGCATTTCAAACTTACTTATAGCAACATGTTATGCTACATTACAGTGATTTATTAATGACCTACAAATGCGGTACCTTCCCTTTAAGTTATCTGGATGTGGAAAGATTCATAGAGGGGATATTAATGTCAGCACACAGCTGTCGGGTGACCCGGGACCAGGAGCTCCTTCCCTGTCGATAACAATACGGGGCACCCTTGCTCGCCTTGTTTCCCAGTATACTTCAAATGGCGAAGAGTCTGGGGCCTCTGCCCTTTTCTTATCTCCTAAGTTAGCCCTCCATCTGTTCACCTCCCCCACCCAGGAAAAAGGGGGCGCTACTGTGCACCGTAGTACACCAACCCGACAAACAAGGTAACACGGACAAGGGTTAACAGAAAACTCCAGGCATACAAAATATTCAACACATGTAACAGAGGAATGCACCAGGATCTGAAGGTAGGGGAATAAACCAAAATAGAGAAAGATAAGGAATTACAACGCATACAAACCAAGCAACAGTCCCTAATAACTCCTCCAACTCTCCTCATATGAACACCTCTCACTCCTTTAGCCATGCAGCAAATGCTAGCTCTGACAAGGATTTATATCAGAGCCCAGATTATAAAGAGGAAAGGAGTGGCTAACCAAGCTCAGAGATTTCCAACATGGCCGAATAACCCCTGTTCTGACAGAAGTAAACACATTTAAAATGAAGAAGTGCTTCTTATCAGCGTCGAAGTAGGAGCAATCATAAGCTGCGGTCTTCTGGCTCCACACTGTCGCGGTAATCCCATGACAGTTACTGTGTGCATGCAAATAATAGCTATTTATTTCGGTTGGTTTTAGGTCATGATCTTGCCAATTACAGAGTGGCTTATCCAACATTTAGCTTTATATGTCTCAATTTACAGCAGCTGCTAATTGCACTCTGACTCTGGGTGTTTCATGTCTCAATGACACATGGTCTGCCCCCTCCATGCAAACGAGTCATTACTGACTGAGCATGAGCTACAACACCATCACCATGCTTCTGTGTTCTCTGCGTTCTGTACAGAGGAAGATAAGAAAATATGAATGCAAATTGCATTTCTGTAACTGATAAGTCTGATTTACAGCCTACATTTTAATGAAAACAAAACATCCTGTCTGGTAAGATGATTCTATAACTGTGTTTCTGATTCACTTGTTTATCAAAATTGCCCATATATAATTCTAGTCATTTATTACAGAAACACTGTATTTATGTAGCATTTTATAAGACCGGTGACATTTAAGTGCCTGTGCAGGATAGCAGATAAAAAGTAGCTTCTTACTGTGCTACTAGTAAAGCTGTGACTAAGGGCGGTTTCAGTTTTGCGGTTGTGTCCGCAGCATTTCTTCCGCAATGATCCGCATGTGTTGTGTATTCCTATATTTAACTTTAACGACGCATGCGTCGTTTCATCGTCTTTGGTTTGGCGCGCTAAACACTACATGTAGTAATTTTAGAGGCGTCAATTTGCCGCCTACAAACGTATGCGGTAGTTAGCGGATGGAATGTGGCAAAAAAACGCATTGCTGTCTATGTGAGCGCATGCGGCCACAAGCACATGCGTTTGCCTGTGTTTGTGAATGCATGCGTTGCATCAGGTAAAAACATGTTGTGAGGCTGTGAGGGGGTTTTTTGTTCTCCCCAGAATGTGCATGCAGACAGATGAAGTCCATAGGTGTGCATGAGAGTCACGGATCTCCGGTCCGGGTTTTCCATGTGGCTGAAGGCCACAGGTTTGTGTGTGTTTAAAAGCCCTGCAGGAAGGGGTATGGGTGTGTCAGGTGTCTGGCCAGGTCAGGCCAGGTGTGCGAGGTGCACATCAGTGTCAGTCTGGTGTGTGTCTGCAGAGTGCATGGAGGCCAGCAGAGCCAGCTGGCACCCGCAGCGTACACAGAGATGCAAGTCGTCCATGGTACTGGTCTCGGATGTGGACAGTCCTGTGCCCGGAGGTGGATATCCTGTGCCCGTAGGAGTCGGATGTGGATAGTCCTGTGCCCGGAGGTGGATGTCCTGTACCCAAAAGAGGACTAGCATGTGTAACGATTGCAAACAGGTGGATATGGTGCCTGGCTGCTATCCAGAGGATATCCTGAACTGTGTACGACTGTGTGAGTAATGAGTCTGTAAGAGACTGTGATACAGCGATGCAGGACACCCACGAGAACTGGTCAGAGGAGGGCTGGCGTGAGTAGTGTCTGCAACATATGAGGCTGTGTGTACGGAGACGTATAGAGACTGTGAGATGGCGTGCGGTCGCCCAGGGAAACTGGACAAGGGAAGTCTGGCCTGTTTAGGGACCGCAAATCTAAAGCCATGTGATATGCATTACTTTGAACTGGTGTAAACTGATCACTGAAGTTATATGCATTTATGTGAAGCGGACTTTAATGCTGTGAAGAAACACATTAAAAGAGCCTTTTGTGTTTGAATTTGTGAGTCACTGCTTCTTCACTGCGTACGATGCTACTGCAGCTTTACAATGTCTAGACACTGATTAGCCACCCCCCAGATACAAGGTGATAAGGGGAGAGAGTGGACATTTCCAGGTCACTACACAGCAGACAGAGAAGCAGGGCAGATGCAGGCAAGAACCTTGGAGGAAACAAGAGTCTGAACAATGTGAGTATATCAAAGCCAATGCCTTTATTTTCTATTTTATGTCTCTACATGTCCTAATTTCTGCCATTTCTTTCTGCATGCATCAGAATGTCATCTTCGTCTGATGAGGAGCAACATCCTGGGCCTTCTCAAGCCAAATATGTCAGTGAAGTGAGTACTCAACTCCTCAGATTGGTAAGTATTCACTGTCACATCTACACATGTAACAATTTTTTATTCCTTTTTTTAGAGCACGTCTTCCACTGCAGCAGAGGGTGAGCAGGAGCAGCGGGGTCACGGTCGGGTGGCAAGGCGGCAGCGTGTAAGTATACCTGGCTGACTGATTATTGTATCCTCACTTTAGTATTCTTGAATCTTCCTTTCTTTACTTTCCTCTTTCTTTACATTTTTCTTCTGGACTCCTTTTTTATCTTGACTTTCATTATTCATGCCATTTCTCAGCCTCTGTTTTCTTTCTTTTCCTTATGTTAATGTATCCAACATTAGTGTATTCATTAATTTTTTAGGTTCCAGAACGGGATGAGGACCTCATTGACAATGATATCCTCATCTCCCTGGTCCAAGAGCGAGTCCCGTTGTGGGACACCCGAGTTCCCCAGCACTCGGACAATGTGACGATCCGGCGGCTATGGAATGAGGTGGCCAAAGTGATGTGGGATGGCTGGGACAACACCCCGACTCGGGTCCAAAATGCATATTGTAAGTATTGCAAGGCAGTGAGATGCAGCAGAGACCATGGCTGTGCTCACTAGAACTGTGTGTGATGACAGAAACTCTCAGGAGTTTCTCTCATCACACACAGTTGTGTGAGCACGACCAAAAGTCCATTGTCTAACCATTATTTTCTGTTTTTTCAACAGTGCTCAAAGTCAAAACACGTTGGCGTTCGATGAAGGACCGCTTCAACAAGGACCTGCGTCAAGAGAGCTGTGTTTCCAGTGGTTCTGGAGCAAGTATCCAAAAGTATAAATACCACCTCATTCTGGCATTTTTAAGACCGGTCCTTGCCCAGAGAACGTAAGTATTTTTTTGGTGTATTAGGTTGTGTTGTATTGCCATAATCTGTATGTTTCTATTCAAAAGGAGTTGTGCTTTTTAAGTTTTTGGTATTAATTTTTATTAACTTTTTTCACAGCACATGGAACAGCACTGTTGACCCAGGTTCTGGAGCAGTCCTTCATCAGACAGCCACAGACCCGTTCCAGCCACCCAGCAGTGCTGCAGCAAGTGGGCCTGCCACACTAACTGGAGACCAGGAAGCTGGTAAATCAGGGGTTCCCCTTTCCCAGTCCTCTGCCCCTTTTTTGGGGGGCTCCTCCCGGCAGCGACAGAGGGCATTGGACAGGTCACTCATGCCCGAGTTTTTGCACTTGAGCTCGGTTTTTCATGATGGGCTCAAGGCTTTGGGTGACCGACTGGATACTGCCATTAGCCATATGAATACACGTATCCAGGAGGTCACCAAAAGCCTTGACCAAGTAACAGCTGACCTCCAGAGGCCAGCACATCATTTCTTTAACCAAATTGAACAGGGCATGTCAGAACACCTTACTCCTGATCTCCAGCTTAGTGTCATGCAAGCCTGCAATGCTGCTTACGTGCAAGCTATGCAGCAGAGTCTGTATTTTCAGCAGACAGTGGCGGGATATCCACCTGTGCCTACACTGTCACGATTGACCTCAATGCCGACCTCTGCTGCATACCACTGCACGACCACCTCCATTCCAAGCACTGCCGGACACCACTACAGCACCACCACCATGCCGAGTGCTGTAGGACAGCCCACCGCCACCATGACAACTGCTACTCCTGCCTGGACCTCCTCCACTGACACCACCATGCAGCAGCAGGACCCTGGCAAGGCCTTCCGCTCCGCCACCACGATGCAGCAGGACCCAGGCATTCCCATCCGCTCCACCACCACGATGCAGCAGGACCCTAGCATGGCCTTCCGCTCTGCCACCACGATGCAGCAGGACCCAGCATTCCCTTCCGCTCCGCCACCACGATGCAGCAGGACCTTGGCATGGCCTTCCGCTCCGCCACCACGATGCAGCAGGACCCTGGCATGGCCTTCCACTCCGCCACCACGATGCAGCAGGACCCTGGCATGGCGTTACAAATTTCTACCGCAACCATGCAGCAGCATGATAAAGACAGTGACAGTTTGGCCACTATGACCAGGCCACAAGAAATGAGCCCGCCGAGGCTCCCCAGACTGCAGTGCCGATCCCAAAAAGGGAAAAAAAAGCGGACTATTTTTATTCCTCCCCCCCTCACCTCCCAAAGTGTCTGTTATGTCAGGTTTGTCTCACCCTTCCAGTGTGTCTCAGCCCTCTCATGCGTCGAGCCCCATCCCCGATCTGCCAGACCCCAGTAATTTAATTGCCCCTTCTCCTGCCACCCCTGCGTCGTCCACAGTGAGTCAAGCTTCACAGCTACATACCTCCTGTTTCCACCCCGCAAACCCCAAGCAGGCGCAGTTAATTATTTTTATTATTTGTTAAAAAAATAAATAATAATGTTTTTTGCCCCAAAAAAGGTTTGGTTAATTGTGTATTTCGCCGCCGGCAACACACACCGTGCACCAAATAAAAATCGGCGCCGCACACTTTATTTTTTGCCCACATCATAGCTCCAGTAGTTAGCAAGTACAACACTGCAGTTTTGTGTGTCTTTAGTATAGAGATATGAGGTGGGCCAAAAAATTTAAACTTGTATTTTATCCATAATCTCTTCCTTCTGCTTAGTCTGTGACTAGTTTTGCAGACTGAAGAGAAAATGGTGGTAATACAATGCAGAACTATACTCAACAGGTCAGGTGTCCAAAAACTCATTAGTTAGGACACTTGACCTGGTGAATAGAGAACTGCCTTGTATAACCTCCATTTTCTCTTCTGTGTACGTAATCTATTTCACACAAAGTGAAGGGACGATGGAGGTCATACAAGGCATATTTATGCTCACCTGGACATGTGTCAGAAATAGTGAATTCATGAGGCTGTTAAATGTGCATCATGAATTCATTATTTCTGACACCTGATTTGATGAGTATAGATCTGTTTTGCATTAAACAGCCTTCGTCTCTTCAGTCTGCATCCAATAGATACAGCAGAACAGAATCAGGAAGCAATGACGTCAATAACCTTACCACTAACAACCTGGCTGCCGTCACACTAGCAGTATTTGGTCAGTATTTTACATCAGTATTTGTAAGCCAAAATCAGGTCCGTATTTTATGGCCTTAATACGCATAAAAATTCCAGAAAGGGTGATCCGTATGTAATCCGTTGGCTAGGTGTGGTCGCGTATTTTGCGCATGTAATGTTGCGTATGTAATCCGTATGACATCCGTAATGCGTATTTTTCACGCAACCTGACAAAATGGAAATTTAACGGTTTTTGAGGCTGAAATTAATTTACATCAGCAACCTTATTTAAGGCCCCTGCAACAGGTGGCACCCTCCCATATGGCCATTTTGTGGTTGTGCATCTGTTGGTGTGTTGTGGTAACGTTTGCACCATGTCTGACCTCCTGCAGTTCACCCCAACTCAGCGGGTTTTGTTTAACTGAGTCTTGTCGCGTCGGTTTGACCAGCCATACCCTGTGATTGTAGATCTGCGAAGGAGGAGAAGAAGAATGTGGGTGCATCCTCTTTTGACTAAACGCCTTACTAAAGGCCATTTTCAGAGGCTCTATACAGCTCTGCGGGCACATCCTGACAAGTTCTATCTGTACTGTCGCATGACCATCACTACCTTTGATATATTGTTGGAGCTATTACGTCCAGGTATCACCTATCAGGACACAAGGATGCGCAAAGCCATATCCACAGAAGAGCGTCTTCTCCTAACCTTACGGTATGTATTCACCATCCTCACATACTGTATGTTGATGATTTTTTTTGTTTATGTGTTGTGTTCTAGCAGGTTTTTTCAAGTATATGTGTACATTAGGGCACAAGCAGATCCAAAAAAATGTGATTAATGTTATAGTTAAGTACCCTAGGTAAATTTTTCATTTTACAGCGTTAATCATGTTTTTTAAAACATACAATCTACCTGTGCTTCTTCAAGTTTTGTGTGAACTCTTGTTACCTATCTAATATTCCTTTTTTGACATTTTCAGCTTCCTGTCCACTGGCTTGTCGTATGCGTGGACTACACCTGGAGTTTCTGATTGGCCGGTCGACAATTTCGGGCATTGTGCGGTCAACCTGTAGTCAAATATGGGCAAAACTCCAGGAACTTGTGATGCCTGAGCCAAAACAGGATGATTGGCTCAAAATAGCCGTTGGGTTCCAAGACACTTGTGACTTCCCAAACTGCATTGGAGCCCTGGATGGGAAACATATCAGGGTGCGTAAGCCGCCGAACTCTGGCTCCCAATTCTACAATTATAAGCAGTTTTTCTCTGTAGTTCTGTTAGCTGTAGTTGACAGTAACTACAGGTTTATAATTGTAGACATTGGGGCCTATGACCGAACTGGAGACTCTAGGGTCTTCAATTCGTCCATTATGGGTCGGCGGCTACGTGACAACCAGTTAGACCTCCCACCACCACAACAACTCCCAGGCTACAATGCGGAAGCAGTGCCTTTTGTTCTTGTTGGAGATGAGGCGTTCCAACTGATGAGACACGTCATGAGGCCTTATCCCCGGCGCAACCTGGACCACCGGCGGAGGGTCTTTAATTTGCGGCTTTCTAGGGCGCGGAGACTGGTGGAGTGCGCCTTTGGTATTCTGGTGGCCAAAAGGCGTGTCCTCCAGTCTGCCATTCAGCTCAGTGAGGCTACAGTGAATGAAGTCATAAAAGCCTCTGTAATGTTGCACAATTTTACCCGCATACATGATTGCTCCTCAGCTGATATTGCTGAACACATGTTGAGCAATGTGATTAGGCCAACACCACATGGCCCTCTTCCACGCCGTCCCCTTTCTGGCATAAAAGTTAGGGATGTTTTCACCAATTATTTTGTTTCTCCTCAGGGTGCTACTCCCTGGCAAGATTATGCTGTTTCTCAGTTGTGATTTTCTTATTTTCCAAACATATCAAAATACATTTTTTTGTGCCAAAGAAATAGTACTCTGTGTGTTGTATTTCCTTAATTACCAGATGATTACGAACAGAGCATATGTGTGTGATGTAATAATTACTGGTCCACAAACATCAATTGGCTTTTGACAACATTTTTTACTAAGAGCAAAAGCCTTTTGTTGTAAACTTTTAACCATATTTTTTGCATATGGTTTTAATTTTTCTTTTGTTTTTGTATTTTTTTCCAACAACAAAACACAAGAAAGTGCAAACACAGCACAAAATAAACAAAAACATGGTTTTGCGTAACATAGAAAAAGGAAAAAAAAACAAAAAATATTGGCTTACAGATCCCTGTAAGTTGGCGGTGGAGATGGCGACAGCTCAGGGTCCTGTTCAGGGGGCCTTTGTTGGGCCAATTGTCCTTCACCCTGTGAGGATGCTGTGGGTTGCTGAGCCAAATACAGGCCTTGTTCATATTGGCCAGTTGGGTATTGGCCATAAGGTAATTGTCTCTGGCCCTCATGCTGACGGACATATTGGCTGGACTCATACCCACCCCCAAAATGGCCATGTTGTCCAAACCCAGGTTGTGACCAACCTACATCACTGGGTCTGGAAAAGTGGCCATATTGGGAAGGTGGGTTGTAGGCTGCCATTTGGTACGGTGCTGGCCTTTGTTGATTTTGGGTTGGGAGGGGTTGAGGTGTAGGCATACGTGGAGGAGGTGCTTCAAAACCTGATTGACCATGCACCTGTTGAGTTATTTGAAGGCGCAAGAGGTTAGTTTGTGAAAGCTGCCTTCTCTCAAGAAATTCAAACACCTCATAGGGGTTATTTGGAGGGGTGCTTAAATCAATCAGGATTTGAATACACTCTCTCACATGTAGCCTCAACTCACGGGGAAGGGGATGCAGGTACTGGGCAAGGCTGCGAGCAAAGGCCTCCTCTCCATGATCCGTGGCTGCCCTGGCCAAATAATTGAGGACCCCAGTGTCCACATCCCTCCTACTGGCTTGCAGCTCTCTCCTTCTGTGGCCTCTGCGTAAAGTCACAGCTGCCTGTGGGGAGGTCACCAGTGGGACAGTAGGGCTGCTGCTGTGCCCATGCTCTTTCTGGCTTCCAGGATCAGGTGCTGCTGAGGGTGGTGGTGCTGCATCTTCCACACTTGCTGCTGTTTCTTGTGATGCAGAAGCCGATGGACCTGGAAGGATGGAGGTAGAAGAGGCCAAACATGGGCCTGCCACCTCTTCTTCAGCACTAACGGGATCAATAACAGCCTCCCTCTCAGTGATGTTGGACTGTGTTGTTATTAAACAATAAAGCAAAAAACAATACATTAATAGTTGAGTCATATGATAACATAATTTTATTATACATCTGTGACCTCGTCTCCCGGTAATTACCTACACACAACCTCCGATCCTCACAAGATCTCCTTCTCTACTCCCCTCTTATCTCCTATTCCCACAATTGTATACAAGATTTATCTTGTGTATCACCCCTACTGTGGAAACCACTACCACAACACAGCATACTCTTGCCAACAAAAAGAGCATGAAGACCCACCTCTTCCAACAAGCAGATAACCAGCAGTAACCACTAGAGTTGAGTGACTTTTTTCGGATCGAGTCGGGTTTCGCGAAACCCGACTTTGTGAAAAGTCGGGTCGGGTGAAATCGGCCGATTATTGCGAAAATGAAATATTCAACAAGCGGCGGACACCGCGTTGATGCGCATTACCAACTTCTTCTACACTGGAGTGATTCTTTCCAGTTTTCCTATTCTCTTGGAGACTTCCTTATAGTCTGCCATGTTAGACATTATACTACTACTTCGGCTCTGTTAGCCTGCGTATATCTTAGTGTATTCATTCCACGCCACCAGTATTTCATTGGGCATTTTCTCCCATAATATAAATACACTTTAGTCCTCCGCTAATTCTGCACATAAGACTATCTTCCTAAGTTCTACAATTGAATCTAATTATTAGATGCTTACGCCATTGTTGGACAGGTCTATAGAATACTACAACATAGGACCTGCCCCCTTCCCCTTTTTTGATTTCTTACATCTACCGTGAAACTAGCAGTCGGCTTACTGAAGAAGGTCAAAAGTTTGATCGAAACGTTTAATTGGACTGCAATTCAAGTAATAAATACCTTTTGTTCTAATCTCATCACTTACTATCTGTTGAGTGCCAAGTTATTTACTTAGTCTGATTATTGCGAAAAGTCGGGGGCCGACTGAAACACGAAACCCAATGCAAGTCAATGATGAATCAAATTCGAGAATGAGTGGAGGACAGGAAAACACCTACAGTGCCCATTTAAATGCCAAAAGCATTAATTCGTATTACTTAAGCTTGTCAAACTTAATAAACTTTATAATAATAGTTAGGCATTGAAAACAGGAGGTCATTTGGCTAAAGTTGTGGGGGGGGGGGGGTAGGGCAAGATCAAGATTTTCGTGGGCCCAGGAAATGCGGAATACATCACGGCAGTGGAGCAAGGAGAGGTAAGTATTTCAACTTTGCAAGTGCTGTGATCCAGAGCAAGCAGGGGGGCCCACTCTTTGGCACTGGCACAGGGCCCCTCATAGTACGGCGGTGTGTTTGACGGCGGGTGGCGCCTCCCACTGGCAGAGACACTTTTGCGTACTATGAGGGGCCCTGTGCCAGTGATGTCGCTAACGAGTATGCCACCCCACCTGATGAAGGAACCTGCACTTTCATCTGCACCTTCCTCTTTGCCCCTGTGTAAGGTGGTATAGTATACGGGAAGGGGAACCTGACTTTCAGCAGAGTCAGATTCTGGCTGTGTAGAGTGCAAGGGGAATGTAGTGGTCTGGGTCAATGTACCAGCAAACTCATCTAGCAGTGGCTGGGCAATGGGCAGGATGAGGAGGAAACACAGATATAGGCCCAAATAATAATGTAGGCTAAATGCAGTTCAAAATTGGTAACAGGACTAAACAGGCGGCATTGCTTTGTTCAGTGGAGGACAACTGTAATGAGTGGCAGACACAGTTAGTAGGCCAAAAAATTATAATGTAGGCTAAATGCAGTTCAAAATTGGTAACAGGACTAAACAGGCAGCATTGCTTTGTTCAGTGGAGGTCAACTGTAATGAGTGGCAGACACAGTTAGTAGGCCCAAATAATAAAGTAGGCTAAATGCAGTTCAAAATTGGTAACAGGACTAAACAGGCAGCATAGCTTTGTTCAGTGGAGGACAACTGTAATGAGTGGCAGACACAGTTAGTAGGCCCAAATAATAAAGTAGGCTAAATGCAGTTCAAAATTGGTAACAGGACTAGCCAGGTGGCATAGCTAGGTACAGGGGTGGGCTCTTCTGCTGAGTAGCAGACAGTGGTAGTAGGCGCAAAGTATTAACTGGTCTAAATGGAGTCGAGGGCCCCTGTATATTTTAACTATCGTCTATCATTTCAACCAATTTGCATTGGCAGTGCCATTGAAGGATTTAACAGCACAGACTACACAGTGGTGGAGCAGGGAGAGGTAAGTATTGCAAGTGGTAGAGCACTGTTCGAGCTGGGGGGAACACTCTCTCGTGGGTGGTGGTACTGGCAAAGGGCCCCTCATATTACCATGGTGTGTCTGACGTTGGTTGTGCACCACCACCGTCAGAGACACTTCATTGTACAATGAGGGACCCTGTGCCAGTGCCGTCGCCCAAGAGCGGGCACACCCACCTGTCCAGGCAAACGGCACTCGCACGGGTGCTTGCGCCAGGTGGTGACCACAGCCATGTGGGGGGAGTCAGCCCATTTAGGGAGGTATAAAAATGGCCTATGGTGGACATTCAGCAGCTGCAAATGGAGGAATTGGAGAAGTCAGTAAGAGGAGGCCAAAAGCAAGACATTTTTCCGGCAAGCTACGTGTCAGCAGGAGGAAGGTGGGGCAAAATAATTTGACCTCCAGCCTTAGGTGGTATTGTGCTTTTGCCACTAACACCAGATGCACCACCACCACCCCCACCATCAGTACCAGCTGGCAACCATCGCCCACGGCCTCTTCCACCAGACTTCCTCATTTTTTGGAAAATCTAACCAAAATAACAACCGTTATATGGTACTGTAAAACAAGATAGAAGGTGTATATAAACTTGTTGAGAATTTAAATCTCCCTTTTTTTTTGGGGGGGGGGGAGACTGAACCAAAACTCAGGCCCAGTGTATAAAACAACACAATCACAATGTAAATGGCAGAAAGTGGCTGGCTGATATATGACAAACTAACAGGACTGCAGTATATCCACTTTGTGAGAATTTGAATCTCACTTTTTTTGGGGAGACTGAACCCAAACTCAGGCCCAGTGCATAAAACAACACAATAAACAGGACAAGTATGGCAGCAATAAAAAGGACTGCTGCACACAAAAGTGTGGACAAATAAACAAGATAACTGTGCAGGAAGGAGCAACAGGATTTTTGCTTGTAATAAAGCAGTTGGTTTGCACAGCAGTGTGCAAACAGGAATGCAGCTATCAGGGAGCCTTATAAGGCAGCCTAATAAGCTACAGAGATGATGCACAAAAATATAGCCTCCACTGTCCCTGCAAACAAATGGTGGTGTTGGACAGTGGAAATCGCTACAGCACAAGCAGTTTTGGGATCAATCTTCCCTCCCTAACTATATCCCTTCTTCTGATGAAGCTGCAGCAACCTCTCCCTATGCTAAGATCGGCAGAAGTAAGATGGCGGCCAGCGTGCATGCCCCTTTATGGCCCCTGTGACGCCGCAGAAAGCAAGCCAATCACTGTCATGCCCTATGTCATCACGCTGCCCACACTCTGCGTCCTCCTTCATTGGCTGAAAAATGGCGCAGAAAGCGTCATATGAAACGCGACTTTTGCGTGAAGATCGCCGACCTCATGGCCGATCCCACACTAGGATCGGGTCGGGTTTCATGAAACCAGACTTTGCCGAAAGTCGGCGATTTTTGAATTTGTCCGATCCCTTTCGCTCAACCCTAGTAACCACTGATCGACCAAACCACTGCATGAACAGCTCTACCCTCGCCTACTGTATTCTCACCCATCCCTTGTTGTAGCTTGTGAGGCTTTGTGGGCAGAGTCCTCTCTCCTCCTGTACCATTTTGTTTTTTTCATTATTTTTTTTATAATATTTTTTGGAAAATGTTTACCCTTCCTTACATGTAAAGCACCATGGAATAAATGGCGAAAGAACAAGAGCAAATAATATTAATACTAATATAAAAAAAAATGTGTTGTGTTGTTTTGACTTACTGTCTTAGATCCATACTGGCATCCAAAAAGGAAAGACGATCGTAGTAAATGTACTTCCTTTTTTTGGGTGCCGCTGCTGCTTTTCCCGCCGGTACTGGTCCCTGATGCTGCACCATTGTCTCATAACATCATCCACTGCAATGACATGGTAACAAATATTGTTTAAGCTCATTCTGCACATTGCTTAAAACAGTTGGCATTGATAGATCATATTTGAACGATGATAATAAAATGCCTTCTTAAATGATTTGCATAAAGTTACAATTGCTTAACAAACAACAACAAAAAAAGAAAAAGAAACAACACAAGGACTGGGTCCACACCCCTCTGTACCAGTTTGGCGTAAACAAAAATAGTACCCAACGCAACATCCATATTAGCTGTGTACGTAAACACTTTCTCATGTTAATCATCTTTGTTTTTAAAAAAAAATGCAAAAAAATACCATACTAAGGCCAAAAATATTCTTCCTGTAGTCATGTAGGTAAAGCATTTTTCAAGGTTAATTAATGTGGAAACATGAGTGTACTTACAAAGTTGTGTCTGCTTCGCACGTGGCCGTTGGGCATAATCTGGGAATAGGATCCCACAGATGGTCCTCCAAGCTGCCTATTTCCTGGCCCAGTTGGAATAATTTGGATCCTGCTGGTCCCAGATTTCTGGCCTTTCTTGGACCAGGATGAGGAGCATATCCACGTTAATGATGTTTGCCATGCTGCTTGCAACTCCGTGGAGGCGAGCACCAGACTTCCTGGATGTCTGTGTGGCTTTTACAGCAAATTAGCATGTCTGAGCTTCCTGATTGAGGGCTTGGCACAATTCCTGGCACCTGGAGATGTCTGGAGATGTCTGGCATATTTCTCGCAAGTCACACTGCTGGTCCGTGTATAATCCTTATTTTTCTCGCCCCCATAGACTTTCATTGGCGATTTTTCTGCGCAATACGCTGACAAACGCAGTATGCTGCGATTTTCTACGGCCGTACAAGACCGTATAATACGGATCCATAAAATACGGCAGATAGAAGCTGGGCCATAGAGAATCATTGTACCATATGCAATCCGTATTTTCAGCGCCTCTCAAATGTCCGTAAAACTCGCTAGTGTGACGCCGGCCTTAGAGGAAAAGTATAATAGAAAAATATGCACCACTTCTGCATTTATCACCCACTCCTGGTTTTGGCTTACAAATACTGATGTAAAATACTGACCAAATATTGCTAGTATGACGGCAGCCTTGGTTTGTAGAGGAAATATATAGAAGACACGGTCAAGATACCCAAAAATTAAAGTTTATTAAGAACAAATATTATTAACATTTTAACAAATAACTGGTGCAGACCAAATCTCAACAGGACATTTACACAATATTGTCCTGCCATGACACGTCCAATATCAGAATAAAAAAAGGCAGCAAATTGGTCCCACATGTGGCCAACTTCAGCAGTTGACCGCAGCGGGTGATGCTGGTAATCTGGCAATGGGTTTCCAACTGGTTCATCCAGTTCAATGTTGGGTTGTTCCTTAGCCATTATGTAATTGTGGAGAACCACACAGGCTTTGACCACCTCATCGACTGTCTCCATTTTTAGATTAATGGCTGTTGCAAGAATGCGCCATTTTGAGACTAGAATCCCAAAGGTACACTCTACTGTTCTTTGGGCCCTGGTCAGTCTGTAATTAAAGATCCTTTTAGTGTAGTTCAAGTCCCGACTGGAATATGGCTTCAGTAGGTTTTCACAAATCTGAAAGGCCTCATCCCCAACCATAACAAATGGCATCAGTGGACCTTGAGTGTTGGGGAGAGGTTGTGGCCGTGGAAAATTAAAATTTTTGCCATACACACGGCACCCCATATCCGAGTTCTTGAAAGTCTTGTAACCGTTGCCACGGCCAAAATCTCCAATGTCCACGGCGATGAAGTGACAGTCTGCATCTGCTATTGCCATGAGCACAACAGAAAAATATTTTTTATAATTGAAGTACCCCGATCCTGTTCTGGCTGGTTTAATAATGCAGATGTGCTTTCCATCCACCGCTCCCAAACAGTTGGGGAAATCACACACACTCCAGAATTTTTCAGCAATATCAATCCACATGTCCGCGGTGGGTCAGGGTATAAACTCATCCCGGAGAACATTCCACAGAGCCCGGCAGGTGTCCGCAACTATTCCGGACAGGGTGGAAAAAAATTAACAATCAATTCTATTTATGGTGTTGTTCTGCTAAAGAAATTAAGGAAAATGCAAAGAATACATGTCAGACCAACAATAATTATGACTGGCATTTGTTTAGAATTGTTATGTACCTTAATGTAACCAGCAGATGTTCCTCTGGTGGAATCTCTCTACGGAGCTGGGTGTCCTGTCTCCGGATGGCTCCTTGGACGCGACCAAGTAAATCCCAGAAAGAATCTTGCGACATCCTTGTATATTCCAGGAATTTGTCCTGGTTGGCATTAAGCTCGCTATACAGCGTGTGATAGGCTCCACGGCTCTCATGTAGTTCGATAATGGGGTGTCACCAAAAACGCCTACGCCATGTCCTTCTCCATCTTTCATGATTTCTGTGTTGCTCCCAAGCAAATGTAGAGGCAAGAAACAGCATGATGCTAAAATCCAGGTTGAAATAACAGCTCTCCATGCGAAGATCCATCATGACACAGGATACAGTAGCACACTGTTAAGATTTCAGCAGTCCTAGGGTCTATATATAGATATACCATAATACACGCCCTCTGTAGTCCCATTGGCGATGTCTGGTTATCTAGATTTTTCTCCTGTTAAATTTTCCACAATGCGCACAAAATATGCAAACGCATGACAAAACACATGATAAAGTTGGAAAACGCAGCGTTTTATGAACCGCATGCGTTCCCGCATGTGTCTAGAAAATGCTGCGTTTGTACGTGTTTCTATGCTTTTTTTCCTGCACTTGTGGATCTACATTGAACGCTGCCGATTCGAACGCAAATGTGGAACTAGCCTAACACACACTGCTTAACATCTAGAAAACTATGCACTGGCGCAAGCACCTGTGACATGAAGTGTTATAGTTGTCGGTGGGAGGACACCAGCGGCACCCAACAGACCGCTTAAATACGATCTGTTGGGTTTCAATCTTTCATTTGCTCTTTTATCAGAAAAGTAACACAGCATGTATGCTAGTATACACTGCTCAAAATATAAAGGGAACACTTAAACAACAGAATATAACTCCAAGTAAATCAAACTTCTGTGAAATCAAACTGTCCACTTAGGAAGCAACACTGATTGACAATCAATTTTACATGCTGTTGTGCAAATGGAATAGACCACAGATGGAAATTGTTGGCAATTATCCAGACACACTCAATAAAGTAGTGGTTCTGCAGGTGAGGACAACAGACCACATCTCAGTACCAATGCTTTCTGGCTGAAGTTTTGGTCACTTTTGAATTTTGGTTGTGCTTTCACACTCGTGGTAGCATGAGATGGACTCTGCAACCCACACAAGTGGCTCAGGTAGTGCAGCTCATCCAGGATGGCACATCAATGCAAGCTGTGGCAAGAAGGTTTGCTGTCTGTCAGCTGTGTGTCCAGAGGCTGGAGGCGCTAACAGGAGACAAGCCAGTACACCAGGAGACGTGGAGAGGGCTGTAGGAGGGCAACAACCCAACAGCAGGACCGCTACCTCCACCTTTTTGCAAAGAGGAACAGGAGGAGCACTGCCAGAGCCCTGCAAAATGACACAGGTCACAAATGTGCATGTGTCTGCACAAATGGTTAGAAACCGACTCCATGAGGATGGTCTGAGGGTGGTTTCACACTTGCGTTTTTGTCTGCAGCGTTTTTTGCACAAAAAAACGCATGCATTTTTTCCCCTATATTTAACATTGAAAACACATGCGTTTTGTTCTGAACGCGTTTGGTCGCGTTTTCAATCGCATGTGTTTTTTTACTGCATGCGTTCATTTTCAGAAATGCAACTTGTAGTATTTTTGAGTGGCGTTTTTTGGACACATAAAAACGCATGCGTTTTCATGCGGTTTTTTTGGGCCAAAAAATACATTGGAGTCAATGGGGATGCATGCGTTTTTTTGTGCATGCGTTTGCATGCGTTTTTGGACGCATGCTTTTTTTTAGCTAAGGTTGACTAGAATGTAGATAAGGTTGTCTAGACACTGATAAGCCTCCGCCCTAGCAGCAGGGTGATAAAAGGAAGGTTGGGGGAAGTTTCTGGTCACTTCTCATCAGACTCCAAAGAAGACAAGACACTGCCAGGACGCATTGGTGGACAAGACCCAGAGCAATGTGAGTATATCCTAGCCAATGCATTTATTCTCAATTTTTTGGATCTACATGTCCTAATTTCTTCCTTTTTTTTCTTTTAACATGCATCAGAATGTCTTCTGCGGAGTCTTCATCTGATGAGGAGTTTGAGCCACGTCAGTCAGAAGTGGATCATGTGAGTGAGGTTAGTTTTTTGTCCTTCAGCTTGGTAAGTATTGACTATCACATCGACACATGAGACAATCTGATTTTTTTTTTTTATAGAGCACTTCTACTGAGGGACAGAGAGGGACGGAGCAGCGGAGTCAAGGTCCGGTGGGAAGACGGCAGCGGGTATGTATACAAGGCAGACTGTCCTCATTGTAATATTCTTGAATCTTCCTTTCTGTACCCTTGATTTTCTTTTAATTTTTCTTGTATGATCCTTTTCTGAAAGTTGACTTTCATATTCATGCCATTTCTCATCTTCTGGTATTTTTTTTTCCTAATGTGATTGAGCAAACTTATATGATTTTCTTTTAATTTTAGGTTTCACAACGGGACAATGACTGGATCGATAATGACCTCCTGATCTCCCTGGTCCAGGAGCAAGTCCCGTTGTGGGACAGCCGGGATCCACAGCACGCAGTCAACAGTACGCTCCGTCGGTTGTGGAGTGAGGTGGCCCAAGCGTTGTGGGATGGCTGGGAGAATGCCCCGCCACGGGTTCGTAATGCATTTGGTAAGTATTGCAATGCAGTGTGAAGCAGCAGAGACCTTGGCCGTGCTCTCTTGACTGTGTGTGATGAAAGAAACTTTTTGTAGTTTCTGTCATCACACACAGTCAAGAGAGCACGGCCAAAAGTACATTTTCTGACCATTATATTTTATTGTTATTTCACAGTGGACAAAATAAGAACACGTTGGCGTTCCATGAAGGACCGCTTCAACAAGGACCTTCGCGCAGAGAATCGTGCTGCAAGTGGTTCCAGAGCAAGGCACCGGCTGTACAAATACCACCGTATGCTTGCCTTTTTAAGACCGGTCCTTCTCATGAGAACGTAAGTATTTCTCACATCCTTCCGCTTGTATTGCATTGACATAATATGTAATTTTAAATTCCACCGGATGTACCGTCTTGTTATATTTTGGTATTAATTTTCTGTTTTCTTTTTTTTCACAGCACACAAAGCACTACTGTCGCAACAGGTTCTGGAGCGGTCCTTCAGCCGGCAGCCACGGACCCATCCCAGCCATCCAGCAGCGCAGCAGCAGGTGGGCCTTCCACACTCAGTGGAGACCAGGGAGCTGGCCCATCAGGTATTCCCCTTTCGAAGTCCTCTTTCACTGCACCCATTTTTGCGGGCTCATCCCAGCAGCGACAGAGGGCTTCGGATAGGTCACTGATGCCCGAGTTTTTGCACTTGAGCTCGGTTTTACACGAAGCAATCAAGGCTTTAGGTGACAGAATGGATGTGTCCCATAACCTCTTAGATTGCCGGATCCAGGATGTCGCCAAAAGCCTTGATCAAGTTAAAGCCGACCTCCAGAGGCCAGCTCATCATTTTTTTAACCAAATACAGCAGGGCATGTCGGAACACCTTAGCCCTGATCTCCAGCTGAGTGTGATGCAGGCCTGCAATGTTGCTTTTGTGCAGGCTATGCAGCAGAGTCAGTCGCAATTTACAGCAGACAGTGGCGGCATATCCAACTGTGCCGTCACTGTCACGATTAACCACCATTCCTACCTCTGCTGCATACCACTGCACAGCCACCTCTATTCCATCCACAGGTGTACTCCACTACAGCGCCAACACGATGACAAGTGCTGTTGGACATCCCACGGCCACCACCGTGACAACCGCTGCTCCGGCTTGGACCTCCTCCGCTGACACCACGATGCCACAGGACCCTGGCGTGGCTTTTCGGCCCGGCCCCCTCCCGATGCAGCAGGACCCAGGCATGGCATATCGGACCGCCCCCCCACGCAGCAGGACCGAGGCATGGCGTATCACACCGGCCCCCCCACGATGCAGCAGGACCCAGCCATGGCTTTCCGGGCAGGACCCACCCCGATGCAACAGGACCCTGCCAGGGCTTTATGTTCCCCCCCACCAGCAATGCAGCGGGACCCTGGGAGGGCTTTATGTTCCCCCCCACCAGCAATGCAGCGGGACCCTGGGAGGGCATTATGTTCCCCCCCTCCAGCAATGCAGCAGGACCCTGGGAGGGGTTTATGTCCCCCCCCCCCAATGATGCACCAGGACCCTGGCAGGGCTTTATGTTCCCCCCCACTACGATGCAGGTGGACTCTGGCGTTGCCGAGCGATCCACAATGGAAACGGACTGTGAAATTGTGGATTGTGGAGCCGGACCCTGACGTGTCTCATGCCAACACGCAACAACATATTAGCCCAAGAAGACATCCCCCTACCAGGAAAACACAAAGGAAAACTCAAAAAACACATGAAAAACAAAAAACTCTTAGTATTCCTCCCCCATCACCTACCGATGTGTCTGTATTGTCTGTTGTGTCTCACCCTTCCAGTGCGTCTCAAGCCTCTCATGTGTTAAGCCCCATCCCCGAACTTCCAGACCCTTCCAGTTTTATTGCCCCTTCTCCTGCCACCTCTGCCTCCTCCATGGTGAGCCAGGCTTCAGTTCTTAACACCCCCCGGTTACGTCACTCTACCCCAAGCCGTCGCGGTACAACGCGTCGTGGTACAAAAAAATAAATGTTTAAATTTCTTTGTTAATAACTCAATAAAAAAAAAGGTAATTTGCAACAATTATGTTTGGTTTATTGTGTCTTTCACCGCTGTCAATACACACCAATAAACTTCGCCACACACTTATTCTTTTGGCCAAAACATATCTCCAGTAGTATAAAAGACAAGACTACATCTATATGTGTTTCTTCAGTATACAGATATGAGTTGGCCAAAAAAAAATTAGTTATTTCCATACTCTTTTTTTTGTACCTAGTGTGACAGTACAAAGAGAAAATGGTGGAAATCAAGTTCAGTACTCATCTGAACAGGTCAGATGTCCAAAAACTCATAAGTTAAGACACCTGACCTATTGAGTTGATTACTGCCTTGTATAATCACCATATTCTCTTATTTATATCTAACAAATGCTGTGACAATGGTTGTCACACTGATGTGACAATGGTTGTCACACGCTACATATCTATGCTCACCTGGCCAGGTGTAAGAAATTGTGAATTCATGAGCATGTATGTTTATCATGAATTCATTATTTCTTACACTTGACTTGATGGGTATAGAGAGCGTGACAGTCTTGATGCAATGACGTCAACAAGATTACCAATAAATCAACATGCTTACCAATAAATCAACATTTTTTCCATTATTAGAAGTATGCGGCCAGTGTTTTATATCATTATTTGTAAACCAAAATAGGGAGTGCAACAATACAGGTCCTTCTCAAAAAATTAGCATATAGTGTTAAATTTCATTATTTACCATAATGTAATGATTACAATTAAACTTTCATATATTATAGATTCATTATCCACCAACTGAAATTTGTCAGGTCTTTTATTGTTTTAATACTGATGATTTTGGCATACAACTCCTGATAACCCAAAAAACCTGTCTCAATAAATTAGCATATCAAGAAAAGGTTCTCTAAACGACCTATTACCCTAATCTTCTGAATCAACTAATTAACTCTAAACACATGCAAAAGATACCTGAGGCTTTTATAAACTCCCTGCCTGGTTCATTACTCAAAACCCCCATCATGGGTAAGACTAGCGACCTGACAGATGTCAAGAAGGCCATCATTGACACCCTCAAGCAAGAGGGTAAGACCCAGAAAGAAATTTCTCAACAAATAGGCTGTTCCCAGAGTGCTGTATCAAGGCACCTCAATGGTAAGTCTGTTGGAAGGAAACAATGTGGCAGAAAACGCTGTACAACGAGAAGAGGAGACCGGACCCTGAGGAAGATTGTGGAGAAGGACCGATTCCAGACCTTGGGGAACCTGAGGAAGCAGTGCACTGAGTCTGGTGTGGAAACATCCAGAGCCACCGTGCACAGGCGTGTGCAGGAAATGGGCTACAGGTGCCGCATTCCCCAGGTAAAGCCACTTTTGAACCATAAACAGCGGCAGAGGCGCCTGACCTGGGCTACAGAGAAGCAGCACTGGACTGTTGCTAAGTGGTCCCAAGTACTTTTTTCTGATGAAAGCAAATTTTGCATGTCATTCGGAAATCAAGGTGCCAGAGTCTGGAGGAAGACTGGGGAGAAGGAAATGCCAAAATGCCTGAAGTCCAGTGTCAAGTACATACAGTCAGTGATGGTGTGGGGTGCCATGTCAGCTGCTGGTGTTGGTCCACTGTGTTTCATCAAGGGCAGGGTCAATGCAGCTAGCTATCAGGAGATTTTGGAGCACTTCATGCTTCCATCGGCTGAAATGCTTTATGGAGATGAAGATTTCATTTTTCAGCACGACCTGGCACCTGCTCACAGTGCCAAAACCACTGGTAAATGGTTTACTGACCATGGTATTACTGTGCTCAATTGGCCTGCCAACTCTCCTGACCTGAACCCCATAGAGAATCTGTGGGATATTGTGAAGAGAAAGTTGAGAGACGCAAGACCCAACACTCTGGATGAGCTTAAGGCCGCTATTGAAGCATCCTGGGCCTCCATAACATCTCAGCAGTGTCACAGGCTGATTGCCTCCATGCCACGCCGCATTGAAGCAGTCATTTCTGCCAAAGGATTCCCGACCAAGTATTGAGTGCATAACTGAACATTATTATTTGATGGTTTTTTTGTTTGTTATTAAAAAACACTTTTATTTGATTGGATGGGTGAAATATGCTAATTTATTGAGACAGGTTTTTTGGGTTATCAGGAGTCGTATGCCAAAATCATCAGCATTAAAACAATAAAAGACCTGACAAATTTCAGTTGGTGGATAATGAATCTATAATATATGAAAGTTTAATTGTAATCATTACATTATGGTAAATAATGAAATTTAACACTATATGCTAATTTTTTGAGAAGGACCTGTATAAGAGGTCAATTATGATATTAAAATAATAACTATTACCTCATCATCTATCGCCCACTCCTGGTTTTGGATTACAAAATATGATATACATACATATCTACTGCCCATCTTTGGTCAACCTTTGTTTAGAGAGGAAAAAGATAGGAGACACGGTCAACACAACCAACAAAGTTTATTAATTTGAAAATTTTTTATCAGTATTTAATAATTGGTAAAGATAAACATACAACAGGACATTTACACAACATTGTCCTGCCATGACACCCGTCCAATATTGGAAACAAAATAGGCCGCAAATTGGTCCCGCATAAGACCAACGGCTGCAGTTGACCGCATCGGGTGATGCTGAAAATGAGGCAGTGGGTGTGAAACTGGTTCATCCAGTTCAATGTGGGGTCGTTCCTTAGCAATGAGGTAATTGTGTAGAACCACACAGGCTTTGACCACCTCGTTCACTGTCTCCACTTTTAGATTTATGGCTGTTGCAAGAATGCGCCATTTAGCAACCAGAATGCCAAAGGTGCACTCTACTGTTCTCCGGGCCCTGGTCAGTCTGTAGTTGAAGATCCTTCTAGTATGGTCCAAGTCCCTACTAGAATATGGCTTCAGGAGATTTTCACACATCTGGAAGGCCTCATCCCCAACCATAACAAATGGCAGTGTTGGGCCTTGAGTGTTGGGGAGAGGCTGCGGAGGGGGAAAATTAAAATTGTTGCCATACACCCGACGGCCCATATCCGATCTCTTAAAAGTCTGGGAATCATTGCCACGGCCAAAAGCTCCAATGTCCACGGCGATGAAGCGACACTCCGCATCCGCTATTGCCATGAGCACTACCGAAAAATATTTTTTGTAGTTAAAAAACTCAGATACGGTTCTGGCAGGTATGATAATGCGGATGTGCTTTCCATCCACCGCCCCTAAACAGTTGGGGAAATCACACACGTTCAAAAATGTATCTGAAATTTCACGCCACATGTCCATGGTGGGTACTGGTATAAACTCCTCATGGAGTACATTCCATAACGCACGACAGGTGTCCACAACGATTCCGGACAGGGTTGATATTCCAAGGCAGTATTGGAAGTGGAGGGAAGATAAACTTTCTCCTGTGGCAAGAAATCTAGAAGAAAAAGAAACAAAAAAAAAAATTTAAAATCTACTCTTTTTATGGTGTGTTTAAAAATAACAAAAAGAAAAAAAAAAACATAAAATACATATCATAACCAAAATTTGGACTGTCATTGGTTTAGTTTTGGAACGTACCCCCAAGGAGGATAATAAGGTAATAAACCTGAGTAAATACCCTTTATCTCAGGCCGATTGTTCGCTTTTATGTAAGGGATTGTCCTTTTCACCCACGGCGGGTCTCGACCGGTTTACGGTGATTAAAGGGAACCTGTCACCCCGTTTTTTCAGATTGAGCTAAAAATACTGTTAAATAGGGCCTGCGCTGTGCGTTACTATAGTGTATGTAGTGTACCCTGATTCCCCATGTATGCTGAGAAATACATTACCAAAGTCGCCATTTTCGCCTGTCAATCAGGCTGGTCTGGTCAGGTGGGCGTGTTCACAGCGCTCTTTTCTTCCCCAGCTTTCCGTTGGTGGCGTAGTGGTGTGCGCATGTCCATGGTCCGAATTCCCTGCGCCCACGTGAAGACACAGCGCGCGATCTGCGCTGTAATCCCTTGCATCGGTGGGGGCGGCCATCTTCCTGGGGCCGCGCGTGCGCAGATGGAATGCTCTGCTGCACGGGGCTTCAGGAAAATGGCTGCGGGATGCCGCGCGTGCGCACAAGAGATCGCGGCGGCCATTTTCCCAAAGCCGAGTTTGCATCTCGGCTTTGGGAAAATGGCCGCTGCGATCTCTAATGCGCACGCGCGGCATCCTGCGGCCATTTTCCTGAAGCCCCGTGCAGCAGAGCATTCCATCTGTGCACACGTGGCCCCAGGAAGATGGCCGCCCCCACCGTTGCAAGGGATTACAGCGGAGATCGCGCGCTGTGTCTTCACGTGGGCGCAGGGAATTCGGACCTTGGAGATGCGCACACCACTACGTCACCAACGGAAAGCTGGGGAAGAAAAGAGCGCTGTGGACACGCCCACCTGACCAGACCAGCCTGATTGAAAGGCGAAAACGGCGACTTTGGTAATGTATTTCTCAGCATACATGGGGAATCAGGGTACACTACATACACTATAGTAACGCACAGCGCAGGCCCTATTTAACAGTATTTATAGCTCAATCTGAAAAAACGGGGTGACAGGTTCCCTTTAAGGATTTACATCTATTTGCCCGGTCTTTACTATTCAAACGGCACTTTTTTGATAATAATCTTCATGAATTGTTCCCTACAGAAAGCGAACAATCGGCCCTGAGAATCCTGGAGGAGCTGTCTAGAGAAGAAGAGATAGAGGAAGGAGGTAGGATTCCACCAGCGATTCGCGTGCGATCAAAAAAGTTTCCCCCATTGGCAAGTTGCAGTGCCATTGAAACTTTTGTGAAAGTGGCTAGCGAGGAATTAGTCAAGATTCCTCAAACCATTAAAAACGACAATCTGACGAAACAAGAGAGACGACGGCTCAAACAGCTTCGGGATCTCCCTGATGTTGTGATTAAGCCGGCGGACAAGGGGGGTAATATAGTGCTATGGCCTAAGACCATGTATGTGAAAGAGGCCATGCGTCAGTTACTGAATTCCACTTGTTACAAAAAACTGACCTATAACCCCTTGTCCGCCTACTGCTCGCAACTCAGGGGGATTCTCGAAAAGGGCGTGGAGGATAGAGTCATTTCTAGGGAATTGTATACAGCACTTGTGGTGGTTGAACCAACAGTGCCAACATTCTACTTACTTCCCAAGACGCATAAGGATATGGCTACACCACCGGGACGCCCCATTGTGTCGGGGAATGGCAGTTATCTTGAACGAATAAATAAATGGATCGATTCGATCCTGCAACCGCTGGTGGAAGAGCTCCCCTCTTTCTTGAAAGACACAAACCAACTGCTACGAAGGGTGGATGATCTACATCTGGGGGTGGACACGATTATGGGGGCTATGGATGTGGAATCACTGTACACGAGCATCCGCCACTGTGATGGTTTGGCTGCAACTCGTTTCTTTTTATCCACATCCAGTTTGTCCCCTGACTTTGTTGCCTTTTTTTTGGAGGTTTTGAATTTTGCCCTGACTCATAATATTTTTACTTATAGGGGGTCCTTTTTCCTGCAGCTCCAGGGAACAGCCAAGGGGGCGGCCTTTGCGCCCTCCTATGCTAATCTGTTCCTGGGGCTGTGGGAAAGGGACCTCCTGCAGTCAGAGGGTCTGTCATCTATGGAGCGCGTCCTCTTGTGGGCGCGCTACATAGATGACATTCTTATCATCTGGCAGGGCGATAGTGAGTCCTTCTCTGAATTTGTGACTATTTTAAATAAGAACTCTTTCAACATAAGGCTGACAGCAACATGTAACAGATCGAGTATTGAGTTCCTCGACGTGACATTGCAAAGAGATGGTTCTGATACAGTGCAAACCACAATTTATCGAAAGCCATCTGCCACAAATATGCTGCTCCATGTGGCCTCCTCTCATCCCATCCATATGGTGCGTGCTGTCCCTATTGGGCAGTTTCTACGCCTACGCCGCCTATGCTCCACCGACTCTGACTTTGAGTTACAGGCAAGGGACCTTTGGTCCCGGTTTAGAGAAAGGGGATACAGCAATCGGGCTATCAAAAGAGCATATTTAAGGGCTAAGCATAGCAAAAGAAATGTATTGCTCTATGGTAGCCGGACTGGTGGTAGTGAATCTGAAGTGGTGAGGTTTGTGACCAACTACAACTCGAGGGCAGGCGCCATTAGATATGCACTTGAACGTGCCTGGCCGATCCTCAGAACGGATGTAACGTTGGCAAAGCTACTGCCTATTCGACCATCCATTACATTTAGGAGGTCAAAGAACATGCGTGACCACTTAGTGCGCAGCTACTATGTTGAAAACCCTCCTGTGACATTTTTGAACGATCCACGTTACTTACCTAGAGGTGGCTGTCGAACTTGTGGTCACTGTGTGGCATGCCGCATCATTTCCAGAGATGACACGTTCACTGACTCATCAAGACAAAAGAATTTCAAAATCACCAAGTCTATCACTTGCACATCTAAGAATGTGATATATTGCGCGGTTTGCCCTTGCCCCCTAATTTATGTGGGGCTGACGACTTGACAGTTGAAAATAAGGGTGCGTGAGCATGTGCTTGGAATTGAAGCAGCGGCCAGTGTGCTTGATTCAAGCACATTAAAAACGATACCCAGGCATTTTAAGTCCCATCACGGCTGCAATAGCAAGGGTCTACGGGTCAAAGGGATAGACATGATTGAGCCGGGAATTAGGGGGGGGAACATCTCCCAACGGCTGGCACAGCTTGAAACACTATGGATGTGGACCCTGAACACGGTCTACCCCCACGGATTAAATGAAACTATTAGCTTTGCACCTTTTCTGTGATCTCTGGCCTAGGCAGTGTTTTGGTGGTGGGTTGTCCCGTCTTGTGGCTGCTATGTTTGTTTTTAACTTTTTACTTTTTTACTCATAGATACGCTAGCATTTGGTGATGTGGTACGACTCTGTAATGGGGTTCAGTTTCCTAGGCTCTCGCTGGAGACTCTGGTAGTGTGGATGAAGACTGCGATCCAATGGAAATTGCTGCCGTACAGAATATTGCTTTAGTATCTCCTACACGCTAGAATTTGTGAATGTCGTATAACTCTGTGATGGGGTTCAGTTTCCTCGGCTTTCGTTTGATACGTGTATATGACGGATGAAGATGATAATTCGATGGAAATTCTTGCTGCATACACTATTATCACAGTATTTCTTGTTGTTTTTAATATGTGTCATTACTGCGTTTGTGGCACTTATTTTTTGAGGGGTATTGGTCTGGGGATGTTTTTCTGGGATCCTGGTACTACCTAGTTGTATTTAGGCAAACAGGATCATGGGGTGCATTAAAAGAGGTCTGGATACACATGATGAGAGCATTATACTGCCTCTGTACAAATCCCTAGTTAGACTGCACATGGAGTACTGTGTCCAGTTTTGGGCACCGGTGCTCAGGAAGGATATAATGGAACTAGAGAGAGTACAAAGGAGGGCAACAAAATTAATAAAGGGGATGGGAGAACTACAATACCCAGATAGATTAGCAAAATTAGGATTATTTAGTCTAGAAAAAAGACGACTGAGGGGCGATCTAATAACCATGTATAAGTATATAAGGGGACAATACAAATATCTCGCTGAGGATCTGTTTATACCAAGGAAGGTGACGGGCACAAGGGGGCATTCTTTGCGTCTGGAGGAGAGAAGGTTTTTCCACCAACATAGAAGAGGATTCTTTACTGTTAGGGCAGTGAGAATCTGGAATTGCTTGCCTGAGGAGGTGGTGATGGCGAACTCAGTCGAGGGGTTCAAGAGAGGCCTGGATGTCTTCCTGGAGCAGAACAATATTGTATCATACAATTATTAGGTTCTGTAGAAGGACGTAGATCTGGGGATTTATTATGATGGAATATAGGCTGAACTGGATGGACAAATGTCTTTTTTCGGCCTTACTAACTATGTTACTATGTTACTATGTTACTATGTTAGGTGACATCATGTATAGAGGTAGGTTAGCTGGGACCCCTCTAGCTTTTATATTTCTTTGAGATGGTGATATTATGGTTCCTTCCTTTTTTTCTTTGTTATTCTCAGTATATGTTTTCCCTTTTCTTGTTTTCCCCTTTCCCTCTTCCCCCCTACCCTTCTTTCACCCTGGTTTTATATCTATGTATCCAGTGGTAGTTACTTCTCAGGTGCTGCCATTATCTGTATCCTAGTCTGTGATAGTGTTCTATTGATTGCCATGGCGCTGCCTGTACGCATGCGCGTCTTGTCCCGGCTGCCCTGGGCGGCTTGCGGTGTCTATATGCAGCGAGGGTTGCCATGGTTCGGGCGGCTCTCCTGCATGACGCCGCCGCCGCCTAGCGTCACCGGTGTCATGGCGACGCCTGCGTCACTTCCGGGCATCGTCCCGGCAATCAAGGATACTCTTGTATTTAAACCCCGTTTCCGGAGTTAGCCGACACGCCCCCTGACGAAGGAGCCTCCGCTCCGAAATGCGCGTCGGGTGCACGTGTGGGACCGGACCGGGCTGCCAACCAGTACCCCCCTGTTACAGGTAAAACTTCCAGCCGCATAGCGGCGACTAGTACTGGTATTCACCGGGCAGCCATATGGGGAGTTGTACGGTCTTAGGTGACCATGGGGGAGGGACATAGTTAGGTGTGATAGTCTTCATGCATATTTGGAGTGGCGTTACTGGCCGCATACGGGTATATCATCATTGACAGCCGCACAGCCAGCTCTTCCCTCTCCTAGTGTATCCTCACCCACCCCCTGCAGACTGTGAGCCCTCGCGGGCAGGGTCCTCCCTCCTTATGTACTCGTGTGCCTTGTTATCTGCTCATGTTTAATGTATTTGTCTATATTTGCCCCATATTCACATGTAAAGCGCCATGGAATAAATGGCGCTACAAAAATGTACAGTGGGGCAAAAAAGTATTTAGTCAGTCAGCAATAGTGCAAGTTCCACCACTTAAAAAGATGAGAGGCGTCTGTAATTTACATCATAGGTAGACCTCAACTATGGGAGACAAACTGAGAAAAAAAAATCCAGAAAATCACATTGTCTGTTTTTTTAACATTTTATTTGCATATTATGGTGGAAAATAAGTATTTGGTCAGAAACAAAATTTCATCTCAATACTTTGTAATATATCCTTTGTTGGCAATGACAGAGGTCAAACGTTTTCTGTAAGTCTTCACAAGGTTGCCACACATTGTTGTTGGTATGTTGGCCCATTCCTCCATGCAGATCTCCTCTAGAGCAGTGATGTTTTTGGCTTTTCGCTTGGCAACACGGACTTTCAACTCCCTCCAAAGGTTTTCTATAGGGTTGAGATCTGGAGACTGGCTAGGCCACTCCAGGACCTTGAAATGCTTCTTACGAAGCCACTCCTTCGTTGCCCTGGCGGTGTGCTTTGGATCATTGTCATGTTGAAAGACCCAGCCACGTTTCATCTTCAATGCCCTTGCTGATGGAAGGAGGTTTGCACTCAAAGTCTCACGATACATGGCCCCATTCATTCTTTCATGTGCCCGGATCAGTCGTCCTGGCCCCTTTGCAGAGAAACAGCCCCAAAGCATGATGTTTCCACCACCATGCTTTACAGTAGGTATGGTGTTTGATGGATGCAACTCAGTATTCTTTTTCCTCCAAACACGACAAGTTGTGCTTCTACCAAACAGTTCCAGTTTGGTTTCATCAGACCATAGGACATTCTCCCAAAACTCCTCTGGATCATCCAAATGCTCTCTAGCAAACTTCAGACGGGCCCGGACATGTACTGGCTTAAGCAGTGGGACACGTCTGGCACTGCAGGATCTGAGTCCATGGTGGCGTAGTGTGTTACTTATGGTAGGCCTTGTTACATCAGTCCCAGCTCTCTGCAGTTCATTCACTAGGTCCCCCCGCGTGTTTCTGGGATGGCACACCATTCTTGTGATCATTCTGACCCCACGGGGTGGGATTTTGCGTGGAGCCCCAGATCGAGGGAGATTATCAGTGGTCTTGTATGTCTTCCATTTTCTAATTATTGCTCCCACTGTTGATTTCTTCACTCCAAGCTGGTTGGCTATTGCAGATTCAGTCTTCCCAGCCTGGTGCAGGGCTACAATTTTGTTTCTGGTGTCCTTTGACAGCTCTTTGGTCTTCACCATAGTGGAGTTTGGAGTCAGACTGTTTGAGGGTGTGCACAGGTGTCTTTTTATACTGATAACAAGTTTAAACAGGTGTCATTACTACAGGTAATGAGTGGAGGAAAGAGGAGACTCTTAAAGAAGAAGTTACAGGTCTGTGAGAGCCAGAAATCTTGATTGTTTGTTTCTGACCAAATACTTATTTTCCACCATAATATGCAAATAAAATGTTAAAAAAACAGACAATGTGATTTTCTGGATTTTTTTTTCTCAGTTTGTCTCCCATAGTTGAGGTCTACCTATGATGTAAATTACAGACGCCTCTCATCTTTTTAAGTGGTGGAACTTGCACTATTGCTGACTGACTAAATACTTTTTTGCCCCACTGTATAATAAAATGTATAATAATAATAATTGACATTGCTGCTAGCACCCCACTGTGGTATTTATTTTTGTCTATATTGATATTGTCATCCCGTTAGGTATATAATATGTGTATGCACCAGGATGTATAGATATTCCTAGTTATAGAACTTATCCTTATTTGCGTCCTTCTTGGCAGCCTTAGTTCTCTGGTCCGCACGTTTTTCAGGCATAGTGGCGACTAGTTGGGGCAATCGCCACCATTACTTCACCTTGTTCCGTTTTTTGTCTCAAGCCTATTTAGGCTTTTTTATGATTGTAACTTTGTTTGTTAATAAAGATGTTTATGTATTAGTACCTCATTTTGGTCGTTCTTCATGTGGTTTCCACACTCCCGCTCTATGTAACGTTATACGACTGGGTTTTTTATGTATCCATTATAGGGCAATATTAGTATTCATATAGATTTTGGTGATGTTGCCATTTAATACCTTTATTTCTCTACTTGACTTGATGTCAATGACGTCAACAAGATTACCAATAAATCAACATGCTTACCAATAAATCAACATTTTTTCCATTATTAGAAGTATGCGGCCAGTGTTTTATATCATTATTTGTAAACCAAAATAGGCAGTGCAACAATATAAGAGGTCAATTATGATATTAAAATAATAACTATTACCTCATCATCTATCACCCACTCCTGGTTTTGGATTACAAAATATGATATACATACATATCTACTGCCCATCTTTGGTCAACCTTTGTTTAGAGAGGAAAAAGATAGGAGACACGGTCAACACAACCAACAAAGTTTATTAATTTGAAAATTTTTTATCAGTATTTAATAATTGGTAAAGATAAACATACAACAGGACATTTACACAACATTGTCCTGCCATGACACCCGTCCAATATTGGAAACAAAATAGGCCGCAAATTGGTCCCGCATAAGACCAACGGCTGCAGTTGACCGCATCGGGTGATGCTGAAAATGAGGCAGTGGGTGTGAAACTGGTTCATCCAGTTCAATGTGGGGTCGTTCCTTAGCAATGAGGTAATTGTGTAGAACCACACAGGCTTTGACCACCTCGTTCACAGTTTCCACTTTTAGATTTATGGCTGTTGCAAGAATGCGCCATTTAGCAACCAGAATGCCAAAGGTGCACTCTACTGTTCTCCGGGCCCTGGTCAGTCTGTAGTTGAAGATCCTTCTAGTATGGTCCAAGTCCCTACTAAAATATGGCTTCAGGAGATTTTCACACATCTGGAAGGCCTCATCCCCAACCATAACAAATGGCAGTGGTGGGCCTTGAGTGTTGGGGAGAGGCTGCGGAGGGGGAAAATTAAAATTGTTGCCATACACCCGACGGCCCATATCCGAGCTCTTAAAAGTCTGGGAATCATTGCCACGGCCAAAAGCTCCAATGTCCACGGCGATGAAGCGACACTCCGCATCCGCTATTGCCATGAGCACTACCGAAAAATATTTTTTGTAGTTAAAAAACTCAGATACGGTTCTGGCAGGTTTGATAATGCGGATGTGCTTTCCATCCGCCGCCCCTAAACAGTTGGGGAAATCACACACGTTCAAAAATGTATCTGAAATTTCACGCCACATGTCCATGGTGGGTACTGGTATAAACTCCTCACGGAGTACATTCCATAACGCACGACAGGTGTCCACAACGATTCCGGACAGGGTTGATATTCCAAGGGAGTATTGGAAGTGGAGGGAAGATAAACTCTCTCCTGTGGCAAGAAATCTAGAAGAAAAAGAAACAAAAAAAAAAATTTAAAATCTACTCTTTTTATGGTGTGTTTAAAAATAACAAAAAGAAAAAAAAAACATAAAATACATATCATAACCAAAATTTGGACTGTCATTGGTTTAGTTTTGGAACGTACCGTAATGTCACTAGCAGACGTTCCTCGGGTGGAATCGCTCTACGGAGCCGTGTGTCCTGTCGCCGTATGGATCCTTGGACACGAGACAGCAAATCCCGGAACGATTCTTGCGACATTCTCGTGTAATCCTGGAATTTCTCCGGGTTGGCATTCAGCTCCACATAGAGCGTGTAATTGGCTCCACGGCTCTCACGCACTTCAATGATGGGGTGCCTCCAAAAACGCCTACGCTGTCTCCTTCTCCATCTTTGGCGGTTTCGGTCTTGCTCCCAAGCAAAAGCACAGGCCAGAAAAATCTTGAAGCTGAAATCCAGGTTGAAATAAAAGCTCTCCATGGAAAGATCCATCATGACACCAGAAACAGTAGCAAGCTGTGAAAATTTCTGTACCCCTAGGGTCAATATATAGAGAGACAATCATATACGCCCTCTCTATTCCCATTGTTTGTGTCTGGTTATCTTTTTTTGGCTCCTTTTTTTTTGAGAAATGCTGAAAAAAACGCAAACGCATGCAAAAACGCATGTAAACGCTGCGTTTTTTGGATGCATGCGTTAAACGCATGCGTAAAAAAACGCAAGTGTGAAACCACCCTGAGTGCCCGACATCCACAGATGGGGGTTTTGCTCGCAGCCCAACACCATGCAAGATGCTTGGCATTTGCCAGAGAACACCAGGATTGGCAAGTTCGCCACTGGCGCCCTGTGCTCTTCACAGATGAAAGCAGGTTCACACTGAGCGCATGTGACAGACGCGACAGAGTCTGGAGACACCATGGAGAGCGATCTGCTAACTGCAAAATCCTTCAGCATGACCGGTTTGGCAGTAATGCTGTGAGGTGGAATTTTTTTGGAGGGCTGCACAGCCCTCCATGTGCTCGACAGAGGTAGCGTGACTGCCATTAGGTACCGAGATGAGATCCTCAGACCCTTTGTGAGACCATATGCTGGTGTGGTTGGCCCTGGGTTCCTCCTAATGCAGGACAATGCAAGACCACATGTGGCTGGAGTGTGTCAGCAGTTCCTGCAAGATGAAGGCATTGAAGCTATGGATTGGCCCGCCTATTCCACAGACCTGAATCCGATTGAACACATCTGGGATATGATGTCTCGAACCATCCATGAACGTCACATTGCACCACAGACTGTCCAGGAGTTGGCGGATGCTTTAGTCCAGGTCTGGGAGGAGATCCCTCAGAAGACCATCCGCCGCCTCATCATGAGCATGCCCAGGCATTGTAGAGAGATCATAGAGACACATACTACTGAGCATCATTTCCTTGTCTTGAGGCATTTTCACTGAAGTTGGATCAGCCTGTAACTTCATTTTCCACTTTGATTTTGAGCATCATTCCAACTCCAGACCTCCGTGGGATATTCATTTTGATTTACATTGATAATTGTTAGGTTTTATTGTTCTGAACACATTCCACTATGCAATAAATAAACATTTGCCACTGGAATATTTCATTCAGAGATATCTAGGATTTGGGTTTTGAGTGTTCCCTTTATTTTTTGGAGCAGTGTATTATACACATATCCTTCTCAACTAACAGTCCTTCTGAGGACGAATAAAGCTGCTAAGATATCAGTGCTAGGCAGGCAGTGTATGTGGCAGACTGCAGTGCATATAGCACTGTCCATTCCAGTTCTGTCTGCTGCTATTACAGATATTTCTAAACATAGCCCCAGGTATCAGGGGCCAGGAATATTTTTTTTAGATCTTAATCTTGATTATTTGATTAAAAAGCAATCCAGAGAACACTGTTGTGATTTACGTTGATCATTTTTAGGTTTTATTGTTCTCAACACGTTCCACTATGTAATGAATAAAGATCTACAACTGGAATATTTCATTCAGTGATATCTAGGATGTGGGATTTTAGTGTTCCCTTTATTTTTTGAGCAGTGTATATATTTTAGGACATTACAAAAAATCCCTACATACCACATATTAGTTATATTTGCATTCCATAGACTCCATATGTACAGTATTGTGTGGCATGGACTAATGGAAGCATTTGAAGTTTATACCATTTATACCATGTGTTTAAATGAATCAAATGCAATTAATATGGGATTTGGGCAGCAAGGTGGTTCAGTGTTGTGCAGGGTACTGGGTTCAAATTCCACCAAGGACAATATCTGCAAGGAGTTTGTATGTTCTCCTATGTTTGATGGCTTTACTCCCACATTCGATAGACATACTGATAGGGAATGTAGATTGTGAGCTCCAATGGGGACAGTGATGATGATCACTAATGATGATATATGTGTAACATACTATGGAATAAAGAAAAAATGAAATGATAAAAAAATGACATGGAAGTTGAGCAACACCACACTAGAATTCCTAGATTCCGACATCTACCGATGCAGTAGTTGAAACGTAAAAAAAATCCGTTTGTTGCATGTACGCCACTCAGAATATGAAGAAAACATGAGCTCTTGTTGAAATCCTGGGGAAATTTTACTCAGGGTGACTGACCATTAATTGCAATTCTTCACAGTAGAAGAAAGGTAATGGTTTACAGGTACACAGCTATGACACAGTTCTAAGCTGAAGTTGATCACAGGGATTTTATTCAGGTTTTTTCATCGCACAGAATCACTTCTCTTCATGCAATGCTTCATCAACATACAGTGCCTACAAGTAGTATTCAACCCCCTGCAGATTTAGCAGGTTTAATAAGATGCAAATAAGTTAGAGCCTTCAAACTTCAAACAAGAGCAGGATTTATTAACAGATGCATAAATCTTACAAACCAAAAAGTTTTGTTGCTCAGTTAAATTTTTATAAATTTTAAACATAAAAGTGTGGGTCAATTATTATTCAACCCCTAGGTTTAATATTTTGTGGAATAACCTTTGTTTGCAATTACAGCTAATAATCGTCTTTTATAAGACCTGATCAGGCCGGCACAGGTCTCTGGAGTTATCTTGGCCCACTCCTCCATGCAGATCTTCTCCAAGTTATCTTGGTTCTTTGGGTGTCTCATGTGGACTTTAATCTTGAGCTCCTTCCACAAGTTTTCAATTGGGTTAAGGTCAGGAGACTGACTAGGCCACTGCAACACCTTGATTTTTTGCCTCTTGAACCAGGCCTTGGTTTTCTTGGCTGTGTGCTTTGGGTCGTTGTCTTGTTGGAAGATGAAATGACGACCCATCTTAAGATCCTTGATGGAGGAGTGGAGGTTCTTGGCCAAAATCTCCAGGTAGGCCGTGCTATCCATCTTCCCATGGATGCGGACCAGATGGCCAGGCCCCTTGGCTGAGAAACAGCCCCACAGCATGATGCTGCCACCACCATGCTTGACTGTAGGGATGGTATTCTTGGGGTCGTATGCAGTGCCATCCAGTCTCCAAACGTCACGTGTGTGGTTGGCACCAAAGATCTCGATCTTGGTCTCATCAGACCAGAGAACCTTGAACCAGTCAGTCTCAGAGTCCTCCAAGTGATCATGAGCAAACTGTAGACGAGCCTTGACATGACGCTTTGAAAGTAAAGGTACCTTACGGGCTCGTCTGGAACGGAGACCATAGCGGTGGAGTACGTTACTTATGGTATTGACTGAAACAAATGTCCCCACTGCCATGAGATCTTCCTGGAGCTCCTTCCTTGTTGTCCTTGGGTTAGCCTTGACTCTTTGGACAAGCCTGGCCTCGGCACGGGAGGAAACTTTCAAAGGCTGTCCAGGCCGTGGAAGGCTAACAGTAGTTCCATAAGCCTTCCACTTCCGGATGATGCTCCCAACAGTGGAGACAGGTAGGCCCAACTCCTTGGAAAGGGTTTTGTACCCCTTGCCAGCCTTGTGACCCTCCACGATCTTGTCTCTGATGGCCTTGGAATGCTCCTTTGTCTTTCCCATGTTGACCATGTATGAGTGCTGTTCACAAGTTTGGGGAGGGTCTTAAATAGTCAGAAAAGGCTGGAAAAAGAGATAATTAATCCAAATATGTGAAGCTCATTGTTCTTTGTGCCTGAACTACTTCTTAATACTTTAGGGGAACCAAACAGAATTCTGGTGGGTTGAGGGGTTGAATAATAAATGACCCTCTGAAAAGACTTTTCACAATTTAAAAAAAAAATAAACAAAGAAATAACATTCTTTTTTGCTGCAGTGGATTTCACACTTCCAGGCTGATCTACAGTCCAAATGTCACAATGCCAAGTTAATTCCAAATGTGTAAACCTGCTAAATCTGCAGGGGGTTGAATACTACTTGTAGGCACTGTATATGAAGTCTCTTCACAGATAACTTCTCTTCACACAGTGTCTTAACAAAAGCAGAACTGTACCTTTCTTATGTAGTGAGGTGAGGGAGGGGGGGTGAGTCCGGTGCTGTAGCTCTCTCACTGCTATCTTGATGTAATAAAGATGCTTCTGGCTGTCCTGACTGCTTCTATGCTTACCTCAAATGCTTCCCATGAAGAACTGGTCTATACAGCTTGTCTGATTTCAGTCTGACAGTAGACTCTCTAACACACACACCTTACTCTTGGATGTCCAACACAGAGGACACAATATCAACTTTCCCAGTATCCCCTGGGGCTGATCTAACCACTCACTGTCTGCTATAACCATTTTAACTCCTCTGCTGGATGATTCTAAATCAACAGTGCAGAATCTACCTGTTAAGAAATGCTGCAACACAAACCAAGAGAAGAAAACAGTCCAAAGTCCAATTATATGCAAATAGACAGATAATCTTTGTTAGAAATAACAGGTGAACAAACAGCAGGGAATGGATCCCCATGGTAACCTCAACACGCATAAACAGGGCACAGGTAGGTGTGCATCTGAATACCCAATAATAGGGACAGTATACCATACATTTTAAAAGAATATATAGCTGCCAGATAGGATGGATAACATGTATCGCAACCAATCATAAATATAAAAGATGGTACATACCCGTAGAGGAAATAAGGGTCACTGTGCACTCACTACCTCGCCCACCCCGACGCGCGTTTCGGCAGATGCCTTTTTCAAGGCATCCCTTTTCACCCCTTGAAAAAGGCATCTGCCGATACGCGCGTCAAGGTGGGCGCGGTAGTGAGTTCACAGTGACCCTTATTTCCTTTACGGGTATGTACCATCTTTTATATTTATGATTGGTTGCGATACATGTTATCCATACTATCTGGCAGCAATATATTCTTTTAAAATGTATGGTATACTGTCCCTATTATTGAGTATTCAGATGCACACCTACCTGTGCCCTGTTTATGCGTGTTGAGGTTACCATGGGGATCCATTCCCTGCTGTTTGTTCACCTGTTATTTCTAATAAAGATTATCTGTCTATTTGCATATAATTGGACTTTGGACTGTTTTCTTCTCTTGGTTTGTGTTGCAGCATTTCTTAACAGGTAGATTCTGCAGCAGGGACTATTGACTATGCTGAGCGTCTACCCCTATAGTCAGGGTTATATTTTTTCAGAAGTGTGAGAATGAACTCATTCCCTGTTCTTTTGCCCTTTTTACTGGTACTTTGTACCTGTTTTGCACATTTTCACTTTTCTCACCTTCGCAGAGTTTATTTTAGGAAATTAGTTAATTTTTAATGGGTTTTTCTTCGTGAATCATCAGGCTGCATTGTTGCAGACATATATTCCTTATGCTATGGAAATTCAGAGAAAGCATACTTTGCAAAACCATCCTGGGACAATGGTGCAAATCCTGACAGAAAATGGATAATTTTTAGACCGTTTATGCAATTTAGGTAGCCTAAAAATTTTGATATGCAGACTGCAGAAAGATGCTGTTGATTGCCACTCATTACCATCTGTTTTTCCGTAGCCAGGTAGGTTGAATACTTTTGTACATTAAAATAGCTGTCTTTGCATTACAGAACTCAAAATGTGTTCAACTGACTCCAAAGGGAGCGCACAGTTTTCTGCACATATTTTATTTATTTACTTTTTATGAATGTGTTTTAGTTTCTCATCCTGGGTTCTCGTGTCTCCCTGCATGTTTTTTTTTCTACCATTGTTGGATTTGTGCTGCAGCCTCCCCTCTAGTTGCTCAGAAGGTATGAGAAACCCCTCGATGGCCCTTTAGGGAGCCAGGTCTTAGGTATTTAGTTGTCTGGCTAGGGCCTTTAGTAGTCTGTACAGGGACAAGTTGGGTACAGGTACATTTTTCCTCTTCTGTTACCCGTTTGAGTGTGTGAGCATGATCATAACAGTATTGCACGTGGGCAGGGCAAATAAAATGTGTAATTATGAACTAAACGTTAAAACATGGGGTAAAATTGTTGTTGAAAAACACTTGAACGTATGGGTTGACAGGAAACTGAACTTTATTGACCATTGACAGGCAGCTGCTGCCAATGAAAATTGTACAAGAAGGGCCTGGATGCCTGTGTTGAAAAATATAATATTACAGATTATGGACACTAGATTCACGATGGGGCGCTAATCCAAGGAACCAGTCTGATCGCGGAGTCATGTGGAGTCAAGATGAAATTTAACTCCCTAATATGAGGCAATTAGCATCTGACTCATAGTAACATAGTAACATAGTAACATAGTAACATAGTAAGGCCGAAAAAAGACATTTGTCCATCCAGTTCAGCCTATATTCCATCATAATAAATCCCCAGATCTACGTCCTTCTACAGAACCTAATTGTATGATACAATATTGTTCTGCTCCAGGAAGACATCCAGGCCTCTCTTGAACCCCTCGACTGAGTTCGCCATCACCACCTCCTCAGGCAAGCAATTCCAGATTCTCACTGCCCTAACAGTAAATAATCCTCTTCTATGTTGGTGGAAAAACCTTCTTTCCTCCAGACGCAAAGAATGCCCCCTTGTGCCCGTCACCTTCCTTGGTATAAACAGATCCTCAGCGAGATATTTGTATTGTCCCCTTATATACTTATACATGGTTATTAGATCGCCCCTCAGTCGTCTTTTTTCTAGACTAAATAATCCTAATTTCGCTAATCTATCTGGGTATTGTAGTTCTCCCATCCCCTTTATTAATTTTGTTGCCCTCCTTTGTACTCTCTCTAGTTCCATTATATCCTTCCTGAGCACCGGTGCCCAAAACTGGACACAGTACTCCATGTGCGGTCTAACTAGGGATTTGTACAGAGGCAGTATAATGCTCTCATCATGTGTATCCAGACCTCTTTTAATGCACCCCATGATCCTGTTTGCCTTGGCAGCTGCTGCCTGGCACTGGCTGCTCCAGGTAAGTTTATCATTAACTAGGATCCCCAAGTCCTTCTCCCTGTCAGATTTACCCAGTGGTTTCCCATTCAGTGTGTAATGGTGACATTGATTCCTTCTTCCCATGTGTATAACCTTACATTTATCATTGTTAAACCTCATCTGCCACCTTTCAGCCCAAGTTTCCAACTTATCCAGATCCATCTGTAGCAGAATACTATCTTCTCTTGTATTAACTGCTTTACATAGTTTTGTATCATCTGCAAATATCGATATTTTACTGTGTAAACCTTCTACCAGATCATTAATGAATATGTTGAAGAGAACAGGTCCCAATACTGACCCCTGCGGTACCCCACTGGTCACAGCGACCCAGTTAGAGACTATACCATTTATAACCACCCTCTGCTTTCTATCACTAAGCCAGTTACTAACCCATTTACACACATTTTCCCCCAGACCAAGCATTCTCATTTTGTGTACCAACCTCTTGTGCGGCACGGTATCAAACGCTTTGGAAAAATCGAGATATACCACGTCCAATGACTCACCGTGGTCCAGCCCATAGCTTACCTCTTCATAAAAACTGATTAGATTGGTTTGACAGGAGCGATTTCTCATAAACCCATGCTGATATGGAGTTAAACAGTTATTCTCATTGAGATAATCCAGAATAACATCCCTCAGAAACCCTTCAAATATTTTACCAACAATAGAGGTTAGACTTACTGGCCTATAATTTCCAGGTTCACTTTTAGAGCCCTTTTTGAATATTGGCACCACATTTGCTATGCGCCAATCCTGCGGAACAGACCCTGTCGCTATAGAGTCCCTAAAAATAAGAAATAATGGTTTATCTATTACATTACTTAGTTCTCTTAGTACTCGTGGGTGTATGCCATCCGGACCCGGAGATTTATCTATTTTAATCTTATTTAGCCGGTTTCGCACCTCTTCTTGGGTTAGCTTGGTGACCCTTAATATAGGGTTTTCATTGTTTCTTGGGATTTCACCTAGCATTTCATTTTCCACCGTGAATACCGTGGAGAAGAAGGTGTTTAATATGTTAGCTTTTTCCTCGTCATCTACAACCATTCTTTCCTCACTATTTTTTAAGGGGCCTACATTTTCAGTTTTTATTCTTTTACTATTGATATAGTTGAAGAACAGTTTGGGATTAATTTTACTCTCCTTAGCAATGTGCTTCTCTGTTTCCTTTTTGGCAGCTTTAATTAGTTTTTTAGATAAAGTATTTTTCTCCCTATAGTTTTTTAGAGCTTCAATGGTGCCATCCTGCTTTAGTAGTGCAAATGCTTTCTTTTTACTGTTAATTGCCTGTCTTACTTCTTTGTTTAGCCACATTGGGTTTTTCCTATTTCTAGTCCTTTTATTCCCACAAGGTATAAACCGCTTACACTGCCTATTTAGGATGTTCTTAAACATTTCCCATTTATTATCTGTATTCTTATTTCTGAGGATATTGTCCCAGTCTATCAGATTAAGGGCATCTCTAAGCTGGTCAAACTTTGCCTTCCTAAAGTTCAGTGTTTTTGTGACTCCCTGACAAGTCCCCCTAGTGAAAGACAGGTGAAACTGTACAATATTGTGGTCGCTATTTCCTAGATGCCCGACCACCTGCAGATTTGTTATTCTGTCAGGTCTATTAGATAGTATTAGGTCTAAAAGTGCTGCTCCTCTGGTTGGATTCTGCACCAATTGTGAAAGATAATTTTTCTTGGTTATTAGCAGAAACCTGTTGCCTTTATGGGTTTCACAGGTTTCTGTTTCCCAGTTAATATCCGGGTAGTTAAAGTCCCCCATAACCAGGACCTCATTATGGGTTGCAGCTTCATCTATCTGCTTTAGAAGTAGACTTTCCATGGTTTCTGTTATATTTGGGGGTTTGTAACAGACCCCAATGAGAATTTTGTTACCATTTTTCCCTCCATGAATTTCGACCCATATGGACTCGACATCCTCATTTCCTTCGCTAATATCCTCCCTTAAAGTGGACTTTAGACAAGACTTTACATAGAGACAAACCCCTCCTCCTCTCCGATTTTTACGATCCTTTCTAAACAGACTGTAACCCTGTAAGTTAACTGCCCAGTCATAGCTTTCATCTAACCATGTCTCGGTTATTCCCACTATGTCAAAGTTACCTGTAGATATTTCTGCTTCTAGTTCTTCCATCTTGTTTGTCAGGCTTCTGGCGTTTGCGAGCATGCAGTTTAGAGGATTTTGTTTTGTTCCAATCTCCTCGCTGTGGATTGTTTTAGAAATGTTCTTACCTCCCTTCTGAGTATGTTTTCCTTGATCTTCTTTGTTCAAGTCTAATGTTTTTCTTCCCGTCCCCTCTTCTTCTAGTTTAACGCCCTCCTGATGAGTGTAGCGAGTCTTCTGGCAAATGTGTGTTTCCCAGGTTTGTTGAGGTGTAGTCCGTCTCTGGCGAGGAGTCCATCGTACAAGTAATTCACTCCGTGGTCCAGGAATCCGAATCCTTGTTGTCTGCACCATCGTCTTAGCCAGTTGTTTGCATCAAGGATCCTGTTCCATCTCCTGGTGCCATGCCCGTCTACTGGAAGGATAGAAGAAAAAACTACCTGTGCATCCAGTTCCTTTACTTTCTTCCCCAACTCTTCAAAGTCTTTGCAGATTGTCGGTAGGTCCTTCCTTGCCGTGTCATTGGTGCCAACATGTATCAGAAGAAATGGGTGGACGTCCTTGGAGTTGAAGAGCTTTGGTATCCTATCGGTCACATCCTTGATCATCGCACCTGGAAGGCAGCATACTTCTCTTGCAGTTATGTCCGGTCTGCAGATGGCTGCTTCTGTGCCTCTCAGTAGTGAGTCTCCCACCACCACCACTCTTCGTTGCTTCTTGGCTGTACTTTTTGCTGTCACTTGTTGCTGTGTGCCCTTTTCTTTTTTGCTTGCTGGTATTGCTTCATCCTTAGGTGTGCCATCTTCATCCTCTACAAAGATTTGATATCGGTTCTTCAGTTGTGTGGTTGGTGATTTCTCCATGGTCTTCTTGCTTCTTTTGGTCACATGCTTCCACTCATCTGCTTTTGGAGGTTCTCTGACACTTTTTTCACCTTCTGTGACCAGTAGAGATGCTTCTGTTCTGTCTAGAAAGTCTTCATTCTCTTTGATGAGTTTCAAAGTTGCTATTCTTTCTTCCAGACCCCGCACCTTTTCTTCTAAAAGGGCCACTAGTCTACACTTCTGACAGGTGAAATTTAATTCTTCTTCTGGTCGATCTGTGAACATGTAGCACATGCTGCAGCTCACCATGTAGGTTGTCACATCTGCCATGTTGCCTCTAGATCCTGCTGACTTGCTGTGTGTTTTCCTTCTTGTGTAATCTACTCAGCCAAGCTCTCTTGCAATAATGTCCTACAGGCAAAAATTCTAGCTTAGGGAGACTCTTCGCTTTTCCCAGAAGGCACCTGGAATATGCAAATTAGCCTCCTCAAGCTTGAATCCCTGGGATTTTGAACTTTCTCAGGATCAATATGTTAGGCTATAGATTGAACTCAATTGATTTATGTCTGCCTTCAACCTTAAAAATTATATTAACTTCTACCTTTTATGCGAAGTTTGTCAAAGTGATAGTGATTTTGGTTTATAGTCTCCACTGGAGATTCCTGGACAACTGAACGGTTTCTGCAGTCTTGAAAAACCAAAAAAAGAGATTAAACTCTCTGCTCTTCCTTTTCGAGGTTATTCAACCACATTATGATGGAGCGCTCTCTCTATTTTCTCATATTCTATTAAGTGAAGAATGAAAAAATACTACAACACTTACTTTCCCAAGGACAAAAATCCTAGGTCTCCTTCTACTCATGTTCCGTGAAAGTCCCAGAAGTTGGACTTATGTATCCTTCCCTTTTTTCATGCTTACAAAAAATGGGTACATAGCTCGACACGATTTTTGTGGTAGCACTTTATGGATGCAATTTTAATTTTTCTATTTTTTATTATAGGCTTAGAATACTTTCTTAGATTCTACATTGCTTTTCTGCATCATTGAGGAAAAGCGAGATAAGAGGCCATTATGTGTGTACAAGCGAATACTCGTTTGTGTGTATGTGTGCAGTTACGAATGTGTGTGTACGAGTATGTAGTATCTAAAAATGTGCATGTTTGTAATGTGTTTATTTGCAATTATACTTGTGCATGTGGATAAGTGTTAACTTTTATTTTTTGAATTACCGTATATACTCGAGTATAAGCGGAGATTTTTAGCCCATTTTTTGGGGCTGAAAGTCCCCCTCTCGGCTTATACTCGAGTCATATACCGGGAGGTCGGCAGGGAAGGGGCATCGGGGGCAGTGTTGTTATACTTACCTGCTGCGGCGCGGTCCCTGCAGTCCCTGGCTTCCCTGGCGCTGCAGATTCTTCCTGTACTGAGCGGTCACATGGCACCGCTCATTACAGAAATGAATATGTGACTCCACCTCCCATAGGAGAGGAGCTGCATATTCATTGCTGTAAATGATCGGTAACTGTGACCGCTCAATTACAGGAAGAAGCTGCAGCGCCAGGGAAGCCAGGGACTGCAGGGACCGCGCCGGGAGCAGGTGAGTATACGGGGAGCGCAGCGCTGCGCTATATTTACCTGCTCCTCGCTCCAGTGCGGCTCCGTCTGCAGCGTCCTCTAGCAGTGACGCTCAGGTTAGAGAGCGCGGTGACGTAGTCAGTGCGCGCCCTCTGCTGAACGTCAGTGCTGGAGACGGAGCCGCACGAGGAGCAGGTAAATATTGAAAGCGCCGGCGTCCTGAGCAAGAGAGGTGAGTATGTGATTTTTTTTTTTTATTGCAGCACCAGCAGCAGCAGCATTCTATATGGCACAGCTTTATATATGGAGCATCTATGGGGCAATAATCAACGGTGCAGAGCATTCTATATGGGGCACAGCATTATATATGGAGCACCTATGGGGCCATAATCAACGGCGCAGAGCATTCTATATGGGGCACAGCATTATATATGGAGCACCTATGGGGCCATAATCAACGGTGCAGAGCATTCTATATGGGGCACAGCATTATATATGGAGCACCTATGGGGCCATAATCAACGGTGCAGAGCATTATATATGGGGCACAGCTTTATAAGGAGCATCTATGGGGTCATAATCAACGGTGCAGAACATTATATATGGGGCACAGCTTTATAAGGAGCATCTATGGGGCCATAATCAATGGTGCAGAACATTATATATAGGGCACAGCTTTATAAGGAGCATCTATGGGGCCATAATCAACGGTGCAGAGCAATATATATATGGCACAGCTTTCTATGGAGCCATAATGAACGGTATAGAGCATTCCACATGGCACAGCTTTATGTGGAGCATCTATGGGGCCATAATGAACGGTGCAGAGCAATCTATACAGCACAGTTGTATATGGAGCATCTATGGGGAAATAATGAACGGTATGGAGCATCTATTTTTATTTTTGAAATTTACCAGTAGCTGCTGCATTTCCTACCCTAGGCTTATACTCGAGTCAATAAGTTTTCCCAGTTTTTTGTGGCAAAATTAGGGGGGTCGGCTTATACTCGGGTCGGCTTATACTCGAGTATATATGGTACCCTTTAATTTTAGGGTAAATAAGACAAATGTTTGACAATTGCTTAAAGTATTATGTTATTGTATTAAAAAAGGTATAAATTGTAATAAATGGTAACATTTTTTCAAAATCTAAATTTTGTGAATTTTGTCGACAAGTATAATTGTTTGTAACAAATTAGAAACATAAAAGATAAAGAAAAAGGTGTTGTCTTTCTTTCAGGTAGCTGATGAATCTGTTTTGAAGCACGTATTATAATGTCATTTGAGAATGTGAACAATCATGTAGGCATTGACGGATTAATTCACAACATGCTGCTTATACCCTAGAACATATGCCTAATGGATTTATAGACTTTCTGTATTCTTTCCGTTAGAAAGGCCAAGGTAATTTGGCACTTTGATACAAGGAAGATATAGTGTTATGGTTTTGTTTCTTCATCTTGCTATTCGGTAGCATGGGAAGATGCAAACTTCATGTTAATTTGTTTGTAAATGTGTTAAATTCTTCTTATTCTGTAAATTTTTAGATATTTTTTATTTGAGGACGTCCATCTTTATTGACCACCGCTATTTATAAGCTGTTAGATTTGAACAAGCAAATGAATTATGGAAACATTTTGGAACAAAAAAAAACCAGACTTTAGTATATATTTTCTGGGGTACTTAAGATTGGGCTAGGAAATAAGTACACAAAACACTCGGAATCGGATTCATCAAGATGGCACTTTTGTACTCCAGTATTGATGAAGAATGCTCTTGAGTAAGATGCGCCCAATTTATTACAAGGCATGCATCTCTTAAAAAATTTGGCATGCATAACTGCGATTTGCCATCGCCAGAAATGTACTCCGCCAGTGAATTTTTGTCATACCTCTTATGCCCAAATGATGATGAATTTGTTGGCGTTGCTCGACTATACCCCATTCCACTGAAGCTCAGTGTCTGCAAATTGAGAATCTGGTTTGGCTTGTAACAAGTTTCGTTAAAGGGTCGATATTGGCTTCTAGGATTGCTACTACCTATAGGTACAGTTTTAGTCCTCTTCCTCTCCGAAGAGACAATTAACCATTTAATTAAGTGTCACAACAGTTAACTTACCTTTCAGTTTATGCCATTGAACATATTCACAAATATATACGCGGAGGTGATAAAGAAAAAACGCTAAGACACAGGGAAGCATTCTGGATATATTTCCTTAACACACAGGTTCCTGCAGGACTGAATGTAAAACGGGAAATCATGTTACATTATTGATTCAATCAAATACTGAATCTATATACAGTACGTGTTATCTATTTTCATATTTTCTGCACAACAATGCCTCTCATTTTATTAAAGATGACCTTTTATTGGATTTTGTTGGACCTGGATTTTCCTACCTTCATCCCTGCATCACCTCCGTATCTGGCAGAGACGGAATCCTGGGCTCCACGTATGGACCATGTGATGTTTTTCATTAAGTTGAGTGGAATTCACTACATTTTCTAGTACGCAGCTTACAAACAGAATGCATCTTCACCAGAAATTTAGAACTGTTACTACAGTCAGTGACATCAGTGTCGTAAATTTTATTGAATTATGCGTGTGGGCTTTATCTTCTCCCAAACTGGAGGAAAAAAACAGCAAAAGTTGCAAAATTTTTGTGCAACTCAAATTTGCCCCCCAAAATTGTGACATTTGATGGTATTGCTTTTCTTCAGAATTGTTGCATAAAGTCTTGCATAAATCTGGTCCAATGTCTAGTATCGCAACTCTTAACTATAATATATACAATATAATACATACATTCAGGCCCAATTTCAAGTATCATAGCTCATACCTATAGTATATCAAATATAATCCCAAAATTAATGCAATTTTACTTATAAATTAACCAGACATTATAGAAGCTTTGCCATCAACGCCTTTATCCTATCAATATATTGCAGTCAACATGTTATACAGCACAGTGTACTTACAATTGCTCATTTTGCCTTTCTACCCAGCTAATTCTTCTCTTTTCTCTGTTCTATGTAGAAACAGGAAGTCTCTTTTCCCTGCATTTATTACTCCCCTCTTCAACTCCTGACCCTGCTGCTCCTTCTCACCCTGCTAGGGACTTTTGCAGTGATGACTCATGCAGGGAAAATTGACCTCCTGTTTCTACCTAGAGCTTAGAAGGATTCAGTTTGTCAGTTTTTAATCACATGATGTCATAGACCTAATGTAAAAGAGAAGAATTATCTGGGTGGAAAGGCAAAATGAGCAATTGTAAGTACACAGTGCTTTATAATAGAATGGCTACAATATAATAAGACTATGGAAGTGCTTGAAGACGTAAGAAATGTGAAGATTGTTCCAGATAGCCATGATGAAGATCTTTTAGATTGAAACGCGTTGCTATTAGCAGATTTTTGTCGCTGTTCACATTCCCTTTTGTGCAGGGATGATTTTTAAGGATATGGATCAATAAAGGACTTTTAATCGAAAAGGAGCTGGAACAATCTTCACATTTCTTACGTCTTCAAGCTGTTGCTACGTCTGGGTCAGGACGGGTTCACGTGCTCCTGTGGTCTGTTGGTGAGCTGACTGGGCCCTTGGCCCCTGTATTTTTCTATTGATATATTATGGAAGTGCTTCTTTGACACATGGAAACCATCAACTTTATGAATTGGATTAACATCAATAAGAATGGAAACATTAATTTATTAAGTAGCTTGCAAATAAGTCCATTTTACCCCCAAATTACAGTTTTTCCTTTATTCGTACATTTTGTTGTGTTCATTCTGGTTCTCAAAAAGTTCTCCATCGACGTCTACCAGGTGAGTGCCTTTTGTCTTTTCATCCCCGTGCTGTAAAGCTTCTCTTAAGCGCATCCAAAAAACTCTTCTCTCCACATATCCATCCACCCACTTCAAGTAAGTGTTCTTGCGAAGATATTTGTTTAGTCCAAGCATATGTTTAAGATGAGCCATATTAACTGCCTCCAGGAGAATAACGATGATTCCACATTGGCTTTCCAAGAACTGCCAGGACATGACCATCTCAAATTCAAAGCTGCACCATTTGCTCTCAATAAAGTTTTGAGACAGGATAATTAAAGCTTTTCTGCTTCTACGAATTCCTTCATTCACGATATTGGTAGTAATGGGCATGCCTGGTATAAAATCTCGGTAATGCAGGCATAATTGAAAGTGTGGATTATTGTCTTCTAATTTGGGAACTAATTGTTCTTTTACCCATTCTTCATCTAAGCTGGAATGGATAACAAATGCATCATATTCCTTTTCAGAATTTTCATTTTTATCAGTTCGTAATAAATAGCAAAGGTAAAAGTACTTTTGTTTATAACAACAAAATATACCCCCAGCAATGGCTATTATCATTGCAAAAATCGCCAAACCTACAAAAATAATCAAATCACAGTTTAAGTTCACTTCACTAAGCTGTGTACCCTTTAGATCTTCTGGTGTACTACATTTAAGATTTTCACTGAATTTCAGTCCTCTGCTGCTTTGCTCATGGACCCACAGGAGAAATGTTTTCTGGTGACAAGAACAGACATATGGATTATGTGATAGGTCCACGTTTTTCAATTTTTTGGATAGAAATTCAGTGGTTTCCTCAGAGAAACTCTGGAAACTGTTGGAACTCACATTTAACATTGTAAGTCCTATTAACGGACTTAGCATCGGTGGTTGGAGTTCAAGTAGGTTGTTCTTACTGAGGTCCAATGTTTGTAGAAATATAAGACTAGCAAATGTTTCAACGGGAATATTCTTCAGTCCACAAGATGACACATCCAGTAAGCGGAGCTCAGTCAAGTTTGCAAATACAGAAGCCAGGATATTAGTATCGAAGGTAGTATGGGCAACTTTAACCACTTCTACACTCTTCAGGCCACAAAAAGAGCACTGAATAGAAAAATGGCATGATGTGTATGACAGATCAAGGTAAACTAGTCTTTCCATAAGATAAAATATTGGATATGAGCCTACGTTGGCCAACTGTGTGTGACTGAGATCCAGTACATGGAGATGAGACATGTTTAGGAATAAACTGCTCAGGAATATCTTAGGATTGTAACTAAGGTTTAGGTGTTTCAGAAAAGGTACCCCATCATAAATCAAAGCACAACAAGGGTCAATATTTAGTTTATTCCCGCTCAAGTCCAATAATTCAAGGTTAGGGGCTTCTATTGTGTCTGTGAAGTAGGAAAGTTGTTCATTTTGTGTTATCCGAATCTCTTTCAGTTTTTCGAGCTTTGAGATGACTCCCAAGGGCATTTTACAGAGCAGACTTTTTTTTACTTCAATCTTTTGAAGGTTGGAGGCTACAGATTTAAAGTACAAAAAATGCAAGTCTGTATTTATCACACGAAGAGACGTGATGTTTAGAAAGCATTCGCAGAAGATATTTTCTTTTGAAAAGTGCATACCACTTATTGCCAATTCCTTAATTTTCATTCCGCATAATTCTTCGAAATGTTCACTTTTTACCGAAATCTTTGTTAAAGAGTTTCTGTAATGGCCAATCACTACAGTCTCAACATGAAGTCCATACATGGCATTAAAGCTCCTTTTCATAATATCCCCATTAGAAAAGCAGCCTTTTAAATGTAATGTACGTAAAGAAATTAATGTAAAGGCACCAGGATCAATGTGGTCTATATGGTTCTGCGATAATATGAGTGAAAAATTGGAAACATTTACATTCCGTAGGTTCTCTAGGTCATTTTCTTTTATGTCAATAATCTGATTTGCACGGAGGTCCAGAACGTGAAGGGAAGACACATAAAAGGGCAGGTACAAACTCTTCAGCAAATTCTTGGCAACATTCAGCTCCTTTAGCGAGATAAGTTGAGCCACAGGAAGCTTTGATAGTGACATAAGAGATGTTTCAACAACAACAAGTCGATGTAAGGAATCAAGGCCTGAAAACATTAATGGAGGCCAAAATCGTATTGGGTTTCCAGTGAGGATTAAGGTATGCAAATTCTCAAGGCCAACGAAAGCATGATCTTCAATAGAGGCTATACTGCACCTATGAAGATGGATACGAAAGGGATTAAAGCTATATTACAAAGGTATATAGGCACAAAAACAGTTACATTTACAAGCCACTTTGGAGGATTTGGTGGAATACTCACCCTGTAAGGTCTAGAAGTTCAAGTTTAGACATCTGGAAGAAGTTCTTTTTGCGAAGACTCCTGAGTGGGTTAAAACTAAGGTCTAGTCTTATAGCATGTGTAGGCAAATCCTGGGGCACCGTAGAGAAGTTGCAATTACAGCAGTTCAATGACACTAGAGGAAGTTCCTAGAGTGAATTAAAAAAAATGTTCTTTTTAAATTAGATTGCATTATGATCACTCAATTATTTGTAGTGAAGACTTAAAGGGATCTTCTCATTTAGCATGTTAAAGGCTGTGACAGGGTCTCTAGCACAGTTCATGAATAGATATGTGTCACTGTGCAGTCTGATATCAGTGATGTAAAACCAGAATAGTTTTCCTCCAGCACACTACATGCTAAGAGGGTTAATTTAAAGTTGTATACATGGGCTGGTTTTGTGGGCACCCATAGAGTAAGAGGGAGGGTGCTCACCATATCTCCACTTGCAGAGCCGACACCGGTATTTGTACGAACAGGACCTGCGGTGATGTCACAGTCATGTGATCATCACATGGGTTTGTTAAATACCTGGACATGAGAGTCAGTTTGTGTTGTGACTTGGGAGAGGAAGGACTCCCACATGGCTCCAGGAGGAGCTGAGGACAGTGTGTCGTGTCTGCGGGTGAAAACCTGCAGAGAAAAGACCCCTCACAAGGCATATCCACTAATGAGACCTGCATTTGTCTCCAGAATGGGGCACCATCACGAGCTACTTTCAGTGGAGGGGTGGTTGGAATTGGAATTCCCTTAAAGATGAATGGGAATTTTGACCACCTCTCCACCATTACTGGCCTGTTGTCTAGATAGACATGGCCTCATTGGCAGGATCTGCATTTACTATACATTTATAGAATATATTGAAGCTATTAGAGTTGGTGCAAATTGATTTGCAGAAACAGGTCCATCAGCAGAATCTACAGGATTCTTCTTTTGATTCGTCGGCCTGGCTGAACTTCTAACGTAATGCTTCAGGCCAGCCAGCTAGTTAATAGAAAAGCTGGGAGATAGGCCTCTCATTCAGTGATTACAGAATACTGACATGGCCGATTGGCCGGATACTGTAAATCTATTTGCACTGACTCTAGTCGCTATGCCATAAAAGACCAACCTTACTGTTATTAAAACAAAAATCCGGCCCTTATCTCAGTTCCCCATGCCTTACAAATACGAATTGCTAATATGATGCAGCATAAAACTGTGGTTACTAAAGGCAGAGGAGTTTTATTGTGATCCCCCTGGATAAAGCTCATTTAACAGTTATGCATGTATAAAACGCCAGCATAATAAAAACTGCTAAACATTGTATAATTAAACAAATTACACATCAAAGATAAATACAAGCATAATCACCCTGTGTTGCTACATACGTACAAGAGCTAAAGGTAGAATTTAATGTTGATTCATTTATGTGACATTTTGCACCCCAATTAATAGTGCCAGAAGAGTGGAACTTACTAATGATATCAGCAAATTGCACCCTATCAATTGTGGTAGCAAAATATTGCCCTTTTGCTTTTCTATAATGAGATGAAAAACATGTTCTGTTTTCAACAGGAAATCCTGTAAGACTTAATTAAGAACAAGTATGTTCTCAGCTCATCTTAGATATGGGGACACACAGTAATAGGTAAACAAAAGAATTCCCATAAAAACTGGCACAAAAATACAAGTTTCGATCTTAGCAGCTATGGATGAGCAAACCCGTGGATGTTTGGGTTGGCCCAGAATTTTTAAAAAGACTGGTTTGGCATCCGAACTTGACCCTGGAAACCAAACACAATATAAGTCAATGGGGACTCTAACTTTAATGCAGTAAAATGGTTGTAAAATGTCGGAGTAAGGACTAGGGGGCTGCAAATGGAAGAACAATGTTGTTTCCACATTTATTGCCCAGAAGCTGATAACAAATTTCACACGCAGAGCACATGCATTATCTATCTACCCAACCTCCTGATGATCCCTATGGCAAAACGCATAGAGGTTCTATGACATCTATCTTGATAAGTAGCCCTCTTGTTCATTTTATTGTCTATATCATCTTAATCTATGGGTCATTCGAATAACTGATGATGGTGAAAGTTGATGCTGTTCTATTTTGGTTGAAGCACCTTTTATAAGTGTTTAATCTGGCCTGTGTATCATAAGGGTCTCTTAGGGCTAGCCGCCGTGATGCGGGGGCGCCATATCAGCTGACAAGTAGGGTGCCAACCTCCGCTGACAGCCATGGAACAGCGGAGGTACAGATTAGAGAGGGGTTACTTATCTTATTCATTTTTGCTGTGCATCATTTTTATCAGGCATGGTAATTCACTATTTTCCCTGACCTGATTTATATATACAGGTGCACTGCCTTTCTTTCTGACCTGTTCTATTGTGTACAATCCTCATATGTTGTGAAAGTGCATCAGCTGGCACTTATCGATAGGGCATAATAGGACAGTAGGGTCAGTAGTCGGTGAGCGGGGCGCCATTCTTGTGTGCGTTGTCAAAGGGTGCCAACCTCCACAGCCGGGCAGGCACACAGTTCAGGGTTCATCTTGAGGGTGGATGTAGTGTGCATATTTTTAGTGTGGTGTTTGTAATTGTTGTTTGTCCCTTTTTAGAGTTATATATTAAAAGTTTTATTTTTTTATCTTCTTATTATTGGGGAATATTCATGTTAGCTTATATTTATTTACCCCTTATACCTAGTTTGATTACTTCTGCAGAGTATATTTCCACATTTCAATAAAAAAGCTGATCAAATACTTCACACCCAGACGATGGCCCAGAGTACCCCCACAAGCAAGGTTGCAGAGTACACAGAGCGGCTTAAAGGTACAGTACTCCCACAGATATTGGTTAAATAATCAGGTATGGGCCAAAGAATACACACAGCGGCTTTTGGCACAGTACCATTACACACAGGGTTGCATAAGAGAAAAATAATATGTCCAGACGCACTTCACTCCCACCATCACAGTTACAGATTATAAAAACCTTGGGTTAGGAATGGCATTGTCACAGACACAGGTGCAGAGCACACAGAGAGTGGCTTTTCAAAACAGCACAGATGCAAAACCTAACACTGTCAATCACTACAGCTGCATCCTGTCCTTACGTTAAACAGAAGAAAAATAAAAAATAATAATCTTAAACCGGGAAGAACAGGTCCAAGTGGTGGTATAGGTAGAAGATGCTGCACAGCACCGCAGCTCATTGGTTAGCACTGAAGCTTTGCAGCATTGGGCTCCTGGGTTCAAATCCAACCAAGGACAACATCTGCAAGGTGTTTGTGTATTTTTCCCTTGTTTGTGTAGGTTTCATCCAGGTAATCTGATTTCCTCCCAAACTCCAAAGACAAACTGTTTGGCATGAGCTCGCTTGACATGCCTTGGAGGTTTTGTCACGCCCAGAAGCCAGCGTTCCTTTAGAATGTGTTTTCTGCACTGCTGGTAGTGCCCTGATGGATTAGCGCATCCAGCTGTCCTCTCAAAGTGTAGACCACCTAACTTTCATCAAAATGAGCAATCCAAAGATTTTTGCACCCCAGTTACAGATTGGGCAGACTAGGCAATGGTGTCATATTTAGTGTCATGTATTCATCTCACATTATTGCAGTCTTTGCCATCTTTTTGTTGTCTTCTGTGCCTGATGTTGCTACTGCTGCTGATGTTACAATTTGTTTTAAATGTGGAGACTCAAAGTTGGATCTCCATCCGGTGGGTTGCCTGTGTAAGTAGGGCTCCCAGATAGACAGGCCTGAACCCACTTTCAGTGAATTACATTTCTTACTTTCCTTACATTTTTCTACCAACAGTACTGTATGAAACTAATGTTTGTGCCATCTGAGTCTGGCTGGAATTTGAAAAAAAATGAAGGTGTTGCATGAGGTGTCAGGGTTCTTATCTAAGAAGGCTAACACTGCTCTGTTAACCACCAGGTCCTCATTGAAACTTCAATTCCAAGCTGTAAATGCTGGACCAGGCCCTGGTGCCATTTGCAAATTTCTACTGTGTGTCAATTGATGCCACTTTTCATGGTGTCTGCCCCTAATTCTGTTTGGGAAGTTATTTGCCACCCCTTAAGATGTTGTCTATGCATTTGGCTTTTGCTTCCTATTGAATCTAATGGGGTTCAGATACATTCGATGAACCGTTTGGCGGACATCAGTCCGTGCGGCGAATTGAATCTGAACCGAAACGAACTTTGAAAGGTTCGCTCATCTCTATTGTTCTTTAAAATGGCAGAAAAAGGAGACTGCATAATATTTCTATTTTGTTGCACCCTGTTTTAAATCTTACTAACTTCGTGAGAAAATTATATGTCAAGGTAAGTGGTATAACATCTTTATACCTATCCCAGAGTGTCTATCAGCCGTATGCTCCTTATTCTCATCACGCTTCCTAAAGCTTAATGTGGACAAAACTGAACTCATCATCCTTCATTCATCTCAACTAACCCCCCTACTAGATCTGTCTATCACAATAAATTACACCACGCTCTCCGCAACACAGAAAGTCTAATGCCTTTGAGTAACCCTCAATTCTGCCCTGTTTATCAAAAAGCATATGCAAGCTCTTGCCACCTCCTGCTGCCTCCAACTCAAAAATATTTGCAGAATATGTCTTCCCCAACCCTCAATTTAGTAAAAAGTTAGAGCCCTCATCATCTCCTGCCTCAACTACTACAATATCCTCATCTGTGGCCTCCCTACTAGCACCTCTCTTGTCTATCCTTAACTCTGCTGGCCAACTAATCCACCTCTCCCCACAATACTCCTCCACAAATCCCTTTTCTGGCTCAAAATTCCCCAACGTCTTCAGTTCAATCAGCTAACACTGCAGTCCATAATCTGTCTCCTCCGCATGTCTTCGTACTAATCACTCACCCAATGGCTTCCAAGTCTTTTCTGAGTATGCTCTATTGCTGGGTGATGGTGAAATTGCCTACTGCTAGCTAGTAAGAGCAGTGTGTTGGTCACACTTGATGCCTTGCACCCTTGAGGGCCGAGTAAACTCTTCACGCTCCTCCCAATCCTGGCAAGGGGGAACTTTAGCAGGGTCCTTCCTAGTTGGCGAGCAGCACGGCGGCTGATGACCAGACTCGCTAACAGAAGAAAGGGCAAACACACCAGAGCCAAAAAATTACAGTCCAACTGCATAAATTAAGGTGAACAATAATAAATGAAGCACAGGCACCAAAGCATGAACCTCCTCAGAAGCACAGCAACATTGACATTAACCACCCACCAGAACTGAGAATAAGCAACAACAAAAGGAGGAAATAGCGGGTTTAAATCTGCCTCCCAGCAGTCACCTGACCACGCTGGGGCAATGCCCAATCTTCACTTCGACCACAGAGACACCGGAGGAGGAGAGAGAAGACTGGAGGGAACCTCAATTCCTGACAGTATCCCTCTTTTGAGGAGAGACCTCCAGACTCTTTTGGTTTGCCAGGAAACTTGGCATGAAATTTGGCAATCAACTCATTGGCATGAATGCATCCCGTGGGACCACAATCTCTCTTCCGGTCCATACCCCTTTCAAACATTAAATGGAATTCCGTATTTTTCTGGAATCAACAATCTGTTCGACCTCATACTTCTCCTGACTATCCACGAGGACAGGGCCCAAGGAGGGATGAGCGACCACCGGTCTCTGAACTTTCTTTAGTAGGGGCCAATGAAAGACATTGGGGACCCTAACAGCAGAGGTGAGTTAACCCTAAAAGCAACCGGATTAACTTCCTCCAGAATAGGAAAAGGTGTAATAAACCAAGGGCCTAACTTAGAGCAAGGTAACTTCAGTTTAAGGTTTTTAGTGGACACCTACATCAGATCCCCAACCACCAACTGCTCTCCTTAAGACAGAAGTTGATCAGTTGCAACCTTCTGCCTGGAGGACGCCTTCTGAAGCTGCCATAGAATCCCCTCCCAAACCACCTTCAGCCTAATAGTAGTTTCATAGACTCCAGGAATTTCTTCCCACCCCTGAGGAAAGCAGGAGACCTGGGATGGAGATAAAAGTTACAAAAGAAAGAAGACATACCCAATGACTCATGATGTCTAATATTAAAGGAAAACTTTGCCAAAAGTAAATAGTCCCCCATTCAATCTGGTTATGAGAACAAAAGCACCTAAGGTACGTTTACAGTGACTGGTTCCTTTCTGAAAGACCATTAGACTGGGGATCGCATGCAGAAAAAAATGTCAATTTTGTCCCAATACTGCCACAGAAAGCCTTCCAGAACCTACAGATAAACTGTGAACCTCAGACACTATATTGACCGGGACACCATGTAACCTGAACACATTATCAATAAACACGTTTATCATCTTGTGAGAGTAAGGCAAACATGTCAGAGGGATAAGGTGACACTGGCGGGAGAAACGGTCAACGATAACTCAGATAACAGTCATCCCATCAGAGGCAAGTAGATCTATGATAAAATCCATTGAGATGTTCTACCAGGGTCAGTCCGGAATAGGAAGTGGGAGGAGTTTACAAACCTAAGCGGACCATGGCACCTTACTCCTGGCGCACACCTCACAGAACTGAACAAATGCCTTCACATCCTGATCCAAGGAGGGCCTCTTTTCACCAAGTGCATGGTACCCTTGACCCCAGCCAGGACAGAATTATGACAGTCCTGGATAATACGGAGCCTAAGGTTAACAGGCTCAAACAACTTATTCTGCGGGGTATCAGTAGGATCCAGTGCTATGACTTAACAATCTTCCATTCTACTTTGTTTGTGGCGACTAGGGTTGAGCGACCTTTACTTTTATAGGATCGGGTCGGGTTTCACGAAACTCGACTTTTTCAAAAGTCGGGTTGAGTGAAATCGGCCGATCCTATAAAAAAAGTCGGGGTCAGGGTCGGCCGAAACCCGAAACCCAATGCAGTGCATTGGGTTTCCATGGTTCCCAGGGTCTGAAGGAGCGGAAACTCTCCTTCAGGCCCTGCGATCCATATTTTAGTGTAAAATAAAGAATTAAAATAAAAAATATCGCAATACTTACCCTCTGACGCGCCCTGGTACTAACCGGAACCTTCCTCCTTCGAATCAGCGCTTCCAGGACCTTGCGGTGACGTCGCGGTGACGTCGCGGCTTGTGATTGGTCGCGCGGCCGCCCATGTGACCGCTCGCGCGACCAATCAGAAGCCGTGACGTCACCTTGACGTCACCGAAGGTCCTGCAAGCGCTGATTCTTAGGAAGGAAGGCTGCCGGAAAGAAGCTGGGCGCGTCCGAGGGTGAGTATATTCCTATTAGGTATATACTCACCCTCGGATGCGCCCTGCTTCTTTCCGACAGCCTTCCTTCCTAAGAATCAGCGCTTGAAGGACCTTCGGTGACGTCACGGCTTTTGATTGGTCGCGCGAGCGGTCACATGGGCGGCCGCGTGACCAATCACAAGCCGCAACGTCACCGCGACGTCACCGCAAGGTCCTGGAAGCGCTGATTCGAAGGAGGAAGGTTCCAGGTTAGTACCAGGGCGCGTCAGAGGGTAAGTATTGCGATATTTTTTATTTCAATTCTTTATTTTACACTTAAATCTGAATTCCGATACCAATTGCCGATATCTTAAACATATCGGGAATCGGTATCGGAATTCCGATTCCAGATTCAAAAGATCGCCAACTTCATGGCCGACCCCACACAGGGGTCGGGTCGGGTTTCATGAAACCCGACCTTGCCAAAAGTCGGCGACTTTTGAAAAATTTCGACCCGTTTCACTCAACCCTAGTGGCGACCACCAGGGGATAACATAGGTGATTGACCTCTTCCTGCTGAACAGGGTATAAACTACAGGAGACAGCATCCACATGGGTGTTTTTAGACCCAGGAATGTAGGTAATAGAAAAATGAAATTGTGAAAAAACGAGACTCATCTAGCCCGTCTGGGATTAAGCCTTTTGGTAGTTTCCAAATAGATAAAACTTTTATGGTTAGTGAGCTCTACAAGCGGATGTCTAGCTCCCTCAAAGAAGTGCCTCAACTCCTCAAGAGCCCATTTAATGGCCAACAATTCCCAACATCATAATTTAACTCCGTGGGGGAAAATGTATTAGAAAAAAAACACAGGGCCGAAGTTGAGTAAGAGTAGCATATCCCTGAGACAACACCGCCCCACGTCGACCTCAGATGCATCCACCTCCACCACAAATGGTTTATCAAGGTCCGGATGGACCAGAACTGTGGCAGAGGCAAACGCCTCCTTGAGGCTAGAAAATGCACATTCAGACTCAACCCCTCACCCAGGTACATCGGCCTCCTTGCGAGTAGAGTCGATGATGGGTTTGAACATTTTGGAAAATCCCATGATGAACCTTATTTTGTAGTTGGAAACCCCCCAAAAACACTTAAGAGTCTTGAGGTTCTTGGGCTGCACCCAGTTTCATATGAACTGTACCTTAGCAGGGTCCATACGGAAACCAATGGAGGACCAAATTACCAAAAGAAATCCAATCTCCTCCAGCTTAACGCCTTTCTGATATTTGTTATAATAATACGTCCCTGTGCCCTGGGCCTATTTGACCAGGGACGGATTATTACGTCTTCGCGATCGCCCTGCGCACACTGGCTGTGTGTGGGCAATCACAGATGGGTGTCAGCTGATTCTGACAGCTGATACTTGGCCTTAAGTGCCAGAAGCAGTCCCCCACTCCCAGCTCCCAGCACTTTATCCCCTAAATGCTGCGATCAAACACGATCACAGAATTCCAGGAGCCAGCAGAGGGATGACAGCCCCTCTCTCTGCCTTTGGATCAGAGCCCCCACAGTGTGACGTGGGGTCCCGATCGTTACCATGGTGATCTCATGTCGTCATGACAACATCTGGGTGACCAGATCTAAGAAAATTGCTGATCATGCGCAGTGCAGAGCTGACAGCTTGTACAGCATAAGGATGCTGCTACATCCCCATGCTGTACAAGCAATCAGACTGTAAAAAAAATGATAGTCCCATAGTGGGACAAAGTAAAAAAAAGTAAAACTTTTTTTTAAATAATTGTAAAAATATTTTTAAACAAAAATCAAACATAACATTAAAAATTAAAAAGATATGGTATCTATAAATAAATATTGATATGAAAAAAAAATATAAACAATAAAAATACACATATCCGCAAGGAACCTAGCAATAAAACTGTCCCACTAGATAACCCTTTAGTGTACCCCATAAAAAAACAAGGCAAAAAACAATGCCTTATCATCATACCACTGAACAAAAAGTGTAATAAAACGTAAGTAAAAAGTAAAATAAACATGGTACCACTGAAAACGTCATCTTGTCCCGCAAAAAAACAAAGCACCATACAGCTCCATCAGCGGAAAAATAAAAAAAGTTATAGATCTCTTAATAAAGTAATGTGAAAATAGCTATTTTTTCTATAAAATAGTTTTTAATGTGTAAAAACTCCAAAACATAAAAAAATTATATAAATGAGGTATCACTGTAACCATACTGACCTGAAGAATAAAACTGCTTTATCAATTTTACCACACACAAAATGGCATAACCCCCCCCCCCCCCCCCAAAGAAACCCACAAATTCCTGAATTGCTGGTTTTTGTTCATTCTGCCTCCTAAAGATCGGAAAAAAATAAATAAAATCAATTCTTCATATGGTGTTGATTTTTTCATTCTGCCTCCCAAAGATCGCAGTGAGGCTCGGTGTACCTTTACTCTGCGCTCTGCGCTGAGCACTTACATTGGGGTTTCCATGTAAATCTCTGAAATACATGATTCAGACAGAATCTCTGCTGGAAGATTCCCCAATAATGAGGCAGATCGGGGCACTGTGGACGCCATAGGACCAGTGAACCGGCGGTGTCCGGCTTTTTATGATTGCATAAAAGTGCCGTCGGCCACAGTTTTGTGCACTTCTGAAAAGAAGGACACCACTGAAGAGAGGCCAGATGGAGTCCAGAGTAAATCTGCTGCCTCTTTATAGTGAATGGATCCCCCGGGAGTTTCATGTGAATCACGTCACTCAGAGATTTAGATGGAAACCACAAAGTAAGTGCTCAGGGTAGAGCGCCGGATAAATGTGATCCCAAACGTTATGTAAAAGATTCCCAATAAAATCTTCACTTCAATCCACAAAAAAGCAAGCCCTCATTCAGGTCCACCATCTGTTAACGAAAATATTGGGAGCTTCCATGTTACTGGTAGCATACAGTTTGTGGAAAAGTGAAATGGCTCCTCACTCGCCAAAAGAAATTAAGCAAATTCTCTGCTCCCAAATCCACATGCCCCCTTCTCTTCTGAGCCCCACAGTGTACCTAAACCGCATATAGCATCCACGGTTGGGATTTCTGAAGTGATGAGAGCCTGCCCAACTTAAGGGTGCATGCTTCCAGAAGCACAGGCTGGGTATAATGTATTGGTGACTGCATTGTGCTGGTCACTACAGGGTGTTGGTCACTCACTACAACGGCAGTTTGCAATTTTCACTCGGCATTAGTGATGAGCGAGTATACTCGTTGCTCAGGTTTTCCTGAGCACGCTCGGGTGGTCTCCGAGTATTTGTTACTGCTTGGAGATTTAGTTTTCCTTGCCGCAGCTGGATGATTTGCGGCTACTAGACAGCTTGATTACATGTGGGGATTCCCTAGCAACCAGGCAACCCCCACATGTACTCAGGCTGGCTAATAGCTGTAAATCATCCAGCTGCGGCAAATAAAACTAAATCTCTGAGCAGTCATAAATACTTGGAGACCACCCGAGCAACGAGTATACTCACTCATCACTACTCGGCATCATTCATTGCTGCTTGTTTCTGGAAAATATTCATTGAATCAAAATCTTCACTACACCTGTAGATAAGTTCCCCAAGGTGTACAGTTTCCAAAATGGGGTCACTTGAGTGGAGTTTCTGCTCATCTAGCAATTAGGGGCTGTGTATATAGAAACTGTTCTAGAAAAATCTGAGCTCCAGGTGTCAAATAGCGCTCCGTTTCTCCCGAGTCTCTCCTTATGGCTAAGCAGTACTATACAGACACATATGGGGTATTGCCACATTCTCTAGAAATTGTGGGACAAATTGTGGTGGCAATTTTACCCACTTCTTGTGTGAAAATGTAAAATCTGGGGCTAAAACAAAATTTTGATGGTAAAAATGTAGTTATTTTTTCTTCACTGCCCAATGGTATAGAATTCTATGACACACCCATGGTATCAATATGAACACTGCACTCCTAGTTTAATTCATTGAGAGTTGTAGTTTGTAAAATGGGTCCACCTATGTGGGGTTCTGCTGTTCTGACACCTCATGAGCTCTCCCAGTTGGTCATGGCACCTGCAACCCATAACAGTAAAATCTGGTGCTCCTTGCCTTCTGAGCTTTGCACCGTGCCTGAAAAATATTTGCTGATTACATGTAGGGTATTGGCGCACTCAGGAAAAAATGAACCTCAGTTTGTTGTAAAACAAAAATCCTATCAGCCCTTAGAAAAATTGAAAATTTGCAGTTTATCCCCTTTCTGCCATTTGATGTACTATTCCGTCCATGTGGGGTGGGCCCTAATTCCCAAGGACAGAATAGTACGTCCAGCGCAATCGGCCGCGCTCACGGGGGGAGCGCGACCGATCGCGGCCGAGTGTCTGCCTATCGCAGCTGACATCCGGCACTATGTGCCAGGAGCCGTCACGGACTGCCCCCGGCACATTAACCCCCGGCACACCACCATCAAACATGATCGCGATGTGCTGGCGGTACAGGGAAGCTTCCCGCAGGGAGGGGGCTCCCTGCGGGCTTCCCTGAGCCCCCTGCAGCAACGCGATGTGATCGCGTTGCTGCGAGGGTCTCCTACCTCCTTCCTCGCTGCAAGCCCCGGATCCAAGATGGCCTGCAGGGAGGAAGGTGGCTTCACAGTGGAAAAACATTTCCACACGTGTAAAAAAAAAAAAAAATCCTAAATAATGAAAAAAAAAATATATATATTATTCCCATAAATTCATTTCTTTATCTAAATAAAAAAAAACAAACAATGAAAGTACACATATTTAGTATCACCGCGTCCGTAACGACCCCACCTATAAAACTATATCACTAGTTAACCCCTTCAGTAAACACCGTAAGAAAAAAAAAAAAACGAGGCAAAAAACAACGCTTTATTATCATACCACCGAACAAAAAGTGGAATAACACGCGATCAAAAAGACAAATATAAATAAACATGGTACCACTGAAAGTGTCATCTTGTCCCACAAAAAACAAGCCGCCATACAGCATCATCAGCAAAAATTAAAAAAGTTATAGTCCTCAGAATAAAGCGATGCAAAAATAATTATTTTTTCTATAAAATAGTTCTTATCGTATAAAAGCACCAAAACATAAAAAAATGATATAAATGAGGTGTCGCTGTAATCGTACTGACCCGAAGAATAAAAATGATTTATCAATTTTACCAAACGCGGAACAGTATAAACGCCTCCCCCAAAAGAAATTCATGAATAGCTGGTTTTTGGTCATTCTGCCTCACAAAAATCAGAATAAAAAGCGATCAAAAAATGTCACATGCCCGAAAATGTAACCAATAAAAACGTCAACGCGTCCCGCAAAAAACAAGACCTCACATGACTCTGTGGACCAAAATATGGAAAAATTATAGCTCTCAAAATGTGGTAACGCAAAAAATATTTTTTGCAATAAAAAGCGTCTTTTAGTGTGTGACGGCTGACAATCATAAAAATCCGCTAAAAAACCCGCTATAAAAGTAAATCAAACCACCCTTCATCACCCCCTTAGTTAGGGAAAAATTAAAAAATTTAAAAAATGTATTTATTTCCATTCTCCCATTAGGGTTAGGGTTAGGGCTAGGGTTAGGGCTAGGGTTAGGGCTAGGGTTAGGGTTAGGGTTAGGGCTAGGGTTAGGGTTAGGGTTAGGGCTAGGGTTAGGGCTAGGGTTAAGGCTACAGTTAGGGTTGGGGCTAAAGTTAGGGTTAGGGTGTAGATTACGGTTGGGAATAGGGTTGGGATTAGGGGTGTGTTAGGGCTAGCGGAACGCACCAAATAATAAGACAGATAGTGTATGGTGCGTTCGCAGCCCAGGGTCCACCGTGCAGAGATGGAACCTGCTGCTAAGTAATGACGGACTATATGGCGGTACTCATAAGTATACACACGTGGGTTAAACTTCACCCAGCGTGAAGGAAGCGATCCTGTTGCGTCACAGGATCGCGGTACCGCACATAGAAGGCGAGCAAGTAGTCAGCGAACTCAACCCCAACTAGGATTGAAGTCCGATTAGACCCTTGCTGGCACAACACCGCAACTGGGTGTGTAAGGAAGCTGAATAACAATATTAGGGCACAAGAGTGCATGCGGTGCCGCACTGACGAACGCCACTAACCACCCAGGCTTGGGTAAGGAAAGCACAGAGGAAGTGCACGGCGCCGTACTGGCGGTCACAGCAACTGGACGCTGTAACGTGTGATTAGTGCTGTAGGATAAGTCGGGCGCTAGATAGCAACCATACACCTTCCGCGAACAGACATTCAATAGGGAAGGGGTATCCAAGGATGACTTGCACTCACAACAAACACACGTAAGCAAATGTACAGTAGCGCATGGCCGTGCGGTCATGCGCAGTTTATATAGTTGCAGCACAGGAAGTGGCCACGGAAACTTTGCCCTTCCAAGACCTGCCAAAAGGACCAATGGAATGTGCTGCAGAGCCTGAGCACATGACCCTCGATCTCCAATGGGAGATCTTGCCCTGGGCATGCTCAGTGTGTGCAGACAAGGACTTAGTCCCAGAGAAGTCCGCTCGCTGCTGACCAGCACTGGGTTTAATGGCAGAAGCTGAAGAAGCAGCAGTAACTCTCTGTACAGAGTGAGACTGAGCAAGACGCTGGGACCGACGTCCCTGCTGAGCAGACTCCACTGCGGCTGGACAAGAATGGGAGACCGCAGCGGAGATGGCTCGAGATTCCCCCTGTGCAGAAGCGGGAACTCGAGACCTAACAGGGTGTGTCTGGGTGAGAGGTGTGGTTAGGGTTACCGTTGGGATTAGGGTTAGGGGTGTGTTTGGATTAGGGTTTCAGTTATAATTGGGGGGTTTCCACTGCTTAGGCACATCAGGGGCTCTCCAAACGCGACATGGCGTCCGATCTCAATTCCAGCCAATTCTGCGTTGAAAAAGTAAAACAGTGCTCCTTCCCTTCCGAGCTCTCCCGTGTGCACAAACAGGGGTTTACCCCAACATATGGGGTATCAGCGTACTCAGGACAAATTGGACAACAACTTTTGGGGTCCAATTTCTCCTGTTACCCTTGGGAAAATACAAAACTGGGGGCTAAAAAATAATTTTTGTGAGAAAAAAAAGGATTTTTTATTTTCACGGCTCTGCGTTATAAACTGTAGTGAAACACTTGGGGGTTCAAAGTTCTCACAACATATCTAGATAAGTTCCTTGTGGGGTCTAGTTTCCAATATGGGGTCACTTGTGTGGGGTTTCTACTGTTTAGGTACATTAGGGGCTCTGCAAACGCAATGTGACGCCTGCAGACCATTCCATCTAAGTCTGCATTCCAAATGGCGTTCCTTCCCTTCCGAGTCCTCCCATGCACCCAAACGGTGGTTCCCCCCCACATATGGGGTATCAGCGTACTCAGGACAAATTGGAAAAAAAGGTGCGGGGTCCAATTTCTCCTGTTACCCTCGGGAAAATACAAAACTAGGGGCTAAAATATGATTTTGGGGGGAAAAATGTTATTTTTTATTTTCATGGCTCTGCGTTATAAACTGTAGTGAAACACTTGGGGGTTCAAAGTTCTCACAACACATCTAGATAAGTTCCTTGGGGGGTCAAGTTTCCAATATGGGGTCACTTGTGGGGGGTTTCTACTGTTTAGGTACATGTGGGGCTCTGCAAACGCAATGTGACGCCTGCAGACCAATCCATCTAAGTCTGCATTCCAAATGATGCTCCTTCCCTTCCGAGCTCTGCCATGCGCTCAAACGGTTGTTCCCCCCCACATATCAGGTATCAGCGTACTCAGGACAAATTGGACACCAATATTTAGGGTCCAATTTCTCCTGTTACCCTTAGAAAAATACAAAACTGGGGGCTAAAAAATAATTTTTGTGGAAAAAAAAAATATTTTTTTATTTGCGCGGCTCTGCGTTATAAACTGTAGTGACACACTTGGGGGGGTCAAAGCTCTCACATCACATCTAGATGAGTTCCTTATGGGGTCTACTTTCCAAAATGGTGTCACTTGTGGGGGGTTTCTACTGTTTAGGTACATTAGGGGCTCTGCAAACGCAATGTGACGCCTGCAGACTATTCCATCTAAGTCTGCATTCCAAATGGCGCTCCTTCACTTCTGAGCCCTCCCATGTGCCCAAACGGTGGTTCCCCCCCCATATGGGGTATCAGCGCACTCAGGACAAATTGGACAACAACTTTTGGGGTCCAATTTCTCCTGTTACCCTTGGGAAAATACAAAAACTGGGGGCTAAAAAATAATTTTTGTGGGAAAAAATTTTTGTATTATTTTTACGGCTCTGCATTATAAACTTCTGTGAAGCCCTTGGTGGGTCAAAGTGCTCACCACACATCTAGATAAGTTCCTTAGGGGGTCTAATTTCCAAAATGGTGTCACTTGTGTGGGGTTTCAATGTTTAGGCACATCAGTGGCTCTCCAAACGCAACATGGTGTCCCATCTCAATTCCTGTCAATTTTGCATTGAAAAGTCAAACGGCGCTCTTTCCTTTCCGAGCTCTCCCATGCGCCCAAACAGTGGTTTACTCCCGCATATGGGGTATCAGCATACTCAGGACAAATTGTACAACAACGTTTGGTGTCCATTTTCTCCTGTTACCCTTGGTAAAATAAAACAAATTGGAGCTGAAGTACATTTTTTGAGAAAAAAAGTTAAATGTTCATTTTTATTTAAACATTCCAAAAATTCCTGTGAAACACCTGAAGGGTTAATAAACTTCTTGAATGTGGTTTTGAGCACCTTGAGGGGTGCAGTTTTTAGAATGGTGTCACACTTGGGTATTTTCTATCATATAGACCCCTCAAAATGATTTCAAATGAGATGTGGTCCCTAAAAAAAAATGGTGTTGTAAAAATGAGAAATTGCTGGTCAACTTTTAAGGCCGGCGTCACACTCGGCGTAAGACAATACGGTCCGTATATTACGGCCGTAATACGCAGAAAAGTCCCCAAAATAGTGGTCTGTAGCTCCTCCGTAGGCAGGGTGTGTCAGCGTATTTTGCCCATGGCATCCTCCGTATGTAATCCGTATGGCATCCGTACTGCGTGTTTTTCTCGCAGGCTTGCAAAACCAACATACGGATATACAAGGGATCCATGTGTAAAAAAAAATAAATAAAAACATATATATAATGACCTATATTTACCTTCATTTGCGGTGAGGCGCCCTCTGCTAGTTGTCCTCATAGGAACTCGAGCCTGGGAGCTTTCTAGGAAAGTTCCCACGCTCGAGGGACAACCAGCAGAGGGCGCCTCACCGCAAATGAAGGTAAATATAGGTCATTGACCTAGTTTACCTTCATTCCCCGGGGTTTTGCAGCCACGAGCACTGCTGCATTAGCAGAGCTCGTGGCTGTAAAATATTTTAACCCCTTCAGATGGATTTACAGTGTGGGACGTTACAGATCTTCGGAAGATAATAATAATAATAATAATAATTTTTATTTATATATCGCCAACATATTCCGCAGCGCTTTACAAGTTATAGAGGGGACTTGTACAGACAATAGACATTACAGCATAACAGAAATACAGTTCAAAACAGATACCAGGAGGAGTGAGGGCCCTGCTCGCAAGCTTACAAACTATGGGGAAAAGGGGAGACACGAGAGGTGGATGGTAACAATTGCTTTAGTTATTCGGACCAGCTATAGTGTAAGGCTCAGGTGTTCATGTAAAGCTGCATGAACCAGTATGTAGCAGTACAGACACAGAGGGCTAATACTGCATAAAGTGTATGAGAACATGATGCGAGGAACCTTTTTTTTTTTTTTTTTTTTATTTATTATAAATAGGCCACACAGGGATCGTTAGGTTAATGCATTGAGGCGGTAGGCCAGTCTGAACAAATGAGTTTTTAGGGTACGCTTAAAACTGTGGGGATTGGGGATTAATCGTATTAACCTAGGTAGTGCATTCCAAAAAATCGGCGCAGCACGTGTAAAGTCTTGGAGACGGGAGTGGGAGGTTCTGATTATTGAGGATGCTAGCCTGAGGTCATTAGCGGAGCGGAGGGCACGGGTAGGGTGGTAGACTGAGACCAGGGAGGAGATGTAGGGTGGTGCTGAGCCATGGAGTGCTTTGTGGATGAGGGTAGTAGTTTTGTACTGGATTCTGGAGTGGATGGGTAGCCAGTGTAATGACTGGCACAGGGTAGAGGCATCGGTGTAACGGTTGGTGAGGAATATGATCCTGGCTGCAGCATTCAGGACAGATTGGAGCGGGGAGAGTTTTGCAAGAGGGAGGCCGATTAGTAGAGAGTTACAATAGTCCAGACGAGAATGAATAAGTGAAACAGTAAGAGTTTTTGCAGAGTCGAAAGTAAGAAAAGGGCGAATTCTAGAAATGTTTTTGAGATGCAGGTAAGAAGAGCGAGCCAGTGATCGGATGTAGGGGGTGAATGAAAGGTCAGAATCAAGGATGACCCCAAGGCAGCGGGCATGTTGCTTTGGAGTAATGGTGGAACCGCACACGGAGATGGCAATGTCAGGCAAAGGTGGGTTAGTAGAGGGAGAGAACACGAGGAGTTCAGTTTTTGACAGGTTTAGTTTCAGATAGAGGGAGGACATGATGTTAGAGACAGCGGTAAGACAATCACTGGTGTTTGATATATGGAAGATATGGATATTGTTGGTTTATTATTTTTTCTTTGTTACAGAGCAAGGGTCTTTAGATGGATTGAGCGTAGAATAAAATATTACAACAACCTTTGTGTTTATTTCATTAAAATACTTTTTAATAATGTGTTTGTGTTTTTTTTAACCCTTTACTACTATTGGATTAATAATGGATAGGTGTCATAATTGACGCCTCTCCATTATTAATTTGGCTTAATGCCACCTTACAATAGCAAGGTGGCATTAACCCTTCTTTACCCCATATCCCACCGCTACACGGGAATGGGAATAGAGTGGCCACGTGCCAGAATAGGCGCATCTTCCATATGTGCCTTTTCTGGGGTGGCTGGGGGAAATTTTTTTAGCCGGGGGGGAGGGGCAATAACCATGGACCCTCTCCAGGCTATTAATATCTGCCCTCACTGGCTTTACTACTCTGGCGGAGAAAATTGCGCGGGAGCCCACGCCAATTTTTTTCGCCATTTAACCCTTTAATTTAATAGCTAGAACGGCCAAATTTTGCATATACACACTACTAACATTAGTAGTGTGGAATATGCAAAAAAAATGGGAATATGAGATGGTTTACTGTATGTAAACCATGTCTCATATCATGTCAGGTTTAGGAAGAAGATAGCAAAAGCCGGCAATTGAATTACCGGCTTTTAAGCTATCTAGCGCTGTATGAAATAATAATATATATACATATATGTGTCTCACTGACATATATATATATACCTATGCTATGTGTACACATTTATTCTACCTATTCTACTGTAAGCTGTCAGTGTAATTTTACTGTAAACCGCACTGAATTGCCGGCTTTGCTCTCTAACACCGCTGCGTATTTCTCGCAAGTCACACTGCTGGTCCGTGTGTAATCCGTATTTTTCTGGCTTCCATAGACTTTCATTGGCAATTTTTTTGCGCAATACGGTGACAAACGCAGCATGCTGCAATTTTTTACGGCCGTAGAAAGCCGTATAATACAGATCAGTAAAATACGGCAGATAGGAGCAGGGGCATAGAGAATAATTGGGCCGTGTGTAATGCGTGTTTTACGGACATATTTTATACGCTCATACTTCCGTAAAACTCGCTAGTGTGACGCCGGCCTAACCCTTATAACTCCCTAACAAAAAAAAATTTTGGTTCCAAAATTGTGCTGATGTAAAGTAGACATGTGGGAAATGTTACTTATTATGTATTTTGTGTGACATCTCTCTGTGATTTAATTGCATAAAAATTCAAAGTTGGAAAATTGCGAAATTTTCAAAATTTTCGCCAAATTTCCATTTTTTTCACAAATAAATGCAGGTAATATCAAAGAAATTTTACCACTATCATGAAGTACAATATGTGTTGAGAAAACAATGTCAGAATCACCGGGATCCGTTGAAGCGTTCCAGAGTTATAACCTCATAAAGGGACAGTGGTCAGAAATGTAAAAATTGGCCCAGTCCATAACGTGCAAACCACCCTTGGGGGTAAAGGGGTTAAACAACATTTTAGTGGTAAAAATGAAATGAATTCTTTTTTCATCGCTCAATGGTATAAAATTATGTAAGGCACATGTGGTGTCAATATTATCACTGCACCCCTACATGAATCCATTGGGGAGTGTAGTTTGTAAAATGAGTTCACATATAGGGGGTTTCTATTGTCCTGGCACCTCAGGGGTCTGCGAATGTGACATGGTACCCTCAAACCATTCCAGCAAAATCTGAACTCTAATATGGCGCTGTTGAAGGTGTCACAGTAGGGTGTGACTCTTCTTAATTGTCTGTGGCTCAAGTGTATCTCTGAGAAATATTTTACATGCACAAGGAAAAACCACTCATGATTGACGGCACAGTTATTAGCAGCAAATCCGTTTATTGATCAGAAGGCACATCCTTTTATAAATTATCAATTATCAATGTAAATCTGTCGTTAAACCCCCAAGTCCTCCTTCTTTATGGAGGGCTTTAATTAATATTCATAACTTTTATTATTCTGTTTTTCTCCTAAGTATTACCTCATTCTTTATTAGCTGAGTGGACATGTTGTCATATCAGAGTCCACTTGAGCGTTGTATAACCTGCTGACAGGTATGACTTAGGCTAGTTTCACACTAGCGTTTACCTGACCTGCGGCGGGCTGCGGACTTCCTCCATGAAGCCCCGCCCTCCACCGCACCTCTGCTGCTAGCTCCGCCTACATCTGCATGCTGCCCGCATGCGGCCTGTGTACCTATATTTAACATTAGGTACGCAGTTCGTGCGACTGTATGCGGATTGTGCCGCATGCATCGTTTTGACGATGCAGAAAAAAAAATGCTACAGGCTGCGTCTACGCTGGTCGCCGCATCGTCAAAACGACGCATGCGGCACCATCCGCATACAGCCGCACGACCTGCGTACCTAATGTTAAATATAGGTACGCAGGCCGCATGCAGATGTAGGTGGAGCTAGCGGCGGAGGTGCGGCCGAGGGCAGGGCTTCACGGAGGAAGTCCGCAGCCCGCCGCAGATCAGGGAAATGCGAATGTGAAACCGGCCTTAGAGCACGTACACACATTAATTAATATCTGTGATTTTTATACATATTCAGCAAAGCGGCAATTTTGTCTGTAAGCATTTATTTTTTTGGATATCTTCAATCTTTAAGCAGGATACATATCCCTTTGGAGATATGTAAAATCAGACCCCTAATCTCATCGAGCCTATCGATATGTCTTAGTGATCTGATGGATTTCTTCACTGCTTACGAGACGAGCTATCTCTAGTAGACGGACCCCCCTTAACGGACTTGTGCATAATGAAATCAGATCCTACTCTCTCCCTCATTGACATGTTTCAGGCAGACATATTCAGGGGAGGTGGATATGTCACTCCTCTCATGGTTTCACAGCAGCATCTTTCATCTAGAAGATCATTAAAGTCGGCATGTATGGTCATCAATGTGGTTTCCTTGGTTTTCATCATAATTTTCTTAAAGCATGGAGATATACATATTCAGAAAAGCATCCATTTTGTCTGTAAGCATAATTTTTTTTAAATATCTTCAATCATTAATCAGGATACATATCCTTAACAGCGCCTCTTCCCTTCAGAGGTTTGCACTGTGCCTTAAAAGTGGTATTCCCCCACATATGGTGTATTGGCGTACTCAGGAAAAATTGTACAACAAATTGGTGCATTTTCTTCTGTGACCCTTATGAAAATGCTAAATTTGGGGCCGTAATAACATTTTTGTGAGGAAAATATGATATTATTATTTTTGCAGCTCAACGTTATAAACTTCTGTGAAGCACCTGGGGGTTCAAGGTGCTCACCACACACTTAAATACATTCCTTGAGGGGTCTAGTTTCCAAAATGGGGTCACTCATGGGGTTGCCACTGTTTAGGCACATCAGAAATGGGACATGACTTTCGCTAATGATTCCAGGAAATTTTAAGTTCAAATAGTCAAATTACGCTCTTTCACTTCCGAGCCCTGCTGTGCGTCCATACAGTGGTTTTATTCCTCATATGGCGTATTGGCATGCTCAGGAGAAATTGCACAACAATTTGGGGGTTCATTTTTCCTGTTACCCTGGTCAAAATAAAAATTAATTTGGATCTGAATTAATTTTGGGGGGAAAAAAAGATAAATGTACATTTTTTCCCCATTCCAAAAATTCCTCTGAAGTACCTGAAGGGTTTATAAACTTCTTGAATGTGGTTTTGAGCACCTTGAGGGGTGCAGTTTTTAGAATGGTGTCACTTTTGGGTATCTTCTATTATATAGACTCCTCAAAGTGACTTCAAATGTGATGTGGTTAGTGATGAGCGAGTGTGCTCGTTACTCTAGTTTTCCAAGCATGCGGGTGTTCTCTGAGTATCTTGGGTGTGCTCGTAGATTATGTTTGTGTCTCCGCAGCTGCATGATTTGCAGCTGTTAGACAACCTGAACACATGCAGGGATTGCCTGTTTGTTAGGGAATCCTCACATGTATTCAGGCTGTCTCACAGCCACAATTCATGTACGAGCACGGCCAAGATATTTGGAGAACACTCGAGTATGCTCGGAAAACTTGAGCAACGAGCACATTCGCTCATCACTAGATGTGGTCCCTAAAAAATGTTTTTGTAAATTTTGTTGGAAAAATCAAAAATCGCTTATCAAAGTTTAATCCGTACAACTTTCTAACAAAAAATAATTTTGTTTCCAAAATTTTGCTAATGTAAAGTAGACATGTGGGAAATGTTACTTATTAACTATGTTTGTGACATACAGTCATGGGTAAAAGTATTGACACCCCTGCAATTCTGTCAGATAATACTCAATTTCTTCCTGAAAATGATTGCAAACACAAATTATTTGGTATTATTATCGTCATTTAATTTTTCTTAAATGAAAAAACACAAAAGAGAATGAAGCAAAAAGCAAAACATTGATCATTTCACACAAAACTCCAAAAATGGGCCAGACAAAAGTATTGGCACCCTCAGCCTAATACTTGGTTGCACAACCTTTAGCCAAAATAACTGTGACCAACAGCTCACGGTAACCATCAATGATTTTCTTACAATGCTTTGCTGGAATTTTAGACCATTCTTCTTTGGCAAACTGCTCCAGGTCCTTGATATTCGAAGGGCGCCTTCTCCAAACTGCCATTTTTAGATCTCTCCACAGGTGTTCTATGGGATTCAGGTCTGGACTCATTGCTGGCCAACTTAGAAGTCTCCAGTGCTTTCTCTCAAACCATTTTCTAGTGCTTTTTGAAGTGTGTTTTGGGTCATTGTCCTGCTGGAAGACCCATGACCTCTGAGGTAGACCCAGCTTTCTCTCACTACATTATGCTGCAAAATTTGTTGGTAGTCTTCACACTTCATAATGCCATGCACACGGTCAAGCAGTCCAGTGCCAGAGGCAGCAAAGCAACCCCAAAACATCAGGGAACCTCCACCATGTTTGACTGTAGGGACCGTGTTCTTTTCTTTGAATGCCTCTTTTTTTCTCCTGTAAACTCTATGTTGATGCCTTTGCCCAAAAAGCTCTACTTTTGTCTCATCTGACCAGAGAACATTCTTCCAAAACATTTTAGGCATTTTCAGGTAAGTTTTGGCAAACTCCAGCCTGGCTTTTTTATGTCTCGGGGTAAGATGTGGGGTCTTCCTGGGTCTCCTATCATACAGTCCCTTTTCATTCAGATGCCGACGGATAGTACGGGTTGACACTGTTGTACCCTCAGACTGCAGGGCAGCTTGAACTTGTTTGGATGTTAGTCGAGGTTCTTTATCCAACATCCGCACAATCTTGCGTTGAAATCTCTTGTCAATTTTTCTTTTCCGTCCACATCTAGGGAGGTTAGCCACAGTGCCATGGGCTTTAAACTTCTTGTTGACACTGTGCACGGTAGACACAGGAACATTCAGGTCTTTGGAGATGGACTTGTAGCCTTGAGATTGCTCATGCTTCCTCACAATTTGGTTTCTCAAGTCCTCAGACAGTTCTTTGGTCTTCTTTCTTTTCTCCATGCTCAATGTGGTACACACAAGGACACAGAACAGCGGTTGAGTCAACTTTAATCCATGTCAACTGACTGCAAGTGTGATTTAGTTATTGCCAACACCTGTTAGGTGCCATAGGTAAGTTACAGGTGCTGTTCATTGCACAAATTAGAGAAGCATCACATGATTTTTCGAACAGTGCCAATACTTTTGTCCACCCCCTTTTTTATGTTTGGTGTGGAATTATATCCAATTTGGCTTTAGGACAATTCTTTTTGAGTTTTTTCATTTAAGACAAATTAAATGAAGATAATAATACCAAATAATTTGTGTTTGCAATCATTTTCAGGAAGAAAATGAGTATTATCTGACAGAATTGCAGGGGTGTCAATACTTTTGGTCATGACTGTATCTCTGTGATTAAAGGCATGAAAATTCAAAGTTGGAAAATTTTCTAAATTTTTGCCAAATTTCCACTTTTTTCACAAATAAAGGCAAGTCAAATCGAAGAAATTTTACCACTATCATGAAGTAAATATGTCTCGAAAAAAAAATCTCACTGGGATCCGTTGAAGCGTTCCATGGTTATTACCTCATCAAGTGACAGAGATCACAATTGTAAAAATTGGCCTAGTCATTAATGTGCAAACCACCTTCGAGGGTCAAGGGGTTAAAAGAGCATTTGGGCTGATTTACATATAAAAAATAATCTTTGAGTCTCTTGAAGACAATATGAACATGATCCCTATGGGACAACACATCCCTATTAGTGATGAGCGAGTGTGCTCGTTACTCGAGTTTTCCGAGCATGCTCGGGTGTTCTCCGAGTATCTTGGGCATGCTCGTAGATTATGTTTGTGTCCCCACAGCTGCATGATTTGCGGCTGCTAGACAGCCTGAATACATATGGGGATTCCCTAACAATCAGGCAATCCCTGCATGTGTTCAGGTTGTCTAACAGCCACAAATCATGCAGCTGCAGGGACACATATGTGAGGGAGGGCCAGGGCCATAGCCGTGGCTGATAGTATCTGCTCACATGCGCAATGGCCTCCCGCCACATGCACACAATGTCCCCTTTTTTGCGTACCCTCAGCTACATCATCTACACCATCAGGGTCCCATCTGAGCGGTCATTTCCCAGATGGTCCAGATGATGACAGTCTCACACCAAATGTTCAGTTGACCCGCAGAGGAGCCACAATCTACCTTCCCAGTGTAATTGTCTTTGCTCATATAAGGAGGACATCTTTCCCAGTTGCATCGGCTCCTCCACGATAGTTGAAGGTAGTTATGGAGACAGCTCTACTCTCCTACCAGAAGCTTTGTCGCATAAGTGATCTTGTCTCCTTCTGTACAGATGTACGGCCAGAGTCATGGAGGCTTCCAGACTTTGAAGCGGTGAGTGATGCACTAACATGTGCTTTGCAGAATCTGCCAGTCTATGCTTTGCATCATTCCACCGTCTGAATTGAGAACAATTTTTCTCCTCCAAGAGGCTACCCTGAACGAGTGCTCTGAGGTTAGGCTACTTTCACACATCAGGTTTTTGCCATCAGGCAAAATCCGGCGAGTTTAAAAAAAAAGGATCCGTTTTTTTCCGCCGGATCCGTTTTTTTGTCATAGAGTTGTATTAGCGCTGGATTGCGCCTGATGGCCCCACGTTTCATCTATTTTTTGCCAGATCCATCCTAAAAGCTGTTTTCAGCGGAAGGAGAAAATGTTCAGAGGTTTTCCATGCATTCTCCATTCAAATCATGCACATTTTCTGTTGTGGGGTCTCTCTCTCTCTTCCCCGGAACAGGAAGTCCATCCGCGGGATAATCTAAATAAAAAAAATGGATCCAGCAAAAAAACTGATCCGTTGCATCAGGTTTTGGCTTAGTGATAGAAAGCAGAGGGTGGTTATAAATGGTATAGTCTCTAACTGGGTCGCTGTGACCAGTGGGGTTCCGCAGGGGTCAGTATTGGGACCTGTTCTCTTCAACATATTCATTAATGATCTGGTAGAAGGTTTACACAGTAAAATATCGATATTTGCAGATGATACAAAACTATGTAAAGCAGTTAATACAAGAGAAGATAGTATTCTGCTACAGATGGATCTGGATAAGTTGTAAACTTGGGCTGAAAGGTGGCAGATGAGGTTTAACAATGATAAATGTAAGGTTATACACATGGGAAGAAGGAATCAATATCACCATTACACACTGAATGGGAAACCACTGGGTAAATCTGACAGGGAGAAGGACTTGGGGATCCTAGTTAATGATAAACTTACCTGGAGCAGCCAGTGCCAGGCAGCAGCTGCTAAGGCAAACAGGATCATGGGGTGCATTAAAAGAGGTCTGGATACACATGATGAGAGCATTATACTGCCTCTGTACAAATCCCTAGTTAGACCGCACATGGAGTACTGTGTCCAGTTTTGGGCACCGGTGCTCATGAAGGATATAATGGAACTAGAGAGAGTACAAAGGAGGGCAACAAAATTAATAAAGGGGATGGGAGAACTACAATACCCAGATAGATGAGCGAAATTAGGATTATTTAGTCTAGAAAAAAGACGACTGAGGGGCGATCTAATAACCATGTATAAGTATATAAGGGGACAATACAAATATCTCGCTGAGGATCTATTTATACCAAGGAAGGTGACGGGCACAAGGGGGCATTCTTTGCGTCTGGAGGAGAGAAGGTTTTTCCACCAACATAGAAGAGGATTCTTTACTGTTAGGGCAGTGAGAATCTGGAATTGCTTGCCTGAGGAGGTGGTGATGGCGAACTCAGTCGAGGGGTTCAAGAGAGGCCTGGATGTCTTCCTGGAGCAGAACAATATTGTATCATACAATAATTAGGTTCTGTAGAAGGACGTAGATCTGGGGATTTATTATGATGGAATATAGGCTGAACTGGATGGACAAATGTCTTTTTTCGGCCTTACTAACTATGTTACTATGCATCAGGTTTTCCACTATTTGCAACGGATCCGTTTTTTCAACAATTAGCCGGATCCTGCCTGACGGCAAACAACTGATGTGTGAAAGTAGCCTTAAATTTGGTGATGCCAGCTGTTTCTGGTTCATCATAAAGGAGTCCAATGCCCTAAAAAATTCCTCAATGGAGTTACTGGACAGGGAATCATCAAAGTAAAGGCCCATGTCTGGGAATCCCCCCCAAAATAAAGAGATAGCCAGCTTCACCTGAGACCCTTGGGTATGATGCCCCACAGTAACAGCCAAATCCTGAAAAATGCTAAGCAGATTTTGCATCTGCTCTACCAGCTGATTAATTCAATCAAGACTAATTAAGTGTAATACTGGGTAATGGGGAAATGACCTACTGCCAGCCAGCAAGAGTAGTGTGTCAGTCACCCTGCCGCGCACCCTTGAAGGCCGAGTATACTCTTCATTCACCTCCCTGTAATGGCAAAGGGAAACTTTAGCCGAACCCTTCCCAGTCAGCGAGCAGCACGGCATCTCCCAGAATGTGATACCTGGTCTGGTGACCCGCTGAAGAGAGGGAGCCCGCCCAGGAGTGCGAGGGGTCTGCTCAGGAAAGGAGCTACCATTCCTGACATATGCCCCATCGTCCGAAATTCTATGCCGCTACTGCTCCAACTATCCGCCACCCTTGAATCTTTCAGACAGAACATGAAAACCCATCTCTTCAAAAAAGCTGGCAGCGTTCAATAACCCCAGTGCCAACTCACCAACACCGGAGCTACTGTAACCTACTTTCTTCTTCCAAATTATCCATGATCCTCTATACTATAAGCCCACAAGGGCAGGGCCCTCACTCCTCTGTACCCATCTGTCATTGTTAGTTTGTTATCTGTATTTCCGATTTGTATCCTGTAACCCCTTGTCATGTACAGCAGCTGGGAATCAATGGTACTCTAAAAATAAATAATAATAATAATAATAATGAGGCTGACAGTAAGATAAAGCTAATATTCTGTTGTAATGGCTAAAAATGGAGATAACTCAGATGCAGAACATCTATCCTCATATATAGAAAACACACATCAAGAAGGGAAAGGTAATAATGGATGCATCTTTGAGATAAAATACAGATTCATTTAGTGCATGACACTTGCGCAAAATGCATTGATGTCACATAATGCAAGGACGTAGAGGGGGACTGCTGGGATGAAACAAAGTCACCAAAGACACTGCATAGTCCACAACAGGTGATTGGTGCTGCAGCCGCTGAACACATGTTGTGCCTCTCAGCAGTGATCAGCAGCTAGTTCACCTGCCGCTCTGTCTGCACAGCGGCCACAGCAGCAATCATCTGAGACACAGCCCAGTCATCCTTCTCGCTCTGATTAAACTATTCCAAAGCAACAAACCCAACCAAGTAGCATGGGCATGTTAATGAGAAGCCAGAATGCTGCTTTTTCAGACAGCCTTGACAATGTCTAGGAGGGAAAATATAGTAGAGATCATGTCCTTCTTCCTCTCCTGCATTGCTAAACCAGTGTGGTGGCCCTGACAATAAGGAGGAAGAGGCTGCAAAGCAACCTAAAGCCATGCAGGGATCAAATGCAAAGGCTGTTTTATGCCTGTAGCCTAGCCACATTCCCTGTCTGCTGACCCCTTAACAGCTGCCCTTCCCTATCCTCTCCCCCACATTCCAACAACCCACTCCAATCCTCTGATTACTCTTCCAAATACCTATTGCCCTCCCTCCAATAGTTTTCCTGGCCTTCTCAGAAGACAAAAGCCACACCTATTGCTATCCTTGAATGCAACAATCCTACTTATTTATGTCCCAAAATCAGGCATTTGAAGAAAAATTGTCCATGTAAATACTATATATGTGCTTGTCATGTGTGTTTATGTGTGTAATGTATATATGTGTTGTGTAATGTGTGTAGTTGTGTAATTTTTTCATGGGTATACTTGCGTGTGTGTTTGCAAGCAATGTGTATATGCTTGTTGCGTATATGTGAAGACGTGTGTAAGTATTGCAGTATTCGATCACTAGTAATATGTGATCAGGTCATGGTGTGGCGGTATTTATTCCTTGTATGTGATATTATTTGGTCACTGTGTGGTGGTAATATGTGGTCTGGTCATGGCGTGGCGGTATTTGTTTCTTGTATGTGGTATTATTCGGTCACTATATGGTGATACATGGTCTGGTCATGGCGTTGCGATATTTGTTCATTGTATGTGGTATTATTGGTCACTATGTGGTGGTGATATGTGGTCTGGTCATGTTGTGGCGGTATTTGTTCATTGTATGTGGTATTATTGGTCACTATGTGGTGGTAATATGTGGTCTGGTTATGGTGTGGCGGTATCTCTTCCTTGAATGTAGTATTATTCAGTCACTATGTGGTGGTAATACGTGGTCTGGTCATGGCATGGAGGTATTTGTTTCTTGTATGTGGTATTATTCGGTTACTATATGGTGATATATGATCTGGTCATGGCATGGCGATATTTGTTCATTGTATGTGGTATTATTGGTCACTATGTGGTGGTGATATGTGGTCTGGTCATGGTGTGGTAGTATTTGTTCATTTTATGTGGTATTATTGGTCCCTATGTGGTGGTGATATGTGGTTTGATCATGGTGTGGCGGTATTTGTTCCTTGTACTTGGTATTATTGGTCATTTTAAAAAATGTATGTGACACATTCCCTTAAATGAAAATAAATAAAAGTATACCTAAAAAAGAGTATAGGATATTTTAAGAAGTTTTTAATAGGTTAGAGTAGAGTAGGACCTGGCCAAAAGAGTCTACCTTGTCATGGTGGCGGCTTAAAAGATCTTTTGGCCAAAGCAAAAGCTGATGGCTATGTATGTGATCTGGTTTTATATGGGAACAGTTAATGTGCGATTGATGTGATGCTAGTCACTTCTCACGGCCAATCTGTGAGTCAGAGTGGTCAAGGAGTTCAAGGTCAGAAACCAGGAGATTACGTCATAAGCAGAAGGAAGAGACAAAAGTGTAGTCAAGTAACGTCCCGAGGTCAGAGAACCGGGAGGATAATGGATCAGGTCTGAAGGCGTTAAACAGGCAGATGGTCAGAATGAAGTCCAAGGTCAGGCAACAGATCAAGCATACAGAACTCCAGGCACAGGAGAACAAACCTCACAAGTAGTGATGAGCGAGTATACTCATTGCTTGGGTTTTCCCGAGCATGCTTGGGGGTCCTCTGAGTATTTTGGCGTGCTCTGAGATTTCGTTTCTGTCGATGCAGTTGCATGATTTGTGGTTGCTGGACAGCCTGAATACATGTGGGGATTCCCTAACAAACAGACATTCCTCACATGTATTCAGGCTGTCTAGCAGCCGCAAATCATGCAGCTGCACCGACAGAAACTAAACCTCCAAGCACGCCAAAATACTCGGAGGACACCCTAGCATACTCGGGAAAACCCGAGCAATGCATATACTCGCTCATCACTACTCACAAGCAGAATATACGTCTGGCAGAACATGCAAATTGAAAACACGAAATTTGAACTGCATTACTGCACTAGAAATATGAAAAATGAGAGCTTTTAGCGCATAAAAATGGCCAATTTTATGTGTACCTGGTAGCCTCTTTACGGCATCTCTCTTATACCAGGTCCTACGCTTGCCTTACCTCGCTGAGAATAAACGTCTCCATCTGAATGTGTAAATGTGAAACCTCTTCTTAGACTAAAATTCTCTCTCTCTGTGGAGGGGTATTGGACCTGCTGTAATTAAAACACCTGAAGCTAGGAGGCGGAGTGCACGATCAGAATGCTAAAGAATACATTTCAAAAACCTGACCTGTCTACGGTCTCTGCTACCTTGAAGTGGATTCATTTAGTCGCACGTCTGATTCTTATTGTTAGGCAGGTTGGTGCGGTGTGGTCCCATATTATGGGCCAAGGGCGCAGGGCTCTACATGCTGGGGTCAGCTCCACATTTCTGCCATTGTTATATGTCTATTTTCATTTGTTACTAACACTTGTATAATTGAATAATTTTCCAGGGGAGTGCCAATATATCAGGGCCTATATGTATTACAGCATGGCCAGTCTGGTTTTTGTGAGAATATATTGTATATAAGATTATACTTTTGAGTCCTATGTGGGTTATTGCCGTATTAGAGGCTGTTGTACATAGCATAACTATGCTTTTTAAATGTTTTTAATAAGTGTTCATGTCACTTGTTTTCGTGTTATTTAATAAAGCTGTGTTCACAGTTATGCCATATCTGTTGCGTGGTGATCCCTGTTTATAGGACCTAGTCTGTTTTTCTTTGAGTATGAAAACTACCAGCCTGACCACCACCAGCATGATCAGGCACATGGCAGCAAAGCACCCGACTTTGTTGTCCAAATCCCAGTGTCCAGTCACAGTGTCTGCAGGTGACCACGGCTTCTTCCGCTTTTGTGCGTGCAAGCCAATCCCCTGTCTGTGGTGCATGCGAAGATGCCTCCTGTCCTGCACCTGTCATTGCACCCACTCAACTAACACCATCAGCAAGCACATCCACGTCCTTGTCCCAACGCAGCGTTCAGTTGTCCATACCTCAACCCTTGGAATGCAAGCTCAAAAACGCAGCCAACGCCCCACAGGCCACACTATAAATTCACACATTTCCTGACTGCTTAAACTTGAAATGTTGCCTTTTAGACTCGTGGAGACGGTAACTTTAAACAACCTGATGGCAGCGGCCATCCCTCTGCACTCAGTCCCCAGCCGCCACTATTTCTCCCGGTGTGCCATCCCCGCATTACACAAGCACGTGTCTCACATTAGCTGTGTCCTCAACAATGCAGTTACTGGGAAAGCCCACCTAATCACAGACATGTGGACAAGTGTTTGTGGGCAAGGATGGTATATCTTGCTGATGGCACAGTGGGTTAACATAGTGGAAGCCGGTACCCAGTCGGACCTTGGGATGGAACACGTCATCCCGACACCAAGGATTGTGGGCCCTAGGTCAAACAGGGTTCCCCCCATATTCTACAGCTCCTGCATCTCCTCCTCCTCCTCTTCAGCCTCCATATGTGAAATGACCACATCAGTCACAAGCTGGAAGCACTGCAGCACTGCCTCCGCCAAGAGGCAACAGGCTGTGCTGAAGCTGATATGCTTCGGTGACAAACCGCACAATGTTAAAGAGTTGTGGACAGCTCTGAAATAGCAGGCAGATCTGTGGCTGACACCGCTGAACCTACAGCCAGTCATGGTCGTGTGTAACAATGGCCGGAATCTGGTGGCAGCTCTGAGGCGAAGACCATGCCTGGCCCTTGTGCTTAACCTCGTGGTTCAGCAGTTTCGCAAAACCTACCCAGAGCTGCCGGTTCTGCTTGTCAAAGTACGCCGCCTGTGTGCCCATTTTAGAAAGTGAGCTACAGCTTCTGCTGCAGTTGCTGTGCTTCAGCAGCATCTGCAGCTTACGGCTCACTGACTGATGTGTGATGTCCCCACGCATTGGATCTCTACATTGCAGATGTTGGGAAGGATTTGTGAGCAGAAGAGGGCAGTTACTGACTACCAGCATAAACAAGGCCATCGGTATTCAGTTCAGACTCCACACATGAGAGATCAGGAGTGGACATGGACTTCAGACATAGGTACCATCCTCCAAAACTTTGAGGACTCCACCAAGATGGTGAGCGATGATGACGCCATAATTAGCGTAGCCATCCCACTTCTCTGTGTTCTGAAATGCTCTCTGCTCATAATCACACTGAGGTCAACATTGACACAATGTAAGGTTTTAATATTAGACAGTGTAGGACTGTCCCGATCAGAGTTACCGTGACGAGGTGGGATGGCTTTTGTGCTATTTTTTTATCAAAAAACAGTATTACTAAAAACTCTGTGTTATTTAAATGCACTTTTGCTTTTTTATTTAGTTACATCAGGGTTTTCATTTACTTTTTTCTCCTGTAGGTTTTAATGTTTTGTGGCCAATGTGAACATGCGTTTAACCTCTGCATGTGTACCAACTCACTTTAAGCTCAATTTTGTGTTTTTTTTTTCACAATCAAAGAAGATGCAATGCAGGCGGAGCACGATGAGATGGAGCAAGGAACCATACAGGGTGATTACACTCAGCCCAGCCTCATCTCATCCCAATGTGGATTGGGTGATAATGAGGAAGAGGAGGAGGAAGAAGAACAGGAGCTAGTTTCATGCGCTATAGATGGTACTACCTGCACAACTGTCATACCATCTGTTCCTGGATGTCCTGAGGACAGGGAAGAGGAAGAGGAGGAGAGCATGGTTATTCATCCTCTTGGTGAGGGCATGGAAGTCTTGCCTGTTAGCAGTCTGGTACGCATGGCTGAGTTTATGTTACACTGCCTTTCCCGTGACCCTCAGATTCTCAAAATTTTGGGTGACAGTCATCACTGGTTGGTGACACTTCTAGACCCACGCTACAGGGAGAACTTTCTATCTCTTATTCCCAAGGCAGACAGGTCTACTAAAATGGTAAAATGGGGCAGTACCAAAAGGCCCTTGTTGTGGAATTATTAAAAAATTCCCATCTGAAAACGCTGACAGCAGAGGTCACAGTTCATTGGACAACCAAAGAGTACAGTCGAGAGACACAACGCCAATCCAGCAGGGGCAGGGGAACGCTGTCAAAGTTCTGGGAGAGTTTTCTCAGACCCTCCCATCGCACAGGTCCTAGGGCGCGGGGTACTCTCACAAGGAGTGCAAAGTTTGGGAAGATGCTGAGGGAGTATCTTGCTGACCGTACCAAAGTCCTCCGTGATTCCCCTGTGCCTTATAATTATTGAGTATCCAAGCTGGACACGTGGCATGAACTGGCTCTCTACGCATTGGAGGTCCTGGCCTGCCCTGCGGCTAGTGTTTTGTCAGAGCGGATTTTTAGTGCTGCTGGTGGAATTATAACTGGTAGGCGTATCCGCCTGTCAACTGAAAATGCTGACAGGCAGACTCTTCCTCCAAATTTTCGGCAGCCCTTGGATTCACTGCATAAGAAAACACTATGGGAGACCCACTTCCTAATAATGGGAGCATTGTTTTCAGGAGGCCCATCTGTGTGTTTCTTCAAAGGGGTATTGGGGTGCGTACAAATTTTGGGCAGCCCTGCCACTCACTGCATACGCAATAACAGTATAGGAAACCCATTGTTTAATAATGGGAACAACAAAACATAGCCAGCTGATGGCTCTCTAAGAATAGTGAGGGCCGACTGCTGGCCCTTTAAAAATAGGAAAGGCTGCCTGATGGCTTTGTGACTTTCAGAGTCCCTCCTTTATAAATTAAACAGGGTGTGTCTGATGATGTGTCACACACCACATGGCCAGATAAGGTTGTTAAACGTTACAATGACATTTCCCAGTGAATGCATTTGCCTTGGTTGAAAGCAATGCAAAAGTTCAAAACGCTACGTGTGAACATAGCCCAAAGTGTGGAGGAGTATTCTTGCTTTTGGTTATTTTGTTGTGTCTTATATACAAGTCATTACCCTGGAAAGGATGTTCCTTAACATATTTCCCAGGAAAATCCATTTTGGTTTAGTTTTTGTATGTTTGAGTGGCGTAAGACTCGGACAACGTTATTCACAGCAGTGACCTGGGAGTCAAAAAGGCTTCCAGGGGTCTTCCCCATGCTGTTCCCCTGTCATTTGAGTACTGTTCCCATCGATTTTCGCATTTTCTAGTCCCTCTGCAGACTACCAGGCGGGGTGGCTGCCAGAAAAATGCTTGAGTCTCCCATAGACTTACATTGGGCTGTTGCTCGGGTCGAGTACCCGAGCATTCTAATTTGCTCGGCCCGAGCAACGAGCACCCGAGCATTTTAGTGCTCGCCCATCACTAATCATTATCCATAGTGGAAAAAAAATTGCTCATGTGGATGTCTCCTAACTGTTCATGCTGGGGGTTGCGCTTTCAAAAATTTTCTGCGGGTCTCTATCCAGTGGCTATAACTCATCTGATTTGTTCTACAGTCAGAGATGGGCGAGGTTGACTGTGTTGGTGGGGAAAGGATCGCACCAAATGATCTTTGTCATACCCATAGGGCAGCCGTAATTTCTTAATTTTGCAGGAGAAAAAGCATGTTTTAAAAAATAAAAAACAATTGCAAGTGCATTGATATAATATAATATATGAGTTTCACTTTTTGTATTGAGGAACTGAAATAAATAAATTTTTTATGATATTCTAAGTTAGTGAGATGCACTTGTATAGTGGATGTGTGGTTTTGCTGCCTGTAAAGACAAGTCTGAGTTTAAGGCTCCATGGATACATTGCTACTAATGTGTTAAAAAATGTGTTACAGCTGCACCAAGGCAGTGACATGACCTTACAGTTGAATGGTTATTACCATCTTTATAATGGATATTGCCAGATTAGCACTTGTTTTAGTACTTTTGAATTTACTGTTTATTAACCTCTTCACCCTGGAGCATTTTCGGTTTTGCGTTTTTGTTTTTCACTCCCCTCCTTCCCAGAGCCATAACTTTTTTTATTTTTCCGTCACTATGGCCATGTGAGGGCTTATTTCTTGCAGGATGAGTTGTACTTGTGAACGACACCATTGGTTTTAACCATATCATGTACTAGAAAATGGGAAAAAAATCCAAGTGCGGTGAAATTTCAAAAAAGTGCAATCCCACACTGGTTTTTTGTTTGGCTTTTTTGCTAGGTTCACTAAATGCTAACCTGACCTGATATTATGATTCTCCAGGTCATTACGAGTTCACAGACACCAAACATGTTAAGGTTCTTTTTTTATTTAAGTGGTGAAAAAAAATTTCAAACTTTGCTAAAAAAAAAAGCAAACAAAATTGTGCCATTTTCCAAGACCCGTAGTGTCTCCATTTTTCGTGATCTGGGGTCGGACGAGGACTTAGTTTTTGCGTGCCGAGCTGATTTTTTTAATAATACCATTTAATTGCATGTACGATCTTTTGATCGCCTTTTATTGCATTTTAATGCAATGTCGTGGTGACCAAAAAAACTTAATTCTGGTATTTTTTCTCGCTACGCCGTTTTGCGATCAGGTTAGTCCTTTTTTTTATTGATAGATCGGGCAACTCTGAATGCGGTGATACCAAATATGTGTGGGTTTGATTTTTTTATTATTGTTTTATTTCGAAAGGGGGGTGATTTGAACTTTTTTAAAATTTTTAAAATTTTTAAAAATATATATTTTTTTACTTTTGCCATGCTTCAATAGCCTCCATGGGAGGTTAGAAGTTGCGATAAATGAATCGGCTCAGCTACATAGAGGCGATGATCAGATCGCTCCTATGCAGCAGAATTGCTGAGTTGCTATGAGCGCTGACCACCGGGTGGCGCTCATAGCACTCCTGCACTGACAACCATAGAAGTCTGAGACCTCTGGTTGTCATGCTGACGAACCAATGACCCTCAATCATCTAACTCCTCCTCCAGCCAGAATATATAGGGAAGCCACCAACAAACTGGATCAGAGCTTCCCCTTCTAGCCTGGAGTCAGAACAGTGTTGTGTGTATGTGTCACCTGTTAAAGGGATCCTTCATCGCTTCCAGGCATGGAATTACCCTCCCCGTGAGGAAGGCAATACCACTGTAACAACTGGCTTCCTGGGGTGTTACGTTAATAACCGTGCTTGATGTTTTCCTCAGGAGTATATAAAAAATCCATTTGAAAATGGCGCTCACTGTGCTTGCACAGTAGCACCTATCTGTGTATATCGAGCTGATCCAATAGCTGCTACTGCTCACCATCTTGCTTGAGAAAAAAAATTCTTCCTCCAAGATGGCACCGCCTGCACAACGCAGTAGCAGCTATCGGCGATCACTGGCAGCTGCCCGCAGAAGGTTTTTTTTTAGTATGTGCATATATTCATTATGTAAACTAGGGGGTGGGGCAGTGAGGGATCAGTGACCTGTCAGCAGTCTGCATTATGGATACCTAATCAGAGCACCACATAAAACCCCACCCACAGCCCCGCCCTCAGGCCGCCCCGGAGCACGAGCATATCATTAACTCAAAGCTGAAAATAAAGATTCCACAAGAACCACAAGACGGATTTCATCACCAGGTATCATTGCAATCAGTATAACGGCGCCGACCTGACACTGTCTGTAGTTACTGTGCGCAATCCTGCCGACAGGTTCCTTTTAAATGTTGCCGCCGTTCTTGAGATAGTGACATTTTACTTTTGCTTAGGAGACCGACCATCGCTGCTGTGTAGCTTGCAAGCACTGCGCTGAAGCTGGCCGGGATTAGGAGGTAACTCCGATCTCCAGCTATCCTGGCCGACTTCAAAACAGCTCTTACAAGCTCAATAGAAAGCAGCTTGTAAGCACTGCGCATGTTTGACTATCTGGCAATGGTGGTCGGTTTCTAAGGCATTGAGGAGTAATGAGCGAACGTGCTCAGATATCGTCTTATGTGCCTGTTTGTTAGGGAATCCCCACGTGTGTCTAACAGCCACAAATCATGCAGCCGCAGGGACAGAAACATAATATACAAGCACAAGATACTCAGATCAAATATTTCAGCTACATGTGACATTGTCAAGGGGAACAGGGACGGGAAATACAGTCTATTTTTATACCAAAACTAAGGGATTTCAGAAAATGCTCCACTATCAATGGTCCCTGTTCAACAGAATATTGAGACGGTATACAATGATTTATAAAAATTGTTTTCTTTTGCTCTTTTATTAACCAATTTGCATTTTATTTATGCTACTTGCTACCCATTTCAATTCACCTACAGTATATCGCTTCCATGCAGGCAAAGATCTTCAAGGGAGTCTGTCAGCAGGTTTGTTCTACCTCATCTGAGAGCATGGCTATGTAGGGGCAGAAACCCTGATTCCAGTCACGTATCACTGATTTTACTGTGTGCAGCATTTGTGATACCATCTGAGTTTTTAGACGCAGCAGAGCTCAGAAAGCTGACCCCATACCGCAGCTTTCTGTGTACGTTGCATATTGACAGCTGCTTATCAGTGCTGGGGCCGTTGTTGGACTAAGTCTCACAAGGGCACTAGTCCGGGCAGTGATTAATACTCATCATATTGAAACGACAGTACACAGCCTAATAAGTGACACATCACTGGAATCAGGGTTTCAGCCCCTACCTCCTGCTGCCATTAAATTACATAGCAAAAAACCTGCGGACAGAGACCTTTCAATGCAGGGCTAGCCGGCTATAAATGTATATTTCAGTCCGTCATCTTCTACAGTTCGTTTTGTTCACCTATCCTTTGTTCTGGTCCTGACAGTTATTCCCAGATGTTGTCTATATTCGGAGATGTATTTTTAAGGTTCATTTATGTAAAGGAAAAAGGTGCAAGACCATTGAGGAAACCCAATCACAAAAAATATATTTTTAGCTTATTTAAGTAAAAACAAAATTTCTCCTAAGGTGGAAAACACCAAAACACTATTTTCAGTTTATGTATAGGAAATCTAAGAAAAATAATTATATATATATATATATATATATATATATATATATATATATATATATATATATAAATATATATAATATAACGCTGGGAGCGTCACTCTGTCAGAAGCCTTTATAGACTGCGCAGGCGCAAGCGCCGGCGCAGTCTGGCCCCCACAGAGTGACGCTCCCGGGAGATCGCGGTATGCGTAAACACTGAACGCATACCGCGATCTCCACCGGAGAGTCAGGGACCGCCAGGAGGGTAAGTATATTCACCTGTTCCCCGTTCCAGCGCTGCGTGCGGCTCCGTCTCCCGGCTCCTCTGCTGTGACAGTTCAGAGGGCGCGAGACGCGCCTAATGCGCGCCGGCACCGCCCTCTGACTTACCAGTCACAGGCAGAGGAGCCGGAGTGTGTCTTCAAGAAAATGGTGCCGGAAAGCGCGGACTGCGCAGGCGCCGATTCCTGCTGCCGGAATCGGCGCCTGCGCAGTCCGCGCTTTCCGGCGCCATTTTCTTGAAGACACACTCCGGCTCCACTGCAGGTGTGTCTTCAAGAAAATGGCGCCGGAAGGAGCGGACTGCGCAGGCGCCGATTCCTGCTGCCGGAATCGGCGCCTGCGCAGTCCGCGCTTTCCGGCGCCATTTTCTTGAAGACACACCTGCAGTGGAGCCGGACGATAGGTGAGTATGGTATTTTTTTTTTTTTTTTATATGGCAGCAGCATACGGGGGCATACACACTGGAGCGTCTTATGGGGGGCATATCATACAATGGTGGCGCAGGATGGGAGCAGCACATGACAGAACGGAGGCAGGATGGCAGCAGCACATGACAGAACGGGCGCAGGATGGGAGCAGCACATGACAGAACGGGCGCAGGATGGCAGCAGCACATGACAGAACGGGGGCGCAGGATGGGAGCAGCACATGACAGAACGGGGGCGCAGGATGGGAGCAGCACATGACAGAACGGGGGCGCAGGATGGGAGCAGCACATGACAGGATGGGGATGCAGGATGGGAGCAGCACATGACAGGATGGGGATGCAGGATGGAGCAGTACATGACAGAATGGGGGTGCAGGATGGAGCAGCACATGACAGAATGGGGGCGCAGGATGGAGCAGCACATGACAGGATGGGGACACAGGATGGAGCAGCACATGTCAGGATGGGGATGCAGGATGGAGCAGCACATGACAGGATGGGGGCGCAGGATGGGAGCAGCACATGACAGGATGGGGACGCAGGATGGAGCAGCACATGACAGGATGGGGATGCAGGATGGAGCAGCACATACCAGGATGGAGACCATATACCAATATAAATGCTCACCACCCGGGTGTAGAACGGGTTCAAGAGCTAGTATATATATATAATATATAAAGCTGAATGTGTGTATGTGTGTGTGTGTATGTGTGTGTGTTTGTATGTCCGGGATTGGCATCTGCACCGTCGCAGCTACAGCCACAAAATTTTGCACAGTCACACGTCTGGACCCCGAGAGCGTCATAGGCTATGTTGTGAGGTGAAATTTTAACCCCGCGCGTTCCAATTCAACAAACAATTTTGCCCCTATCTACATAATGGGGAAAAAAGTGAAAAGAAAAGTGTTGGAGACGTCGCAGCTACAGCCACAAAATTTTGCACAGTCACACGTCTGGACCCCGAGAGCGTCATATGCTATGTTGTGAGGTGAAATTTTAACCCCGCGCTTTCCAATTCACCAAATAATTTTGCCCCTATCTACATAATGGGAAAAAGTGAAAGGAAAAGTGTTGGAGGCATCGCAGCTACAGCCACAAATTTTTGCACAGTCACACGTCTGGACCCCGAGAGCGTCGTAGGCTATGTTGTGAGGTGAAATTTTAACCCCGCGCTTTCCAATTCACCAAAAATTTTGCCCCTATCTACATAGTGGGGAAAAGTGAAAGGAAGTGTTGGAGGCAAATTGACAGCTGCCAGATGTGAACAAGGGGGACTTAAAGAATGAGAGCGATGGCGCCAAAGAGTATTTACCATACAGTTGCTAAGGTGGGGCCCCGACATGGGATACTCAACACACACGGGGATATGAACACACACACAAAATGCACCACACACTACCACGTGCTTGAACACATATTACCCTCAGCACACATTTCACCACACATACACCAACCTCGCCACATAAAAGTCGAAACACAAAAGTCGCCACTCAAAACTCGCCACGCGCAAAACTTGCCACATGCAAAAACTAGGCTCACGCAAAACTCACCACAAGTGCAAAACTCACCTCATGGAAAACTCGCCACACGCAAAACTTGCACACGCGCAAAAATTGCCACATGCACAAAAGTTGCAACACATGCAAAAGTTGCCTCACACAAAACTTGCACATACTCAAAAGGCACCACACATAAAACTCGCCATGCGCAAAACTCGCCATGCGCAAAACTTGCTGCACACAACTTGCTACACTAACCTGTCACATGCAACTCGACACACAAAAAGTTGCTACATGCATGTTGCCACACAAAACTCATCTCACAAAAGTCGCTACATGCATGTCACCACACGCAACTCAACACACACAACTTGACAAACGAAACTCGCCCTAAAACACACACAAGTCTGGTATTATCCTTCAAAAATAATAATCTGATTAATAAGCAGACAAACTACAAGAGCAACAAATGTACCATGTGAGCTAATATATACTGCCAGGGGGAGGGCTTCCTGTTGGCTGGGGATTTATCAGGCTACCAATTTAGCTTACAAATACTGAGGTAAAAATACTGAGCAAATAACGTGTGAACAAGGTCTAATACAGGAGGAGATGACACACAGGTATATACTATATACAGGGGAGATGACACACAGGTATATACTATATAGAGGGGAGATGACACACAGGTATATACTATATACAGGGGAGATGACACACAGGTACATACTATATACAGGAGGAGATGACATACAGGTATATAATATATACAGGAGGAGATGACACACAGGTATATACTATATACAGGAGCAGATGACCTACAGGTATATTCTATATACAGGAGGAGATGACATACAGGTATATGCTATATATAGAAGATGACATACAGGTATATACTATATACTGGAGGAAATTACACACATATATATACTATATACAGGGGAGATGGCACACAGGTATATACTATATACAGGAGGAGATGACATACAGGTATATACTATATATAGGAGATGACATACAGGTATATACTATATATAGGAGGAGATGACATACAGGTATATACTATATACAGGGGAGATGACACACAGCAGGTATATACTATATACAGGGGAGATGACATACAGGTATATACTATATACAGGAGATGACATACAGGTGTATACTATATATAAGGGAGATGACAAACATGTATATACTGAGGTGAAAATGAGAGGTGTGAGGTGAAAATGAAAAGGTGTTAGTGCAAAATGAGAGGAGTGAGGGAAAATAGTGGAGTGATCGGAAAATGACAGATGTGAGGGCGAAATGACAAGTGTTAGGGGGGAATGAGAGGAGTGAGGGAGAAAATGAGAGATGTGAGGGGGAAAATGAAAGATGTGATTGGGAAAATGAGAGGTGTGATGGGAAAATAAGAGAAGTGAGGTGCTATAACTAACCACAGATATTTACTATGCCCAGGCAACGCCGGGCTCTTCAGCTGGTATATATATATATATATATATATATATATATATATATACCGTATATACTCGAGTATAAGCCGAGATTTTCAGCCCAAAATTTTGGGCTGAAAGTGCCCCTCTCGGCTTATACTCGAGTCAAGGTGGGTGGCAGGGTCGGCGGGTGAGGGCGCTGAGGCATACTTACCTAGTCCCAGCGATCCTCGCGCTGTCCCTGCCGTCCCACGGGCTTCTGTGCTGCAGCTTCTTCCCCTCTTCAGCAGTCACGTGGGACCGCTCATTACAGAAATGAATAAGCGGCTCCACCTACCATGGGGGCGGAGCCGCCTATTCATTCCTCTAATCAGCGGTGCCGGTGACCGCTGATAGAGAAAGAAGCTGTGGCACCGAAGACCAGGCAGAGGGACAGCGCGAGGATCGCCAGGACTAGGTAAGTATAGCATATTCACCTGTCCTCGTTCCAGCCGCCGAGCGTCGCTCCATCTTCCCGGCCGGCGCCTCCATCTTCCCGGCGTCTGCGCTCTGACTGTTCAGGCAGAGGGCGCGATGACGCATATAGTGTGCGCGGCGCCCTCTGCCTGATCAGTCAGAGCAGAGACGCCGGGAAGATGGAGGCGCCGGAACGAGACGCCGGGAGCTGCAATCAAGGGAGGTGAGTATGTGTTTTTTTTTTATTATTGCAGCAGCAGCAGCGGCGGCAGAGATTTATGTGGAGCATCTATGGGGCACAGTGAACGGTGCAGAGCACCGTATATGGCACATCTATGGGGCACAGTGAACGGTGCAGGGCACCGTATATGGCACATCTATGGGGCACAGTGAACGGTGCGAAGCACCGTATATGGCACATCTATGGGGCACAGTGAACGGTGCGGAGCACCGTATATGGCACATCTATGGGGCACAGTGAACGGTGCAGAGCACCGTATATGGCACATCTATGGGGCACAGTGAACGGTGCAGAGCACCGTATATGGCACATCTATGGGGCACAGTGAACGGTGCAGAGCACCGTATATGGCACATCTATGGGGCACAGTGAACGGTGCAGAGCACCGTATATGGCACATCTATGGGGCACAGTGAACGGTGCAGGGCACCGTATATGGCACATCTATGGGGCACAGTGAACGGTGCAGAGCACCGTATATGGCACATCTATGGGGCACAATGAACGGTGCAGAGCACCGTATATGGCACATCTATGGGGCACAATGAACGGTGCAGAGCACTGTATATGGGGCACAGCTATGGGGCACAGTGAACGGTGCAGAGCACTGTATATGGGGCACAGTGAACGGTGCAGAGCACCGTATATGGCACATCTATGGGGCACAGTGAACGGTGCAGAGCACCGTATATGGCACATCTATGGGGCACAGTGAACGGTGCAGAGCACCGTATGTGGCACATCTATGGGGCACAGTGAACGGTGCAGAGCACTGTATATGGGGCACAGTGAACGGTGCAGAGCACCGTATATGGCACATCTATGGGGCACAGTGAACGGTGCAGAGCACCGTATATGGCACATCTATGGGGCACAGTGAACGGTGCAGAGCACCGTATGTGGCACATCTATGGGGCACAGTGAACGGTGCAGAGCACCATATATGGCACAGCTATGGGGCACAATGAACGGTGCAGAGCACTGTATATGGCACATCTATGGGGCACAGTGAACGGTGCAGAGCACTGTATATGGCACATCTATGGGGCACAGTGAACGGTGCAGAGCACCGTATATGGCACATCTATGGGGCACAGTGAACGGTGCAGAGCACCGTATATGGCACATCTATGGGGCACAGTGAACGGTGCGGAGCACCGTATATGGCACATCTATGGGGCACAATGAACGGTGCAGAGCACCGTATATGGCACATCTATGGGGCACAGTGAACGGTGCAGAGCACCGTATATGGCACATCTATGGGGCACAGTGAACGGTGCAGAGCACTGTATATGGCACATCTATGGGGCACAGTGAACGGTGCAGAGCACTATACGGGGCACATCTATGGGGCACAATGAACGGTGCAGAGCACTATATGGCACAGCTATGGGGAAATAATGATCTATTTTTATTTTTGAAATTCACCGGTAGTTGCTGCATTTCCACCCTAGGCTTATACTCGAGTCAATAAGTTTTCCCAGTTTTTTGTGGCAAAATTAGGGGGGTCGGCTTATACTCGGGTCGGCTTATACTCGAGTATATACGGTATATATATATATATATATATATACATATATATATATTGTGTTTTCTTGTACAGGGTAAAAAATATAAGTCTATATTTCAATTTAAAAAAAATATTTTTCTTAGATTTGAGATACAGACTTATATTTTTTACCCTGTACAAGAAAAAACACAAGAAGTATAAACCAGGTAACACAAGGCAGCACCTACCTCGATGCAGCAGCTCCGAGCCAAGTGAACCACATACCACAGGTTGAACAATAAAATCCATCGATCTTCCATACTCCATAAACTTCACCTCAATAGTTTCCTAAATGACTCGCTCATAGGAGAAGCACACGGTTGTGGACATGTTTCGTGCCCTAGAAGTTGCTACGTCAAAGGCTGCGAAAATAAGATCAAGATCACTTCCTGAAACTCGCTGACAAGTTGGACAAACTGCTTATTGATCCACACACATGATAGATAAAACGACATTATTTACAAATAAAATCATAAATGTAAATAAAAAGTGTTTTTTGCAATATCTGCAATATATATATATATATATATATATATATATATTTTATTTTTTTTTTCTATTGGTATGTTCCGTACTCCCCTCTGTAGCAGCATAATTTGTGCTTTCCTCACCGAGACGTCTCTGCTTCCTCTTTTAAGGACATGCTGGGGTTAATAAGATGAAGTACAAGGTTAACTTGTTTTTTTAAACGTATGACTTTTTTAAACTATGACCTTGACCCTGAAAATTCTATTTGTGACTCATTCAGAATATTTACCTCCTATTGTGAAAGAATACCCGTCACCAATCTGCGGCTGCCCTTATTTTACAGTCACAGAATGATCATTTTTCCTAAATAACCCTTATCCAAAATAATGATAAATGCCCCTAATGTCACTTGAAAGAACCTGACTTTCTTGCAAAAGTCGAGATAGAACTTCTGGGTGATGAGATTCTGGTATGACGAGAGCTGGATCCCATAACTCTCCAAAGTAGTGGAGATTTACTGGTGGACCTGGGGAAGGTGAGTACAGCACAACTTAATTTTTTATACATAGCAAACTGTGCCCAGGAATTAACATTAACTTAAAAGGGACGGCCCCTCTAAAGTCATTTGCTGGGTAAGTAAAGCTGCCATTATTATGTAGGACGTACCTCTTTTCAATTCAGGGAGAACACTACTTGTCAATCAGCAACTGTCACAGATCAAGCAAATTAATAAAAAATGATCGGTTTCAGATGTCCTTTGTAGAAAGGGATGAGGAGTGCCTTATAGATGTGACACTGAGACTGACACTGAGGCCATATTGGTATTACAGCACTGGAGGTGCTATATACAGGACAGACCAAAAGTTTGGACACACCTTCTCATTTAAAGATTTTTCGGTATTTTCATGACTATGAAAATTGTAAATTCACACTGAAGGCCTCAAAGCTATGAATTATCACATGTGGAATTATATGCTTAAAAAAAAGGTGTGAAACAACTAAAAATATGTCATATATTCTAGGTTCTTCAAAGTAGCCACCTTTTGCTTTGATGACTGCTTTGCACACTCTTGGCATTCTCTTGATGAGCTTCAAGAGGTAGTCACCGGGAATGGTCTTCCAACAATCTTGAAGGAGTTCCCAGAGATGCTTAGTACTTGTTGGCCCTTTTGCCTTCACTCTGCGGTCCAGCTCACCCCAAACCATCTCGATTGGGTTCAGGTCTGGTGACTGTGGAGGCCAGGTCATCTGGCGTAGCACCCCATCACTCTCCTTCTTGGTCAGATAGCCCTTGCACAGCCTGGAGGTGTGTTTGGGGTCAATGTCCTGTTGAAAAATAACTGATGGTCCAACTAAAAGCAAACCGGATGGAATAGCATGCTGCTGCAAAATGCTGAGGTAGCCATGCTGGTTCAGTATGCCTTCAATTTTGAATAAATCCCCAACAGTGTCACCGGCAAAGCACCTCCACACCATCACACCTCCTCCTCCATGCTTCACGGTTGGAACCAGGCATGTAGAGTCCATCCGTTTACCTTTTCTGCGTCGCACAAAGACACGGTGCTTGGAACCAAAGATCTCAAATTTGGACTCATCAGACCAAAGCACAGATTTCCACTGGTCTATTGTCCATTCCTTGTGTTCTTTAGGCCAAACAAGTCTCTTCTGCTTGTTGCCTGTCCTTAGCAGTGGTTTCCTAGCAGCTATTTTACCATGAAGGCCTGCTGCACAAAGTCTCCTCTTAACAGTTGTTGTAGAGATGTGTCTGCTGCTAGAACTCTGTGTGGCATTGACCTGGTCTCTAATCTGAACTGCTGTTAACCTGTGATTTCTGAGGCTGGTGACTCGGATAAACTTATCCTCAGAAGCAGAGGTGACTCTTGGTCTTCCTTTCCTGGGGCGGCCCTCATGTGAGCCAGTTTCTTTGTAGCGCTTGATGGTTTTTGCAACTGCACTTGGGGATACTTTCAAAGTTTGCCCAATTTTTCGGACTGACTGACCTTCATTTTTTAAAGTGATGATGGCCACTCGTTTTTCTTTACTTAGCTGCTTTTTTCTTGCCATAATACAAATTCTAACAGTAGGACTATTAGCTGTGTATCCACCAGACTTCTGCACAACACAACTGATGGTCCCAACCCCATTTATAAGGCAAGAAATCCCACTTATTAAACCTGACAGGGCACACCTGTGAAGTGAAAGCCATTCCCGGTGACTACCTCTTGAAGCTCATCAAGAGAATGCCAAAAGTGTGCAAAGCATTCATCAAAGCAAAAGGTGGCTACTTTGAAGAACCTAGAATATAAGACATAATTTCAGTTGATAAACGGAACTCTGATTAATACACTGTCAGGTCTGTGACATCATGCAACTATAAGCTTATGTCAGCAGTGTGGTTTTCGATGAATGTGTGTAGGGTAACAATTGGAGCCCACATCGAACTGCACTGAATAGGTATGAAACTGGGAGAGATTTTCTATTATTTGGAGCAGATTTCGCAGTGACGGGTCAAAAGTGCACCATGACTTTACGGAAACACTGTAGTTCTCTAAATGGATTACTTCAATATTTTGCTCTTCAAACACTCAACTCTACGCAGCAAATCTCAGCCTGAACAGCAGAATCCATGGATAAGCTGAGTCAGACCAGACACATGACGGGATCATCACAAATGTCTCTGCATTTTAATAGTGAAAATAAAACAATTCTTAGGAAAGTACCAAACCGATGTCACTTCCTGAGCCTCACCCGCATGTTCCCAAAATGCGCTCTACCTATCGATTACACAGGTCTACAAAAAAATAGTTTTTGTAATCATCGCAGGTGACTTTGTACTTTTCTGAATCATCTTTTTGTCCTGTCTATAGTTTTTCTGTAGCATGTATGGTTTCCATGGAGCAGCATCATTAGTGTAAGGTATAGGAAATATACTGGCGACATTAAGAAAACAGTAATCTACGTATCATAAAAAATGCTTCCCCTTACAAAACAGTTTATATTGAACCAAAATAATTTCACATGTAAAATAGAAACCAAAATATGAGCAGAAATTTAAAGTGCTTGACATTAGACTGTCGTTGATACGATTTTTCAGGGTTTTTCCTAAATAACATCCAGCAGTAATCTGCTATCATTGAGTCATTCCAAGAACCCTGGTAGCGGTGTTCCATTAATGTCCTGGTAAAACCGCTCGCCTTGTTCATCGCTTACATCCCCAAGATTTTGAGGGAAGAAATCTAAATGTGAATGCATTTTCAGAGACATCCAAGACATTGGCATGCATTTAGCAGTTCCTCAACACCTTCAACATATTCTGGAAATTTTTGTTTTCCTAAGAAGTTTTCACAGATCCGTCGGAGCCCACATCAAAGCAGGGGATCTGACCTCGGACATACTATCCTGTCCGAGGTCAGAAAGGGGTTAAATCAGATCAGTCAGTAGACTAAGTTCAGTTCAATGGTGGTGACAACGGGAAAAAAAAATTTCTAAAAATTTCAAAAAAACTGACCTTCACATCCAAACATAGACTAAGTGTGAACAGGTGCTACCAGGTACACATGAATTGGCCAATTTATGCGCTAAACGCTCTCATTTTTTCATATTTCTAGTGCAGTAATGCAGTTCACTTTTCATGTTTCATGTTTGCATGTTTTAGCGCCGCAGTGTGCTGCCTTATTTATTTGACTGTATATGAGTTGGTGACTCTAGGTTCAGCACCTGTTCACACTGAGTCTATGCTTGGATGTGGCAGTCAGTTTTTTGAAATTTGTAATCACTAGGCTTCTGACTGGACACTCGGCCTCTTAGCCACAGGTGTTTTAATTGCAGCACGTCCATTACCCCTCCACAGTGAGAGAGAAATTTAGTCTAAGAGGAGGATTCACAGGTTCCCATTCAGATGAAGATGTTTATTCCCAGCGAGGAAAGGAAAGTTTAGGACCTGGTATACGAGAGATGCCTTAATGTGGCTACCAGGTACACATGAATTGGCCAATTTATGCGCTAAACACTCTCATTTTTTCATATTTCTAGTGCAGTAATGCAGTTCAATTTTCATGTTTCATGTTTGCATGTTTTAGCGCCACAGTGTGCTGCCTTATTTATTTGATTGATTAAACGAAAAAAAAAAGTGATGAACTGACCGACTATTTGTAGATATTACCCCAGAGATGACAGAGGCAGCTTGTATTTAGAACTGATTTTACTGGAGGTAATCTGGTAGATAACTATATACAGTTGTGAGGTAAACGGGTCAGCCTATTCCTTACAGATGAACATTGGCAGACATGCAGTTTCTCAATGTGATATTGGCTGCTTTCAGGTTCTCTTCCTGTGGAGACCCTCACTCAGTTACACCTCAGTGGCTGAGCTGTTTTCTTCTCTCTGAGACGATTTGCCCTCCCAGAAATGCTGTGAAAATCCCCTCACAATGGCAGCTGTCTGCTGCATTCCCTCCTATCTCCCTGTGGCAGGGCTCAGATCCCTGTAGAGGCCTGTCTCCTGTCAGAGTCTACCAGTCCTTGCTGCCATCATCATCCTTTTCTGACTGACTCAAACCTTACTGCTTCAAAACAGTTAGCTTCTCCCCATAACATGTGACTTTCCGAGACGCAGTCATTGGTTGGCTGCACTGTCAATACTCCTTCCCATAAGACTCACTAAAAACTTTACTGATGTTGTCCCTGTAAGAAAATTCACAATTAAGTAAGACGAGCAAAAAATGGGAATAACATAGGAACAACCACATACACTGAAAATGCAGAAACAACGCACCGTATATACTTGATTATAAGCCAAGATTTTCAGCCCATTTTTTAGGCTGAAAGTGCCCCTCTCGGCTCATACTCGAGTCATTGTCCAGGGGGTCGGCGGGGAGGGGGAGTGGCGGCTGTCACATACTCACATGCTCCTGGCACGGTCCCTGCATCTCCGATGGTCTCCGGGCGTCGGCAGCTCTTCCTGTGTTCAGCGGTCACGTGGTACCGCTCATTAAAGTAATGAATATGGACTCCACTCCCATAAGGGTGGAGCCGCGTATTCATTACTTTAATGAGTGGTACGATGTGCCCGCTGAACACAGGAAGAGCTGTCGATGCCCGGAGACCATCTGTCAGTGAGAAGCAGGGACTGCGCAGGGAGCAGGTGAGTATAACAGGGTAGGGTGAACATTGCGCAATATTCATCTGTCCCTGTTTCACCGCTTTGTACCGCTCCATCCTCCACGTCCTCCAGCTGGGACGTTCAGGTCAGAGGGCGCGATGACGTGGTTAGTGCGCACCACCACCCTCTGTCTAAACAGACAGAGAGCCGGGAGACAGAGTGGCGTGCTGCGGTGGAACGGGGACAGGTGAATATCGCAAGTGCCAGGGGCCTGAGCGACGAGAGGTGAGTATGTGATTTTTTTTTGTAATAATCACAGCAACAGCATATGGGGCATAGTCTATGGAGCATCTAATGGGGCCATCAACCAATATACAGCATTGTGTGGGGCATAATCTATGGAGCATCTTATGGAGCCATACTCAACCTTTATACAGCATTGTGTGCGGCATAATCTAGGGAGCATCTTATGGGGCCATCAACCTTTATACAGCATTGTATGTGGCATAATCTATGGAGCATCTTAAGAGGCCATAATCAACCTTTATACAGCATTGTATGGGGCATAATCTATGGAGCATCTTAAGAGGCCATAATCAACCTTCATACAGCATTGTATGGGGCATAATTTATGGAGCATCTTATGGGGCCATCAACCATTATACAGCATTGTATGGGGCATAATCTATGGAGCATCTTATGGGGCCATCAACCTTTATGCCGCATTGTATGTGGCATAATCTATGGAGCATCTTATGAGGCCATGCTCAACCTTTATACAGCATTGTATGGGGCATAATCTGTGGAGCATCTTATGAGGCCATACTCAACCTTTATACATCATTGTATGGGGCAAATGTTTCTATGGAGCATCATATTGTAACAACTCTGCTGGCATCACGGCATGGCCTCGCATCTCTCACACTATCTTACCCACTGCTCCAGGTCATGATGTGGTTTCTAAATAAATACGGCAGCACACTGCAGCGCTAGAACATACAAACCTGAAATACAAAATTTGAACTAGCCACAGGTGTTTTAATTACAGCAGGTCCAATACCCCTCCATAGAGAGAGAGAATTTTAGTCTAGGAAGAGGTTTCACATGTACCCATTCAGATGTAGACGTTTATTCTCAGCGAGGTAAGGCAAGCGTAGGACCTGGTATAAGAGAGATGCCGTAAAGTGGCTACCAGGTACACATAAAATTGGCCATTTTTATGCGCTAAACGCTCTCATTTTTCATATTTCTAGTGCAGTAATGCAGTTCAAATTTCGTATTTCAGGTTTGTATGTTCTAGCGCTGCAGTGTGCTGCCTTATTTATTTAACTATTTACGAGTTGGCGACTCTAGGTTCAACACCTGTTCACACTTAGTCTATGTTTGGATGTGTAGGTCAGGTTTTTGAAATGATGTGGTTTCTGTCTCATGCCAGCTTCATGTTCTGTGTCTCTTCTCTCTGCATGCTTCATGGATGTGTGTATAGGGGGGCGACACCTAAACTCTCTGGTTCTTATAGGAATCAGGTGCATCTGTTATCTGTTCCTGACCAATTACCAAGAGGCCTCCAGTATATAGTGCAGCTCCACCCTGTGGTCTGGGCCTGTGCAATGTGTTAGCTCAGTTGGTGTTTAGCTTCTGAGATTGCCAGGCCTTGCTCTGTGTTACTCCATCTCTGGAGGCTTTTCTCCTTGCCTTGCCTTGATCTTGTTGTCCGCCCTCCAGGAGGCAGAATATCCTGGTCCCTGTGTCTTTGTCCTTGTGTCTTGTTCCATTGCATTGTCTGTACTTAGTCTTATCTCGGTCTCCTTGTCTGTGGCTTCCTTCTCTGCTGTGTCTTTCCTTGTGTTCTCAGTCTGCTTTTGCTCCACACTCTTGTGGCTCTGCCTGCTCTGTAGCTTTGTGGCTTTATCTCTGCTCCGCACTCCTGCGGTTCTGTTCTGCGGCTGCAGTAATCTCTTGCTGCAGCTCCTCCACATTCCTTGTGGCTCTGCTCTGCTTAGCTTCTGCGGCTGCAGTAATCTCTTGCTGCAGCTCCTCTCCACACTCCTTGTGGCTCTGCTCTGCTTAGCTCCTGCGGCTGCAGTAATCTCTTGCTGCAGCTCCTCTCCACATTCCTTGTGGCTCTGCTCTGCTTAGCTTCTGCGGCTGCAGTAATCCCTTGCTGCAGCTCCTCTCCATATTCCTAGTGGTTCTGCTCTGCTTAGATTTCATTGCTGCGCTATCTCTTGCTGCTATACCGCGCCTGTCCGCAGCCTTGCGGTTCTCTTCCTGTGTGAACAGGTCCCAACCTGTTCCTTCATTCTCCTTTCCTTCTGGCTTGTTTCCTTTCCTGCACCTCCTGTGTAAACAGGTTCCTACCTGTTCATTCATACTACATAACTAGGGTTGAGCGAAACGGGTCGTTCATTTTCAAAAGTCGCCGACTTTTGGCAAAGTCGGGTTTCATGAAACCCGATCCGACCCCTGTGCGGGGTCGGCCATGCGGTACGCGACTTTCGCGCCAAAGTCGCGTTTCAATGACGCGAAAAGCGCCATTTCTCAGCCAATGAAGGTAAACGCAGAGTGTGGGCAGCGTGATGACATAGGTCCTGGTCCCCACCATCTTAGAGAAGGGCATTGCAGTGATTGGCTTGCTGTCTGCGGCGTCCCAGGGGCTATAAAGGGGCGTTCCCGCCGACCGCCATGTTACTGCTGCTGATCTGAGCTTAGGGAGAGGTTGCTGCCGCTTCGTCAGAAGCAGGGATAGCGTTAGGCAGGGTCCATTAACCACCAAACCGCTTGTGCTGTAGCGATTTGCACTGTCCAACACCACCTTCGGTGTGCAGGGACAGTGGAAGCTACTTTTTTTTTTTTTCCTCAGCGCTGTAGCTCATTGGGCTGCCCTAGAAGGCTCCCTGATAGCTGCATTGCTGTGTGTACGCCGCTGTGCAAACCAACTGCTTTTTTCAAAGCACAAATCCTCTTGTTCCTTCCTTTCTGCACAGCTATCTTGTTTGTTTGTCCACACTTTTTATTTAATTTGTGCATCAGTCCACTCCTTATTGCTGCCTGCCATACCTGGCTGAGATTACTGCAGGGAGATAGTAATTGAAGGACAGTTCCTTTTTTTTTTTTTTTTTTTTTTGTGGGAGATTAAGATTGGCATTTCTGCTAGAGTGCCATCCCTGTCTGTGCCATCTCTCACTCAGTGGGCTATAGAAAGCCTATTTATTTTTTTGCTTGATTTGGGTTCTAAAATCTACCTGAAAAAATCACTACATCAATCATTAGGAGAACAATATTGGCCTCTGGGCTTGTGTGCCACTCCTGACTCCTGTGTGCGTCATCTCTCACTCAGTGGGCCATAGAAAGCCTATTTTTTGTTTTATTTGTTTTCTAAATTCTCCCTGAAGAAATCATTTTATTTTATTTGGTTTCTAAATTCTTCCTGAAAAAATCATTTTATTTTATTTTGTTTCTAAAGTCTCCCTGAAAAAAAAAAAAAAAAACAGTGGGAGATTAATATTTACATTTGTGCTTCAGTGACAGTCCTGCGTGTGTGGCATCTCTCTCATTTGTTGCCACCAAAAACAGAGTGTGTAACATTGTGCCTGATTTTCGTTGTGGTCTCACCCACCTGTAAAGGGGTAGCTAAATCATACTGAAGTTATAGCTCACCGTGTAAGTTGTGTGACAGCAACAAATACCGTTAGTTTGGTTACGTTTTTAAAACAATGAGGAAGTCTGGTGGAAGAGGTCGTGGCCGGGGGCGTTCATTGTCAGCTGGTAATGAGGGTAGTGGTAGTGGTGGAGCATCAGGTGGTCGTGGGAAAAAAAATATTGCACCTAAGTCTGGAGCTGTGGAGCCAGGTTCGTCGTCTGGCTACACAAGGCCTCGAACGCTCCCATTTCTGGGAGTACGAAAACCGCTTTTAAAGCCGGAGCAGCAAGAGCAAGTTTTGGCTTATCTTGCTGACTCAGCCTCTAGCTCTTTTGCCTCCTCTCGTGAAACTGGTAAATGTAAAAGCAGCGCGTCGTTAGTGGATGTTCACGGTCAGGGACAAGTCGCTTCCTTGTCCTCTTCAGCAAAAACAACAACAGAGAAGAATGCAGCAGGCGACACAACGGGTTACTCCATGGAGCTCTTTACACATACCGTCCCTGGCTTAGAAAGTGAAGCAGTTAACAGTCCATGCCCATTACAAGTTGAATCTGACATGGAGTGCACTGATGCACAGCCACAGCCAGATTACTATGCTGGTCCTTTGACTCAGACCACAACATTGCCCTCGCAGGGTAATGATCAAGAATCAGACCCTGATGAGACTATGTTGCCCCATCACGAACGCTATACCACCGACCGACACGGTGACACAGACGAAGTTGCACACGAGCTACAAGAAGAGGTAATAGATGACCCAGTACTTGACCCCGATTGGCAGCCATTGGGGGAACAGGGTGCAGGCGGCAGCAGTTCTGAAGCGGAGGAGGAGGGGCCGCAGCAGGCATCAACATCGCAACAGGTTCCATCTGCCGGGCCCGTATCTTGCCCAAAATGCGTGGAAAAGCCAAAACCTGTTGGAGGACAGCGTGGCCATCCGGTTAAAGCTCAGTCTGCAATGCCTGAAAAGGTATCCGATGCTAGAAAGAGTGCAGTCTGGCATTTTTTTAAACAACATCCAATTGATCAGCGCAAAGTCATCTGTCAAAAATGTTCAACTACCTTAAGCAGAGGGCAGAATCTGAAAAGTCAAGTTGCATGCATAGACATTTAACCACCATGCATTTGCAAGCTTGGACTAACTACCAAACGTCCCTTAAGGTTGTAGCACCCTCGGCCAATGAAGCTAGTCATCAACGCAACATCCCTTCCGGCAGTGTAGGGCCACCATTTTCCGCACCACCTGCAGTATCTGTGCAGGTTTCTTTGCCAGGCCAAAGCAGTCAGGGTCAGGGAATCACCAGTTTCGTAGTAGGAAACACTGCATCTAGGGCACCGGCGGCAACAATACCATCTCCAACCGTCTCTCAGTCTGCCATGTCCACCGGCACCCCCGCTAGTTCCACGATCTCCAGCTCTCCAGTCCAGCTCACCCTACATGAGACTATGGTTAGAAAAAGGAAGTACTTAGCCTCGCATCCGCGTACACAGGGTTTGAACGCCCACATAGCTAGACTAATCTCGTTAGAGATGATGCCCTACCGGTTAGTTGAAAGCGAAGCTTTCAAAGCCCTGATGGACTACGCTGTACCACGCTATGAGCTACCCAGTCTACACTTTTTTTCCAGAAAAGCCATCCCAGCCCACCACCAGCATGTTAAAGAGCGCATCGTCCATGCACTCAGGCAATCTGTGAGCACAAAGATGCACCTGACAACAGATGCATGGACCAGTAGGCATGGCCAGGGACGTTACGTGTCCATCACGGCACACTGGGTGAATGTTGTGGATGCAGGGTCCACAGGGGACAGCAAGTTTGGGACAGTTCTGCCTAGCCCACGGTCTAGGAAACAGTTGGCTGTAGCCGTTCGCACCCCCTCCTCCTCCTCCTCGTCCTCCTGCAGAAGCGAGACCTCGTCCACAGACCGCAGTCGCACAACCACTCCATCCGCAGCTGCCACTGTTGCACACCAGGTCTCCCATTATGGGGCAGCTACTGGCAAACGTCAGCAGGCTGTATTGGCTATGAAGTGTTTGGGCGACAACAGACACACCGCGGAAGTTCTGTCCGAGTTCTTGCAGAAAGAAACGCAGTCGTGGCTGGGCACTCAAGATCTTGAGGCAGGCAAGGTAGTGAGTGATAATGGAAGGAATTTCATGGCTGCCATCTCCCTTTCCCAACTGAAACACATTCCTTGCCTGGCTCACACCTTAAACCTGGTGGTGCAGTGCTTCCTGAAAAGTTATCCGGGGTTATCCGACCTGCTCCTCAAAGTGCGTGGACTTTGCTCACATATCCGCCATTCGCCCGTACACTCCAGCCGTATGCAGACCTATCAGCGTTCTTTGAACCTTCCCCAGCATCGCCTAATCATAGACGTTGCAACAAGGTGGAACTCAACACTGCACATGCTTCAGAGACTGTGCGAACAGAGGCGGGCTGTTATGTTTTTGTGGGAGGATACACATACACGGGCAGGCAGTAGGATGGCAGACACGGAGTTGTCAGGTGTGCAGTGGTCGAAGATTCAAGACATGTGTCAAGTCCTTCAGTGTTTTGAGGAATGCACACGGCTGGTTAGTGCATACAACGCCATAATAAGCATGAGCATCCCCCTAATGCGTCTGCTGATGCAAAGTTTGACGCACATAAAGGATCAGGCGTTTGCAGCTGAGGAAGAGGAAAGCCTTGATGACAGTCAGCCATTGTCTGGCCAGGGCAGTGTACAGAACGAGGTAGCGGGCGAAGAGGAGGAGGAGGACGAGGAGGATGATGGGGATGATTATATTTTTAATGAGGAAGCTTTTCCGGGGCCACTGGAAATTTTTGGCGCGGCAAGGCCGGGTTCTGGTTTTTGGAGGGACACAAGTGACGTGGATTTGCCTGAAACTGCCCCTCAACCAAGCACAACCGCAGATTTGAGAACTGGAACTTTGGCCCACATGGCGGATTATGCCTTACGTATCCTCAAAAGGGACACACGCATTACTAAAATGATGAACGATGACGATTACTGGCCTGCCTCCTTGATCCTCGCTATAAAGGCAAATTGCAAAATATAATGCCACATGACAACTTGGAAATAATATTAGCAACCAAACAATCAACTCTTGTTGACCGTTTGCTTCTGGCATTCCCTGCACACAGCGCCCGTGATCGTTCTCACAAGAGCTGCAGGGGCCAGCAGACCAGAGGTGTTAGAGGGGCAGAAATCAGAAGTGGCGTTGGCCAGAGGGGTTTTCTGACCAGGTTGTGGAGTGATTTTGCTATGACCGCAGGCAGGACAGGTACTGCAGCATCAATTCAAAGTGACAGGAGACAACATTTGTCCAGTATGGTTACAAACTATTTTTCATCCCTTATCGACGTTCTCCCTCAAACGTCATTCCCATTTGATTACTGGGCATCCAAATTAGAAACCTGGCCAGAATTGGCAGAATATGCATTGCAGGAGCTTGCTTGTCCTATCAGAAAGAGTATTCAGTGCTGCAGGTTCAATACTAACAGAAAAAAGGACTCGTCTGGCTACCCAAAATGTAGATGATCTAACCTTCATTAAAATGAACCACAACTGGATTTCGAAATCTTTTGCCCCACCTTGCCCGGCTGACACCTAGCTTTCCTATGAAAAGGTCTTGCCTGTGGACTATTCTGAATGACTTTTCCAATCTCGTAATTTTCTGCACCTGATTGTCCAGCATACGACATGTTTACACCTCACTAAATGGCCAAACTCCCCACACGGGGCCGTGGTATCGCCACTTGGCGCCAGCACCCGTGAGAGTGCTGTTTGTCTGAAGAGGTGGGTGTGCCCGCTTTTGGTCGATGGCACTGCCACTGGGTCCCTCATAGTACAATAAAGTGTCTCTGGCGGTGGTGGTGCGCACCCAACGTCAGACACACCGTTGTAATATGAGGGGCCCTGGGCCTGTACCGCCGGCCACAAGACAGTTCCCCCCCCAGCTCAAACAGTTCTCTACCACTTGAAAAATTATCTCTCACAGCTCCACCAATGTTTAGTCTATGCGCTGACATCCTTCAATGCCTGGCACTGACAATACCATTGTATTGACATTTTTGTTATGTTAGGCCTTCGAAGCCTGTCTGCGGTCCCTTCTTCCACTAGGCCTCCACTGACCATTGTACTGCTGCCCGTGTACCCCTGGAAACAATTTTAAATTGCCAACAGCCCTATTTTTTTATGTTAGGCCTTCGAAGCCTGTCTGCGGTCCCTCCTTCCACTAGGCCTCCACTGACCATTGTACTGCTGCCCTTGTACCACTGGAACCAATTTTAAATTGCCAACAGCCCTATTTTTTTATGTTAGGCCTTCGAAGCCTGTCTGCGGTCCCTCCTTCCACTAGGCCTCCACTGACCATTGTACTGCTGCCCGTGTACCCCTGGAACCAATTTTAAATTGCCAACAGCCCTATTTATTTATGTTAGGCCTTCGAAGCCTGTCTGCGGTCCCTCCTTCCACTAGGCCTCCACTGACCATTGTACTGCTGCCCTTGTACCACTGGAACCAATTTTAAATTGCCAACAGCCCTATTTTTTTATGTTAGGCCTTCGAAGCCTGTCTGCGGTCTCTCCTTCCACTAGGCCTCCACTGACCATTGTACTGCTGCCCGTGTACCCCTGGAACCAATTTTAAATTGCCAACAGCCCTATTTTTTTATGTTAGGCCTTCGAAGCCTGTCTGCGGTCCCTCCTTCCACTAGGCCTCCACTGACCATTGTACTGCTGCCCTTGTACCACTGGAACCAATTTTAAATTGCCAATAGCCCTATTTTTTATGTTAGGCCTTCGAAGCCTGTCTGCGGTCCCTCCTTCCACTAGGCCTCCACTGACCACACCACTGCTGCCCGTGTACCCCTGGAACCAATTTAAAATTGCCGACAGCCAGCCCAATTTTATTATGTTAGGCCTTCGAAGCCTGTCTGCGGTCCGTTCTTTCTACTACTACTACACTGACCAGGCCACTGCTGCCCGTGTTCCCCTGGAACCAATTTAAAATTGCCCCACAGCCATCTGTTATTATGTTAGGCCTTCGATGCCTGTTTGCGGTCACTCCTTCCACTAGGCCTCCACTGACCACACCACTGCTGCCCGTGTACCCCTGGAACCAATTTAAAATTGCCTACAGCCAGCCCAATTTTTTTATTTTAGGCCTTCGATGCCTCTCTGCAGTCCGTTCTTTCTACTACTACTACACTGACCAGGCCACTGCTGCCCGTGTTCCCCTGGAACCAATTTAAAATTGCCTACAGCCATGTGTTATTATGTTAGGCCTTCGATGCCTGTCTGCGGTCACTCCTTCCACTAGGCCTCCACTGACCACACCACTGCTGCCCGTGTACCCCTGGAACCAATTTAAAATTGCCTACAGCCAGCCCAATTTTATTATGTTAGGCCTTCGAAGCCTGTCTGCGGTCCGTTCTTTCTACTACTACTACACTGACCAGGCCACTGCTGCCCGTGTACCCCTGGAACCAATTTAAAATTGCCTACAGCCATGTGTTATTATGTTAGGCCTTCGATGCCTGTCTGCGGTCACTCCTTCCACTAGGCCTCCACTGACCACACCACTGCTGCCCGTGTACCCCTGGAACCAATTTAAAATTGCCTACAGCCAGCCCAATTTTTTTATGTTAGGCCTTCGAAGCCTGTCTGCGGTCCGTTCTTTCTACTACTACTACACTGACCAGGCTACTGCTGCCCGTGTTCCCCTGGAACCAATTTAAAATTGCCTACAGCCATCTGTTATTATGTTAGGCCTTCGATGCCTGTTTGCGGTCACTCCTTCCACTAGGCCTCCACTGACCACACCACTGCTGCCCGTGTACCCATGGAACCAATTTAAAATTGCCTACAGCCATCTGGTATTATGTTAGGCCTTCGATGCCTGTCTGCGGTCACTCCTTCCACTAGGCCTCCACTGACCACACCACTGCTGCCCGTGTACCCCTGGAACCAATTTAAAATTGCCTACAGCCATCTGTTATTATGTTAGGCCTTCGATGCCTGTCTGCGGTCACTCCTTCCACTAGGCCTCCACTGACCACACCACTGCTGCCCGTGTACCCCTGGAACCAATTTAAAATTGCCTACAGCCAGCCCAATTTTTTTATGTTAGGCCTTCGAAGCCTGTCTGCGGTCCATTCTTTCTACTACTACTACACTGACCAGGCTACTGCTGCCCGTGTTCCCCTGGAACCAATTTAAAATTGCCTACAGCCATCTGTTATTATGTTAGGCCTTCGATGCCTGTTTGCGGTCACTCCTTCCACTAGGCCTCCACTGACCACACCACTGCTGCCCGTGTACCCATGGAACCAATTTAAAATTGCCTACAGCCATCTGGTATTATGTTAGGCCTTCGATGCCTGTCTGCGGTCACTCCTTCCACTAGGCCTCCACTGACCACACCACTGCTGCCCGTGTACCCCTGGAACCAATTTAAAATTGCCTACAGCCATCTGTTATTATGTTAGGCCTTCGATGCCTGTCTGCGGTCACTCCTTCCACTAGGCCTCCACTGACCACACCACTGCTGCCCGTGTACCCCTGGAACCAATTTAAAATTGCTTACAGCCATCTGTTATTATGTTAGGCCTTCGAAGCCTGTCTGCGGTCCTTCCTTCCAATAGTTCTCCACTGACCAGACCAATGCTGGCCGTGTACCCCTGGAACCCAGCTGAAAGTGCATGTAGCCTCCTTTTTTCTTTGTTTTATATTTAGAAAGCCCAGATGAACTACGCTGTGCAACGGTTCAAGCTACCCAGTCGACATTTCTTTTGCGAGAAAAGCCATCCCAGCCCTCCAGCGGCATGAAAAAGTCTGCATTGTCATAGCACTCAGGCAATCAAACAGTAGAAAGGTGCACCTGACAAGAGACACATGGACCAGTAGGCATGTCCACAAAAAGTTACGTGTCCATTACGGCGCACTGGGTTAATGTGTTGGATGCATGGTCCACAGGGGACAGCCTACAAAGTCTGTCTGCAGTCCCTAATTCAAATTGTCCTCCGCTGACCACACCACTGCTGCCCGTGTACCCCTGGAACCAATTTTACAGTGTCTACAGCCTAATTGTGTTATGTTAGGCCTACTACGCCTGTCTGCGGTCCCTCCTTCCAATACTCGTCCACTGACCACACCACTGCTGCCCGTGGACCCCTGGAACCTATTTTTAATTGCATAGAGCATCCTTTTTTTAATAGTAGGCGTACAAAGTCTGTCTGCGGTCCACTATTGAAATTGTCCTCCACTGCCCAGAGCACTGCTGCTTGTGTACCCCTGTAACTTTTTTAAGCTGCAGTGAGCCACATTTTTGGTTTAAGTCCTACTACCTGTGTCTGTCTGCGCCACTCAATTCAGCTGTGTTCCTTTGAAAAAAGCTGAGCGTCAATAGTCTTGTTTTCAGCCTCTAGGAATTTTAAAACTGCATTGGGGGTACAACTTTGGTAGGGCCTACTAACGGTGTCTGCCTTCCCAAGGTGTGCCCCAGGTTTCCTCGCCATTGCTTCGATCTTAATGCTCTCGTTTAGTAGTTGTTGGAAACTACACTGCATTAGGCCTACAAATTGGGTATGGGGTGTAGAGAGATGGTGTGTTCCACTCCAAGGTGTTCCCCAGGTTTCCTCTCCATTGCTTCGATCTTCATGCTCTCGTTTAGTAGTTGTTGGAAACTACACTGCATTAGGCCTACAAATTGGGTATGGGGTGTAGAGAGATGGTGTGTTCCACTCCAAGGTGTTCCCCAGGTTTCCTCTCCATTGCTTCGATCTTCATGCTCTCGTTTAGTAGTTGTTGGCAACTACACTGCATTAGGCCTACAAATTGGGTATGGGGTGTAGAGAGATGGTGTGTTCCACTCCAAGGTGTTCCCCAGGTTTCCTTGCCAATGCTTCGATCTTCATGCTCTCGTTTAGTAGTTGTTGGAAACTACACTGCATTAGGCCTACAAATTGGGTATGGGGTGTAGAGAGATGGTGTGTTCCACTCCAAGGTGTTCCCCAGGTTTCCTCTCCATTGCTTCGATCTTCATGCTCTCGTTTAGTAGTTGTTGGAAACTACACTGCATTAGGCCTACAAATTGGGTATGGGGTGTAGAGAGATGGTGTGTTCCACTCCAAGGTGTTCTCCAGGTTGCCTTTCCTGAGCTTCGATCTTCCGGCTCTCGTTTAGTAGTTGTTGGAAACTACACTGCATTAGGCCTACAAATTGGGTATGGGGTGTAGAGAGGTGGTGTGTTACACTCCAAGGTGTTCCCCAGGTTTCCTCTCCATTGCTTCGATCTTCATGCTCTCGTTTAGTAGTTGTTGGAAACTACGCTGCATTAGGCCTACAAATTGGGTATGGGGTGTAGAGAGATGGTGTGTTCCACTCCAAGGTGTTCTCCAGGTTGCCTTTCCTGAGCTTCGATCTTCTGGCTCTCGTTTAGTAGTTCTTGGAAACTACGCTGCATTAGGCCTACAAATTGGGTATGGGGTGTAGAGAGATGGTGTGTTCCACTCCAAGGTGTTCCCCAGGTTTCCTCTCCATTGCTTCGATCTTCATGCTCTCATTTAGTAGTTGTTGGAAACTACACTGCATTAGGCCTACAAATTGGGTATGGGGTGTAGAGAGATGGTGTGTTCCACTCCAAGGTGTTCCCCAGGTTTCCTGTCCATTGCTTCGATCTTCATGCTCTCGTTTAGTAGTTGTTGGAAACTACACTGCATTAGGCCTACAAATTGGGTATGGGGTGTAGAGAGATGGTGTGTTCCACTCCAAGGTGTTCCCCAGGTTTCGTCCACATTGCTTCGGTCTTCCGACTCTCGTTTAGTAGTTGTAGAAAACTACACTGCATTAGGCCTACAAATTGGGTATGGGGTGTAGAGAGACTGTGTGTTACACTCCAAGGTGTTCCCCAGGTTTCGTCCACATTGCTTCGATCTTCCGACTCTCGTTTAGTAGTTGTTGAAAACTACACTGCATTAGGCCTACAAATTGGGTATGGCGTGTAGAGAGATGGTGTGTTACACTCCAAGGTGTTCTCCAGGTTGCCTTTCCTGAACTTCTATCTCCAGGCTCTCATTAAATTGTGGTTAAATGGAACAACTGCATTTGGCGTACTAGTTGGTTTGGGGCCTACTATCGGTGTCTGCCACTCCTTGCTGTTCTCCTGGTTTCCTGTCCTGAAATTCCATTTTCAGGCTCTCGTTAAGTAGTTGTTAATGTTAGACTGCATTTGGCCTACTAGTTGGGTTGGGGCCTACTATCGGTGTCTGCCACTCCTTGCTGTTCTCCTCCACTGAACAAAGCTGTGCCGCCTGTTTACTACGGTTGCCAATTTTGAACTGCATTTCGACTACTTACTGATTTGGGCCTACTCTCTGTGTCAGCCTCTCATTCCAGTTGTCCTCCACTGCAATGCCCCCTGGTTAGTCCTGTGTTACCAATTTTGAACTGCATTTAGCCAACTTTATTCTTTGGGCCTATATCTGTGTTTCCTCCTCATCCTGCCCATTGCCCAGCCAGTGATAGATGAGTCTGCTGGTACATTGACCCATAACGCAAAATTCCCCGTGCACGCTACACAGCAAGATTGTGACCCTGCTGAAAGTCAGGTTCCTCTTCCCGCATACCATACCACCTTACACGGGGACAAAGAGGAAGGTGCAGATGAAAGTGCAGGTTCCTTCATCAGGTGGGGGAAGGAATACTAGTTGGTGACGTCACTGGCACAGGGCCTCTCATAGTACGCAAAAGTGCTGCTGCCGGTGGGAGGCGCCCCCGCCGTGCAAACACACCGCTGTACTTTGAGGGGCCCTGTGCCAGTGCCAATGCCAACGAGTGGGCCCCCCCTGCTTGCTCAGGATCACAGCACTTGCAAAGTTGAAATACTTACCTCTCCCTGCTCCACTGCCGTGACGTGGTCCAGATTTACTGGGCCCACTAATTACTTGAACCAGCCCTACCCCCCACAACTTTAGCCAAATGACCCCCAATTTCAAATGCCTTCCAATTATTATAAGCTAAATTACGATTGACAAGCTTCTGTAACAAGAATGGATGTTTTTGCCATTAAAATGGGCAGTGTAGGTGTTTTCCTGGCCTCCACTCACTGCCGACTATGCTCCCCCATTGACTTGCATTGGGTTTCGTGTTTCGGGCGATACCCGACTTTTCGCCATAATCGGCCGATTCCACTCGACTCGACTTCTAAGATAGTCGGGTTTCGCGAAACACGACTCGACTCTAAAAAGGTCAAGGTCGCTCAACCCTATACATAACCATACCTGCACCTCCTATGTGAACAGGTCCCTACTTGTTCCTTCATACACCACACCTTCATACACCGTCCCTGCCAGCCCTGTGTTCTCTGCCGTGTTCCTGCCAGCCCTGTGTTCTCTGCCGTGTTCCTGCCAGCCCTGTGTTCTCTGCCGTGTTCCTGCCAGTCCTGTGTTCTCTGCCATGTTCCTGCCAGCCCTGTGTTCTCTGCCGTGTTCCTGCCAGCCCTGTGTTCTCTGCCGTGTCTCTGCCAGCTCTGTGTCTCAGCCATGCCAGCCTACTCGTCTGAATCTCATCCGTGCTCATTTGCTAGACCTGCCTGATGCCCGCACCAATCCTAGTGTTCCTGTCTCCCAAGTGGGATCAGCAGCCACAGCCAGACACCATCCTGGAGTAGCACCTGGCAGCTGCCTGATGCACAAGCCTGACCTCACCATCAGAGGCTCCAGTGAAAACCCAGGCAGCTGTCAAAGTCACGCCCCTTCCAGGCTAGTCTGGTTTGTGGCACAGTGGGGCCACAAATCCCCCGAGCTCGCGCCCACCAGTCAGGGCGTGAGCGTGACACTTATGGGGCCATTATTAACCTTTTATGGAGCATTATATGGGGCATATTTTCGTATGAAACATCTTATGTGGCCGATCATAAACAGCATGGAGCATTATATGAGGCGTATTTTGTATGGAGCATCTTATGGCGCCATTATTAACCTTTGTGCAGCATTATATGGGGCATATTTTAATATGGAGCATCTTATAGGGCCCATCATGAACTGTATGGAGCATTATATGGGGCTCCTGATTCAATATGGATATTCAAAAACACGTAACCTACTGATGTCTCGATTAATTTTACTTTTATTGGTATCTATTTTTATGTTTTAAATTTACCAGTAGTTAAGCAAGTTAAAGATGCAATGATCTCTAAAACGCCTAACGTTAAAGATGACACATGTATTTAAGGCAAATAACAAATACTGTCATTTTTTACATTTTAAAAATTATTTAAAAGAAAATGGGTTGTTGTAAAAGTTTGAGCACCCTTGGAGATTTGTGTGCTCAGATAACTTTCATCAAGTAGGTTTCAGACCTTAATTAGCCTGTCAGGGTTATGGATTGTTCACTATCATTGTTAGGAAAGGCCAGATGATGCAAATTTGCCAGCTTTATAAAAACTCAGCCTCCTCTAACCTTGTGCCAAAAAACAGAAGCCATGGGGTCTTCTAAGCAGCTGCCTAGCTCTCTGAAAATGAAAAAGGTGGAGTGCCACAAAGCAGGAAACGACTATAAGAAGATAGCAAAGAGTTTTCAAGTTGCCCTTTCCTCAGTTCGAAATGTGATTAAGAAAAGGCAATTAACAGGAACAGTGGAGGTCAAAGTAAGGCCTGAAAGACCACGGAAAATTTCAGTCAAAGCTGCTCGTAGGATTGCTAGGGAAGCAAATCAGAACCCCCAGTTGACTGCAAAAGACCTTCAGAAAAATTTTAGCAGACTATAGAGTTGTGGTATATTGTTCTACTGTTCAGAGACTCCTGAACAAATATGGCTTTCATGGAAGAGTCATCAAAAGAAATTCACTCCTGCGTCCTCAGCATAAAATTCAGTGTCAGAAGTATGCAAAGGAACATTTAAACAAGCCTGATGCATGTTGGAAAAAAGTTCTGTGGACCGATGAGGATAAAATAGATCTTTGGCCACAATGATCAAAGGTATGTGTAGAGTGAAAAGAGCACAACATTTTAGGAAAATAATATCTCTCCAATCATTAAGCATGGAGGCGGGTCAATCATTCTTTGAAAATGTGTTTCAGTCAATGGCATAGGCAACATTTCATGGGTAGAGGGAAGAATGGATTCAGTAAAATTTCAACAAATTATTGATGCAAAGATAACACCATCTGTAGATAAGCTGAAGCTGAGAAGAGAATGGCTTCTGCAAATGGATAATGATCCTAAACACACGTCACAATCCACAGTAGACGACCTCAAAGGGCGCAAGCTGAAGGTTCATAATGGCCCTCACAGTCCCCTGGTCTGAACTTCTTTGAAAATCTGTGGCAATACCACAAAATAGCAGAGGATGCAAAACGACCCAGGAATCTCACAGAACTGGACACATTTTCCAAGGAAGAATGGATGAAAATTCCTAAAACAAGAATGGAAAACCTCTTGCCTGGCTACAAAAAGAGTTTACAAGCTGTTATACTTGCAAAAGGGGGTGCTACTAGGTACTAACCATGCAGGGTGTGCAAAAGTTTGCATCAGCTCATTTTCCTTTTTGTAATTTTTAAAATGTAAAAGAAGAAAATATATATTCTTTTACTTAAAATACACAGGAAATGTGTTATCTTTATCTTTAGGCCGTTTTGAAATAATTTCATCTTCAACTTGCTTAACCCAGAGGCAGATGATATTAATACATAGAGATATATCTTTACTTAGCACTGCATTTCTATGTCCCAGTATTCTAGAGGTAGAAGAAAGTTAGATTTGTTTTTCTTCCTATAAAATTACTAAACTATAATAAGACACAATTACAATAAAATCATTTAAAAAAAAACATCCCAAATCAGCAAATAACAGACATAATTGGTGTCCCTGTAATCGTAATGACACAGTGATCAGATTATTTATGGCAATAGGTAGATGGTGGAAAAAATGGTGTGATTGTTTTTTTCTCTATTAAACACATTTTTATTACACTTTTTCATGGAATGCTGTGGCAGTGAGAAGTTACATTTTTATTTCACACGTAATGTAAATTATGTGTTTTGTCTACTGCAGGAGGAAAGGCAACTGGGACAACCTGCAGAAGTAGAAGCACTGAGACAACCTCCACTAGGAGAGCCACTGAAACAACCTGCATAAGAAGAGCTTTTGAGACAACCCGCAGGAGGAAAGCCTCTGAGATACCCTACACTAGGAGAGCCAGAGAGACAACCTACACTAAGAGAGCTATAGAGACAACCTGCAGGAGGAGAGGAACTGGCACAACCTCCACTAGGAGAGCCACTGAAACAACCTGCATAAGAAGAGCTTTTGAGACAATCCACAGGAGGAGAGCCACTGAGAAAACCTACACTAGGAGAGCCAGAGATACAACCTACACTAAGAGAGCCATAGAGACAACCTCCAGGAGGAGAGCAACACAGACAATTTGCAGGTAGAGAGCAAGGGAGACAACCTGCAGGAGGAGAACTACTGAGACAACCTACAGGAATAGAGCCACTGAAATATCCAAATTTACACCATTGAGACAACCTGCATTAAGAAAACCACTGAGACAACTGATGTTGTGGATGTATCCCAAATGGTGTGCCGCCAGATGTGGAGAGTATATCTGCGACTCCAGCGAATCCAACCAGACTGAGAAAACAACAGGACAGTCTAAGCTGGAACAAAATAGAAACTATGAACAGCACAGAAAATAGACACACAGCCTGTGTGCCTAAGAAAATAAAGCACACACTTATCTTTTGCTGAAATGGCAGCAAGCAGGAGAGGCCAGGCAGAGAACCAATACTTCCAATAGAACATTGACAACTGGCAAGGACTAATGAGTCCTGCAAAGCTAAATACCCCAGTCAGAATTGCAATTAGCAGAAATACCTGTCCAGGACTGCCGCCCAGGCACAACTGCATTACCATTATCAACCACCAGAGGGAGCCCAAGAGCAGAATTCACAACAGGGTGGGTCTCTCCACCTGCTGCCTAGAAAAAAGGCATCTCCTCTATAGCATCTCCAGCATTTGTAAATGGGAGAGTAAGTCTTCCTTCCAGACTTCAAGGTGGCTGGACTGGTGGGTAATAGAGTATGTTGACAAATTTACGAAGGATAACTTGATGGCTTTTGCTGCAGAAGGACAAGAGGTTGCGCAACGGTTCCTTAAGGGACTGGTAGATCCTAATAGAGAGCAAATAGTTCAGGGGATCATTGCTATTTGCAACAGAAATAGTGTCTTTCGGAAAATGTGAAGTTGTGGAATGTGATGCCTTAATGAGCTTTAATGAAATTTGCTTCAGGAGTAAGTAAACTCAGGTAGCTAGTAAAAAGCAAGATCCAAAGCTGGACACAAAGGTAGAAATGGAACACTGTTTCTATAAGAAGGTGCTTTTTTTGTTAAATGCAGTATAAACCAAGCTGGAAAAAAGTAAACACTGCACTCTGAGCAAAGCAGCAAAACAAAACACAGTCCTTCTCCTAGAGGGGATCAGCCAGCTCAGGATTAGCAATGTCCACTGTTCAGATCCTATAACACAGGCACAAACACTTCCCTGGAGTCCTTCCTCTCCAGACACTGAACAGTGCTGCCTTTGGAGGCCAACTACTTAAGCCCCAGACCACACCTTTGGGATGGAGATAAAGTGGACATTGTCCCACCCGCTCTATGAGTAAAAAAATTCATTGTATCCATTGTACCAACTTTTGGAAATTTTTCTTGGCAGTCCAATTATATCTGGCTCACTTGTGATGTGATAGGGCTTTATCCCTCCATACCCTATCAGATTGCCATGGATAGTCTTAATTTTTTTTTTTTAATGCAGTAAATATACTTAGAAACTCATGAATTTTTAATCTTGGCTGTTTCATTTTCACTCACTCATAACTTATTCTCACTTCACAAAATTTTTTCTATAGAAGAAGGAGTGAGCATGGGAAGGAGGAAATTCTCCCCATCTCTGGCAAATTTGATAATTAGAGATGAGCGAATATTTCAATGTTCGGTTCAGCTCAAGATTGCCGAATTTGCTATTTGCCGATTTAATCGTCGATTAAATCGCCAAATATAGCTGAACATACACAGCACAAAACCAGTGTTTCCCATGCTGTGGGAAACACCTGCATAGTGCTCCTGATCGGCAGTGAAATCATCCCCGCCGGTCAGAGAGGTCGCGCTCAGCTGTGATCGGAGGTAAAAAGTTTACCTCCGGTCACTGTTGTCAGCTGATGGGACTACAGCTCCCATCAGCTGATACTTGCTGCCGATAAAAACAGTGAGAGCAGGAGCGGCGAATGGGAGTATTCAGCAGCTGGCTCCTGTGCTGCAAAAAAAAATAAACCTACGTGGGTTCACCTGTATTTTTGATAGCCAGCCAGGCAAAACTCACAGCTGGGGGCTGCAACCCTTAGCTGTCAGCTGCAGCAAGGTTGATTATTAAGAATAGAGGGGTCCCCACTAGTGTTGAGCGATACCTTCCGATATCGGAAAGTATCGGTATCGGTTTGGATCGGCCGATATTCAAAAAATATCGGATATCGCCGATACCGATACCCGATCCCAATGCAAGTCAATGGGACCAAAATATCGGAATTAAAATAAACCCTTTCTTTCCTTGTAGGTTCATTCTACATGAAGGAAAACAACTAAGAATAATGCCGGATGTATTTGGGGAGGTGGCGGAGACATTAAAGTCATAGAGGTTTATCCCAATCAAATAGAATAGCATGTTTTTTGTTTTTTTTTAAGACGTTCGGAGTGACAAAGATATTGACTATGTAAATTTTTTTTTTATTTTGTCAGATATTGATGTTTCACTATTCCACGCCCTTCCCCTTCTTTTTTTTCTTTTTTTTTTTCTTTTCCCACACTTTCATCTTCATCATCATCAGCATCTTTGACATCAACTTCTTCACCTTATTCATCTTCTTCTTCATCTTCTACCTATTTTTTTTTTTTTATTACATTCTTCATATTCATTTTATTCAACTATTATTATTCTTCTTATTCTACATATTCTTTTTATTCCACTGTTATTATTCTTCCTATTCTACTTCTTCATCATATTCTCATTTGTGACAGGCATTCCCGTAGTTGTTATCTATAAAAGTTTGAAGATTACACCTTCCGTTCTGCCAGTCACAAAAGTTACATTTGTCCGCGTTCAGTTTGGCCTGCAGCATCAGGCTTTATCCAGGGGCACCACGAGGAGGAACGGACTCACCCCCATACACTGCTTAGTCTTCTTCTGCATATAATTTAGATAATATCTTTTGCTCTGATATTAAGTCTTATGCTTAATGTTCTTCTGCTCTTTGTTCTGCAGCCTCTTGTTCTTCTGCTTCTCGGTCTTCCATGTTGTCGTCTCCAGGGTCGTCGTCTCCAGTGTCGTCATCTCCGCCGTCGTCGTCTCCGCCGTCGTCGTCGTCGTCATCGGGGTGGTCTTCCGTGTCGTCGTCATCGTGGTGGTCTTCCGGGTCGTCGACGTTAGGGTCTTCAACTTGGAAATGTAGCAGAAGGTACAAGAAGGCTGAGAAAATGCCAAGAACCAGCTGATGGAACTGGAACTCGGATGGCTACCCGAAGGTTCAAGAGCCTATGGAACTACCGAGGACCAGCTGACGTTACTGGAACCCGGTTACTAAGCAGGAGGTACCCGTGCTAAAAAGCACTACCAAGGACCGCCTGACGTTGACGGAACTCGGATACCCAGAAGGAGGCACCTAAGCCAAAGGCTCTGCCCGGAACCAGCTGACGTTACTGGAACCAGGATGGGGAGCAGAAGGTACAAGAGCAAAAGACACTGCCGAGAACCAGCTGACGGTACTGGAACCCGGATGGGTAGCCGAAGGTCCAAGAGCCAATGGAACTACCGAGGACCAGCTGACGTTACTGGAACCCGGTTACTAAGCAGGAGGTACCCGTGCCTGAAAGCACTACCAAGGACCACCTGACGTTGGTGGAACTTGGATACCCAGAAGGAGGCACCTAAGCCAAAGGCTCTGCCCGGAACCAGCTGACGGTACTGGAACCAGGATGGGGAGCAGAAGGTACAAGAGCAAAAGACACTGCCGAGAACCAGCTGACGGTGCTGGAACCAGGTGGTGGACCCGAAGGCCCACAGGAGAGGAGAGAACAGCTAGGCCGCGAGGCAGCCGCAGTTACCGAACCCCAACAGTCCTACAGGGGGAGCTGGGCCTACTGGCACTACATAACCAGCCTTGACTACCAGTTCACGCAGCCCACATAGGAAGCTCCTAAACTGGAGGCACCCTGGAGTTGGCTAACTCGACCGCACCACGACGGGGCAAGCATAGGCGTCTCAGTGAAGTTGACACAACCCGGAAACAGCTGACGGTGCTGAAACCAGGCTTGGCACGAGGGAGTACCTGTGACAAGAACACTGCCGAGAACCAGCTGGCGGTGCTGGAACCCGGATGCGTTGCCCCAGTGTGCAAGAGCCAATGGCACGACCGAGGACCAGCTGACGGTGCTGGAACCCGGTTACTAAGCTGTAGGTGCCCGCGCTTAAAAGCACTACCAAGGACCGCCTGGCGTTGGCGGAACTCGGATACCCAGGAGGAGGCACCTAAGCCAAAGGCTCGGCCCGGAACCAGCTGACGGTGCTGGAACCAGGTGGTGGACCCCAAGGCCCACAGGAGAGGAGAGAACAGCTAGGCCGCGAGGCAGCCGCAGTTACCGAACCCCAACAGTCCTACAGGGGGAGCTGGGCCTACTGGCACTACAGAACCAGCCTTGACTACCAGTTCACGCAGCCCACATAGGAAGCTCCTAAACTGGAGGCACCCTGGAGTTGGCTAACCCGACCGCACCACGACGAGGCAAGCATAGGTGTCTCAGTGAGCTTGACACAACCCGGAAACAGCTGACGGTGCTGAAACCAGGCTTGGCACGAGGGAGTACCTGTGACAAAAACACTGCCGAGAACCAGCTGGCGGTGCTGGAACCCGGATGCGTTGCCCCAGTGTGCAAGAGCCAATGGCACGACCGAGGACCAGCTGACGGTGCTGGAACCCGGTTACTAAGCTGTAGGTGCCCGCGCTTAAAAGCACTACCAAGGACCGCCTGGCGTTGGCGGAACTCGGATACCCAGGAGGAGGCACCTAAGCCAAAGGCTCGGCCCGGAACCAGCTGACGGTGCTGGAACCAGGTGGTGGACCCGAAGGTCCACAGGAGAGGAGAGAACAGCTAGGCCGCGAGGCAGCCGCAGTTACCGAACCCCAACAGTCCTACAGGGGGAGCTGGGCCTACTGGCACTACAGAACCAGCCTTGACTACCAGTTCACGCAGCCCACATAGGAAGCTCCTAAACTGGAGGCACCCTGGAGTTGGCTAACCCGACCGCACCACGACGAGGCAAGCATAGGTGTCTCAGTGAGCTTGACACAACCCGGAAACAGCTGACGGTGCTGAAACCAGGCTTGGCACGAGGGAGTACCTGTGACAAAAACACTGCCGAGAACCAGCTGGCGGTGCTGGAACCCGGATGCGTTGCCCCAGTGTGCAAGAGCCAATGGCACGACCGAGGACCAGCTGACGGTGCTGGAACCCGGTTACTAAGCTGTAGGTGCCCGCGCTTAAAAGCACTACCAAGGACCGCCTGGCGTTGGCGGAACTCGGATACCCAGGAGGAGGCACCTAAGCCAAAGGCTCGGCCCGGAACCAGCTGACGGTGCTGGAACCAGGTGGTGGACCCGAAGGTCCACAGAAGAGGAGAGAACAGCTAGGCCGCGAGGCAGCCGCAGTTACCGAACCCCAACAGTCCTACAGGGGGAGCTGGGCCTACTGGCACTACAGAACCAGCCTTGACTACCAGTTCACGCAGCCCACATAGGAAGCTCCTAAACTGGAGGCACCCTGGAGTTGGCTAACCCGACCGCACCACGACGAGGCAAGCATAGGTGTCTCAGTGAGCTTGACACAACCCGGAAACAGCTGATGGTGCTGAAACCAGGCTTGGCACGAGGGAGTACCTGTGACAAAAACACTGCCGAGAACCAGCTGGCGGTGCTGGAACCCGGATGCGTTGCCCCAGTGTGCAAGAGCCAATGGCACGACCGAGGACCAGCTGACGGTGCTGGAACCCAGTTACTAAGCTGTAGGTGCCCGCGCTTAAAAGCACTACCAAGGACCGCCTGGCGTTGGCGGAACTCGGATACCCAGGAGGAGGCACCTAAGCCAAAGGCTCGGCCCGGAACCAGCTGACGGTGCTGGAACCAGGTGGTGGACCCGAAGGTCCACAGGAGAGGAGAGAACAGCTAGGCCGCGAGGCAGCCGCAGTTACCGAACCCCAACAGTCCTACAGGGGGAGCTGGGCCTACTGGCACTACAGAACCAGCCTTGACTACCAGTTCACGCAGCCCACATAGGAAGCTCCTAAACTGGAGGCACCCTGGAGTTGGCTAACCCGACCGCACCACGACGAGGCAAGCATAGGTGTCTCAGTGAGCTTGACACAACCCGGAAACAGCTGACGGTGCTGAAACCAGGCTTGGCACGAGGGAGTACCTGTGACAAAAACACTGCCGAGAACCAGCTGGCGGTGCTGGAACCCGGATGCGTTGCCCCAGTGTGCAAGAGCCAATGGCACGACCGAGGACCAGCTGACGGTGCTGGAACCCGGTTACTAAGCTGTAGGTGCCCGCGCTTAAAAGCACTACCAAGGACCGCCTGGCGTTGGCGGAACTCGGATACCCAGGAGGAGGCACCTAAGCCAAAGGCTCGGCCCGGAACCAGCTGACGGTGCTGGAACCAGGTGGTGGACCCGAAGGTCCACAGGAGAGGAGAGAACAGCTAGGCCGCGAGGCAGCCGCAGTTACCGAACCCCAACAGTCCTACAGGGGGAGCTGGGCCTACTGGCACTACAGAACCAGCCTTGACTACCAGTTCACGCAGCCCACATAGGAAGCTCCTAAACTGGAGGCACCCTGGAGTTGGCTAACCCGACCGCACCACGACGAGGCAAGCATAGGTGTCTCAGTGAGCTTGACACAACCCGGAAACAGCTGACGGTGCTGAAACCAGGCTTGGCACGAGGGAGTACCTGTGACAAAAACACTGCCGAGAACCAGCTGGCGGTGCTGGAACCCGGATGCGTTGCCCCAGTGTGCAAGAGCCAATGGCACGACCGAGGACCAGCTGACGGTGCTGGAACCCGGTTACTAAGCTGTAGGTGCCCGCGCTTAAAAGCACTACCAAGGACCGCCTGGCGTTGGCGGAACTCGGATACCCAGGAGGAGGCACCTAAGCCAAAGGCTCGGCCCGGAACCAGCTGACGGTGCTGGAACCAGGTGGTGGACCCCAAGGCCCACAGGAGAGGAGAGAACAGCTAGGCCGCGAGGCAGCCGCAGTTACCGAACCCCAACAGTCCTACAGGGGGAGCTGGGCCTACTGGCACTACAGAACCAGCCTTGACTACCAGTTCACGCAGCCCACATAGGAAGCTCCTAAACTGGAGGCACCCTGGAGTTGGCTAACCCGACCGCACCACGACGAGGCAAGCATAGGTGTCTCAGTGAGCTTGACACAACCCGGAAACAGCTGACGGTGCTGAAACCAGGCTTGGCACGAGGGAGTACCTGTGACAAAAACACTGCCGAGAACCAGCTGGCGGTGCTGGAACCCGGATGCGTTGCCCCAGTGTGCAAGAGCCAATGGCACGACCGAGGACCAGCTGACGGTGCTGGAACCCGGTTACTAAGCTGTAGGTGCCCGCGCTTAAAAGCACTACCAAGGACCGCCTGGCGTTGGCGGAACTCGGATACCCAGGAGGAGGCACCTAAGCCAAAGGCTCGGCCCGGAACCAGCTGACGGTGCTGGAACCAGGTGGTGGACCCCAAGGCCCACAGGAGAGGAGAGAACAGCTAGGCCGCGAGGCAGCCGCAGTTACCGAACCCCAACAGTCCTACAGGGGGAGCTGGGCCTACTGGCACTACAGAACCAGCCTTGACTACCAGTTCACGCAGCCCACATAGGAAGCTCCTAAACTGGAGGCACCCTGGAGTTGGCTAACTCGACCGCACCACGACGGGGCAAGCATAGGCGTCTCAGTGAAGTTGACACAACCCGGAAACAGCTGACGGTGCTGAAACCAGGCTTGGCACGAGGGAGTACCTGTGACAAGAACACTGCCGAGAACCAGCTGGCGGTGCTGGAACACGGATGCGTTGCCTTGCCTATTAAAGATTGTCTTCCTAGAGCCCCAACTAGCGGTGTTGGAGCAAAGGGTAAGCAGGGGGAGATGAGTGTAGGCCGAAGCCTGCACTGGAGGCAGCTTTGTGTCTGCGTTGCGTTTGCAGGACACTTTGCCGGCTACACAGTGGGGGAACAGCTGGCGTTGCTGAACCCCACTAACACAATGGCGTGTGTTTTTCTCTGTGCAGCTAGCACTTGCGGGCAAAAACTAGCGATGTTAGAGCCCGTGTTGAAGCAGGAGGAGGAGGAGAGGAGCAGAGTGTAGGCCGAAGCTTAGTTGAACCAATTTCAAAGGAAACCTTTAACCCCCCCCTCAGGTGTTACAAAGTACAAGAGACACACCTTGTGCAGTATTAATGCTGCACAAGTGAAAGGTTGCTCTATTAATTTGTCTACTTGCACACGCTGAATGAAAGACATACACAATTTACCCCATTCTACAGTCAAACTGTAGTGGATGCGTGACTTGGTTTTTTGATGAGACGCAGCACAGGTGTCCAAAATAACGCCTTGGTGCTTGGAGCAGCTTCCTGAGCGTTGTTATTTGCTGTACAGGAGTCTGCGCTCTTGTGTTATCCCTTGGCAATGCCCTGTTAGCGCTGCCCATCTTATGACATCATTTCATGTTGGCCGGTGCGGTTAACGATGGCCATAAATCCCAGACCCACAGTGTCTTTTCATAAAGCCACACTGCGGTGCTGGGATTCGTGGCCTTGAGCAGTAAATATTTTGGCCGCTCACACACGTCCTTACACCTGCTTCAGACTGGGCGGCCTCTGCTGATCCCTTCTCGCATGCCGCGGCCATGAGGCTGCACAGTCTGAAGAAGGCTGAAGGAGATGAGTTAAGACAGGCGAAGATATGCACTGCTCGTGCCCATCAATCACACCCTCGCAGTCAAAATAATTAAGACAACGAGGAGCATTTTATTCAGGCAGGGCGGACGAACAGGCGCAAGTAGCCAACCAATGATGTCAGAAGACGGGAAGCGCTACCAAGGGGGGTGCTGCGTATCATTAGAAAGGAAAGTCACACCTCAGGGACAGTGGAATGGTCTCAAAGAGACACATTTTGTACGTGTTGAGTTCCACGTGGGCAAGGAGAAAACATCAGCCACCTTGTACAAATGCAGCAGTACTGCTGTACAAGGTGGCTGTTATACATAGAAACACCTGGGGGTGGGGGCCAGGCTCCCTTCAATTTCAGTTCATGTGCCTGCGTGGCGTTTGCAGGTCACGCTGCAAGCTGCACAGCAGGGGAACAGCTGGCGGTGCTGAACCCCACTAACACATTGGCTGGTGTTTTTCTCTGTGCAGCTAGCATTTCCGGGCAAAAACTAGCGGTGTTTGAGCCCAGGGTCAGCAGGAGGAGGAGGAGAGGAGCAAAGTGTAGGCCGAAGCCTGCACTGGTGGCAGCTTTTGGTCGGTTGTGCCAGCGTGGCTTGTGCTGGACACGATGCCGGCTACACAGCGGGGGAACAGCTGGCGTTGCTGAACCCCACTAACACATTGGCTGGTGTTTTTCTCTGTGCAGCTAGCATTTCCGGGCAAAAACTAGCGGTGTTTGAGCCCAGGGTCAGCAGGAGGAGGAGGAGAGGAGCAAAGTGTAGGCCGAAGCCTGCACTGGTGGCAGCTTTTGGTCGGTTGTGCCAGCGTGGCTTGTGCTGGACACGATGCCGGCTACACAGCGGGGGAACAGCTGGCGTTGCTGAACCCCACTAACACATTGGCTGGTGTTTTTCTCTGTGCAGCTAGCATTTCCGGGCAAAAACTAGCGTTGTTAGAGCCCAGGGTCAGCAGGAGGAGGAGAGGAGCAGAGTGTAGGCCGAAGCCTAGTTGAACCAATTTCAAAGGTTACCTTTAACCCCCCCTCAGGTGTTACAAAGAACAAGAGCCACTCCTTCTGCAGCATTAATGCTGCACAAGTAAAAGGTTGCTCTATTAATTTGTCTACTTGCACAAGCTGAATGCAACACGTAGACTATTTAGCCCATTATACTGTTTAACAGTAGTGGAGGCGTGACTTGTCTTTTTAAAGAAAAGCAGCACAGGTGTCGAAAACAACACCTTTTTGCATGGGCGCAGCTTCCTGAGCGTTGTTAGTTGCTGTACAGGAGTCTGCGCTCTTGTGATCCTTTGGCCATGCGCTGTGAGCGCTTCCTGTCTTATGACCTCATTTCATGTTGGCCGTTGCGGTTAGCGATGGACATGAATCCCAGACCCACAGTGTGTTTTTAAAAAATCACACTGCGGTGCTGGGATTCGTGCCCTGGTGCAGTAAATATGTTTGCCGCTCACACATGTCCTTACACCTGCTTCAGACTGGACGGCCTCATCTGATCCCTTATCGCCTGCCGAGGCCATGAGGACACCCAGTCTGAAGAAGGCGGAAGGAGATGAGTGAACACAGGCAAACATATGCACTGCACATGCCCATCAATCACACCCTCGCTGTCCAAAAAAATAAGACACCGAGGGGCGTTGTTTCGAGCAGGGGAGATGCACAGGCGCAGCCAGCTAACCAATGATGTCAAAAGACGGGCAGCGCTAACAAGGGTGGTGCTGCGTGTCATTACAAAGGAAAGTCACACCTCAGGGACATTGTAATGGTCTCTAATGAGAAACATTTTCTACGTGTTGAGTTCCACGTGGGCAAGGAGAAAAAGTCAGCCACCTTGTACAAATGCAGCAGTACTGCTGTACAAGGTGGCTGTTATACATAGAAACACCTGTGGGTGGGGGGCAGGCTCCCTTCAATTTCAGTTCATGTGCCTGCGTGGCGTTTGCAGGTCACGTTGCAAGCTACACAGCAGGGGAACAGCTGGCGTTGCTGAACCCCACTGACACATTGACTGGTGTTTTTCTCTGTGCAGATTGCATGTCCGGGCAAAAACTAGCGGTGTTAGAGCCCAGGGTCAGCAGGAGGAGGAGGAGAGGAGCAAAGTGTAGGCCGAAGCCTGCACTGGTGGCAGCTTTTGGTCGGTTGTGCCAGCGTGGCTTGTGCTGGACACGATGCCGGCTACACAGCGGGGGAACAGCTGGCGGTGCTGAACCCCACTAACACATTGGCTGGTGTTTTTCTCTGTGCAGCTAGCATTTCCGGGCAAAAACTAGCGGTGTTTGAGCCCAGGGTCAGCAGGAGGAGTAGAGGAGCAGAGTGTAGGCCGAAGCCTAGTTGAACCAATTTCAAAGGTTACCTTTAACCCCCCCCCTCAGGTGTTGCAAGGTACAAGAGCCACACCTTGAACAGCATTAATGATGCACAAGTCAAAGGTTGCTCTATTTAATTTTGCTCCTTGCACACGCTGAATTAAACACGTACACTATTTAGCCCATTATACTGTCAAACAGTAGTGGAGGCGTGACTACTAGTCTTTTTAAGGTGACGCAGCACAGGTGTACAAATTTACACCTAGGTGCTGTGCGCAGATTCCTTACCGTTGTTATTTGCAGTACAGGAAACTGCGCTCTTGTGTTATCCCTTGGCAATACCCTGTTAGTGCAGGCCGTCTCATGACCTCATTTCATGTTGGCCGCTGCGGTTAACGATGGCCATAAATCCCAGACCCACAGTGGCTTTTCATAAAGTCACACTGCGGTGCTGGGATTCGTGGCCTTGTGCAGTAAATATGTTCGCCGCTCACACATGTCCTTACACCTGCTTCAGACTGGGCGGCCTCAGCTGATCCCTTATCGCATGCCGCGGCCATGAGGCCGCACAGTCAGAAGAAGGCGGAAGGAGGGGAGTGAAGACAGGGGAACATATGCACTGCTCGTGCCCATCAATCACACCCTCGCAGTCAAAATATATGAGACAACGGGGGGCGTTGTGTCGGGCAGGGGGACGCACAGGCACAGCCAGCCAACCAATGATGTCAGGAGACGGGCAGCGCTAACAATGGGGGTGCTGCGTGTCATTAAAAAGGAAAGTCACACCTCAGGGACATTGTAATGGTCTGTAATGAGACACATTTTGTACTTGTTGAGTTCCACGTGTGCAAGGAGAAAAAGTCAGCCACCTTGTACAAATGCAGCAGTACTGCTGTACAAGGTGGCTGTTATACATAGAAACACCTGGGGGGGTGGGGGGCAGGCTCCCTTCAATTTCAGTTCATGTGCCTGCGTGGCGTTTGCAGGACACGTTGCCAGCTACACAGCAGGGGAACAGCTGGCGGTGCTGAACCCCACTAACACATTGGCTGGTGTTTATCTCTGTGCAGCTAGCATGTCCGGGCAGAAACTGGCGTTGTTTGAGCCCAGGGTCAGCAGGAGGAGGAGAGGAGCAAAGTGTAGGCCGAAGCCTGCACTGGTGGCAGCTTTTGGTCAGTTGTGCCAGCGTGGCTTGTGCTGGACACGTTGCCGACTACACAGCAGGGGAACAGCTGGCGTTGCTGAACCCCACTAACACATTGGCTGGTGTTTTTCTCTGTGCAGCTAGCCGTTCCGGGCAAAAACTAGCGGTGTTTGAGCCCAGGGTCAGCAGGAGGAGTAGAGGAGCAGAGTGTAGGCCGAAGCCTAGTTGAACCAATTTCAAAGGTTACCTTTAACCCCCCCCCTCAGGTGTTGCAAGGTACAAGAGCCACACCTTGAACAGCATTAATGATGCACAAGTCAAAGGTTGCTCTATTTAATTTTGCTCCTTGCACACGCTGAATTAAACACGTACACTATTTAGCCCATTATACTGTCAAACAGTAGTGGAGGCGTGACTACTAGTCTTTTTAAGGAGACGCAGCACAGGTGTACAAATTTACACCTAGGTGCTGTGCGCAGATTCCTTACCGTTGTTATTTGCAGTACAGGAAACTGCGCTCTTGTGTTATCCCTTGGCAATACCCTGTTAGTGCAGGCCGTCTCATGACCTCATTTCATGTTGGCCGGTGCGGTTAACGATGGCCATAAATCCCAGACCCACAGTGGCTTTTCCTAAAGTCACACTGCGGTGCTGGGATTCGTGGCCTTGTGCAGTAAATATGTTCGCCGCTCACACATGTCCTTACACCTGCTTCAGACTGGGCGGCCTCAGCTGATCCCTTATCGCATGCCGCGGCCATGAGGCCGCACAGTCAGAAGAAGGCGGAAGGAGGGGAGTGAAAACAGGGGAACATATGCACTGCTCGTGCCCATCAATCACACCCTCGCAGTCAAAATATATGAGACAACGGGGGGCGTTGTGTCGGGCAGGGGGGACGCACAGGCACAGCCAGCCAACCAATGATGTCAGGAGACGGGCAGCGCTAACAATGGGGGTGCTGCGTGTCATTAAAAAGGAAAGTCACACCTCAGGGACATTGTAATGGTCTGTAATGAGACACATTTTGTACGTGTTGAGTTCCACGTGGGCAAGGAGAAAAAGTCAGCCACCTTGTACAAATGCAGCAGTACTGCTGTACAAGGTGGCTGATATACATAGAAACACCTGTGGGTGGGGGGCAGGCTCCCTTCAATTTCAGTTCATGTGCCTGCGTGGCGTTTGCAGGTCACGTTGCAAGCTACACAGCAGGGGAACAGCTGGCGTTGCTGAACCCCACTGACACATTGACTGGTGTTTTTCTCTGTGCAGATTGCATGTCCGGGCAAAAACTAGCGGTGTTAGAGCCCAGGGTCAGCAGGAGGAGGAGGAGAGGAGCAAAGTGTAGGCCGAAGCCTGCACTGGTGGCAGCTTTTGGTCGGTTGTGCCAGCGTGGCTTGTGCTGGACACGATGCCGGCTACACAGCGGGGGAACAGCAGGCGGTGCTGAACCCCACTAACACATTGGCTGGTGTTTTTCTCTGTGCAGCTAGCATGTCCGGGCAGAAACTGGCGTTGTTAGAGCCCAGGGTCAGCAGGAGGAGGAGAGGAGCAAAGTGTAGGCCGAAGCCTGCACTGGTGGCAGCTTTTGTTCTGTTGTGCCAGCGTGGCTTGTGCTGGACACGTTGCCGACTACACAGCAGGGGAACAGCTGGCGGTGCTGAACCCCACTAACACATTGGCTGGTGTTTTTCTCTGTGCAGCTAGCATTTCCTGGCAAAAACTAGCGGTGTTTGAGCCCAGGGTCAGCAGGAGGAGTAGAGGAGCAGAGTGTAGGCCGAAGCCTAGTTGAACCAATTTCAAAGGTTACCTTTAACCCCCCCCTCAGGTGTTGCAAGGTACAAGAGCCACACCTTGTGCAGCATTAATGCTGCACAAGTGAAAGGTTGCTCTATTTGTTTTGCTCCTTGCACACGCTGACTAAAACACGTACACTATTTAGCCCATTATACTGTCAAACAGTTGTGGAGGCGTGACTTGTCTTTTTAACGAGACGCAGCACAGGTGTCAAAATTTGCACCTAGGTACTGGGCGCAGATTCCTGAGCGTTGTTATTTGCTGTACAGGAGTCTGCGCTATTGTGATCCCTTGGCCATGCGCTGTGAGCGCTTCCTGTCTTCTGACCTCATTTCATGTCGGCCGTTGCGGTTAGCGATGGACATGAATCCCAGACCCACAGTGTGTTTTCAAAAAATCACACTGCGTGGCTGGGATTCGTGGCCTTGTGCAGTAAATAGGTTTGCCGCTTACACATGTCCTTACACCTGCTCCAGACTGGGCGGCCTCAGCTGATCCCTTATCGCCTACCACGGCCAGGAGGCCGCACAGTCTGAAGAAGGCGGAAGGAGATGAGTGAACACAGGCAAACATATGCACTGCACATGCCCATCAATCACACCCTCGCTGTCCAAAAAAATAAGACACCGAGGGCCGTTGTTTCGAGCAGGGGAGATGCACAGGCGCAGCCAGCTAACCAATGATGTCAAAAGACGGGCAGCGCTAACAAGGGTGGTGCTGCGTGTCATTACAAAGGAAAGTCACACCTCAGGGACATTGTAATGGTCTGTAATGAGACACATTTTGTACGTGTTGAGTTCCACGTGGGCAAGGAGAAAAAGTCAGCCACCTTGTACAAATGCAGCAGTACTGCTGTACAAGGTGGCTGATATACATAGAAACACCTGTGGGTGGGGGGCAGGCTCCCTTCAATTTCAGTTCATGTGCCTGCGTGGCGTTTGCAGGTCACGTTGCAAGCTACACAGCAGGGGAACAGCTGGCGTTGCTGAACCCCACTGACACATTGACTGGTGTTTTTCTCTGTGCAGATTGCATGTCCGGGCAAAAACTAGCGGTGTTAGAGCCCAGGGTCAGCAGGAGGAGGAGGAGAGGAGCAAAGTGTAGGCCGAAGCCTGCACTGGTGGCAGCTTTTGGTCGGTTGTGCCAGCGTGGCTTGTGCTGGACACGATGCCGGCTACACAGCGGGGGAACAGCAGGCGGTGCTGAACCCCACTAACACATTGGCTGGTGTTTTTCTCTGTGCAGCTAGCATGTCCGGGCAGAAACTGGCGTTGTTTGAGCCCAGGGTCAGCAGGAGGAGGAGAGGAGCAAAGTGTAGGCCGAAGCCTGCACTGGTGGCAGCTTTTGTTCTGTTGTGCCAGCGTGGCTTGTGCTGGACACGTTGCCGACTACACAGCAGGGGAACAGCTGGCGGTGCTGAACCCCACTAACACATTGGCTGGTGTTTTTCTCTGTGCAGCTAGCATTTCCGGGCAAAAACTAGCGGTGTTTGAGCCCAGGGTCAGCAGGAGGAGTAGAGGAGCAGAGTGTAGGCCGAAGCCTAGTTGAACCAATTTCAAAGGTTACCTTTAACCCCCCCCTCAGGTGTTGCAAGGTACAAGAGCCACACCTTGTGCAGCATTAATGCTGCACAAGTAAAAGGTTGCTCTATTTGTTTTGCTCCTTGCACACGCTGACTAAAACACGTACACTATTTAGCCCATTATACTGTCAAACAGTTGTGGAGGCGTGACTTGTCTTTTTAACGAGACGCAGCACAGGTGTCAAAATTTGCACCTAGGTACTGGGCGCAGATTCCTGAGCGTTGTTATTTGCTGTACAGGAGTCTGCGCTATTGTGATCCCTTGGCCATGCGCTGTGAGCGCTTCCTGTCTTCTGACCTCATTTCATGTCGGCCGTTGCGGTTAGCGATGGACATGAATCCCAGACCCACAGTGTGTTTTCAAAAAATCACACTGCGTGGCTGGGATTCGTGGCCTTGTGCAGTAAATAGGTTTGCCGCTTACACATGTCCTTACACCTGCTCCAGACTGGGCGGCCTCAGCTGATCCCTTATCGCCTACCACGGCCAGGAGGCCGCACAGTCTGAAGAAGGCGGAAGGAGATGAGTTAAGACAGGCGAACATATGCACTGCTCGTGCCCATAAACCACACCCTCGCTGACAAAATAAATATGACAACGAGGGGCGTTGTTTCTAGCAGGGCGGATGCACAGGCGCAGCCAGCTAACCATGATGACAAAAGACGGGAAACGCTACCAAGGGGGGTGCTGCGTATCATTACAAAGGAAAGTCACACCTCAGGGACAGTGGAATGGTCTCAATGAGACACATTTTGTACGTGTTGAGTTCCACGTGGGCAAGGAGAAAAAGTCAGCCACCTTGTACAAATGCAGCAGTACTGCTGTACTAGGTGGCTGTTATACATAGAAACACCTGGGGGGGTGGGGCCAGGTTCCCTTTTAATTTCAGTTCCTGTGCCTGCATGGCGTTTGCAGGTCACGTTGCCGGCTACACAGCAGGGGAACAGCTGGCGTTGCTGAACCCCACTAACACATTGGCTGGTGTTTTTCTCTGTGCAGCTAGCACTTCCGGGCAAAAACTAGCGGTGTTTGAGCCCAGGGTCAGCAGGAGGAGGAGAGGAGCAGAGTGTAGGCCGAAGCCTGCACTGGTGGCAGCTTTTGTTCTGTTGTGCCAGCGTGGCTTGTGCTGGACACGTTGCCGACTACACAGCAGGGGAACAGCTGGCGGTGCTGAACCCCACTGACACATCACCTAGTGTTTTTTTCTGTGTAGACAACACTTCCAGGTGGCAACTGACAGTGTTGAAACCCAGGGAATCAAAGAGGAGCAGAGTGTAGGCCGAAGCCTGCAGTGGAGCAAGTTGAAAGGGAACCTTTAACCCCCCCCCCCAGGCATTTGTTGCTGAAAGAGCCATCTTGTACAGCAGTAATACTGCACATGGAAAATGGTGGCTCCGAAAATTATGCTCCTTGCAAACGCTGAAGTACACACTCATATAATGTGTCCCCTCACACCGTCAAACCATCCCGGAAGTGGGACTTTCCTTTGTAATGTGACACAGCACAGCCGTCATTCCAACCCCCTTGGTGCCGGGCACCACCTCCTCAACGTTGTTTGGTTCTGTCACGGAGCCCGCACTGTAATGTTATCCCTTGGCCATGCACAGTTAGCGGTGCCCGTCTTCTGACATCATGTAGGTGTCAGGCTGGCAGTGCCTGTGCGTCCAAGCTGCCCGAGATCCAACCTTGCAGTGTCATCTAATGTAGTCCCACTGCGGGCCAGGGATCCATGGGCATGCGCAGTGCATATCATCGCCTCTCACTCACCTCCTTCCTGCTTCTTCAGACTGTGCGGCGTCACGGCCGTGGCATGCTATTAGGGATCAGCTGACGCCGCCTAGTCTGAAGAAGCGTGAAGAAGGGGAGTGAGAGGCTAGTATATGCACTGCGCATGGCCATGGATACCAGGCCCACTGTGGGATCACATTAGACGACACTGCGAGGTGTGATTTCGGGCAGCGTGGACGCACAGGCGCAGCCAGGACGACAACAAATGATGTCAGAGGACGGGCAGCGCAAACTGTGCATGGCCAAGGGATAACATAACAGCGCAGGGTCCATGACGGAATCAAACAACGCTAAGGAGGCAGCGCACGGTGCCAAGGGGGTAGCAATGACGGCTGTGCTGTGTCACATTACAAAGGAAAGTCCCACCTCCGGGACGGTTGGACGGTGTGAGGGGACACATTACATGAGTGTGTAGTTCAGCGTTTGCAAGGAGCATAATTTCAAGAGCGACCTTTCCCTTGTGCAGTATTAGTGCTGCACATGGTGGCTCTTTCAGTAACAAACGCCTAGGGGGGGGGGGGGACAGGTCCCCTTACATTTTAGTTGTGCCAGCGTGGCGGTCGCATGACACGTTGCCGGATACACAGCTGGGGATCAGCTGACGTTACTGAACCCCAATAACAGAGGAGCGACTGTTGACTGTGCACACAGCACTTCCAGGCACCAACTGGCGGTGTTAGAGCCCAGGGACAGCAGGAGGAGCAGATTGGAGGTATTGCCGCACACACAGCTGGGGATCAGCTGACGTTACTGAACCCCAATAACAGAGGAGCGACTGTTGACTGTGCACACAGCACTTCCAGGCACCAACTGGCGGTGTTAGAGCCCAGGGACAGCAGGAGGAGCAGAGGAACAGAGTGTAGGCCGAAGCCTGATTGGAGCAAGTTGAAAGGAAACCTTTAACCCCCCCCCCCCCAAGACGTTTGTAGCTGAAAGAGCCATGTTGTGCAGCACTAAGGATGCAAAAGGAAAAGGTTGCTCTTTTAATTATGCTCCTTGCAAACACCGAAGTAAACACTAAAAATGTGTCCCTTTATACCGTTAAACCGTTCCGGAGGTGCGAATTTCCTTCGTAATGGGACACAGCACAGCTGTCATTCCTATCCCCTTGATGCCGTGCGCTGCCTCCTCAGCGTTGTTTTAAGCTGCCACGGAGCCTGCGCTGTTCTGTTAGCCCTTGGCCATGCCCAATTAGCGCTGCCTGTCTTCTGACATAATTTGGTGTCAGGCTGTCAGTGCCTGTGCGTCCACGCTGCTCCAGATCCCACCTCGCAGTCTCATCTAACGTAATCCCACTGCGGGCCTTGGAACCATGGGCATGCACAGTGCATAACCTCGACTCTCACTCCCCTCCTTCCCTCTTCTTCAGACTGTTCGGTGTCACGGCCGTGGCATGCTAGGGATCAGCTGACGGCGCACAGTCTAAAGAAGGCGGAGGGAAATGAGCGAGAGCCCGAGGGGAAGATATGCACTGCGCATGCCCATGGATCCCAGGCCCGCAGTGTGACTCAATCAGAAGACACTGCGAGGCGGGATCTCGGGCACCGCGGCCGCACAGGCGCAGCCAGCCTGACACCAAATTATGTCAGAAGACAGGCAGCGCAAATAGGGCATGCCCAAGGGATAACAGAACAGCGCAGGCTCCGTGACAGCTTAAAACAACGCTGAGGAGGCAGCGCATGGCACCAAGGGGGTAGGAATGACGGCTGTGCTGCGTCACATTACGAAGGAAAGTCCCAGCTCCGGGACGGTATAACGGTATCAGTGAACACATTTTATAAGTGTTAAGTTCTGCGTGTGCAAAGAGCTAAAAAAAAAGAGCTACCTTTTCCTTGTGCAGCATTACTGCTGCACAAGATGGCTCTTTCAGTAACAAACGACGGGGGGGGGGGGGGGGGGACAGGTTCCCTTACATTTAGGTTGTTGTGCCAGCGTGGCGGTCGCAGGACACATTGCCGGCTACACAGCTGGGGATCAGCTGACGTTACTGAAACCCAATAACACTGGGTCGTATGTTTTTACTGTGCAGCCTGCACTTCTGAGCCGCAACTGGCGGTGTTGGAGCCCAGGAATAGCAGTTCAGGTGGTAGAAAGATGAACACAGCAGGAGACCTGGATGACACCCAATTACTTAATCAGGCAGAGGAGTGGCAAATTCCTGCGAGATCCAGGCCTGGTTCATTTTCAGGAAAGTAAGCCGGTCAACGTTATCGGAGGATAGTCGCATGCGACGGTCTGTTAGTACACCACCTGCGGCACTAAAGACACGTTCCGATAAGACACTAGCCGCAGGGCAAGCCAGCACCTCCAATGCATACTGGCTTAGCTCTGGCCATGTATCCAGCTTAGAGACCCAAAACTTGAACGGGGAAGAGCCGTCTGGGAGTACAGTAAGAGGGCAAGCCATGTAGTCTGTCACCATCTGACGGAACCGTTGCCTCCTGCTGACTGGAGCCGCCGGTGATGGTGTAGACATTTGGGGCGGGCACACAAAAGTGTGCCAGAGTTGTGCCATACTGGGCTTGCCTTGGGCAGAGGCACTGCTTCTGCTCCCTCTTTGGGCAGAGCCTCCCCCACTGCCTCGACGCACTGAGCTGCTTTGTAAAGCACTAGCAGCACTCCTCTCAGTTGGACAGGAGAAGATGATGGAATTCACCAGTGTGTCGTGGTACTCCCGCAATTTACGCTCCCGGGTCAACGCAGGGATGAGGTTTTGGACGTTGTCCCGGTAGCGAGGATCGAGGAGGGTGAACACCCAATAATCAGGCATGTTGAGAATGTGGTCGATGCGGCGGTCGTTTCTCAGGCACTGCAGCATGAAATCCACCATGTGCTGCAGAGTGCCAACCGGCCCAGAAACGCTGTCCCCTGCTTGAGACATGATCTCTGCCCGCTCGTCATCACCCCACCCTCGCTGTACACACTGACCACTGGACAATTGTGTCGCTCCCTCCTCTGGACGGAGCTCTTCCTCCTCCATTGACTCCTCCTCATCCTCCTCACAAATTGGCCCCTGCGTACCCCTTTGTGAGGAACCACGTGGCGCTGACTCTCCAGAAGCTGATGGAAAAGGTGACTCCTCATCCTCCACCTCTTCCACCACATCATCCCTTAACCCTTGCAAAGTTTGCTGAAGCAGGCAGATAAGGGGGACAGTCATGCTGACTAGTGCATCATCTGCACTTGCCATCCGCGTGGAATAATCAAAAGGACGCAAAACCTGGCAGACGTCCTTCATAGTGGCCCACTCTGTGGTTGTGAAGTCTGATCGGCGCTGACTGCGACTTCTTTGCGCCTGATGCAGCTGGTACTCCATAACTGCTTGCTGCTGCTCACACAACCGCTCCAACATATGTAACGTGGAATTCCACCGGGTAGGTAGGTCACATATGATGCGGTGTTCCGGAAGGCGGAATCGGCGCTGCAGAGCAGCAATGCGGGATCTGGCCAAGCTGGAACGCCGCAAGTGAGCACACTCTAGGCGGACCTTGTGCAGCAGGGCATCAAGATCCGGATAGTCCCTCAGAAAACTCTGCACAACCAAATTGAGCACATGTGCCAGACATGGGATGTGAGTGAGGTTGCCAAGGGCCAAAGCTGCCACCAGATTTCGGCCATTGTCACACACTACCATGCCTGGCTGGAGATTCGCTGGCAGTAACCACACATCGCTCTCCTGCTTTATGGCATTCCAGAGCTCCTGCGCTGTGTGGCTTCGATGCCCCAATGAAACTAGTTTCAAGACGGCCTGCTGACGTTTGGCCACGGCTGTGCTCATGTCGGTCATAGGTAAACGTTCACGGGTCCATGTGGGGGTGGACTGTGACGGATCCTGCAGAGAGGAATCAGAGGAACTGGTGTAAGAGGAGGAGTCGATGCGTACAGACTGGATTCCTGCAATCCTTGGAGTGGGCAGGACACGTCCTGCGCCACTCGCACGATCTGTACCTGGCTCAACAACATTAACCCAATGGGCAGTGAGGGAAACATATCGCCCCTGTCCATGCTGACTGGTCCACGCATCGGTGGTGAGGTGGACCTTGCTACTGATGGCGTTCAGTAGCGCATGTTTTATGTTTGCCTCAACATGCCTGTGCAGGGCAGGGACAGCCTGCCTGCTGAAGTAAAAGCGGCTGGGCACCTTGTACTGTGGGACTGCCAATGCCATCAAGTCACGGAAGCTGTCAGTCTCCACCAGCCTGAACGAGAGCATTTCCAGGGACAACAGTTTGGCAATGCCTGCATTCAGAGCCTGTGCTCGGGGGTGGTTGGCCGAGAATGCCCGCCTTTTCTCCCATGCCTGTACTACCGATGGCTGTAGAGTAGACTGGGAGTGTGAGGATGACTGGGAAGGTGGTGCTGTGGGTGGAATTACACAAGGTCTCTGGGAGGAAGCCAAACCAGCTGTGCGTGAGCTGGAGGAAGAGGCAACACGAGCTGAAGAGGTGGTAGCTGCCGCTGTTGGTTGGCCTACATCTTCAGTGTGTTTCTGTAACTCCACCGCGTGCCTGGTCCGCACATGTTTCCACATATTTGTGGTATTGAGGTTGCTGACATTTTTCCCTCTTTTTACTTTATGATGACACAGCTTGCATTTGACAAAACAAATGTCATCTGCAACTGTGTCAAAAAAGGACCAGGCACTGCAAGTCTTGGGAGCGCCCTTTTTGGCTTTGGAAAGAGACAGGCTCCTAACGGGTGCCAAAGTGGAGGCTACAGGCTCCGCAGTCTTCCCCCTCCCTCTCCCTCTTTGGCCCGTAAGAGGAAGCTCTTCCTCTGAGCTGCTCCCACCACCTTCCTGTTCCTCACGCCACGATGGGTCAAGGACCTCATCATCTCCACTACCCTCTGCCACCAACTGCTCCTCCTGGGTAGTCTCAGCAGCACAGTACGCACGAGAAAGCGGCACCTGAGTTTCATCATCAGATGCGTACTGCGCTGTGGTCACCGGAGGCACTGGCCCACCTGCCTCTTCAGAGTCAGAGAGAAAAAGGTGTTGGGCATCACTGCACACTGCCTCTTCTTCCATTTCTCCAATGCTGCTTGGCTGGCCCCCTGTTTCCAAGCCAAGAGATTCAGAGAACAGAAGTAGAGACGGCTCCTGTCCTGGGCTCTCTGACTGCCTGGCCAATTTGGCAGGTGGTGAAGAGACAGATGGCTGCTCTCCAGTGCTCTGTGCCTGAGAGGATGTGGCACTAACTGAAGTCGATGCCGAGGCGTTAGCTGCCATCCACCCGACAACGGCTTCAATTTGGTCTTCACGCAGCAGCGGTGCACGGCGCTCTCCGACAAAGCTGCGCATGAAGGACTGTTCCCTGCTGAAACTGAGTGACGACGAGTCACCGGCGCCCGCAGCAGGCACAGAATCACCACATCCTCTCCCTGCTCCTCTCCCTGCTCCGCGCCCACGCCCACGTGCCTTACTCCCTGCCCTCTTCATCTTGGTTGACAGATAAAGATAAGCAGAAAAGTACTAAGGCCTTAGTGTGCTTATTCCTGTAATGCTCCTCCTAACAGGTGTAAGAAACACTAATGTTGTAAATTGTGGACTAAACTTTATTATTTTTCAAATGTGGCCTACACAAGTGTAAGTTGTGTTTGGTGAACTTAACCTTTTTTTTGGTGCAGATCGGGCTACAGAGCTAGTTTAAATCACACGGAGACCGTGCAGACAGCCGTAAACGGCGCTGCAAGGCCAAGAAACCCTCCTCTAGGTTATCCTATATAGTGTTTTTCCACTATTTAGCTGGATACAAGTGGAAAGACACTAATAGGAATTTTTTTTTTCAAATTTTAAACTGGCTGCACTATTTGAAAAAAAGGAAATTGTTTTTCAAGGTATGAGGCAGTAACGCACCCTGAGCTGAATCCAACCGGCTATGGCTGCACACAGACTACAGGGCGAGCTGGGCTCACACGGAGACCGTGCAGACAGCCGTAAACGGCGCTGCAAGGCCAAAAAACCCTCCTCTAGGTTATCCTATATAGTGTTTTTCCACTATTTAGCTGGATACGAGTGGAAAGACACTAATAGGAATTTTTTTTTCAAATTTTAAACAGGCTGCACTATTTGAAAAAAAGGAAAATTTTTCTCAAGGTATGAGCCAGTAACGAACCCTGAGCTGAATCCAACCGGCTATGGCTGCACACAGACTACAGGGCGAGCTGGGCTCACACGGAGACCGTGCAGACAGCCGTAAACGGCGCTGCAAGGCCAAAAAACCCTCCTCTAGGTTATCCTATATAGTGTTTTTCCACTATTTAGCTGGATACGAGTGGAAAGACACTAATAGGAATTTTTTTTTTCAAATTTTAAACAGGCTGCACTATTTGAAAAAAAGGAAAATTTTTCTCAAGGTATGAGCCAGTAACGAACCCTGAGCTGAATCCAACCGGCTATGGCTGCACACAGACTACAGGGCGAGCTGGGCTCACACGGAGACCGTGCAGACAGCCGTAAACGGCGCTGCAAGGCCAAAAAACCCTCCTCTAGGTTATCCTATATAGTGTTTTTCCACTATTTAGCTGGATACGAGTGGAAAGACACTAATAGGAATTTTTTTTTTCAAATTTTAAACAGGCTGCACTATTTGAAAAAAAGGAAAATTTTTCTCAAGGTATGAGCCAGTAACGAACCCTGAGCTGAATCCAACCGGCTATGGCTGCACACAGACTACAGGGCGAGCTGGGCTCACACGGAGACCGTGCAGACAGCCGTAAACGGCGCTGCAAGGCCCAAAAACCCCCCTCTAGGTTATCCTATGTAGTGTTTTTCCACAATAGAGCTGGAGACTGGTGGAAAAACACTAATAGGAAATTTGAGAAAAAATGTGCAGCAGGCTGCACTAAGAGCAAAAAAGAACAACTGTGTGAGGCAGTGTGAACCCCCCCTGAGCTGAATACAACCGGGTATATGGCTGCACACAGACTACAGAGTGAGCTGCACACACACACACACAGAGACCTTGCAGAACGCTGTTAAAACAGCGCTGCAAGGCAAGAGCAAGGTGAACAGTGAAGAACACACAGCGTTTTGCTAAATTAGCCTTTGGAAAGGAAAATAAAGCAATTAGCTAGCTCAACTGGCCCTCAGTTAGAACACAGCGTCCTGTCCCTAACTGAAATCACAGCAGAGTGAGCGCAAAATGGCGGCAGCGCTTTTTTATAGTGCAGAGTGACATCATTTCAGCAGCCAATCCAAGCCTTGCCAGTACTTACATGCCCACCATGCTAAACAGGATGTGCCCACACTTTCATTCATTCCTCATTGGCTGCTGCGTTCAATTTGAATTCTGGGAACTTCCGATTCCGGTATCCGATACGCGGGAAGTATCGGAATTCAGTATCGGAATTCCGATACCGCAAATATCGGCCGATACCCGATACTTGCGGTATCGGAATGCTCAACACTAGTCCCCACACCACATTTTTTATTATTTAAATAAATCATTTAAAAAAATGATGTGGGATCCCCCCCCCCCATTTTTGACAACCAGCCTTACTAAAACAGACAGCTGGGGGCTGGTATTCCCAGGCTGGTATGGGGCCATGGATAATGGCCCCCAGCCTAAAAATAGCAGTCCGCGGCTTCCCAGAAAAGGTACATCTATTAGATGCACCAATTCTGACACTTTCCCTCTAGCCCTGTAGTGGTGGCAAGGGGGTTCTCCATTCCTAACCTATGGGCTTGATGTCACGTGACAATACAAAAGTGTCATCAACCCCCCAACTATCACCCCACTTGCCACCGCTACAGGGCAAGTGGGATAAGCAAGGCTAAGTGCCAGAATTGGCACATCTTAGAGATGTGCTTTTTATGGGTCTTCTGAGAGCTGATGTTTTTAGACTGGGGAGTTCAGTATCCATAGCTCCTTCCTAGGCTATTAATATCAGCCCACAGCTGTCTGCATAGCTTTTGCTGGTTATTAATTATAGGGGGACCCCATATCATTTTTTTAAGGGTCCCCTATTTTAATAGCCAGTAAAGACTGTGAGCTTTGAGCTGATATTAATAGCCTGGGAAGCTCCCTGGGTATTACCCCCTTCCCAGGCTGTAAAAATCACCCCCCAGCCGTCAGCTCTCCCTCTACTAGTAACAAAAATTGGAAAATAGGAGTACACCAGGAGCATATAGGTCTTAGAAAAATATATTTTATTAAGTCACATATAAGATAATATAATTTACATATAAATTTGCAACAGTGAATAATATACATGTAATCTAGTCAAATACAAAACTAAAGGATGGTAAAAACGTAAGTGGGCATCCCCCGGTGTACACCATCATCAGAGCCAACATGCATACCAAAAAGGTAGAAAAAGTGTGCTACTGCCAACTGCCTGTCACACTGTCCATGTGGAGTGCCAAAGAGCGGCGTGATATGACAGGTAAATAGAAAGCGGCTCTTACCAAAGAAGGGTCAATGCGAGGCACCGAGACGGGGCACACCGGATGGGATCCACAGACCGACCCCCGACGCGCGTTTCGCCCACGGATGAAGTTGCTTGTTCTCCCCTTGAAAAAGCAACTTCATCCGTGGGCGAAACGCGCGTCGGGGGTCGGTCTGTGGATCCCATCCGGTGTGCCCCGTCTCGGTGCCTCGCATTGACCCTTCTTTGGTAAGAGCCGCTTTCTATTTACCTGTCATCTCACGCCGCTCTTTGGCACTCCACATGGACAGTGTGACAGGCAGTTGGCAGTAGCACACTTTTTCTACCTTTTTGGTATGCATGTTGGCTCTGATGATGGTGTACACCGGGGGATGCCCACTTACGTTTTTACCATCCTTTAGTTTTGTATTTGACTAGATTACATGTATATTATTCACTGTTGCAAATTTATATGTAAATTATATTATCTTATATGTGACTTAATAAAATATATTTTTCTAAGACCTATATGCTCCTGGTGTACTCCTATTTTCCATGTTCTGTATGGAGTTAGGTTTTCTTTTCGGGTGAGGGGTAGTGTGGCACTATCTAGTGCTCTATCCTCTCTGTGGTTTTAGTATGCTGCCTGGCTTTTGTATTAGTAACAAAAATTACACGGGAGCCCACGCCATTTTTTAAAGAAAAATAATCTATTATTAATTAAATACATGTAAAATATGCTGCACACACACTGTACTAATTGTATAAGTCACTGGCATCTATATATCTACCTATTCTATATGTATATACTGTATGTAATCCATCTCTTCTATCCTGTCGCCTCCTGCAGTGATTTTACACTACGCGGCTGCTGAATTTCCGGCTTTTCTTCTATGTATGTATGTAATATATATACATATATATATGTGTGTGTCAGTGACATCCAATTTTAAGAAAAATGCTCGTGTTATCGATCACAAATCCGAATGTACCATATTCGTGCTGAATTTATGATTGGCGATTGTTTTCTGAACATATTCGCTGATCTCTATTGATAGCGAAAGTTTGGGAGGAGTGTTATCTTTTTAGTGACATGAATCCCTTCCAGGACAGGATACAATGGTATGGCCATTTTATAGACGACGTACTATTTATCTGGAAGGGTATACAGGATTATATTCAGGATTTTGTATCTTATGTTAACAACAACACTTTCAATTTTAAATTTAAACCTTTTTTTTGATAAAGACAAGTATTAGCTATTTAGAAGTCACTTTGTTGAGGGATATTTCCAATAATTCCAATATCATTTGAACATATAAAAACCCACTGACAGCAATTTAATTTTACAGGGACGTTCATGTCACCCTCCTCATATCTAAAGGCACATTCCTGTAGGGGAACTTATACGTACTAAACACAATTGTACCTGAACTGAGGATTTTCAGGTGAAATCGGGCACACAAATTAGTGTCTGATATTGGCAGACAAGACCTTTTGAGAGGCACTAAAAGAAATTTGAGAAAAAAATGCTTCTGCAATGGAAACAGCATGGATCCCAATAAAATCCCTATTACTTTCTCCAAACAATTTAGTCCACAATTTAATGAAATTACATCCATAATTTTAAAAAAAGGTAACCGATATTAAACCAGGATACAAAATTAGCCAGTATTGTCAATAATACAAATATACGGTTTGTGGCTAAAAAAGCGGCAACTTTAGGTTCTACGTTATCTCCCAGACTTTTATTAAGGGGTACTAAACTTTCTACAGATACTTGGCTAAACTTGAAGGACTTGTATAAGTGTGGAAGCATCAGATGTGTCTCTTGTGATAATGCACAGAATTGTACCAGTTTTCATTCATACAACACATGTCAAAATTATGGCATCAAAAGCTTTATGAACTACAATAATGTGGGAGTCATTTATTTGATAGAATGTGCAACATGTCAGACTCAATATGTGGCATAAGACTACCATTCCCACATGACAATAAATGTGGAGAAAAAGAAGTGATCCCATATAGAGCAACATAAAATAATTTTTATTATGAACAATATTAAAGCAACATTTAAAAAGTAAAAAAGCAAGTAATGCCGTAGAGGACACCACAAATTACCAAATCATCAAAGAAGGCCCTGTGTGGATACAATCAAAGAAGGGCCACAGACATCTATATGGCTGGTATAGTTAATAATACACAAAATGGTAGTGTATCACAATAAACGTTAGGGATATAACAATCAAAACCAATTGGACTCTCAAAATTATACAATTAATAATAGATTTTTATCCCTATATCCGCCTTCCAGTAATAAACCACATACAAGTAATCCTATTAATCCAACCTGAGATATAAAGTCATGTGGCTCTCATACACAATATCGAACCACATAAAACAGTATATAAAGTCCTGCTAAAGGCAGTGAGTAAATAATAGGGTTTTTACCTTGAATAGAAAGAGTACTGGATAAGGTGCTCATGGTGTCCCCTCACCCCGACGCGCGTTTCGCCTCCTGCTTCTTCTGAGCGTGGTATTTATCAACATGTGGCATGTATACTGGACCTTTGAAGAAACGCATTAGAAGACTGTTGTGAATTCTGCTCTTGGGTTCCCTCCAGTGGTTGTAGATGGGAATGCAGTTGTCTCTGACTCGCAGTCCTGGCTAGGTGTATCGGATGATTACAATTCTGACTTGGATATTTAGGTGTGCAGGATCTTTTAGCCCTTGCCAGTTGTCATAGTTCCTTGTGAAGTGTTGGTTCACTTTCTGGCTTCTCCTGCTTGCTGCCAAATTCAGCAAAGATAAGTGTTTTGTTTTTGTATCTGTGGCACACTGCTGTGTGCTTGTTTCAGTTTTATTCCTGCACTGTTTGTAGGATTCACTGGAGTTGCAGATTTACGCTCCTACATCTTTTAGTTAGATGTAGGAAGTTTTTTGTATATTCTGCTGTGGATGTTTTGAAGGGTTTTAATACTGACCGCACAGAACTCTGTCCTATCCTGTCCCATCTAGCTAGAGTGGCCTCCTGTGCTAAATCCTGTTTTTCTGCCTGTGTATGTTTTTTCCTCTCCGACTCACCGCCAATATTTGTGGGGTGCTGTCTATCCTTTGGGGATTTTCTCTGAGGCAAGATAGTATTCCAATTTCCATCTTTAGGGGTATTTAGTCCTCCGGCTGTGACGAGGTGTCTAGGTGTGTTAGGTACACTCCACGGCTACTTCTAGTTGCGGTGTTAAGTTCAGGATTGCGGTCAGTATAGTGGCCACTTTCTCCAGTGAAAGTTGTCATGCAGCTCCAAGGTCACCGGATCATAACAGAAGACACATCGCATGCAATGAGTACTACCGCCATTAACATATGTGCAGTATCTAGGCATTTCCTACGTATACACAAAGGGATGTATGCACTTTAGAATTTGAAGACATAGAAACGGTTTTCAAACCAGTTGGAGGTGGAAACTGAGAATCATTGTGGATCTTTAAATTTATACAGGATATTAATCTCCTCTATGTGTAATCCTCTGCTCTCATAGCAAGTGTGAGCATTTCTGCTACATACAGGCGATCTGATCATCGCTTGTGTGTAACAGAGGCAATCAAAGTACTGCAGCTTCTAGTCTTCCATAGAGACTATTGAAGCATGCAAAAAATAAAAAAAAAGTTTTTAAAAATATTTTAAAAATAAAAAAATAAACATTCAAGCCACACCACTAGGGTTGAGCGAAACGGATCGTTCATTTTCAAAAGTCGCCGACTTTTGGCAAAGTCGGGTTTCATGAAACCCGATCCAACCCCAGTGTGGGGTCGGCCATGCGGTACGCGACTTTCGCACCAAAGTCGCGTTTCAATGACACGAAAAGCGCCATTTCTCAGCCAATGAAGGTGGACGCAGAGTGTGGGCAGCGTGATGACATAGGTCCTGGTCCCCACCATCTTAGAGAAGGGCATTGCAGTGATTGGCTTGCTGTCTGCGGCGTCACAGGGGCTATAAAGGGGCGTTCCCGCCGACCGCCATGTTACTGCTGCTGATCTGAGCTTAGGGAGAGGTTGTTGCCGCTTCGTCAGAAGCAGGGATAGCGTTAGGCAGGGTCCAATAACCACAAAACCGCTTGTGCTGTAGCGATTTCCACTGTCCAACACCACCTTTTGTTTGCAGGGACAGTGGAAGCTACATTTTTTTTTCCTCAGCGCTGTAGCTCATTGGGCTGCCCTAGAAGGCTCCCTGATAGCTGCATTGCTGTGTGTACGCCGCTGTGCAAACCAACTGCTTTTTTCAAAGCACAAATCCTGTTGTTCCTTCCTTTCTGCACAGCTATCTTTTTTGTTTGTCCACACTTTTTATTTAATTTATGCATCAGTCCACTCCTTATTGCTGCCTGCCATACCTGGCTGAGATTAATGCAGGGAGATAGTAAATTGTAGGACAGTCCCTGTTTTTTTTTTTTTAATTCTCCCTAAAAAAATAAGTTGTGGGAGATTAAGATTGGCATTTCTGCTAAAGTGCCATCCCTGTGTGTGCCATCTCTGTCTATTTTTTTTTTATTTGGTTTCTAAATTCTCCCTGAAAAAATAAAAAAAACAGTGGGAGATTAATATTGGCCTTTCTGCTTGTGTGCCAGTCCTGACTCCTGGGTCTGCTAGAGTGCCATCCCTGTGTGTGCCATCTCTCTCACGTAGTGGGCCATAGAAAGCCTTTTTATTTTTCTGTTTTTTTGGGGGGGGTTTATAAATTCTCCCTGAAAAAAAAAAACAGTGGGAGATTAATATTGGCCTTTGGGCTTGTGTGCCAGTCCTGAGTGTGCCATCTCTCTCTCAAATAGTGGGCCATAGAAAGCCTATTTATTTATTTTTTTTTAAATTTGGTTTCTAAATTCTCCCTGAAAAAATAACAAAAAACCGTGGGAGATTAATATTGGCCTTTCTGCTTGTGTGCCAGTCCTGACTCCTGAGTGTGCCATCTCTCTCTCTCAAATAGTGGGCCATAGAAAGCCTATTTATTTATTTTTATTTGGTTTCTAAATTCTCCCTGAAAAAATAAAAAAAAACAGTGGGAGATTAATATTGGCCTTTCTGCTTGTGTGCCAGTCCTGACTCCTGGGTGTGCCATCTCTCTCTCTCTCAAATAGTGGGCCATAGAAAGCCTATTTTTTTTATTTGGTTTCTAAATTCTCCCTGAAAAAATAAAAAAAAACAGTGGGAGATTAATATTGGCCTTTCTGCTTGTGTGCCAGTCCTGACTCCTGGGTGTGCCATCTCTCTCTCAAATAGTGGGCCATAGAAAGCCTATTTTTTTTTTATTTGGTTTCTAAATTCTCCCTGAAAAAATAAAAAAAAACAGTGGGAGATTAATATTGGCCTTTCTGCTTGTGTGCCAGTCCTGACTCCTGGGTGTGCCATCTCTGTCTCTCAAATAGTGGGCCATAGAAAGCCTATTTTTTTTTTATTATTATTATTTGGTTTCTAAATTCTCCCTGAAAAAATAAAAAAAAACAGTGGGAGATTAATATTGGCCTTTCTGCTTGTGTGCCAGTCCTGACTCCTGGGTGTGCCATCTCTCTCTCTCTCAAATAGTGGGCCATAGAAAGCCTATTTTTTTTTTGTTATTTGGTTTCTAAATTCTCCCTGAAAAAATAAAAAAAAAAGTGGGAGATTAATATTGACATTTGTGCTTGAGTGACAGTCCTGCGTGTGTGGCATCTCTCTCATTTGGTGCCACCGAAAACAGAGTGTGTAACATTGTGCCTGATTTTTCTTGCAGTCTCACCCACCTGTAAAGGGATATCTAAATCATACTAAAGTTATAGCTCACCGTGTAAGTTGTTTGACAGCAACAAATACCGTTACTTTGGTTATGTTTTTAAAACAATGAGGAAGTCTGGTGGAAGAGGTCGTGGCCGTGGGCATTTATTGTCAGCTGGTAATGATGGTAGTGGTAGTGGAGCATCAGGTGGTCGTGGGAAAAAAAATATTGCACCTAAGTCTGGAGCTGTGGAGCCAGGTTCGTCGTCTGGCTACACAAGGCCTCGAACGCTCCCTTTTCTGGGAGTAGGAAAACCGCTTTTAAAGCCGGAGCAGCAAGAGCAAGTTTTGGCTTACCTTGCTGACTCAGCCTCTAGCTCTTTTGCCTCCTCTTTTGAAACTGGTAAATGTAAAAGCAGCGCGTCGTTAGTGGATGTTCACAGTCAGGGACAAGTCGCTTCCTTGTCCTCTTCAGCAAAAACAACAACAGAGAAGGATGCAGCAGGCGACACAACGGGTTACTCCATGGAGCTCTTTACACATACCGTCCCTGGCTTAGAAAGTGAAACAGTTTACAGGCCATGCCCATTACAAGTTGAATCTGACATGGAGTGCACTGATGCACAGCCACAGCCAGACTACTATGCTGGTCCTTTGACTCAGACCACAACATTGCCCTCGCAGGGTACTGATCCAGAATCAGACCCTGATGAGACTATGTTGCCCCGTCACGAACGCTATACCACCAACTTACACGGTGACACAGACGAAGTTGTACACGAGCTAGAAGAGGAGGTTATAGATGACCCAGTTGTTGACCCCGATTGGCAGCCATTGGGGAAACAGGGTGCAGGCAGCAGTAGTTCTGAAGCGGAGGAGGAGGGGCCGCAGCAGGCATCAACATCGCAACAGGTTCCATCTGCCGGGCCCATAGATGGGACAAAACGCGTGGCAAAGCCAAAACCTGTTGGAGGACAGTGTGGCCATCCGGTTAAAGCTCAGTCTGCAATGCCTGAAAAGGGATCCGATGCTCAAAAGAGTGCAGTCTGGCATTTTTTTAAACAACATCCAATTGATCAGCGCAAAGTCATCTGTCAAAAATGTTCAACTACCTTAAGCAGAGGTCAGAATCTGAAAAGTCTCAATACAAGTTGCATGCATAGACATTTAACCACCATGCATTTGCAAGCCTGGACTAACTACCAAACATCCCTTAAGGTTGTAGCACCCTCGGCCAATGAAGCTAGTCAGCCAAGCTACATCCCTTCCGTCACTGTAAGGCCACCATTTTCCGCACCACCTGCAGTATCTGTGCAGGTTTCTTTGCCAGGCCAAAGCAGTCAGGGTCAGGGAATCACCAGTTTCGTAGTAGGAAACACTGCATCTAGGGCATCGGCGGAAACAATACCATCTCCAACCGTCTCTCAGTCTGCCATGTCCACCGGCACACCCGCTAGTTCCACGATCTCCAGCTCTCCAGTCCAGCTCACCCTACATGAGACTCTGGTTAGAAAAAGGAAGTACTTATCCTCGCATCTGCGTACACAGGGTTTGAACGCCCACATAGCTAGACTAATCTCGTTAGAGATGATGCCCTACCGGTTAGTTGAAAGCGAAGCTTTCGAAGCCCTGATGGACTACGCTGAACCACGCTACGAGCTACCCAGTCAACACTTCTTTTCGAGAAAAGCCATCCCAGCCCTCCACCAGCATGTTAAAGAGCGCATCGTCCTTGCACTCAGGCAATCTGTGAGTACAAAGGTGCACCTGACAACAGATACATGGACCAGTAGGCATGGCCAGGGACGTTACGTGTCCATCACGGCACACTGGGTGAATCTGGTGGATGCAGGGTCCACAGGGGACATAAATTTCGGGACAGTTCTGCCTAGCCCACGGTCTAGGAAACAGTTGGCTGTAGGCGTTCGCACCCCCTCCTCCTCCTCCTCGTCCTCCTGCAGAAGCGAGAGCTCGTCCACAGACCACAGTCGCCCAACCACTCCATCCGCAGCTGCCACTGTTGCACACCAGTTGTCCCATTATAAGGCAGCTACTGGCAAACGTCAGCAGGCTGTATTGGCTATGAAGTGTTTGGGTGACAACAGACACACCGCGGAAGTTCTGTCCGAGTTCTTGCAGAAAGAAACGCAGTCGTGGCTGGGCACAGTAGATCTTGAGGCAGGCAAGGTAGTGAGTGATAACGGAAGGAATTTCATGGCTGCCATCTCCCTTTCCCAACTGAAACACATTCCTTGCCTGGCTCACACCTTAAACCTGGTGGTGCAGTGCTTCCTGAAAAGTTATCCGGGGTTATCCGACCTGCTCCTCAAAGTGCGCAGACTTTGCTCACATATCCGCCGTTCGCACGTATACTCGAGCCGTATGCAGACCTATCAGCGGTCTTTGAACCTTCCCCAGCATCGCCTAATCATAGACGTTGCAACAAGGTGGAACTCAACACTGCACATGCTTCAGAGATGGTGCGAACAGAGGCGGGCTGTTATGTTTTTGTGGGAGGATACACATACACGGGCAGGCAGTAGGCTGGCAGACATGGAGTTGTCAGGTGTGCAGTGGTCGAAGATACAAGACATGTGTCAAGTCCTTCAGTGTTTTGAGGAATGCACACGGCTGGTTAGTGCAGACAACGCCATAATAAGCATGAGCATCCCCCTAATGCGTCTGCTGATGCAAAGTTTGACGCACATAAAGGATCAGGCGTCTGCAGCAGAGGAAGAGGAAAGGCTTGATGACAGTCAGCCTTTGTCTGGTCAGGGCAGTGTACAGGACGAGGTAGCGGGCGAAGAGGAGGTGGAGGACGAGGAGGATGATGGGGATGAGTATATTTTTAATGAGGAAGCTTTCCCCGGGCCACTGGAAATTGGTGGCGTGGCAAGGCCGGGTTCTGGTTTTTTGAGGGACACAAGTGACGTAGATTTGCCTGAAACTGCCCCTCAACCAAGCACAACCGCAGATTTGACAACTGGAACTTTGGCCCACATGGCGGATTATGCCTTACATATCCTCAAAAGGGACACACGCATTACTAAAATGATGAACGATGACGATTACTGGTTGGCCTGCCTCCTTGATCCTCGCTATAAAGGCAAATTGCAAAATATTATGCCACATGAGAACTTGGAACTAATATTAGCAACCAAACAATCAACTCTTGTTGACCGTTTGCTTCAGGCATTCCCAGCACACAGCGCCCGTGATCGTTCTCACACGAGCTGCAGGGGGCAGCAGACCAGAAGTGTTAGAGGTGCAGAAATCAGAAGTGGCGTTGGACAGACGGGTTTTCTGACCAGGTTGTGGAGTGATTTTGCTATGATTGCAGACAGGACAGGTACTGCTGCATCAATTCAAAGTGACAGGAGACAACATTTGTCCAGTATGGTTACTAACTATTTTTCATCCCTTATCGATGTTCTACCTCAACCGTCATTCCCATTTGATTACTGGGCATCCAAATTAGACACCTGGCCAGAATTGGAAGAATATGCATTGCAGGAGCTTGCTTGCCCGGCAGCTAGTGTCCTATCAGAAAGAGTATTCAGTGCTGCAGGTTCAATATTAACCGAAAAAAGGACTCGTCTGGCTACCCAAAATGTTGATGATCTAACCTTCATTAAAATGAACCACAACTGGATTTCGAATTCTTTTGCCCCACCTTTCCCGGTCGACACCTAGCTTTCCTATGAAAAGGTCTTGCCTGTGGACTACTCTTAATGACTTTACCAATCTCGTAATTTGCAGCAGCTGATTGTCCAGCATACGACATGTTTACACCTCCCTAAATGGCCAAACTCCTGACACGGGGCCGTGGTATCGCCACTTGGCGCAAGCACCCGTGAGAGTGCTGTTTGTCTGAAGAGGTGAGTGTGCCCGCTTTTGGTCGACGGCACTGCCACTGGGTCCCTCATAGTACAATAAAGTGTCTCTGGCGGTGGTGGTGCGCACCCAACTTCAGACACACTGTTGTAACATGAGGGGCCCTGGGCCTGTACCGCCGGCCACAAGAGAGTTCCCCCACCCCCAGCTCAAACATTGCTCTACCACTTGCACAATTATCTCTCACAGTTCCACCAATGTTTAGTCTATGCGCTGACATCCTTAAATTCCTGCCACTGACAATACCATTGTGTTGACATGTATGATGGTACTTAACATAGTCAGGGGCAGTGTCCTATATTTACCCAAGTAAATACTTTGCGCCAAATTACTAGGTCTGAAACTATGCAGAGGAGCCCACCCCTGTACCTAATGATTGCACCCTTTTGTGTTTTAGTTTTGTTGTCATGCGAGACATTAACATGTATTTATTGTTTGGTACTACTAACTGGCAGACACTCATTACAATCGGCCTCCGCAGACAACACCAATGCTGCCTGTGTACCCCTGCAAGAGAATTCCAAGTGTCTACAGCCACATTTTATTATGTTAGGCCTACTACGCCTGTCTGCGGTCCCTCCTTCCACTAGACCTCCAGTGACCTGTCTACTGCTGCCCGTGTACCCCTGGAACCAATTTTAAAGTGCCTACAGCCCAATTTTATTATGTTAGTCCTTCGAAGCCTGTCACGGTCCCTCCTTCCACTAGTCCTCCACTGACCAGACCACTGCTGCCCGTGTACCCCTGGAACCAATTTTAAAGTGCCTACAGCCAAATTTTATTATGTTAGGCCTACTACGCCTGTCTGCGGTCCCACCTTCCACTAGGCCTCCAGTGACCTGTCTACTGCTGCCCGTGTACCCCTGGAACCAATTTTAAAGTGCCTACAGCCAAATTTTATTATATTAGGCCTACTACGCCTGTCTGCGGTCCCTCCTTCCACTAGGCCTCCACTGACCTGTCTACTGCTGCCCGTGTACCCCTGGAACCAATTTGAATGTGCCTACAGCCCAATTTTATTATGTTAGGCCTTCGAAGCCTGTCTGCGGGCCCTCCTTCCACTAGTCCTCCAGTGACCTGCCTACTGCTGCCCGTGTACCCCTGGAAACAATTTTAAAGTGCCTACAGCCCAATTTTATTTTGTTAGGCCTTCGAAGCCTGTCTGCGGTCCCTCCTTCCACTGGGCCTCCACTGGCCAGACCACTGCTGCCCGTGTACCCCTGGAACCAATTTTAAAGTGCCTACAGCCAATTTTTATTATGTTAGGCCAACTACGCCTGTCTGCGGTCCCTCCTTCCACTAGGCCTCCAGTGACCTGTCTACTGCTGCCCGTGTACCCCTGGAACCAATTTGAAAGTGCCTACAGCCCAATTTTATTATGTTAGCCCTTCGAAGCCTGTCTGCGGGCCCTCCTTCCACTAGTCCTCCAGTGACCTGTCTACTGCTGCCCGTGTACCCCTGGAACCAATTTGAATGTGCCTACAGCCCAATTTTATTATGTTAGGCCTTCGAAGCCTGTCTGCGGGCCCTCCTTCCACTAGTCCTCCAGTGACCTGCCTACTGCTGCCCGTGTACCCCTGGAAACAATTTTAAAGTGCCTACAGCCCAATTTTATTTTGTTAGGCCTTCGAAGCCTGTCTGCGGTCCCTCCTTCCACTGGGCCTCCACTGGCCAGACCACTGCTGCCCGTGTACCCCTGGAACCAATTTTAAAGTGCCTACAGCCAATTTTTATTATGTTAGGCCAACTACGCCTGTCTGCGGTCCCTCCTTCCACTAGGCCTCCAGTGACCTGTCTACTGCTGCCCGTGTACCCCTGGAACCAATTTGAAAGTGCCTACAGCCCAATTTTATTATGTTAGCCCTTCGAAGCCTGTCTGCGGGCCCTCCTTCCACTAGTCCTCCAGTGACCTGTCTACTGCTGCCCGTGTACCCCTGGAACCAATTTTAAAGTGCCTACAGCCAAATTTTATTATGTTAGGCCTACTACGCCTGTCTGCAGTCCCTCCTTCCACTAGGCCTCCACTGACCTGTCTACTGCTGCCCGTGTACCCCTGGAACCAACTTGAAAGTGCCTACAGCCAAATTTTATTATGTTAGGCCTACTACGCCTGTCTGCGGTCCCTCCTTACACTAGGCCTCCAGTGACCTGTCTACTGCTGCCCGTGTACCCCTGGAACCAATTTTAAAGTGCCTACAGCCCAATTTTATTTTGTTAGGCCTTCGAAGCCTGTCTGCGGTCCCTCCTTCCACTAGGCCTCCACTGACCAGACCACTGCTTCCCGTGTACCCCTGGAACCAATTTTAAAGTGCCTACAGCCAATTTTTATTATGTTAGGCCTACTACGCCTGTCTGCGGTCCCTCCTTCCACTAGGCCATCAGTGACCTGTCTACTGCTGCCCGTGTACCCCTGGAGCCAATTTTAAAGTGCCTACAGCCCAATTTTATTTTGTTAGGCCTTCGAAGCCTGTCTGCGGTCCCTCCTTCCACTAGGCCTCCACTGACCAGACCACTGCTGCCCGTGTACCCCTGGAACCAATTTTAAAGTGCCTACAGCCATATTTTATTATGTTAGGCCTACTACGCCTGTCTGCGGTCCCTCCTTACACTTTTCCTCCACTGACCAGACCACTGCTGCCCGTGTACCCCTGGAACCAATTTTAAAGTGCCTACAGCCCAATTTTATTATGTTAGGACTTCGAAGCCTGTCTGCGGGCCCTCCTTCCACTAGTCCTCCACTGACCAGACCACTGCTGCCCGTGTACCCCTGGAACCAATTTTAAAGTGCCTACAGCCAAATTTTATTATGTTAGGCCTACTATGCCTGTCTGCGGTCCCTCCTTCCACTAGGCCTCCAGTGACCTGTCTACTGCTGCCCGTGTACCCCTGGAACCAATTTTAAAGTGTCTACAGCCCAATTTTATTATGTTAGGCCTTCGAAGCCTGTCTGCGGGCCCTCCTTCCACTAGTCCTCCAGTGACCTGTCTACTGCTGCCCGTGTACCCCTGGAACCAATTTTAAAGTGCCTACAGCCCAATTTTATTTTGTTAGGTCTTCGAAGCCTGTCTGCGGTCCCTCCTTCCACTAGGCCTCCACTGACCAGACCACTGCTGCCCGTGTACCCCTGGAACCAATTTTAAAGTGCCTACAGCCAAATTTTATTATGTTAGGCCTACTACGCCTGTCTGCGGTCCCACCTTCCACTAGGCCTCCAGTGACCTGTCTACTGCTGCCCGTGTACCCCTGGAACAGATTTTAAAGTGCCTACAGCCCAATTTTATTATGTTAGGCCTTCGAAGCCTGTCTGCGGGCCCTCCTTCCACTAGTCCTCCACTGACCAGACCACTGCTGCCCGTGTACCCCTGGAACCAATTTTAAAGTGCCTACAGCCATATTTTATTATGTTAGGCCTACTACGCCTGTCTGCGGTCCCTCCTTCCACTAGGCCTCCAGTGACCTGTCTACTGCTGCCCGTGTACCCCTGGAACCAATTTTAAAGTGCCTACAGCCCAATTTTATTTTGTTAGGCCTTCGAAGCCTGTCTGCGGTCCCTCCTTCCACTAGCAACCCAGCATAGCCAGCCACTAGACTCTAAAACTTAACATTTAATATGTATACCTCTAAAATTATGTGTACTTTAAAAACAATTTGGTGCTCATGTTTAAACGTGCACTAGACAAGAAAAATGGCATGATCTCACCCAATTGCTGTCTCTCTTCTTGTTACAGATTTTTGTGCTTATTGAGAGCACGGCATGGGACGGAGACCAATAGACCTTTTCCAATGGGGGGGAGAAAAAAAAAAAATATATAGGTAGGTGGGGGGGAAGGGTTTGAAGCTATCTTCCCTGTCGTGCCCCGTGTATAAGACTCCCGCCCTAACAAGGGCAGTCCCCAAGTTTGAGCCTACTTAGTGAAGCCCTTTAGTTAGTATTACCACCCTGGATGATATGTCCTCTTTCTCTTCCCAACGCGTTTCCCTCCCCGTTTCACGGGGGTTCATCAGGGGAATAAAATGTCCAGGTTAAATGTCCAGGTTAGTGGAGGTATTCTGCAGTGGCAGGCATAACCTCATTCAGCGGCGTCCTCCATGTGAGGATAAGGCAGACTGCCCCCCACAGACTGCCCCCCCCCCATTGGAAAAGGTCTATTGGTCTCCGTCCCATGCCGTGCTCTCAATAAGCACAAGAATCTGTAACAAGAAGAGAGACAGCAATTGGGTGAGATCATGCCATTTTTCTTGTCTAGTGCACGTTTAAACATGAGCACCAAATTGTTTTTAAAGTACACATAATTTTAGAGGTATACATATTAAATGTTAAGTTTTAGAGTCTAGTGGCTGGCTATGCTGGGTTGTTAGTTAAAAGTGGTCAGACGTGATTAGGAACGATACGTTCTGGTTTCTTTCTTTTTTCCTGCTGAATTCATATACCTCCTTCCACTAGGCCTCCACTGACCAGACCACTGCTGCCCGTGTACCCCTGGAACCAATTATAAAGTGCCTACAGCCCAATTTTATTATGTTAGGCCTTCGAAGCCTAACTGCGGTCCCTCCTTCCAATAGTTCTCCACTGACCAGACCAATGCTGGCCGTGTACCCCTGGAACCCAGCTGAAAGTGCATGGAGCATACTTTTTTTCTTTGTTTTATATTTATAAAGCCCAGATGAACTACGCTGTACCACGGTTCAAGCTACCCAGTCGACACTTCTTTTGCGAGAATAGCCATCCCAGCCCTCCACCGGCATGAAAAAGTCTGCATTGTCATAGCACTCAGGCAATCAAACAGTAGAAAGGTGCACCTGACAAGAGACGCATGGACCAGTAGGCATGTCCACAAAAAGTTACGTGTCCATTACGGCGCACTGGGTTAATGTGTTGGATGCATGGTCCACAGGGGACAGCCTACAAAGTCTGTCTGCAGTCCCTAATTCAAATTGTCCTCCGCTGACCACACCACTGCTGCCCGTGTACCCCTGGAACCAATTGTAAAGTGCCTACAGCCTAATTTTGTTAAGTTAGGCCTACTACGCCTGTCTGCGGTCCCTCCTTCCAATACTCGTCCACTGACCACACCACTGCTGCCCGTGGACCCCTGGAACCTATTTTTAATTGCATAGAGCATCCTTTTTTTAATAGTAGGCGTACAAAGTCTGTCTGCGGTCCGTAATTGAAATTGTCCTCCACTGACCAGACCAATGCTGCCTGTGTACCCCTGTAACCTTTTTTAAACTGCATTGAGCCACATTTTTGGTTTAAGGCCTACTACCTGTGTCTGTCTGCGCCACTCAATACCGCTGTCCTCCTTTGAAAAAAGCTGAGCGTCAATAGTCTTGTTTTCAGCCTCTAGGAATTTGAAAACTGCATTGGGGCTACTACTTTGGTAGGGCCTACTAACGGTGTCTGCCGCTCCAAGGTGTTCCCCAGGTTTCCTCGCCATTGCTTCGATCTTCTGACTCTCGTTTAGTAGTTGTTGAAAACTACACTGCATTAGGCCTACAAATTGGGTATGGGGTGTAGAGACGGTGTGTTCCACTCCAAGGTGTTCCCCAGGTTTCCTCTCCATTGCTTCGATCTTCCGACTCTCGTTTAGTAGTTGTTGAAAACTACACTGCATTAGGCCTACAAATAGGGTATGGGGTGTAGAAACGGTGTGTTCCACTCCAAGGTGTTCCCCAGGTTTCCTCTCCATTGCTTCGATCTTCCGACTCTCGTTTAGTAGTTGTTGAAAACTACACTGCATTAGGCCTACAAATTGGGTATGGGGTGTAGAGACGGTGTGTTCCACTGCAAGGTGTTCCCCAGGTTTCCTCTCCATTGCTTCGATCTTCCGACTCTTGTTTAGTAGTTGTTGAAAACGACACTGCATTAGGCCTACAAATTGGGTATGGGGTGTGGAGACGGTGTGTTCCACTCCAAGGTGTTCCCCAGGTTTCCTCTCCATTGCTTCGATCTTCCGACTCTCGTTTAGTAGTTGTTGAAAACTACACTGCATTAGGCCTACAAATTGGGTATGGGGTGTAGAGACGGTGTGTTCCACTCCAAGGTGTTCCCCAGGTTTCATCTACATTGCTTCGATTTTCCGACTCTCGTTTAGTAGTTGTTGAAAACTACACTGCATTAGGCCTACAAATTGGGTATGGGGTGTAGAGACGGTGTGTTCCACTCCAAGGTGTTCCCCAGGTTTCCTCTCCATTGCTTCGATCTTCCGACTCTCGTTTAGTAGTTGTTGAAAACTACACTGCATTAGGCCTACAAATTGGGTATGGGGTGTAGAGACGGTGTGTTCCACTCCAAGGTGTTCCCCAGGTTTCCTCTCCATTGCTTCGATCTTCCGACTCTCGTTTAGTAGTTGTTGAAAACTACACTGCATTAGGCCTACAAATTGGGTATGGGGTGTAGAGACGGTGTGTTCCACTCCAAGGTGTTCCCCAGGTTTCCTCTCCATTGCTTCGATCTTCCGACTCTCGTTTAGTAGTTGTTGAAAACTACACTGCACTAGGCCTACAAATTGGGTATGGGGTGTAGAGACGGTGTGTTCCACTCCAAGGTGTTCCCCAGGTTTCGTCTACATTGCTTTGATCTTCTGACTCTCGTTTAGTAGTTGTTGAAAACTACACTGCATTAGGCCTACAAATTGGGTATGGGGTGTAGAGACGGTGTGTTCCACTCCAAGGTGTTCCCCAGGTTTCCTCTCCATTGCTTCGATCTTCCGACTCTCGTTTAGTAGTTGTTGAAAACTACACTGCATTAAGCCTACAAATTGGGTATGGGGTGTAGAAACGGTGTGTTCCACTCCAAGGTGTTCCCCAGGTTTCCTCTCCATTGCTTTGATCTTCCGACTCTCGTTTAGTAGTTGTTGAAAACGACACTGCATTAGGCCTACAAATTGGGTATGGGGTGTAGAGACGGTGTGTTCCACTCCAAGGTGTTCCCCAGGTTTCCTCTCCATTGCTTCGATCTTCTGACTCTCGTTTAGTAGTTGTTGAAAACAACACTGCATTAGGCCTACTAGTTGGGTTGGGGCCTTCTATCTGTGTCTGGCGCTCCTTGCTGTTCTCCTACAGTGAACAAAGCTGTGCCGCCGGTTTACTACTGTTGCCAATTTTGAACTGCATTTAGAATACTTACTGATTTGGGCCTACTCTCTGTGTCAGCCTCTCATTCCAGTTGTCCTCCACTGAACAAAGCAATGCCCCCTGGTTAGTCCTGTTACCAATTTTGAACTGCATTTAGCCCACTTTATTCTTTGGGCCCATATCTGTTTCCCCCTCATACTGCCCATTGCCCAGCCAGTGATAGATGAGTCTGCTGGTACATTGACCCATAACGCAACATTCCCCGTGCACGCTACACTGCAAGATTGTGACCCTGTTGAAAGTCAGGTCCCCCTTCCCGCATACCATACCACATTACACGGGGACAAAGAGGAAGGTGCAGATGAAGGTGCAGGTTCCTTCATCAGGTGGGGGGAGGAATACTCGTTGGCGACGTCACTGGCACAGGGCCTCTCATAGTACGCAAAAGTGTTGCTGCCGGTGGGAGGCGCCCCCGCCATGCAAACACACCGCTGTACTTTGAGGGGCCCTGTGCCAGTGCCAATGCCAACGAGTGGGCCCCCCCTGCTTGCTCAGGATCACAGCACTTGCAAAGTTGAAATACTTACCTCTCCCTGCTCCACTGCCGTGACGTGGTCCAGATGTCCTTGGCCCACTAATTGCTTGAACCAGCCCTACCCCCCACAACTTTAGCCAAATGACCCCCAATTTCAAATGCCTTACAATTATTATAAGCTAAATTACGATTGACAAGCTTCAGTAGCAAGAATGGATGTTTTTGCCAATACAATGGGCTCTGTACATGTTTTCCTGGCCTCTACTCACTGCCGACTATGCTCCCCCATTGACTTGCATTGGGTTTCGTGTTTCGGTCGATCCCCGACTTTTCGCGATAATCGGCCGATTCCACTCGACTCGACTTTTGAGATAGTCGGGTTTTGCGAAACCCGGCTCGACTCTAAAAAGGTCAAGGTCGCTCAACTCTATACACCACTTTCGCTCAATTCAAAATAAAACAATAAAAATCAAATATACTCATATTTGGTATCACCGCATTCAGAATCACCCGATCTATCAATATAAAAAAGAATTAACCCAATTGCTAAATGGGGTAATGAGAAAAAAATTCAAAATGTCAGAATTATGTTTTTTTTGGTTGCCACTACATTGCAATAAAATGCAGATGATCAAAAGATCATATACACATCAAAATGGTATAATTAAAAACGTAAGCTCGGCGGCAAAAAAATAAGCCCTCATCAGCACCGAATCACAAAAAAATGGAGACGCTACTGGTTTTGGAAATTGGTGCCATTTTTTAAAATTTTTTTTACCAAACTTTGGATTTTTTTCACGTCTTAAATAAAAAAGAACCTAGACATGTTTGGTGTATATGATCTTGTAATGACCTGGAGAATCATAATGGCAGGTCAGTTTTAGCATTTAGCATACATGGTGTAACGGGGTCTACCAATCTGGGGTACCTCTTTCAGTACCACCCCGTGTTTCCGGAGGTCCACTCTGCTTTGGCTGGAGTCTGAATGAAGGACGCTGGCTGGAATTGCTTGGTTACATGGGCGCATATAAAAGATCACTGCTTCTCCACATATTTCAAGTCTGACAACGCTTTACTTACAGAACACAGAATATATAACACAGATACAGAGGGCAGGCCAATAGAAAAGCGGCAGGCCAGACATACATTACAATAGCCGCAGGTGGCCAGAGTCTGCCGATATTTACTGTGGGAATTACAAAGGTGGGGGGCGGACAAAAGGGGAATATTGTGTCCCCTCTGCCCAGGGGCGGAGCCTGTGGGCTGATGCATCTCACATGGAACCTATTCTACATACATATAACTGCACAACATATTCTGGGTGCTGAGTGGTTCCGTAACACGTAACACATGGTTAAAAAAAAAAAAACTGTGGAGATGCATTTTTTTTGCAATTTCACCGCACTTGGAATTTTTTTCCCGTTTTCCAGTACACAATATGTTAAAACCAATGGTGTCATTCAAAAGTACAACTTGCACTGCAGAAAACAAGCCCTCACATGGCCATATTGATGGAAAAATAAAAAAAAGTTATGTCTCTGGGAAGAAGGAGAGAAAAAAATGAAAATACCTCTGTTTGTGAAGGGGGTTAAGAAAGGTCTCTTAGAACATATTCACACCATGAGTAAAGCTGTGTAGCAGCCGCAACGCGCAGGTCCGTGATATGTATGGAGGAACTGCCATATGTATTAATGCAAGAATAAATTTGAAGTTTTATATTCACAACTGGTTAATCGCTGGAGGATTTCTTTTGATTTACCTGATTGCTGCACCTGGACTCCGTGCGATGGGTGACTCCGTGCGATGTTCGTTGCATCAATCTCTCCCCTTTTCCCTTCTCTTGGATACCTTTAAGGAAAGAGTTATACTTCTTAACTTGAATTTACTTCTTTTTTAGGGAAAAAAAAGTTTTAATATTTTGATAAGTTTTATGTAGTTTTACTTTACCTGGAATAACAGTTATTTTAAAATCTATAATTTAAACCCTTTTTTTAATCTTATTTATCAATCGGTATTAAAAATGTGTCTTTTCCCTACACCTGATTAGAATTAGTTACTCTTGTCTGATCTGAATCCACTGCCAGTTCATTAGGAGCAGACATAGCGTTTTGGGCTGGGGGATGAGTGGTTCTCAGTGTGTGAGAATATCAGCGCCCACCCCTTCTTAGGCCAAGCTTAGGAAAAACTGTCAATTTTGAGCCTGAGCCTGCAGGGCAGGAAAACGTCTGCACAATACTGGAAAGAATGTGGTCAAAAATAGGTTTTTGATTCAAATAATCCCAACTGATGTATTTTTCAGAAATTTTCCAGAAGTTATACATATGCGTTACACAGGGGAGTAACTACAAAAAAAGCTAAATCCCGTAGCAAAATTTGCATGTATGAATACATTTGAATGAACTTTTGTAAATTATTTTTCAGTCCTTTCATTAGGGGGTAACAATTTGAATAAATAATGGTTTTAGAATACTCAGTGCAGAGCAAATAACCTGATATTTTAATAGTGCCAATACCAATTATGTTTATTTCTTTTTTATAATGTTTCATTAACAATAAAATGTTAGTGATTTTTTTTGTACTTTTTTTTTTTAAATAAAGGTCAGGCTCCTGGTTATTATGGTAACTCAATGGTTCCCTCTATTTGCATCATCGGGAACCATTGGAGTATGTAGACATGCCCTAAGCTGGGCATACTCTTTTACATTTAAAATCGACATCAGAGCTAAAACTTTTACATGTATGATCACTTGACAGTTAAGCAGATACATATTGGTCTTTAGATCTCCTTTAAGGGGGTTCTCCAGGCTTGGGATACTCTCTATGTGACTGCAGTAATGTGAATCCTCACAGTGTGCACAATGCGCTATGTCTGGATTCTCCGGTATCGGACCGCGTGAACGCAAGTATGCATGCGGTCACATACCGACTAAACATGCATGGCCTCGCTCAGTACAAGCATACTGAATGAGGCTGGAGATGTCTAGTCAGAATGTGGCTGGAATTATGCAGATAACTTACTTGTGGTCATGCGCCTGCGAATCCTGACAGCGTTCACTGTGCGCGCAGTAAAGTATCACAAATCTGCAGTCACATAGAGAGTCCAAGTTTGGACAACTCCTTTAAGGATCACTGATTTTTTAGTACAAACAATGTAATAGCCAAAAAGGACAGCTAGTCTCTACCTTGTAATGAAGAATGATAATGACTCTATATATTGGTTTACATAAACCTCCTATGTTCTGTTGGAGATTTTGTTTGTTACTTCTTGTACCTTTAGTATGAAGGATTCCTAATATTCTTTCCATATATTGTTTGGGGATAATTCCTTCATCAGATTTATGTTTTAACATTTCTCGTAATCCTTATGCTCATATAAATTAGCTGTGCTTTGTAAAACATTTCCCCACTTTATCTTCTGCCGTAAAGACCATATTGTTCTTTGCTTTCAGGTCTTTCACTGCTTCTCTCTGTAGATTTGCCAAGTTTTTCACAGCACGCCGTCCACTATTTTCAATGACCAAATTGACAAAGATCTTTATCATTGGCTCTAACAAGGGATAAAAAAAAATGTAAGACAGAATAGCATTGTCTCTACAGTCATCCGCAAATGTACCAGTTTCTCTTTATACTGAACACATAAAAGGAGCATTCTATGATTTATTTCCAAAATATATTTAGAGAGAGGAATAGATTATCAGATTTTGATAAATATTTCATCAAAATTATTTTCTGGGAGAGAAATGTAAATATTTGTCAGAGTGGACAAATAAATGAGAATGAAAAAGTAAACTGATTTTTTGGGGGGATTTGTAGCTATAAATCTGTAAACAAATCTCTAATAAGGAAAATTAACACTCCAGTCACAAATAATAAATCAACATTCACATTGTGTACCAGCTTGTTGTATTCTGAAATGTTATTTGTTTTATCAGAACAAAGTGAAAAGTTCTCAAGGTAATGTAACACCGTACATTATAAGTTAAAGACAGTCTGTCACCCCCAAAACTGAAATTTAACTATTTAGACTTTCATGTAAGGGACTGAGACCCTATAAAAATTATACTTGTGCTGAAGATCTGTAGATTTTAGTATATTTGTTGTATAGACAACCAGTTTATTACACATGTAAATACCGGGGTTTTGGTGTACCCTTGTGATTAGCTCACCATTTCACCTCCTCAATTACTAGCTTCCATTCTTGTGATGATTGCCAGCGCTCACTGTGGAGCACTGCCTGATCGACAGTGGGTACGGAAAGTATTCAGGACCCCCTTAAATTTTTCACTCTTTGTTTCATTGCAGCCGTTTGTTAAATTTAAAAAAGTTCATTTTTTTTCATATTAACGTACACTCTGCACCCCATCTTGACTGAAAAAAAAACAGAAATGTAGAAATTTTTGCAAATTTAATAAAAAAGAAAAACTGAAATATCACATGGTCATAAGTATTCAGACCCTTTGCTCAGACACTCATATGTAAGTCACATGCTGTCCATTTCCTTGTGATCCTCCTTGAGATGGTTCTTCTCCTTCATTGGAGGCGAGCTGTGTTTAATTAAACTGATAGGTCTTGATTTAGAAAGGCGCAAACCTGTCTATATAAGACCTCACAGCTCATAGTGCATGTCAGACCAAATGAGAATCATGAGGTCAAAGGAACTGGCCAAGGAGCTCAGAGACAGAATTGTGGCAAGGCACAGATCTGGCCAAGGTTACAACAGAATTTCTGCTGTACTCAAGGTTCCTAAGAGCACAGTGGCCTCCATAATCCTTAAATGGAAGAAGTTTGGGACCACCAGAAGTCTTCCTAGACATGGCCATCTAGCCAAACTGAGCAATCGTGGGAGAAGAGCCTTGGTGAGAGAGGTAAAGAAGAACCCCAAGATCACTGTGGCTGAGCTCCAGAGATGCAGTAGGGAGATGGGAGAAAGTTCCACAAAGCCAACTATCACTGCAGCCCTCCAACAGTCAGGCCTTTATGGCAGAGTGGCTCCTTCAGAAGCCACTCCTCAGTGCAAGACATATGAAAGCCCACATAGAGTTTGCTAAAAACACATGAAGGAGTCCCAGACTATGAGAAATAAGATTCTCTGGTCTGATGAGATAGACCTTTTTGGTGATAATTCTAAGCGGTATGTGTGGAGAAAACCATGCCCTGCTCATCACCTGCCCAATACAATCCCAACAGTGAAACATGGTGGTGGCAGCATCATGCTATGGGGGTGTTTTTCAGCTGCAGGGACAGGACGACTGGTTGTCATTGAAGGATAAATGAATGCGGTCAAGTACAGAGATATCCTGGATGAAAACCTCTTTCTGAGTGCTCTGAACCTCAGACTTGGCCGAAGGTTCACCTTCCAACAAGAAAATGAAAGCTCACCGACACAAAAAGAGGACTTAGAAATCCTCCCAAAAATTGAAAAAAGTCACAGAGAAAAAAGCAGAGATGTTTTACCTGCTGAGGCTTCCAACCAAATGCACTGGCGGGGTGCAGCGGACCCGATTAATGATGGCAAACACACAGGTGCAAAAAAATACCAGTATTGGCTGTTTGGCATTAGTGCACAAAAAGATAATAGATACTAGTCTGTATATGGCATAATTCACACACGCAATGCAGAGCTTCTGGTTTACAGCCTATTACTAACGCACATACAGGTGGGCTGCCCAGTGCTGCAAAATGCATGCTGTGCGAACAAGCAGTAGTGGATGTTGGATGTTGCTGAGCGAAAATCACAAACTGCTGTTGTAGTGAGTAGTACATTGTAGCAACCAGTAGTTTGTGGTGACCAATACTTTGTAGTGGCCAGAATGTTGTAGTGACCAGTACGTTGTAGTGACCAGAAAATTGTGCCCAGTTTTGACGACATGCACACAAAAGTTGGGCTGACTTTCATCGCTACAGATATGCTAAACATGTAGACACTAAATGTAATTTAGGCACACTGTGGGACTCAGAATGTAGAGGGGTATTTGGATTTGGGAGCGCAGAACTCGTGGGATTTCTTTTGGAGTTGAGGAGCCATTTTGCTTTTCCAGAGCCTTTGTACTGCCAATAATGTGGAAGTCTCCTATTTTTCCATTGACAGATGACAGACCTGGGTGGGGATTTTTTTTTTGTAGATTGATTTGAAGCTTTTGTTAGGAACATTTTATATAACATTTGGGATCACATTTATCCTGCTTTCTATGTTGAGCACTTTCGAGTACATCGGGGTTTCCATCTAAATCTCTGAGTGACATGATTCAGATGAAACCGCCGATGGATCCATTTATTATGAGTCAGCAGAGTTACTCTACTCTGGGCTGTGTCTGGCCTCTGTTCAGCTGTGTCCTTCTTTTCAGAAGTGCACAAATTTGTGGCAGATAGCACTTTTATGTATGCTTAAAAAAACTGACACTGCCGGATCATAGGCCAGACAGTGTCCACAGGACCTCCATCTGTCTGATTATAGGGAATCTTCCACCAGTGGTTCCGTCTGAATCACGTGTTTCAGAGATTTACACAGAAACCCTGTATTAAGTGCCCAGCGCAGAGCCTACGTGAGCCGGGCCTTACATCAATCTTTGGGAGGCAGAATGAACAAATCAACAGTAGGTGAAGAATTGCTTTTATGTATTTTGTACACAGTTTCTCATGCAGTAAATGTTATTAAATGACTTTGGCTGCAGGCACGAACTAAAAGATGCTGTTTTTTGCAAAAACTCTCGTATCTCCATATTTTGACAGCTATAATTTGTCCATATTTCTGCCTAAAGTTGATTTTTTTATTGGTACCATTTTCGGGCACATGACATTTTTTGATCTCTTTCTATTTCAATTTTTGGGAGCAGAATGATCAAATACCAGCAATTCAGGAATTGTTTTTTGCTTTTGGGGGTGGGGAGTTTATGCTGTTTCATGTGTGGCAAAAATTGATACAGCAGCTTTATGTGTCAGGACAGTACGATTACAGCAATACCACATTTATATAATTTTTTCGTGTTTTGGTGCTTTTACACAATAAAAACAATTTTACCGAAAAAATTATTATTTTTGCATTGCTTTATTCTGGGAGCTACAACATTTTTTTCCACTGATTGAGCTGTATGATGGCTTGTTTTTTTTGTGGGACAAGATGTCATTTTCAGTAGTACAATTTTTATTTACATTCTTTATTTCCATTCTTTTTTTATCATAATTTATTTCACTTTTTGTTTGGTGGTATGATGAAAAAGCATAATTTTTTGCCTCATTTTTTTATTACCTTTTTTACGGTGTTCACTGAAAGAGTTAACTGGTGGGGCAGTTACTGTATATAGGACAAGTCATTCTGTAATGCAGCGATACCAAATATGTGTACTTTTATTGTCTATTTTGTTTTTTTTCATTAAAAATATTTATTTATGGGTACAATATACTTTTTATTTTATATTTATTATTTTGTGATTTTTTTTCTATCTTTATAATTTTTTACTTTTTTTTTTACTTTTTTTACTTAGTCCCTTTAAGGCACTTTCACTTTCTGCAATCTGATTGCATTAGAGCTGTCAGACCTGCAGGCACAAGTTAGTTAGATCATGCACTGCACATGATTTAGCTAACTTGCTAGTGTCTGGTCACCTGGATGTCCTCATGATGACATCGGGTCACCCTGGAAATGGTCGGGCCCTCGTAATGATGTTACAGGAGCACCGTTTGCAGTTCAGAGGGGGCTCCCTCCATCTGCACGCCTCCTAAATGCTGAAATCGCAGTATTTTTGAGGGTTAAAGTAAGGGCACCACTTCTGCAACTGAGTGCTGGGTGTCAGCTGCCATAATTAGCTGACACTCGGTGGCTTCTGTGCGCCTGACGTATCCATAAGGACCAGCCAACCTGCATGTATGGATACGTCCAAGGTCATAACAGGGTTAAGGGTGTATAGATGACCTTGCCTGCAATTTTTGGCAGGCTTTGCACTGTTCATAACTTTTTATGAGTGTAGGAGTACCACAACTATACTTTGCTCACAATATTTGAATGAGTTACTACAATTGGTGCCTTCAAGGGTGTATGGATGACCCTGCTAGTAATCTTTGGCAGGCTTTGCACTTAGTGCATAGCTTTATGTGTCTAGAAGACTACATGACAATGTGAACAGAATGTGTATAAGGCCCTCCTTTTTGTCTAATACAGGGTGCAGTCCCTCTTACATCACATTTTTTGAAGTTCTTGCTTCCTTCATAAATTACAATGAAATGTCCAATTTTTAACTAAATTATATGATATTTTTTTTTAAATCCTTTTAAAATTTTTCCTTATATACAAGTCATTATACAGGAAATAGTGTTTCTTAACATTTTTTTCCCTGTAAAATGCAATTTCTCTTTGATTTTGAATGTTTTATTGTCACTCCTTAAAGTAGAGTAAAAGTGTGACACCATTGTTCTCAGTAGCGATCTGCGAGTCAGAGATGCTTCCAGGGGTCTTCCCCATGCTGTTCTCCTTCCATTTAGCACTTTTCCCATCCATTTGAACATTTTCACTACCCCCCCAGACCTCTTTGCAAGGTCTGTCAGAAAAAAGCTGGCTCCCATTATTCTCGTTACTTGACACAAGCATGTGAGTATTTGGAATTGCTTGATTCCAGTAGTAAGCACCCCAGCATTTTAGTGCTTGCTCATCTTTATTAGCTAGTTGTTAGTGGTCGTAACCATGAATACCTAGGCTTCTGCACATGAGGTAAGTGATAGAGCGAATCAGAAGAACTATACTACATTGCTGGAGGTTTTTTCTAAAACTTTGTTTATACCTATTACATATTGGGAGAAGATTTCGGAGATGGGAATACCCTTATGAGGAGCGAAAGCTGAGCTGTGATTGGTTTGTTACATTAGACTTTAAGTGTCATATTATGACTGCCCTGTGTATGAAAACTGGAGTATTTTAATATTTTTTTCTATTGAGTGGCCACATTAAAAAGCCATTTTTTAATTGATGAAAACTTGATTTAAATGATTTGTCACTTTCCGATGAGACATTTCCTTCAATGTGGCAATTCTGCATTACACACTGTGCATTGAAGGGAAATTGAGCGAGCTGTAAGGAGTCAGCAGTTCATGGAGCGGTGATCTTACATGTCAGCCAGCAGTAGTCAGAAGGCAACGCTGAGGTCAGTCCATGGCTCCAGACAGTCCAGCCTGAGTGGGATTCTAAGCTCCAGGGATACAGCTGCTCCCGATCAGCACAGTCAGGAAGGCCGTTTATCACTCCGCTGTCATCTTTATCATCCTATTCAGCCATATTATTTAATAAGATGTAAAAAGTCCAACTGATAACAGTAATGCCAGAGAAGAGATGGGCCTCCACGAAACATTGAATGGGAAAAAGAACAGAGCTTCCATATATTTTATTACTATGTCGACTGTCTATTTATCTGGTTCTTTCCCTGCTACAGCAAAAGAGACGCAACATTCAGACTAGTCGGTAGTATCCTAAATTCTGCAGACAAATGCAATATGTCCGTCAAGTTAATGAAGACTATAGGGTTCCCTTATTATAATAATAGCCAGAAATCGATTCTAGACTTTCTATTTAAGAGCAAAATCTGCAGCACTATATATATCACGTCTAGCGGATGATATATCGTGGTGGCTAATATATATTTATATTTATGTACATAGAAAGGTAACGGATATAAAAAAAATCTACATACCACAATTAAAATTCCAAAATAAAGAAGTAGGATAAAAAACGCAAAAGCGCAATAAGATCTTATAGAAGTAGTAAATGAGGATCAATAAGTAACTCTGCTCACCTTATGGGGTTATGTAAGATGCAAGCCCTAGAAATACATGGATTTTAAGGAATTGTATATGAAACTTGCCACACATGATGGAAGTATCCTGCGCTGCTGGATAAAAGACAAGCCATGATGGGATATGGAATGTTGGTTTAATGTCAACGCATTTCAAAGTCAAACCAACTCCTTCTTCCGGACAATCACAAACATTTGCGGTAGTCCTGAAGAAGGAGTCGGTGTGAAACTAAAATCGGGGCTTGTCTTTCTTCCAGCAGCACAGGATACTTCAATCGTCCACGGCAAATAATAAAATAAGGAATAAAAACAATGCGATTGTATAAATATTCACACCCTTATTTTAATACTTTTTTAGAGTAACCTTTGAATTTGTGACAGCATTCAGTCTTATTGAGTAGGAGTCTATCAGTATGGCACGTCTAGAATTGGCAATCTTTGCCCCCTCTTCCTTGCAGTACCTCCAAATCTGTCCGATTATGAGGACATCTGCGCCCTATTCAGGTTATCCCACAGATTTTTCATTTGGGTTCTGCTCTAGGGTCTGGCTGGGCTATTCCAATTCTTTGATCTTTTGGTGAAGCCATTCTTTCATTGACTTGCCGGTATGCTTAGGTAGGTTGTCATGATGAATGGTGAAATTTCTCTTAATCTTCAGCTTTTTAACAAAAGTCTGAATGTTTTGTTGCAAAATTAACTGATATTTGAAACTGTTCATAATTCCCTCTACTATGACTAAAACTCCAGTTCCAGATGCAGAAAAGAGCCTTAAAGAATAATGTTGCCTCTGCCATGCTTCACTGTGGGTATGCACCAAACTTACCTTTTGGAACTATGGCCAAAAAAATCAACCTTGGCCTCAACAGACCGTGACTTTTTTTTCCTATATTTCTTTGGCGGACTTGACGTAGGTTTTGGCAAAGCATAGCCGAACTTGGATTATTTTCTTTGTAAAAAAGGCTTCTCTCTTACCACTTTCTCACAGACCAGACATATGCAGAATATGGAAGATTGTTGTCATATGCAGGACACAACCAGTACTTGCCAAAAATTCTTGTATCTACTTTAATGTTGCTGTAAGCCTCTTAATAGCAACTTAAACCAATTTTCATCTTGTATTTTTTTTAAACAACTGTCGAATTCTAGGTAACGTCACTGCTGTGCCAAACTTCAGCCACGTCTGTTAGGTGTCGAGTTCCAGCCACTGCACAGGAAGAATCTCGAACCATCTCCACTGCGGTCTCTCATTCTCCTCCAGCCGCAGTGGAGCCTGCTCAGCAGAGACATTGTTCACAGCTTCTGGCTCAAGCTGATACTGTGCGGCCGGTTACTGCTGTCCTTCCAGGCTCAGCCATTGTAACCAGTACTGATCAGCGGTGAGCAGGCATCCCTGGGACTAAGTCCTGCTTATCTTCTTCTGAGCATGCCCAAGGGATGACCTGTCATTGGAGGTCGGGGGTCACATGCTCAGGTCCTGTAGCAGCTCCTATTGGACCACTAGGAAGGTCCTGGAGAGCTTCTGCTATAAAAGGTTAACATGGCCGCACGGCCATGTGTTAGTATAAATTTATTAACTTGTGTGTGTGGACGTATGCCTGTCGATGGATGAAAGCTCCGAATCATTCCCATCCCTAGTGTTCTTGACTGTTTGCGAATGGTGGAAGCTACCTAGCGCCTGACAGTGCTATTCCACACAGCGAGCACATGATATAGCGTATGTGCTAAATTTGGGCTGTCTAGCTATTAAATTAAAGGGTTAAATGGCATAAAAAATTGGCGTGGACTCCCGCGCAATTTTCCTTTAATTTAATAGCTAGGCAGCCCAAATTTTGCACATACACACTACTAACATTAGTAGTGTGGAATATGCAAAAAAAATGGGGATATGAAATGGTTTACTGTATGTAAACCATGTCTCATATCATGTCGGGTTTAGGAAGGAGATAGGAAAAGCCGGCAATTGAATTACCGGCTTTTAAGCTATCTCGCGCTGGATGAAATATTAATATATATATATGTGTCTCAATGACATATATATATATATATATATATATATATACCTATTCTATGTGTAGACATTTATCTTAGCTATTCTATTGTAAGCTGTCAGTGTGATTTTACTGTACACCGCACTGAATTGCCGGCTTTTCTTTCTAACACCGCTGCGTATTTCTCGCAAGTCACACTGCTGGTCCGTGTGTAATCCGTATTTTTCTCGCCCCCATAGACTTTCATTGGCGTATTTTTTGCGCAATACGGTGACAAACGCAGCATGCTGCGATTTTCTACGGCCGTAGAAGACCGTATAATACGGATCAGTAAAATACGGCTGATAGGAGCTGGGGCATAGAGAAGCATTGTACCATATGCAATCCGAATTTAAAGCACCTCTCTTACGTCCGTAAAACATGGCAGTGTGACGCCGGCCTTACAGTTCTAACCAAGTGGATGACATATATAGAAATTTCATGCCAACTGTGCTTCTTTTTACATTTCACAAACTGACCTGCGGTGCATTTTTACATCTGCGACACTTTAATATCTCTCGTGCGTACGCTAAGTTGTATGTGAAGATTTTCCCCATAAACTTGCAGTAGATATAGAAAATCTGTAGTTAAAAAATGCATATCCTGCAAAAATGCATTTCATCCACACAGCCAAATACCAGGTAGCATAGAAAACAAAGCAGCTTTGTTTAAAATATGACATACCAAAAAGACAAAAAATTCGATAAAAAAACACATTAAAAAAAGCGCTCAAAAACGCAACATGAAGACGCAAGTTACCTAATTTACATAAGAGGTGCAAAAATCTGTAACATCAAAAATTCATCTAAAGCTTATTGTGGGAACAAAGCCTAATGGTGGTAAAAGTTCAAAAATTATTCTTCGTCATATTTTTTTTACATGACAAACGCTGGAAATTTAACCCTTTTCTGACATTGGGCATAATAGTATGGCTTTGTCAGAATCCCTCCCTCAGCGCCAGAGCCCACATCTTTCCTGGCACATGTCAGCTGTTTTCAACAGCTGACATGTGCCTCTAACAGTCGCGGGTGGAATCTCGATCCACCCGCAGCTGTTAACCTTTTAAATGCCGCTGTCAATCTTTGACAGCAGAATTTTACTTGCTCTGGGAAGCGCGCCGCAAATCACACCCATCGGTGAACCCATCACGTGATCATGGGTCACCGTTAGGTCGGCATGACAACCAGAGGTCTCCAGCAGACCTCTATGATTGTCGCTTCCGGAATACTATGAGCACCGCCCGGTGCTCAGCGCTCATAGCAAGTGTGTATTTCTGCTACATACAGGAAATCTAATCATCACTTGTGTGTAGCAGAGATCAAAGTACTGCAGCTTCTGGTCGCGGCCTCTGTCTGTCATGGAAATCCAAGTCGCTGATTGGTCGCGGCAAAACAGCGACGACCAATCTGCGACGGGCACAGTCCGGCAGCAAAATGGCCGCTCCTTCCACCCCGCTCCATACTCCCCTCCAGTCAGCCCTCACACAGGATTAATGCCAGCGTTAATGGACCGCGGTGTAACGCACTCCATTAACGCAGCTATTAGCCCTGTGTGACCAACTTTTTACTATTGATGCTGCATATGCAGCATCAATAGTAAAAAATATCTAATGTTACAAATAATAATAATTTAAAAAAACGTTATTCTCACACTCCGACGTCGCGCCCTCTCCTCGGCAGTGCAAGCGGCAGGTTCCAGTGGCAAGGATGCTAAGCGAGAAGAACCTTCCATTACGTCACGGTCATGTGACTGCGACGTCATCACAGGTCCTGCACTCATACCAACCCTGGGACCGGAAGCTGCCGTGTGCACTGCACACAAGCGCCAGGACTACAAGGGGCCCTCGGAAGGTGAGCATATGTTTATTTGTTATTTTAAGTCTTTTTTAACCTGTTACATATGTGGCTGGGCAATATACTACATGGCTGGGCAATATACTACGTGACTGGCCAATATACTACGTGACTGGGCAGTATACTACGTGTCTGTACTGTATACTACGTGGCTCTGTGCTGTATACTACGTCGCTGTGCAATGTATTACGTGGCTGGGCAATATACTACATGACTGGGCAATATACCACGTGACTGGGCAATATACTACGTGACTGGGCAATATACTACGTGGCTGGGCAATATACTATGTGGCTGGGCAATATACTACGTCACTGGGCAATATAATACGTAGCTGGGCAATATACTACGTGACTGGGCAATATACTACGTTGCTGGGCAATATACTACGTGGCTGGGCAATATACTACGTGGGCTGTGCAATATACTATGTGGACATGCATATTCTAGAATACTCGATGCGTTAGAATCGGGCCACCGTCTAGTAAAAAAAATTAAACTCATGAAATAGGCCTGGACGAAAATTATGGTACCCCTGAAAATAATGTGACGAAAGGGACATGTTAAATCGCAGTGTGTTCACTAACTAGCATCGCAGGTGTCTACAATCCTGGAATCAGTGAGTGGCCTGTATATAGGGCTACAGATACTCACTACTCACTGTGCTGTTTGGTGACATGGTGTGTGCAGCGCCCCAGAGTCCTAGTCGTTGCAGTAATGTCGTTCATCCACCAGGGGAAGTGATGTTACGTCTGATGGCACCAAAGGAGTTCACCCTGCCAGGTATCACAGCCACACACACACTTCACACGCCGGTCACCAGGAGGAGCAAAAGGTTCTATCTATTAGGCCACTCCTCACATTTGGGTAAAACTGGGGGTTGGTTAGGAAATCAGACAGTTGGAGCCAGGAGGAGGAGAGGGAGAGAAGCAGCCTGGGCTCGGCCCAGGGGATTCCTGTCAGGCAGACAGAGGAACAAGAAAGAACATCAGTGGCTCAGTAGGAAGGACACGGAGCTGCGCCTGCAACCCATGCGGCAGCCTCCTAATAAAGGAACAGAAAGGAAGTGTGCCATAGTGAGTGAGCACAGAAGTCATGGCAAAAGGAGTGAAACAACAGTGGGAGACCAGCTAAAAGCAGGCTGCCTCCATCTGAGCGCAGATCCGGTGGCCGGAACACCGAAGGAGTAATAGACTCTGCGCTTTACTTCAGAGACCGGCAGGGCAGTTGATTCCAAGTTGGCTGTCTGACCTAAACACCTAAGCAGACAAGGTGGCAACGCGGAGGAGGGGCATCTCTAGGGTCCCTATAAAATAGCCTCAGGCCACCACCGTCATACGGGTTATGTCCTATCCATCTGGGGGACAGAGAGAGAAGTAACAAGAGTGAGGACCTTATGGTAGCTAATGCAAGTAGGGACCTACTACGTTACTGTGCGCAAGGGGAAGGCTACTGATTTCCACCTGGATAAGGAGACTCTGGAATTGCCATCAGACCGTTCGGACCCTGTCTACCCTGTTATCCGGCACCCTGGACTGTGGATGCTGAAGCCTTCAGTAAAGGTAAAGAGACTGCACCCATTGTGTCCTTGTTATTCACCGCACCTTGCACCATCCACCATCACCATCTACACTTCTGGGAAGCCCTGGGGCTATACTTCACCTGTAGGAAGGTATACCATCTAGCTGCCATTCCATCACCCCAGCGGACCCCTAAGCAGCGTCGGTCACCCTGACCGAATACCACAGGTGGCGTCACGAACACTACCGTTATCTACGAACTTTGCCTTTTATTGGGCGCCCCTCATGGGGCCACGGTCCGGGTCGGGCCACCGTGACATCCCCGCTGAGAGAACTGAAGGACCCGATACCGAGTATCCCATTGCCCTTACGTGGGGGTGATCCAGTGTGTATCACACTCAACATGGACCAGAGGAAGCGAAGGAAAGAGTTGTCTCAGGAGATTAGAAAGAAAATTACAGACAAATGTTAAAGGTAAAAGTTATAAGACCATCTCCAAGCAGCTTGATGTTCCTGTGACAACAGTTGCACATATTATTCAGAAATGTAAGCTCCATGGGACTGTAGCCAACCTCCCTGGACGTGTCCACATGAGGAAAATTGATGACAAATCAAAGAAATGGATAATATGAATGGTAGCAAAAGAGCCCAGAAACTCTTCTAAACAGATTAAAGGTGAACTTCAAGCTCAAGGAACATCAGTATCAGATCGCACCATCCGTCGTTGTCTGAGCCAAAGTGGACTTCATGGGAGACGACCAAAGAGGACATCATTTTTGAAAAATTTTATAAATAAGCCATACTAGAATTTGCCAAATGTAAGGAGGAAGACCAGGCTTGCTGCAAGTACCTGTATTGAGCAGGGTCCGGAACTGCTGAGGCTGCGTCTCCTGTTTCCTGGGGGAAAAAATAGGGGACCAGACAGGCCCGATGACCCAGGAAAAGAGGGTGTGTTTAGAGAGAGAACCTGTCCGGAAGCTGAGGTAGAAAGCACGCAAAGCTGCAGAAAGGCCCCCGGAATCAGCATGTGAGCAGCAGAGCAGCCAGCGCACTTCGCATCAGAACCACCGATGCTACGACGGACTGCAGCAGACAGATCCGGTGGCCTAGAGAGAGATCTGGTGTTGAACTGCCATCTGCACCCCGATTCACCAGGGTATGTCTGCCGGGCCACGTCAGGCTCAGTGTCGGAGCCTACTGCAGTAACAGGGAAAGAGCAGGGAGCCTTGTTCAGCTTAGTGCCGCACGCTAGCCTAAGAGCCAGGGCAGAGTTTAGGACTGTTCGCTACTGCCCTTGTTGTCGGTCCATGGTCTACAGGACCACGATGGAAAAGCAGAGCGCCAGTGGTTGTCAGTGCTTCAGTCTTGGAGGGAACAGGCAGCACACAGCATAGAGAGAGAAGTGCAGCATGCCGAGTAGCTGATAGAAATCGAGGTGCCATGTGCTTCGTGACCGTAAGTACAGCAGATGTGCCGCAGAGCGAGAACCGAGTACAGGATAGACTTTTGTATCCCCCTTACCAGCATATACTTTCCTGCCCACAGTAGAACCTGATTGTGCTACGGCCTTGTTTTCTCTGGTCGCATATGTTCATGGACTAGGGGCTCAGTGGAAGGTACCGGACACCAACCACTGCCACTAGAAGACCGACCACCATTACCAGCAGGACCTTCTTGGACAAGCACCACGCCAGCTGTTGTTGGCAATAATGACTTTCAAGCAGCATCTACAGTCAGTGACACTTCTGACACGATAAGTGTACAAAGGAACTGCCATTACTGAATCTACTGTTTTCAACCCTGCATATCCTTTTGCCATTGAACTGTTAATTCTGCCATTTAACTCTCATTTCCCCGTTTAAACTCTATGCCTCCCTGCGTGGAGTATTCCATGTTAAGTAAAATTGTTAACCCTTGCTCTGCCTCCTGTCCGTCACTGCATCTAGCAACCTGACACACTTGGTGTAGTCGGCAGGATGCAGTCCACGGGCGCAGAGGTGGCAGACCAAGCGGTCATGGGTGCCCCAAGAGTCAGTATACAGGTGTGGGCAATGTTTAACAACCTCCCAAAATTTACAGGGAGCAACACTCTGCTGGCGGACTGGACTGAGCGAGTCGGGTATGATGAAGCTGCACCTCATGACCCCCGCAATGGAGGTGGAGGTTACCCTGATGGTACTGGACAGAAAAGCAAGGTGCTCCATCATGCTATGGCCCCAGCATGAGCGAAACACCTTTACCAAGGTGTTAGAAATCCTAGAAGTGATGCACAGGGACCCCACAGATGTTGGAGAGTTATTCATGCACTTGTTTAGCCATATCCAAAGGTAGGGGGAGACTGTGACTGAATACATGAACGTGCTGCAAGAAATCCACGCTGCCATTGTGAGGTGGGATGATGTAGGCCTCAGAGACGTGCTGCTGAAGTAGGCCTAGCATGAGCACCTGCAAGCTAATCCACGCATGGCTATTTCAGGAGTGGGGGCGGAAGCACACAAAAGCGAGCAAGAGAAGGGGACCACAGCCTTGGCAGGGATGGTCCGGAGCCACGAAGTACCTATCCAGAATGCAGCAGAGCCAGAGAGGTCCAGCGAATTATGGCAGGGAATGTGGAAAGGCAGAAATCTTATTACTTTTATCACTTTCAAGTTATTTCTGTGACCATTGTGGGTTTGACCACGTGTGTAATAAAAAAAATCAAACATACACATATTTGGTGCGTTCAGAATCACCTGATGTAACATTATGAAAAAAAGAATTAACCCGATTTATAAACAGCATAACGAGAAAAAAAAATTAAAATGCCAGAATTACGCTTTTTTGGGCGCCGCTTCATTGCAATAAAATGCCATAACGGGCGATCAAAAGATCGTGTCTACACCAAAATGGTATCAATAAAAATGACAGCTCGGCGTGCAAAAAATAAGCCCTTACTCAGCCCAAACGATGAAAAATGGAGACACTACAAGTCTAGAAAAATGGAGCTATTTTTTTTCTACCAAAGTTAGGATTTTTTTCACCACTTAAAAAAAAAAGAAAGTAGACATGTTTGGAATCTATGAACTCGTAATGACCTGGAGAATTATAATGGCAGCTCAGTTTTAGCATTTAGTGAACATGGTAAAAAAAAACAACTGTGGAATTACATTTCTTTTTGCAATTTCACTGTACTTGGATTTTGTTCCCCGTTTTTCAGTACACAAAATGTTAAAACCAATGGTGCTGTTCAAAAGTACAACTTGTCCCGCAAACAACAAGCCCTCACATGGCCATATATACAGAAAAATAACAAAGTTATGGCTCTGGGAAGAAGGGAGCAGAAAATGGAAAATGGGGTTAATAGGGGTGTGTGGACTTTTTATATCCATAGTACAATCAGGTATTCCCTGAAATATGTTAGATAGATAGATAGATAGATAGATAGATAGATAGATAGATAGATAGATAGATAGATAGATAGATAGATAGATAGATAGATAGATAAAAATCCAGAAAAATTGGAGGCAGCACACCGTTTGTAGAGAAAAGGAGCTATTTAATCAGCTCAGAAAGCGACGTTTCGTTCCCAACAGGAACCTTTCTCAAGCAGTGAACATGTGGAAGTGGCAGGTATATAAAGAGTATACATACCGTATATACTCGAGTATAAGCCGACCCCCCTAATTTTGCCACAAAAAACTGGGAAAACTTATTGACTAGAGTATAAGCCTAGGGTAGAAAATGCAGCAGCTACCCGTGAATTTCAAAATTAAAAATAGATGCTCCATACCATTCATTATTGCCCCATAGATGCTCCATAAAAAGCTGTGCCATATATAATGCTCCATATCATTGATTATTGCCCCATAGATTATCCATATATAGCTGTGCCATATAGAATGCTCTGCACCGTTCATTATGGCCCTATAGATGCTCATTATAAAGCTGTGCCATATATGCTCTGCACTGTTCAGTTTGGCCCCATAGATGCTCCTTATAAAGCTGTGCCCTATATGCTCTGCACCGTTCAGTTTGGCCCCATAGATGCTCCTTATAAAGCTGTGCCATATATGCTCTGCACCGTTCAGTTTGGCCCCATAGATGCTCCTTATAAAGCTGTGCCCTATATGCTCTGCACCGTTCAGTTTGGCCCCATAGATGCTCCTTATAAAGCTGTGCCATATATGCTCTGCACCGTTCAGTTTGGCCCCATAGATGCTCCTTATAAAGCTGTGCCATATATGCTCTGCACCGTTCAGTTTGGCCCCATAGATGCTCCTTATAAAGCTGTGCCCTATATGCTCTGCACCGTTCAGTTTGGCCCCATAGATGCTTATTATAAATCTGTGCCATATATAACGCTGCTGCAATAAAAAAAAAAACACATACTCACCTTTCTTGCTTGCAGCTCCCAGCGTCCGGTCCCAGCGTCTCTCCGCACTGACTGATCAGGCAGAGGGCAGCGTGCACACTATATGCGTCATTGCGCCCTCTGACCTGAACAGTCAGTGCGGAGAGATGTCGGGAAGATGGAGCGGCGCCCGGCGTGTGGATCGTGGACAGGTAAATATTACATACTTACCTAGTCCCGGCGCTCCTGGCGCTGCCCCTGCCTGTCACACTGTCATCGGGTGCCGCAGCTCTTCCTCTATCAGCGGTCACCATTACCGCTGATTAGAGAAATGAATATGTGGCTCCACCCCTATGGGAGTGGAGTCCATATTCATAAGTTTAATGAGCGGTCCCACGTGACCGCTGTACAGGGGAAGAGCTGCGGCACCCGAAGACAGTGTGACAGGCAGGGGCAGCGCCAGGATCGCCGGGACTAGGTAAGTATGCCTCAGCGCCCTCTCCCCTTCACCCGCCGACCCTGCCACAGACCGTGACTCGAGTATAAGCCGAGAGGGGCACTTTCAGCCCAAAAATTTGGGCTGAAAATCTCGGTTTATACTCGAGTATATACGGTAATTATAATCATTTGCATTAATCATCATTGTAAGAGGAAGTATTTACATTATAATTAACATGCATAAAGTGCAGACAGTGATACAGGAATTATTCATCACATAAAGTGCAGTGCATAGATATAGATAAAGAAGGCATTGAAAAATATGCATTTAGGCATCAAAAATTTACATTTGGTATCTTTATGTCTTGAAGCATGATATGGGGGAAAAGGTTGAAAAGGTGAAGGGGGCCGAATACTTTCGCAAGGCACTGTATTTATTATCTATCTATCTATCTATCTATCTATCTATCTATCTATCTATTATCTATCTATCTATCTATCTATCTATCTATCTATCTATCTATCTATTATCTATCTATCTATCTATCATCTATCTATATATTATCTATCTATCTATCATCTATCATCTATCTATATATTATCTATCTATCTATTATCTATCTATTATCTATCTATCATCTAAAGGTACCTTCACACTAAACGATATCGCTAGCGATCCGTGACGTTGCAGCGTCCTGGCTAGCGATATCGTTCAGTTTGACACGCAGCAGCGATCAGAATCCTGCTGTGATGTCGTTGGTCGGGGCTAGAAGGCCAGAACTTTATTTGGTCGCTGGCTCTCCCGCTGACATCGCTGAATCGGCGTGTGTGACACTGATTCAGCGATGTCTTCGCTGGTAACCAGGGTAAACATCGGGTTACTAAGCGCAGGGCCGCGCTTAGTAACCCGATGTTTACCCTGGTTACCATCCTAAAAGTAAAAAAACCAAACGCTTCATACTTACCTTCCGCTGTCTGTAAACCGGCGTTGTGCTTTCCTGCACTCACTGTGAGCACAGCGGCCGGAAAGCAGAGCGGTGACGTCACCGCTCTGCTTTCCGGCCGCTGTGCTCACAGCCAGTACAGAGAAGCACAGCGGGGGACAGACAGCGGAAGGTAAGTATGAAGCGTTTGTTTTTTTTACTTTTAGGATGGTAACCAGGGTAAACATCGGGTTACTAAGCGCGGCCCTGCGCTCAGTAACCCGATGTTTACCCTGGTTACCGGCATCGTTGGTCGCTAGAGAGCGGTCTGTGTGACAGCTCTCTAGCGACCAAACAGCGACGCTGCAGCGATCCGGATCGTTGTCTGGATCGCTGCAGCGTCGTTTAGTGTGAAGGTACCTTATCTATCTATTTATCTGTCATCTATTATCTATCAATCTATCTATCTATTATCTATCATCTATCTCTCTATTATCTATCATCTATTATCTATCTATCTATCATCTATCTATCTACAGTCATGGCCAAAAGTATGGACACCCCTGAAATTCTGTCAGATAATACTCAGTTTCTTCCTGAAAATGATTGCAAACACAAATTATTTGGCATTATTACCTTCATTTAATTTGTCTTAAATAAAAAAACACAAAAGAGAATGAAGCAAAAAGCAAAACATTGATCATTTCACACAAAACTCCAAAAATGGGCCAGACAAAAGTATTGGCACCCTCAGCCTAATACTTGGTTGCACAACCTTTAGCCAAAATAACTGCGACCAACCGCTTCCGGTAACCATCAATGAGTTTCTTACAATGCTTTGCTGGAATTTTAGACCATTCTTCTTTGGCAAACTGCTCCAGGTCCCTGATATTTGAAGGGTGCCTTCTCCAAACTGCCATTTTTAGATCTCTCCACAGGTGTTCTATGGGTTCAGGTCTGGACCTTAGAAGTCTCCAGTGCTTTCTCTCAAACCATTTTCTAGTGGTTTTTGAAGTGTGTTTTGGGTCATTGCCCTGCTGGAAGACCCATGACCTCTGAGGGAGACCCAGCCTTCTCACACTGGGCCCTACATTATGCTGCAAAATTTGTTGGTAGCTTTCAGATTTCCTAATGCCATGCACACAGTCAAGCAGTCCAGTGCCAGAGGCAGCAAAGCAACCCCCAAACATCAGGGAACCTCCGCCATGTTTGACTGTAGGGACCGTGTTCTTTTCTTTGAATGCCTCTTTTTTTTCTCCTGTAAACTCTATGTTGATGCCTTTGCCCAAAAAGCTCTACTTTTGTCTCATCTGACCAGAGAACAATCTTCCAAAACGTTTTAGGCTTTTTCAGGTAAGTTTTGGCAAACTCCAGCCTGGCTTTTTTATGTCTCGGGGTAAGAAATGGGATCTTCCTGGGTCTCCTACCATACAGTCCCTTTTCATTCAGACGCCGACGGATAGTATGGGTTGACAATGTTGTACCCTCGGACTGCAGGGCAGCTTGAACTTGTTTGGATGTTAGTCGAGGTTCTTTATCCAACATCCACACAATCTTGCGTTGAAATCTCTTGTCAATTTTTCTTTTCCGTCCACATCTAGGGAGGTTAGCCACAGTGCCATGGGCTTTAAACTTCTTGATGACACTGCGCACGGTAGACACAGGAACATTCAGGTCTTTGGAGATGGACTTGTAGCCTTGAGATTGCTCATGCTTCCTCACAATTTGGTTTCTCAAGTCCTCAGACAGTTCTTTGGTCTTCTTTCTTTTCTCCATGCTCAATGTGGTACACACAAGGACACAGGACAAAGGTTGAGTCAACTTTAATCCATGTCAACTGGCTGCAAGTGTGATTTAGTTATTGCCAACACCTGTTAGGTGCCACAGGTAAGTTACAGGTGCTGTTAATTACACAAATTAGAGAAGCATCACATGATTTTTCGAACAGTGCCAATACTTTTGTCCACCCCCTTTTTTATGCTTGGTGTGGAATTATATCCAATTTGGCTTTAGGACAATTCTTTTTGCGTTTTTTCATATAAGACAAATTAAATGATGATAATAATAACAACAAAGAATTTGTGTTTGCAATCATTTTCAGGAAGAAACTGAGTATTATCTGACAGAATTGCAGGGGTGTCAATACTTTTGGCCATGACTGTATCTATCTATCTATCTATCTATATATCTATCATCTATCTATCTATCTATCTATCTATCTATCTATCTATCTATCTATCTATCATCTATCTATCTATTATCTATCTATCTATTATCTATCTATCTATCTATCTATCATCTATCTATCGTCTATCTATCTATCTATCTATCTATCTATCTATCTATCTATCTATCTATCATCTATCTATCTATTATCTATCTATCTATCATCTATCTATCTATCTATCTATCTATCTATCTATCTATCATCTATCTATCTATCTATTATCTATCTATCGATCTATCTATCAATCTATCTATCTTTCTATTATCTATCTATTATCTATCTATCTATCATCTATCCATCTATTATCTATCTTTCTATTATCTATCCATCTATTCTTTCTATTATCTATTATCTATCTATCTATCTATCTATCTATATACTAGATGTTGGCCCGATTCAAAAGCATCGGTATTCTAGAATATGTATGTATATATGTATGTTGCGCTGTCAGTGGTGATTAAATCTCGCACTAATATCGCTGATTGGCTGATATCCAGACAGACAATTAGACCCTTAGACAACACAATGGCGGCACTTGACAGCAGTGGAGGACAATGATGATTCCAGAATTCGCGGCAGACTGTGCCCGTCGCTGATTGGTCGAGGCCGGCTGGCCTCGACCAATCAGAGACTGTGCGCGTCGCTGATTGGTCGAGGTCTGGCGGCCTTGACCAATCAGCGACGCGGGATTTCCAGGACAGACAGCCAAACCCTTAGACAATTATATATATACTATATTGTGGCCCGATTCTAACGCATCGGGTATTCTAGAATATGCATGTCCCCGTAGTATATGAACAATGATGATTCCAGAATTCGCGGCAGACTGTGCCCGTCGCTGATTGGTCGAGGCAACCTTTATGACATCATCGTCGCCATGGCAACCATTATGACATCATCGTCGCTGTACCCGTTGCTGATTGGTCGAGGCCTGGCGGCCTCGACCAATCAGAGACGCGGGATATCTACGTCCTTTATGACATCATCGTCGCTGTGCTCGTCTCTGATTGGTCGAGGCCTGGCTGCCTCGACCAATCAGAGACGCAGGATTTCTACGTCGATGCTGTGCCTGTCTCTGATTGGTCGAGGCCTGGCGGCCTCGACCAATCAGAGAGCCGGGATTTCCAGGACAGACAGACAGAAAGACAGACAGAAAGACAGACAGACGGAAAAACCCTTAGACAATTATATATATAGATAGATTATCTATCTATCTATCTATCTATCTATCTATCTATCTATCTATCTATCTATCATCTATCTATTATCTATCTATCATCTATTATCTATCTATCTATCTATCTATCTATCTATCTATCTATTATCTATCTTTCTATTATCTATCTATCTATTATCTATCTATCTATTTATCTATTATCTATCATCTGTTATCTATCTATTCATATAATGACTGATAAGCTACAACATCTTTATAAATATAAACAGAGAAACTGTGTGGTGAGTTGCCAGCCCCAGCTAATGAGGGATGTTCTCACCCTTAGGCCGGCGTCACACTCAGCGTATAAAAATACTGTCCGTAATTTACGGCCGTAATACGCAGAAAAGTCCCCAAAATAGTGGTCCGTATCTCATCCGTAGGCAGGGTGTGTCAGCGTATTTTGTGCATGGCATCCTCCGTATGTAATCCGTATGGCATCCGTACTGTGAGATTTTTTCGCAGGCTTGCAAAACCGACATACAGGGGGATCCATGTGCTCAAAAAATCGTAAAAACATATATACTGTCAGTGAGACACATATATGTATATACTAGATGTTGGCCCGATTCAAAAGCATCGGGTATTCTAGAATATGTATGTATATATGTATGTTGCGCTGTCAGTGGTGATTAAATCTCGCACTAATATCGCTGATTGGCTGATATCCAGACAGACAATTAGACCCTTAGACAACACAATGGCGGCACTTGACAGCAGTGGAGGACAATGATGATTCCAGAATTCGCGGCAGACTGTGCCCGTCGCTGATTGGTCGAGGTCTGGCGGCCTTGACCAATCAGCGACGCGGGATTTCCAGGACAGACAGCCAAACCCTTAGACAATTATATATATACTAGATTGTGGCCCGATTCTAACGCATCGGGTATTCTAGAATATGCATGTCCCCGTAGTATATGAACAATGATGATTCCAGAATTCGCGGCAGACTGTGCCCGTCGCTGATTGGTCGAGGCAACCTTTATGACATCATCGTCACCATGGCAACCATTATGACATCATCGTCGCTGTGCCCGTTGCTGATTGGTCGAGGCCTGGCTGCCTCGACCAATCAGAGACGCAGGATTTCTACGTCGATGCTGTGCCCGTCGCTGATTGGTCGAGGCAACCTTTATGACATCATCGTCGCCATGGCAACCATTATGACATCATCGTCGCTGTGCCCGTTGCTGATTGGTCGAGGCCTGGCGGCCTCGACCAATCAGAGACGCGGGATACGTACGTCCTTTATGACATCATCGTCGCTGTGCTCGTCGCTGATTGGTCGAGGCCTGGCTGCCTCGACCAATCAGAGACGCAGGATTTCTACGTCGATGCTGTGCCCGTCTCTGATTGGTCGAGGCCTGGTGGCCTCGACCAATCAGAGAGCCGGGATTTCCAGGACAGACAGACAGAAAGACAGACAGACAGACAGAAAGACAGACAGACGGAAAAACCCTTAGACAATTATATATATAGATTATTATTTCATACAGTGCTAGATATCTTAAAAGCCGGTAATTCCATTGCCGGCTTTTGCTATCTCCTTCCTAAACCCGACATGGTATGAGACCTGGTTTACATACATGAAAACACAAAAAAGCACAGTAAAACCAAAAACACACTGCTGCAAAAAAATCACAGTGGACAGCAAGTGCTAGTAAAAAGATGGAAAAAACAGGGTATTTGGTTGATACGTTTTTTGCAAAAAATGTATATTAAGCCGCTCTACCAAACGTCAAGGTATACCCATATCAGAGCAGTCCTAACTAATGTATGTAATCCCTATCTGATGTATTTAAAACCTGGTCATATGTACAATACCTGTATGAGCAGGATTCAGAAAAGGAATGTCCATGTGGACACGCTGGACAGAACGGCTCCTGTGCGCACAGCTCAAAAAAGAGGGGTGGAGGCCTCCCCAGTCTTGTGGACACAAGAAAACAATTATATGAAACCAGAACACATGAGCTGCGCGCACAGTGAACAAGCCCGTAGAGACATGTTCACACCACCAAGAGACTTGAAAACACAAAAAAGCACAGTAAAACCAAAAACACACTGTTGCAAAAAAATCACAGTGGACAGCAAGTGCTAGTAAAAAGATGGAAAAAACAGGGTATTTGGTTGATACGTTTTTTGCAAAAAATGTATATTAAGCCGCTCTACCAAACGTCAAGGTATACCCATATCAGAGCAGTCCTAACTAATGTATGTAATCCTTATCTGATGTATTTAAAACCTGGTCATATGTACAATACCTGTATGAGCAGGATTCAGAAAAGGAATGTCCATGTGGACACGCTGGACAGAACGGCTCCTGTGCGCACAGCTCAAAAAAGAGGGGTGGAGGCCTCCCCAGTCTTGTGGACACAAGAAAACAATTATATGAAACCAGAACACATGAGCTGCGCGCACAGTGAACAAGCCCGTAGAGACATGTTCACACCACCAAGAGACTTGAAAACACAAAAAAGCACAGTAAAACCAAAAACACACTGTTGCAAAAAAATCACAGTGGACAGCAAGTGCTAGTAAAAAGATGGAAAAAACAGGGTATTTGGTTGATACGTTTTTTGCAAAAAATGTATATTAAGCCGCTCTACCAAACGTCAAGGTATACCCATATCAGAGCAGTCCTAACTAATGTATGTAATCCCTATCTGATGTATTTAAAACCTGGTCATATGTACAATACCTGTATGAGCAGGATTCAGAAAAGGAATGTCCATGTGGACACGCTGGACAGAACGGCTCCTGTGCGCACAGCTCAAAAAAGAGGGGTGGAGGCCTCCCCAGTCTTGTGGACACAAGAAAACAATTATATGAAACCAGAACACATGAGCTGCGCGCACAGTGAACAAGCCCGTAGAGACATGTTCACACCACCAAGAGACTTGAAAACACAAAAAAGCACAGTAAAACCAAAAACACACTGTTGGTGGTGTGAACATGTCTCTACGGGCTTGTTCACTGTGCGCGCAGCTCATGTGTTCTGGTTTCATATAATTGTTTTCTTGTGTCCACAAGACTGGGGAGGCCTCCACCCCTCTTTTTTGAGCTGTGCGCACAGGAGCCGTTCTGTCCAGCGTGTCCACATGGACATTCCTTTTCTGAATCCTGCTCATACAGGTATTGTACATATGACCAGGTTTTAAATACATCAGATAGGGATTACATACATTAGTTAGGACTGCTCTGATATGGGTATACCTTGACGTTTGGTAGAGCGGCTTAATATACATTTTTTGCAAAAAACGTATCAACCAAATACCCTGTTTTTTCCATCTTTTTACTAGCACTTGCTGTCCACTGTGATTTTTTTGCAACAGTGTGTTTTTGGTTTTACTGTGCTTTTTTGTGTTTTCAAGTCTCTTGGTGGTGTGAACATGTCTCTACGGGCTTGTTCACTGTGCGCGCAGCTCATGTGTTCTGGTTTCATATAATTGTTTTCTTGTGTCCACAAGACTGGGGAGGCCTCCACCCCTCTTTTTTGAGCTGTGCGCACAGGAGCCGTTCTGTCCAGCGTGTCCACATGGACATTCCTTTTCTGAATCCTGCTCATACAGGTATTGTACATATGACCAGGTTTTAAATACATCAGATAGGGATTACATACATTAGTTAGGACTGCTCTGATATGGGTATACCTTGACGTTTGGTAGAGCGGCTTAATATACATTTTTTGCAAAAAACGTATCAACCAAATACCCTGTTTTTTCCATCTTTTTACTAGCACTTGCTGTCCACTGTGATTTTTTTGCAACAGTGTGTTTTTGGTTTTACTGTGCTTTTTTGTGTTTTCAAGTCTCTTGGTGGTGTGAACATGTCTCTACGGGCTTGTTCACTGTGCGCGCAGCTCATGTGTTCTGGTTTCATATAATTGTTTTCTTGTGTCCACAAGACTGGGGAGGCCTCCACCCCTCTTTTTTGAGCTGTGCGCACAGGAGCCGTTCTGTCCAGCGTGTCCACATGGACATTCCTTTTCTGAATCCTGCTCATACAGGTATTGTACATATGACCAGGTTTTAAATACATCAGATAGGGATTACATACATTAGTTAGGACTGCTCTGATATGGGTATACCTTGACGTTTGGTAGAGCGGCTTAATATACATTTTTTGCAAAAAACGTATCAACCAAATACCCTGTTTTTTCCATCTTTTTTCTAGCACTTGCTGTCCACTGTGATTTTTTTGCAACAGTGTGTTTTTGGTTTTACTGTGCTTTTTTGTGTTTTCAAGTCTCTTGGTGGTGTGAACATGTCTCTACGGGCTTGTTCACTGTGCGCGCAGCTCATGTGTTCTGGTTTCATATAACTGGTTTACATACAGTAAACCATCTCATATCCCCTTTTTTTTTGCATATTCCACACTACTAATGTTAGTAGCGTGTATGTGCAAAATTTGGGCGCTCTAGCTATTAAATTAAAGGGTTGAATAGCGGAAAAAATTGGCGTGGGCTCCCACGCAATTTTCTCCGCCAGAAAGGTAAAGCCAGTGACTGAGGGCAGATATTAATAGCCTGGAGAGGGTCCATGGTTATTGGCCCCCCCCCCCTGGCTAAAAACATCTGCCCCCAGCCACCCCAGAAATGGCACATCTGGAAGATGCGCCTATTCTGGCACTTGGTCACTCTCTTCCCATTCCCGTGTAGCGGTGGGATATGGGGTAATGAAGGGTTAATGCCACCTTGCTATTGTAAGGTGACATTAAGCCTAATTAATAATGGAGAGGCGTCAATTATGACACCTATCCATTATTAATCCAATAGTATGAAATGGTTAAAAAACACACACACACACTATTACAAAGTCTTTTAATGAAATAAATACACAGGTTTTTGGTTTTATCATTACCAATTGATGCCTAAATGCATATTTTTCAATGCCTTCTTTTTCTATATATATGCACTGCACTTTATGTGATGAATAATTCCTGTATCACTGTCTGCACTTTATGCGTGTCAATTATAATGTAAATACTTGCTCTTACAATGATGATTAATGCAAATGATTATAATTATGTATACCCTTTATATACCTGCCACTTCCACATGTTCACTGCTTGAGAAAGGTTCTTGTTGGGAGCGAAACGTCGCTTTCTGGGCTGATTAAATAGCTCCTTTTCTCTACAAACGGTGTGCTGCCTCCAATTTTTCTGGATTTTTATAATTAAGGTTTGGTATTTGCCTGGGGGGCTCTGCACTCAGACTCTTTCTTGTACTGCTCTAATTTTCTTTCTCCTAGCTAGATAGATAGATAGATAGATAGATAGATAGCCCCCTGAAACTTTTCAACCTTTTCCCACATATCATGCTTCAAACATAAAGATACCAAATGTAAATTTTTGGTGAAGAATCAACAACAAGTGGAACACAATTGTGAAGTTGCACGAAATTTATTGGTTATTTTAAATTTTTGTGGAAATTCAAAAACTGAGAAGTGGGGCATGCAATATTATTCGGCCCCTTTACTTTCAGTGCAGCAAACTCCCTCCAGAAGTTCATTGTGGATCTCTGAATGATCCAATGTTGTCCTAAATGCCTAATGATCATAAATATAATCCACCTGTGTGTAATCAAGTCTCCGTATAAATGCAACTGCTCTGTGATAGTCTCAGGAGTCTGTTTGAAGCACAGAGAGCATCATGAAGACCAAGGAACACAACAGGCAGGTCCATGATACTGTTGTGGAGAAGTTTAAAGCCAGATTTGGATACAAAATGATTTCCAAAACTTTAAACATCCCAAGGAGCATTGTGCAAGCAATCATATTGAAATGGAAGGAATATCATACCACTGCAAATCTACCAAGACCCGGCCGTCCCTCTAAACTTTCATCTCAAACAAGGAGAAGACTGATCAGAGATGCAGCCAAGAGGACCATGATCACTGGATGAACTCCAGAGATCTACAGCTGAGGTGGGACAGTCTGTCCATAGGACAACAATCAGTCGTACACTGCACAAATCTGGCCCTTATGGAAGAGTGGCAAGAAGAAAGCCATTTCTCAAAGATATCCATAAAAAGTGTCGTTTACAGTTTGCAACAAGCCACCTGGGAGACACACCAAACATGTGGAAGAAGGTGCTCTGGTCAGATGAAAACAAAATCGGACTTTTTGGCAACAATGCCAAACGATATGTTTGGAGTAAAGGCAACACAGCTCATCACCCTGAACACACCATCCCCACTGTCAAACATGGTGGCGGCAGCATCATGGATTGGGCCTGCTTTTCTTCAGCAGGGACAGGGAAGATGGTTAAAATTGATGGGAAGATGGATGGAGCCAAATACAGGACCATTCTTGAAGAAAGCCTGATGGAGTCTGCAAAAGACCCGAGGACTGGGACGGAGATTTGTCTTCCAACAAGACAATGATCCCAAACATAAAGCAAAATCTGCAATGGAATGGTTCACAAATAAACGTATCCAGGTGTTAGAATGGCCAAGTCAGAGTCCGGACCTCAATCCAATCGAGAATCTGTAGGAAGGGCTGAAAACTGCTGTTGATAAACGATCTCCATCAAACCTCACTGAGCTCGAGCTGTTTGCCAAGGAAGATTGGGCAAGAATTTCAGTCTCTCAAAGTACAAAACTGGTAGAGACAGACCCCAAGCGACTTGCAGCTGTAATCGCAACAAAAGGTGGGCAACAAAGTATTAAGTTAAAGGGGCCGAATAATATTGTACGCCCCACTTTTCAGTTTTTGATTTTCCACAAAAATTTAAAATAACCAATAAATTTCGTTCAACTTCACAATTGTGTCCCACATGTTATTGATTCTTCACCAAAAAATTACATTTGGTATCTTTATGTTTGAAGCATGATATGTGGGAAAAGGTGGAAAAGTTCCAGGGGGCCGAATACTTTCACAAGGCACAGTAGATAGATGATAGATAGAGAGAGATAGATAATAGATAGATTGATAATAGATAGATAATTACTGTAGATAGATAGATAATAGATAATGGATAGAAAATAGATAGATAATAGATAGATAGTTACTGTAGATAGATAGATAGACAGATAGATAATAGAAGATAAATAGATAATAGATAATAGATAGATAACAGATAGGTAATAGATAAGCACTTATCAGCGAGCTCTTGCATAGTTTTATACATTTCATTATGTAGTATGTTGAAAATTAGGAATTAGTAATGATTTAGTAGAAGAGTGAGAGCAAGTGGATTAATGCTGCCATCTAGTGAAGGAAGAAACATTTTTGTCCATATGAAACTAAAGATTTAGAAACATCTAAACATTTTCTTTTCTTATTTCACAATTGTCTACTTTACTGTGTCAATAATAATCACAAATACAATATATAATATACAAATATACAAGTAACACAAGGGCAAACTTTTAAGGCAACAATATATTTTAAGCAAAATGTATTTATAACCATTTCTATAAATATCGGCAAAAAAAAAAGAAGTCACATTAAATCAATATGTGGAGTAACAACAATTCACCTTACTGATAATAATAATAATAATAATTATCATTATTTTATTTCTATAGCGCCACATACTTTACAATGTAGAGGGAACTTGTATATACAATAAAAGACATTGCAGAATAACAATAATCACATAAAACAACAGATACCAGGAGTGAGGGCCCTGCTGCTCGCAAACTACAATCTATGAGGAAATAGGGGAGACACGAGAGGTGGGTGGTGACAATTGTGTGTATTGTATGGTCCGGCCATCAATGTAATATATAGGGTGGTCACGTAATACTGCAAGAACTGGTCACCAACTAGTATGTGTAAAAGTACAGACACAGAGGGCTATTAACCCCTTACCGACTTGCGCCGTACTATTACGGTGGAGGTCGCATCCCCTGCTTTAATGTGGGCTCCGGCGGTGAGCCCGCATCAAAGCCGAGACATGTCAGCTGTTTTGAACAGCTGACATGTGCCCGCAATAGCGGCGGGTGGAATCGCGATTCACCCACCGCTATTAACTAGTTAAATGCCGCTGTCAAACCCTGACAGCGGCATTTAACCAGCGCTTCCGGCCATCACCCGTGACATGATCGGGGGTCAGCGATGCGTTGGCATAACAACCAGGGGTCTCAGACCTCTATGGTTGTTGATGCTGGATTGCTGTGAGCACCACCCTGTGGTCGGCGCTCATAGCAATGCAAGAAATCTACTCCATAGAGGCGATCTATAGCAGAGACGATCGAGTGGTGCCAGCTTCTAGCCTCCCATGGAGGCTACTGAAGCATGGCAAAAGTAAAAAAAAATGCTTTAAAAACTATGGAAAAAAAAATAAAAAAAATGAAAAAGTTTAAATCACCCCCCTTTCGCCCCATTAAAAATAAAACAATTAAAAATAATCAAACCTACACATATTTGGTATCGCCGGGTTCAGAATCACCCGATCTATCAATAAAAAAGAAAAAATTTGAAATGCCAGAATTACATTTTTTTGGTTGCCATGACATTGCATTAAAATGTAATAACGGGCAACCAAAAGAACTTATCTGCACCAAAATTGTATAATTAAAAACGCCAGCTCGGCACACAAAAAATAAGCTCTCACCCGACCCAAGACCATGAAAATTGGAGACGCTACGGATATCAGAAAATTGCGTTTTTTTTTTTTGAGCAAAGTTTGGGATTTTTTTTTACCACTTAGATAAAACATATCCTAGACATGTTTGGTGTGGTGCTGAACCGTGAAGCACTTTGTGCTTGAGAATGATAAGTTTATATTGAATTATGTAGTGGATGAGTAACCAGTGCAATGACTGGCACAGGGTAGGGGCATCGGTGTAACGGTTGTCAAGGAATATGATCCTGCTACACAACAGATTGGAGAGAGGAGAGTTTGGTAAGAGGGAGACCGATTAGTAGAGAGTTGCAATAGTCCAGACTAGAATGAATAAGATTGACAGTTTTGCAGAATCAAAGACAAGAAAAAGTCGAATTCTAGACATGTTTGTGAGGTGTAGATGACATGAGTGATCGATGTAGGGAGTAAATGAAAGCTCTGAATCAAGTATGACCCCCAGACAGCGGGCATGTTGCTGGGGAGTAATGGTAGAACCACATATAGAAATGGCAATGTCGGGCATAGGTAGGTTAATGGAGGGAGGAAACACAAGGAATTCGGTTTTTGATAGGTTCAGTTTCAGATAGAGGGAGGACATGATGTTGGAGACAGTGGTAAGACAATCACTGGTGTTTTGTAATAACAGAGATGATATGTATAATTGGGTGCCATCAGCATAGAGATGGTACTGGAAATCTACTGATTGTTTGTCCAATAGGGGCAGTATACAAAGAGAAGAGGAGGATGCCTAGGACTGATCCTTGAGGAACCCCAACAGTAAGGGGAAAAGGAGGGGAGGAGAGGCCAGCAAATGATACAGTGAAGGAGCGGTCAGAGAGGTATTATTATTACTATTCCTGACCTCCTTCTCTCCTCCACGCTTATTCGCTCCTAACCCAACCGCCTCCAAGACTTCTCCCGAATATCGCCCATCTTCTGGAATTCTGTGCCCCAACACGTTCGGTTATCCACCACATTTGGATCCTTCAAAAGAAACCTGAAAACCCATCTCTTCAAAGAAGCTTACAGCCTGTAAAGACCACACGGCCACCTCAACTCGATCGGAGCTACTGCAACCCTCAACCTACTGTCTCCTTCCCCATAATCCTGTAGAATGTAAATCCGCAAGGGCAGGGTCCTCGCCCCGCTGTACCAGTCTGTCATTGTTAGTTTTGTTTACTGCAAGTGATATTTGCATTTTGATGTAACCCCTTCTCATGTACAGCACCATGGAATTAATGGTGCTATATAAAAAAAATAAATAATAATAATAATTTTCTGAGACTGTTAGCATATCCATTTTTATGATCTGGGGCTGGGTGAGGGCTTATTTTTTGAGCACCGAGCTGATGTTTTTATTGGTACCATTCTGGTGTAGATACGATGTTTTGGCCTCCTGTTATTGCATTTTATTGCAATGTTGGGGTGACAAAAACACGTAATTCTGTGGTTTATCGATCAGATTAATTTTTTTAACATTTTGATAGATTGGGTGTTTCTGAATGCGGCAATACCATTTTGATAATGTTTTATTTTTTTATGTTTTGAATGGGGCAAAAGGGGGGTGAGTTGAACTATATATTTTTTATTTTTTTATATTTTTAAAGACTTGAAGCTGCGATCTTCTGATCGCTTGGGCTACGCACAGCAGAACTTTAGCCCTGCTATGCATAGCAGAAATGCTCATCTGCTATGAACGCTGGCCATGGGGCGGTGCTCAAAGCAGAGCAGCAATGACAACCACAGGGATCTCCAGCAGACCCAAGGTTATCATGCCAACCAATTGGCGCCCTTCGATCGTGTGAAAAGGGTGATGATGGGCGGGCCTTATGAGCTGCATTTAACATGTTAACAGCTGCGGGTGGATCGTGATTACACCTGCAGCTGTTAGGGGCACATGTCAGGAAAACATGCAGGCTCAGTGCCAGAGTCCTCATCAAACAGGGGGAGACGGCCTATGACGTACTTATACGTCATAGATTGTAAAGGGGTTAAGTGACAGATGTATGCTGGCATGTTTAAATGAGGAGGGAAAGATATCTGATGAGAGGTTGAATATTTTAGTTAGGTGAGTGGTGACAGGACTGGACTGGAGGAGATGTGAAGGAATAGGGTCACTGGTGTAAGTAGTAGGTCAAGAAGATGCAAGTAACCTGATCACATCTTCTGTGACTGGTTCAAAGACAGAGAGTGAGCTAGATGCAGTGAGGAAGGGAGGACAGTACATGCTATTTTAAGATTGGGAGAAAATTTCCTATCAGATATGGTCCTTTTTTTCTTTGAAATAATTAGCCAGATCGTCAGCACTGAGGTCGGTGGTTGGGGTCTGTACTCTTGGATTGAGGAGGGAATGTAAAGTGTCAGAGATGTTTAAGATTGTTGGATAGTGAGGTGATGAGGGTGTTGAAATAGGTTTGTTTGGAGAGTCGAAAAGCAGATATGTTGTAAGCTTAAACCTATAATGGATGAAATCTTTGGGCAGATTACATTTTCTCCACAGACGTTCAGCGCACATGGAGCACCACTGTAGGAAACATGTTTGCAGCGTGTGCCAGGATTGTCACCCTCTGTGCTGAGTTGTTCTATATGTAGGAGATCCAGTTTCATCTATGGCACTCAGCAATGTAACCTCATAATATTTCAGTGTAGAGTCTGGACACGAAAGAGACGAGATTGGGGCTAATGATGACTTCATATTTGACATATTTTTCGAGGCGTTAATAGCACGTATATTTCTATAAGTGTGGTAAGTGGGGGGTGTCCTGAGCACGGTGATAGTTCTTTACATCTAATCAAAGATGGTTGTGGTCAGAGAGCGGAAAACGGGAGTTAGTAAAATCATGCACTGAGCAAAGCCCGGAGAAGATCAGGTCTAACGTCTTTCTGTCTTGATTTGTAGGAGTAGGTTATATCTGGAGCAATGATGAAGAAATTTCCAAGGAGTTCAGCTGGTAGTCTACGACAATCCAGCTCAGGCTACATTGAAAGGGAAACAGTCTGGAGGGCTGAGCACATGTCTGATTTTTTTCCTCCGACCGAGTGATCCGTGCAAATTCACTGTGACATGTCTGATTTAGATCTAAGTGTCGGATAAAAATTGACAATGCAAGTAGTGAAGAAAAATCGGACAGTACTCAGATGCCATCTGTCATGGTCCAATTTTCACATACTGTTAGACAGGAGAAGGTGGAGAAACTTTTTTCTTCTTTCACGTATAAGAAAAAATGATGACACTTGGACCAAACTTGGATGAAACTGTGATGAAACTTGGTCCATTTTTCTCGTATGTCCAAAAAACTGAGATTCGATGGAGCCAAAACATTAAACCCTTTGACATGATCCTCATACCATTCCTGCCATTAAGAAACTGATGTTTTTCCATTGTATGGAAAAGCTTTTTTTTCTGACAAAAATGTGGCACTTCTTTTTTAGTTATAAAAATGTTAGAGTTGAAAGGGACTTTCAGGTTCATTGTATCCAACCCCCTGCTCAATGCTGGAGTCACTAAACCTTCTGTGACAGATTTCTGTCCAGTCTCTGAAGACTTCTATTAAAGGAGAAACTCACCACCGCTCGTGGCAGCCTGTTCCACTCATTGATCAGCCTCTCTGTTGAAAAGTTTCTTCTAATATATAATCTGTATCTTCTTCCTTTCAGGTTATTTCATTGCTTCTCTTGTTTCCATGTGCAAATGAGAATAATGATGATCCCTCTACACTGTGACATCCCTGCAGATATTTGTAGACAGCTATTAAGTCTCCTCTTATCCTTCTTTTTTACAAGCTAAACATTCCCAGATCCTTTAACCGTTCCTCGTAGGACATACTTTGCAGTCCGCTCACCATCCTGGTAACTCTTCTCTGAACTTGCTCCAGTTTTTCAATATCATTTTTGAAGACTTTTTAATGTCTTTTCTTACATTTTTTTAATGTTTTTTTTATGCTTTTCAATGTATGATCTCTGCAACTTCTTTCTTTGTTGTATAGAAAAACCATCAGTGGCGTTTGACGCCATTTTTGTTTACAATTGTTAGTAGAGGAGTCAACAGAGTTGGAGAGATTCCATCAAGTGTTTCCTAAAGTGCCCCACAAGCAAAGATAGTAGGAATAGGTCAGAAATACTTTAGCCAAAGTCACACTATAAAGCCAGAATGCCACCTTAGGAACAGCGTAACGTTGATGTTTCTGCCACCGTATGGAAAAATATAAGGACTGTTCACATACTGGATTGAAATCACAGTGACACTTAATCAGACAATTAAAAGGGCAACTGGCATAATGTAGAGCTAATTGCTCTACAGAAAATATCAAACAGGATATCAGACTCTATATTAAACCATTATGGTTGTCCCATATGGCTGTAAAAATATTACAAACCTTTTCCAGACTTTTTCCAGACTTTTCTGTTGAGCCATTGAGAGGTGGACTTGTTGGTGGTTCTTCTACAAATTGATGTCAGACGTTGTATTTCTTGATTTTCTGATAAAGAGCTAAATTCATGGCTTTATTAATTATTAACTCCTTCTTAATTAGCAGATTCTCCCATATTAAATAAAAACAACCGGTACTCACCTCAATGTGCTGGTGCCTTTCCTGCAATGTTAGTGCTTGGGGACCCACAGCTCTTGTGACGTTGATATGACTCTTGAGCCCAACAGCAATGAGCGGCTGCTTCACTCGTATGTTCTTTGGACATAACTAACATTCCGAGGAAGTCAGAAAGCAGCAGCAGCTCTCACTTCTTTATTTGGGTCAACTTCGTCCAAAGGAAGTGAGAGTGAAGTGACTGCTGATTGGCTGCAGGGCTCAAGTGTCATAATAACATCACACAAGTTCAGAGACTCCAAGCTCTTATGTCACAAGAACGGTGCAGGAACCAGAAGTGAGTACTGACTGTTTTTATTTTATATGCTGGAATATGACAATTGGGAAGGGGTTCACTTCTGTTCCAAGTGTTCTCCATTTGTGGAAAATGGCTCTCACTGTGGATCTTGGTAGTCCAAGAGCCCTAGTATTGGCTCTGTAATGATTTTGATGACTCTGTATGTGAATCTTTTTTTTACACACTGCCTTAGCTCAGCAGGATTTCACCACCTTCCCCTATGGTTGCTGCCCTCTGCTGTGCTCCACATTGGCTTTTACAAGTGGCCTGGCCTGCTATCATGATAACATTTGCCTAGGTCTATTTAAGATCCATTAAAACACACTCTTGCACTGTTGTCAGTAGCGTAGCTACCGGGGGGGGCAGATGGTGCAGGCGCCCCGGGCCCGATGCTCTGAGGGGGCCCACGCGGAGCTACGCTGACAGCGGGCGTTATGATGTCACTGCCTGGCGCCCACTGTCAGGAGATCAGCGGGAGCAGAGCAGGAGCCAGGAAGAAGAGAGGTGAGTATTTATTTATTTTTTATGGGGATCTGCCGCCTTATTACAGGGTCTGCCTATGGGGGGCTGCCTTATTACAGGGTCTGCCTATGGGGGTACTGCCTTATTACAGAATATGACTATGGGAGTGCTGCCTTATTACAGGGTGTGACTATGGGGGCTGTCTTATTACAGGGTCTGACTATGGGGGCTGCCTTATTACAGGGTCTGACTATGGGGGCTGCCTTATTACAAGGTCTGACTATGGAGGTGCTGCCTTATTACAGGGTCTGACTATGGGGGCTGCCTTATTACAGGATCTGACTATGAGGGCTGCCTTATTACAGGGTCTGACTATGGGGGTGCTGCCTTATTACAGGGTCTGCCTATAGGGGTGTTGCCTTATTACAGGGTCTGACTATGGGGGTGTTGCCTTATTACAGGGTCTAACTATGGGGGCTACCATATTATAGAGTCTGACTATGGGGGTGCTGCCTTATTACAGTGTCTGCCGCCTTATTACAGGGTCTGCCTATGGGGGTGCTGCCTTATTACATATTCTGCCTATTGGGGGGCTGCCTTATTACAGGGTCTGACTATGGGGGTGCTGCCTTATTACAGGGTCTGCCTATGGGGGTGTTGCCTTATTACAGAGTCTGACTATGGGGGTGCTGCCTTATTACCAGGGTCTGCCACCTTATTACAGAGTCTGCCTATGGGGTGCTGCCTTGTTACAGAGTGACTATGGGTGCTGCCTTATTACAGGATCTGACTATGGGGATCTGCTGCCTTATTACAGGGTCTGATTATGGTGGTGCTGCCTTATTACACAGTCTGCTTATGGGGGTGCTGCCTTATTACAGAGTCTGCCTATAGGGGTATTGCCTTATTACAGGGTCTGACTATGGGGGTGTTGCTTTATTACAGGGTCTGACTATGGGGGCTACCATATTATAGAGTCTAACTATGGGGGTGCTGCCTTATTACAGTGTCTGCCGCCCTATTACAGGGTCTGCCTATGGGGGTGCTGCCTTATTACATATTCTGAAGACACAAAAGAGAATAGTAAAACCAAAAACACTCAGTTTGAAAAAATGTTGCAGTAATCCGCAAGTGCTAGTAAAAGATGTAAAAAACAGGGTATTTGGTTGATACGTTTTTTGCAAAAAATGTATACTAAGCTGCTCTACCAATCTTCACGGTATACCCTTATCAGAGCAGTGTATGCAATCCCTATCTGATGTATTTAAAAACCTGATCATCTGTATATAACCTGTGTGAACAGGGTTCAGAGAGGAAAAATCCATGTGTGCATACAGGGTAGAACAGCTATTGTGCAGATAGCCCAAGAGGAGTGGTGGAACTCCCCAGTCTTGTAGACACAAGAGAACAATTATGGAAACAGGAACACATGGGCTACTTGCACAGTGAACAAGTCTGTATGATCATGTTCACACACCACCAAGAAACCTGAAGACACAAAAGAGAATAGTAAAACCAAAAACACTCAGTTTGAAAAAATGTTGCAGTAATCCGCAAGTGCTAGTAAAAGATGTAAAAAACAGGGTATTTGGTTGATACGTTTTTTGCAAAAAATGTATACTAAGCTGCTCTACCAATCTTCACGGTATACCCTTATCAGAGCAGTGTATGCAATCCCTATCTGATGTATTTAAAAACCTGATCATCTGTATATAACCTGTGTGAACAGGGTTCAGAGAGGAAAAAACCATGTGTGCATACAGGGTAGAACAGCTATTGTGCAGATAGCCCAAGAGGAGTGGTGGAACTCCCCAGTCTTGTAGACACAAGAGAACAATTATGGAAACAGGAACACATGGGCTACTTGCACAGTGAACAAGTCTGTATGATCATGTTCACACACCACCAAGAAACCTGAAGACACAAAAGAGAATAGTAAAACCAAAAACACTCAGTTTGAAAAAATGTTGCAGTAATCCGCAAGTGCTAGTAAAAGATGTAAAAAACAGGGTATTTGGTTGATACGTTTTTTGCAAAAAATGTATACTAAGCTGCTCTACCAATCTTCACGGTATACCCTTATCAGAGCAGTGTATGCAATCCCTATCTGATGTATTTAAAAACCTGATCATCTGTATATAACCTGTGTGAACAGGGTTCAGAGAGGAAAAATCCATGTGTGCATACAGGGTAGAACAGCTATTGTGCAGATAGCCCAAGAGGAGTGGTGGAACTCCCCAGTCTTGTAGACACAAGAGAACAATTATGGAAACAGGAACACATGGGCTACTTGCACAGTGAACAAGTCTGTATGATCATGTTCACACACCACCAAGAAACCTGAAGACACAAAAGAGAATAGTAAAACCAAAAACACTCAGTTTGAAAAAATGTTGCAGTAATCCGCAAGTGCTAGTAAAAGATGTAAAAAACAGGGTATTTGGTTGATACGTTTTTTGCAAAAAAATGTATACTAAGCTGCTCTACCAATCTTCACGGTATACCCTTATCAGAGCAGTGTATGCAATCCCTATCTGATGTATTTAAAAACCTGATCATCTGTATATAACCTGTGTGAACAGGGTTCAGAGAGGAAAAATCCATGTGTGCATACAGGGTAGAACAGCTATTGTGCAGATAGCCCAAGAGGAGTGGTGGAACTCCCCAGTCTTGTAGACACAAGAGAACAATTATGGAAACAGGAACACATGGGCTACTTGCACAGTGAACAAGTCTGTATGATCATGTTCACACACCACCAAGAAACCTGAAGACACAAAAGAGAATAGTAAAACCAAAAACACTCAGTTTGAAAAAATGTTGCAGTAATCCGCAAGTGCTAGTAAAAGATGTAAAAAACAGGGTATTTGGTTGATACGTTTTTTGCAAAAAATGTATACTAAGCTGCTCTACCAATCTTCACGGTATACCCTTATCAGAGCAGTGTATGCAATCCCTATCTGATGTATTTAAAAACCTGATCATCTGTATATAACCTGTGTGAACAGGGTTCAGAGAGGAAAAATCCATGTGTGCATACAGGGTAGAACAGCTATTGTGCAGATAGCCCAAGAGGAGTGGTGGAACGCCCCAGTCTTGTAGACACAAGAGAACAATTATGGAAACAGGAACACATGGGCTACTTGCACAGTGAACAAGTCTGTATGATCATGTTCACACACCACCAAGAAACCTGAAGACACAAAAGAGAATAGTAAAACCAAAAACACTCAGTTTGAAAAAATGTTGCAGTAATCCGCAAGTGCTAGTAAAAGATGTAAAAAACAGGGTATTTGGTTGATACGTTTTTTGCAAAAAATGTATACTAAGCTGCTCTACCAATCTTCACGGTATACCCTTATCAGAGCAGTGTATGCAATCCCTATCTGATGTATTTAAAAACCTGATCATCTGTATATAACCTGTGTGAACAGGGTTCAGAGAGGAAAAATCCATGTGTGCATACAGGGTAGAACAGCTATTGTGCAGATAGCCCAAGAGGAGTGGTGGAACTCCCCAGTCTTGTAGACACAAGAGAACAATTATGGAAACAGGAACACATGGGCTACTTGCACAGTGAACAAGTCTGTATGATCATGTTCACACACCACCAAGAAACCTGAAGACACAAAAGAGAATAGTAAAACCAAAAACACTCAGTTTGAAAAAATTTTGCAGTAATCCGCAAGTGCTAGTAAAAGATGTAAAAAACAGGGTATTTGGTTGATACGTTTTTTGCAAAAAATGTATACTAAGCTGCTCTACCAATCTTCACGGTATACCCTTATCAGAGCAGTGTATGCAATCCCTATCTGATGTATTTAAAAACCTGATCATCTGTATATAACCTGTGTGAACAGGGTTCAGAGAGGAAAAATCCATGTGTGCATACAGGGTAGAACAGCTATTGTGCAGATAGCCCAAGAGGAGTGGTGGAACTCCCCAGTCTTGTAGACACAAGAGAACAATTATGGAAACAGGAACACATGGGCTACTTGCACAGTGAACAAGTCTGTATGATCATGTTCACACACCACCAAGAAACCTGAAGACACAAAAGAGAATAGTAAAACCAAAAACACTCAGTTTGAAAAAATGTTGCAGTAATCCGCAAGTGCTAGTAAAAGATGTAAAAAACAGGGTATTTGGTTGATACGTTTTTTGCAAAAAATGTATACTAAGCTGCTCTACCAATCTTCACGGTATACCCTTATCAGAGCAGTGTATGCAATCCCTATCTGATGTATTTAAAAACCTGATCATCTGTATATAACCTGTGTGAACAGGGTTCAGAGAGGAAAAATCCATGTGTGCATACAGGGTAGAACAGCTATTGTGCAGATAGCCCAAGAGGAGTGGTGGAACTCCCCAGTCTTGTAGACACAAGAGAACAATTATGGAAACAGGAACACATGGGCTACTTGCACAGTGAACAAGTCTGTATGATCATGTTCACACACCACCAAGAAACCTGAAGACACAAAAGAGAATAGTAAAACCAAAAACACTCAGTTTGAAAAAATGTTGCAGTAATCCGCAAGTGCTAGTAAAAGATGTAAAAAACAGGGTATTTGGTTGATACGTTTTTTGCAAAAAATGTATACTAAGCTGCTCTACCAATCTTCACGGTATACCCTTATCAGAGCAGTGTATGCAATCCCTATCTGATGTATTTAAAAACCTGATCATCTGTATATAACCTGTGTGAACAGGGTTCAGAGAGGAAAAATCCATGTGTGCATACAGGGTAGAACAGCTATTGTGCAGATAGCCCAAGAGGAGTGGTGGAACTCCCCAGTCTTGTAGACACAAGAGAACAATTATGGAAACAGGAACACATGGGCTACTTGCACAGTGAACAAGTCTGTATGATCATGTTCACACACCACCAAGAAACCTGAAGACACAAAAGAGAATAGTAAAACCAAAAACACTCAGTTTGAAAAAATGTTGCAGTAATCCGCAAGTGCTAGTAAAAGATGTAAAAAACAGGGTATTTGGTTGATACGTTTTTTGCAAAAAATGTATACTAAGCTGCTCTACCAATCTTCACGGTATACCCTTATCAGAGCAGTGTATGCAATCCCTATCTGATGTATTAAAAACCTGATCATCTGTATATAACCTGTGTGAACAGGGTTCAGAGAGGAAAAATCCATGTGTGCATACAGGGTAGAACAGCTATTGTGCAGATAGCCCAAGAGGAGTGGTGGAACTCCCCAGTCTTGTAGACACAAGAGAACAATTATGGAAACAGGAACACATGGGCTACTTGCACAGTGAACAAGTCTGTATGATCATGTTCACACACCACCAAGAAACCTGAAGACACAAAAGAGAATAGTAAAACCAAAAACACTCAGTTTGAAAAAATGTTGCAGTAATCCGCAAGTGCTAGTAAAAGATGTAAAAAACAGGGTATTTGGTTGATACGTTTTTTGCAAAAAATGTATACTAAGCTGCTCTACCAATCTTCATGGTATACCCTTATCAGAGCAGTGTATGCAATCCCTATCTGATGTATTTAAAAACCTGATCATCTGTATATAACCTGTGTGAACAGGGTTCAGAGAGGAAAAATCCATGTGTGCATACAGGGTAGAACAGCTATTGTGCAGATAGCCCAAGAGGAGTGGTGGAACTCCCCAGTCTTGTAGACACAAGAGAACAATTATGGAAACAGGAACACATGGGCTACTTGCACAGTGAACAAGTCTGTATGATCATGTTCACACACCACCAAGAAACCTGAAGACACAAAAGAGAATAGTAAAACCAAAAACACTCAGTTTGAAAAAATGTTGCAGTAATCCGCAAGTGCTAGTAAAAGATGTAAAAAACAGGGTATTTGGTTGATACGTTTTTTGCAAAAAATGTATACTAAGCTGCTCTACCAATCTTCACGGTATACCCTTATCAGAGCAGTGTATGCAATCCCTATCTGATGTATTTAAAAACCTGATCATCTGTATATAACCTGTGTGAACAGGGTTCAGAGAGGAAAAATCCATGTGTGCATACAGGGTAGAACAGCTATTGTGCAGATAGCCCAAGAGGAGTGGTGGAACTCCCCAGTCTTGTAGACACAAGAGAACAATTATGGAAACAGGAACACATGGGCTACTTGCACAGTGAACAAGTCTGTATGATCATGTTCACACACCACCAAGAAACCTGAAGACACAAAAGAGAATAGTAAAACCAAAAACACTCAGTTTGAAAAAATGTTGCAGTAATCCGCAAGTGCTAGTAAAAGATGTAAAAAACAGGGTATTTGGTTGATACGTTTTTTGCAAAAAATGTATACTAAGCTGCTCTACCAATCTTCACGGTATACCCTTATCAGAGCAGTGTATGCAATCCCTATCTGATGTATTAAAAACCTGATCATCTGTATATAACCTGTGTGAACAGGGTTCAGAGAGGAAAAATCCATGTGTGCATACAGGGTAGAACAGCTATTGTGCAGATAGCCCAAGAGGAGTGGTGGAACTCCCCAGTCTTGTAGACACAAGAGAACAATTATGGAAACAGGAACACATGGGCTACTTGCACAGTGAACAAGTCTGTATGATCATGTTCACACACCACCAAGAAACCTGAAGACACAAAAGAGAATAGTAAAACCAAAAACACTCAGTTTGAAAAAATGTTGCAGTAATCCGCAAGTGCTAGTAAAAGATGTAAAAAACAGGGTATTTGGTTGATACGTTTTTTGCAAAAAATGTATACTAAGCTGCTCTACCAATCTTCACGGTATACCCTTATCAGAGCAGTGTATGCAATCCCTATCTGATGTATTTAAAAACCTGATCATCTGTATATAACCTGTGTGAACAGGGTTCAGAGAGGAAAAATCCATGTGTGCATACAGGGTAGAACAGCTATTGTGCAGATAGCCCAAGAGGAGTGGTGGAACTCCCCAGTCTTGTAGACACAAGAGAACAATTATGGAAACAGGAACACATGGGCTACTTGCACAGTGAACAAGTCTGTATGATCATGTTCACACACCACCAAGAAACCTGAAGACACAAAAGAGAATAGTAAAACCAAAAACACTCAGTTTGAAAAAATGTTGCAGTAATCCGCAAGTGCTAGTAAAAGATGTAAAAAACAGGGTATTTGGTTGATACGTTTTTTGCAAAAAATGTATACTAAGCTGCTCTACCAATCTTCACGGTATACCCTTATCAGAGCAGTGTATGCAATCCCTATCTGATGTATTTAAAAACCTGATCATCTGTATATAACCTGTGTGAACAGGGTTCAGAGAGGAAAAATCCATGTGTGCATACAGGGTAGAACAGCTATTGTGCAGATAGCCCAAGAGGAGTGGTGGAACAGGTTATATACAGATGATCAGGTTTTTAAATACATCAGATAGGGATTGCATACACTGCTCTGATAAGGGTATACCGTGAAGATTGGTAGAGCAGCTTAGTATACATTTTTTGCAAAAAACGTATCAACCAAATACCCTGTTTTTTACATCTTTTACTAGCACTTGCGGATTACTGCAACATTTTTTCAAACTGAGTGTTTTTGGTTTTACTATTCTCTTTTGTGTCTTCAGGTTTCTTGGTGGTGTGTGAACATGATCATACAGACTTGTTCACTGTGCAAGTAGCCCATGTGTTCCTGTTTCCATAATTGTTCTCTTGTGTCTACAAGACTGGGGAGTTCCACCACTCCTCTTGGGCTATCTGCACAATAGCTGTTCTACCCTGTATGCACACATGGATTTTTCCTCTCTGAACCCTGTTCACACAGGTTATATACAGATGATCAGGTTTTTAAATACATCAGATAGGGATTGCATACACTGCTCTGATAAGGGTATACCGTGAAGATTGGTAGAGCAGCTTAGTATACATTTTTTGCAAAAAACGTATCAACCAAATACCCTGTTTTTTACATCTTTTACTAGCACTTGCGGATTACTGCAACATTTTTTCAAACTGAGTGTTTTTGGTTTTACTATTCTCTTTTGTGTCTTCAGGTTTCTTGGTGGTGTGTGAACATGATCATACAGACTTGTTCACTGTGCAAGTAGCCCATGTGTTCCTGTTTCCATAATTGTTCTCTTGTGTCTACAAGACTGGGGAGTTCCACCACTCCTCTTGGGCTATCTGCACAATAGCTGTTCTACCCTGTATGCACACATGGATTTTTCCTCTCTGAACCCTGTTCACACAGGTTATATACAGATGATCAGGTTTTTAAATACATCAGATAGGGATTGCATACACTGCTCTGATAAGGGTATACCGTGAAGATTGGTAGAGCAGCTTAGTATACATTTTTTGCAAAAAACGTATCAACCAAATACCCTGTTTTTTACATCTTTTACTAGCACTTGCGGATTACTGCAACATTTTTTCAAACTGAGTGTTTTTGGTTTTACTATTCTCTTTTGTGTCTTCAGGTTTCTTGGTGGTGTGTGAACATGATCATACAGACTTGTTCACTGTGCAAGTAGCCCATGTGTTCCTGTTTCCATAATTGTTCTCTTGTGTCTACAAGACTGGGGAGTTCCACCACTCCTCTTGGGCTATCTGCACAATAGCTGTTCTACCCTGTATGCACACATGGATTTTTCCTCTCTGAACCCTGTTCACACAGGTTATATACAGATGATCAGGTTTTTAAATACATCAGATAGGGATTGCATACACTGCTCTGATAAGGGTATACCGTGAAGATTGGTAGAGCAGCTTAGTATACATTTTTTGCAAAAAACGTATCAACCAAATACCCTGTTTTTTACATCTTTTACTAGCACTTGCGGATTACTGCAACATTTTTTCAAACTGAGTGTTTTTGGTTTTACTATTCTCTTTTGTGTCTTCAGGTTTCTTGGTGGTGTGTGAACATGATCATACAGACTTGTTCACTGTGCAAGTAGCCCATGTGTTCCTGTTTCCATAATTGTTCTCTTGTGTCTACAAGACTGGGGAGTTCCACCACTCCTCTTGGGCTATCTGCACAATAGCTGTTCTACCCTGTATGCACACATGGATTTTTCCTCTCTGAACCCTGTTCACACAGGTTATATACAGATGATCAGGTTTTTAAATACATCAGATAGGGATTGCATACACTGCTCTGATAAGGGTATACCGTGAAGATTGGTAGAGCAGCTTAGTATACATTTTTTGCAAAAAACGTATCAACCAAATACCCTGTTTTTTACATCTTTTACTAGCACTTGCGGATTACTGCAACATTTTTTCAAACTGAGTGTTTTTGGTTTTACTATTCTCTTTTGTGTCTTCAGGTTTCTTGGTGGTGTGTGAACATGATCATACAGACTTGTTCACTGTGCAAGTAGCCCATGTGTTCCTGTTTCCATAATTGTTCTCTTGTGTCTACAAGACTGGGGAGTTCCACCACTCCTCTTGGGCTATCTGCACAATAGCTGTTCTACCCTGTATGCACACATGGATTTTTCCTCTCTGAACCCTGTTCACACAGGTTATATACAGATGATCAGGTTTTTAAATACATCAGATAGGGATTGCATACACTGCTCTGATAAGGGTATACCGTGAAGATTGGTAGAGCAGCTTGGTATACATTTTTTGCAAAAAACGTATCAACCAAATACCCTGTTTTTTACATCTTTTACTAGCACTTGCGGATTACTGCAACATTTTTTCAAACTGAGTGTTTTTGGTTTTACTATTCTCTTTTGTGTCTTCAGGTTTCTTGGTGGTGTGTGAACATGATCATACAGACTTGTTCACTGTGCAAGTAGCCCATGTGTTCCTGTTTCCATAATTGTTCTCTTGTGTCTACAAGACTGGGGAGTTCCACCACTCCTCTTGGGCTATCTGCACAATAGCTGTTCTACCCTGTATGCACACATGGATTTTTCCTCTCTGAACCCTGTTCACACAGGTTATATACAGATGATCAGGTTTTTAAATACATCAGATAGGGATTGCATACACTGCTCTGATAAGGGTATACCGTGAAGATTGGTAGAGCAGCTTAGTATACATTTTTTGCAAAAAACGTATCAACCAAATACCCTGTTTTTTACATCTTTTACTAGCACTTGCGGATTACTGCAACATTTTTTCAAACTGAGTGTTTTTGGTTTTACTATTCTCTTTTGTGTCTTCAGGTTTCTTGGTGGTGTGTGAACATGATCATACAGACTTGTTCACTGTGCAAGTAGCCCATGTGTTCCTGTTTCCATAATTGTTCTCTTGTGTCTACAAGACTGGGGAGTTCCACCACTCCTCTTGGGCTATCTGCACAATAGCTGTTCTACCCTGTATGCACACATGGATTTTTCCTCTCTGAACCCTGTTCACACAGGTTATATACAGATGATCAGGTTTTTAAATACATCAGATAGGGATTGCATACACTGCTCTGATAAGGGTATACCGTGAAGATTGGTAGAGCAGCTTAGTATACATTTTTTGCAAAAAACGTATCAACCAAATACCCTGTTTTTTACATCTTTTACTAGCACTTGCGGATTACTGCAACATTTTTTCAAACTGAGTGTTTTTGGTTTTACTATTCTCTTTTGTGTCTTCAGGTTTCTTGGTGGTGTGTGAACATGATCATACAGACTTGTTCACTGTGCAAGTAGCCCATGTGTTCCTGTTTCCATAATTGTTCTCTTGTGTCTACAAGACTGGGGAGTTCCACCACTCCTCTTGGGCTATCTGCACAATAGCTGTTCTACCCTGTATGCACACATGGATTTTTCCTCTCTGAACCCTGTTCACACAGGTTATATACAGATGATCAGGTTTTTAAATACATCAGATAGGGATTGCATACACTGCTCTGATAAGGGTATACCGTGAAGATTGGTAGAGCAGCTTAGTATACATTTTTTGCAAAAAACGTATCAACCAAATACCCTGTTTTTTACATCTTTTACTAGCACTTGCGGATTACTGCAACATTTTTTCAAACTGAGTGTTTTTGGTTTTACTATTCTCTTTTGTGTCTTCAGGTTTCTTGGTGGTGTGTGAACATGATCATACAGACTTGTTCACTGTGCAAGTAGCCCATGTGTTCTTATTACATATTCTGCCTATTGTGGTGCTGCCTTATTACAGGGTCTGCCTATGGGGGCTGCCTTATTACAGGATCTGACTATAGGGTGCTGCCTTATTACAGGATCTGACTATAGGGTGCTGCCTTATTACAGGGTCTGACTATGGGGGTGCTGCCTTATTACAGGGTCTGACTATGGGGGTGTTGCCTTATTACAGGGTCTGCCACCTTATTACAGGGTCTGCCTATGGTGGTGCTACCTTTTTACACAGTATGCCTATGGGGGTGCTGCCTTATTACAGGGCCTGCCGCCTTATTTCAGGGTCTGCCTATGGGGGTGCTGCCTTATACTACAGAGTCTGCCTATGGGGGTACTGCCTTATTACAGGGTCTGCCTATATGGGGGTGCTGTCTTATTACACAGTCTGCCTATAGGGGTGCTGCCTTATTACAGAGTCTGCCTATAGGGGTGTTGCCTTATTACAGGGTCTGACTATGGGGGTGTTGCGTTATTACAGGGTCTGACTATGGTGGCTACCATATTATAGAGTCTGACTATGGGGGTGCTGCCTTATTACAGTGTCTGCCGCCATATTACAGGGTCTGCCTATGGAGGTGCTGCCTTATTACATATTCTGCCTATTGGGGTGCTGCCTTATTACAGGGTCTGCATATGGAGGCTGCCTTATTACAGGATCTGACTATGGGGGCTGCCTTATTACAGGGTCTGACTATGGGGGTGCTGCCTTATTACAAGGTGTGACAATGGGGGTGCTGCCTTATTACAGAGTCTGCCTATAAGGGTGTTGCCTTAATACAGGGTCTGACTATGGGGGCTGCCTTATTATAGAGTCTGACTATGGGGTGCTGCCTTATTACAGGGTCTGCCACCTTATTACAGGGTCTGCCTATGTGGTTCTGCCTTTTTACACAGTATGCCTATGGGGGTGCTGCCTTATTACAGGGTCTGCCAACTTATTTCAGGGTCTACCTATGGGGGTGCTGCCTTGTACTACAGAGTCTGCCTATGGGGGTACTGCCTTATTACAGGGTCTGCCTATATGGGGGTGCTGCCTTATTACAGTGTCTGACTATGGGGGCTGCCTAATACTATAGAGTCTGCCAATGGGGAGTGCATTATAGTATATTGTGGACTATTTGGCGCATTATCTACTGTATATGGAGACTATCTAGGGGGCCATCATACAGTATGGAGATTACAGTGAGGGGGTCATTATACAATGTTGGAGCCATCAAACAGTTTGGAGGCTACTAAGGAGTCAGTATATTGTGTGAGTGGCACTATACAGTGAGGGGCATTATACTGTGTATAAGAGAGCATCATGCTGTGCATAGGGGAGCTGTACAGGGGAAGACTTGGGACATTATTAAATGTAAAGTGGGCACTTATTTTTATAGGGGAACTCAGGTTACTGTGGTTATCAAAGGGGCAAACCTGGCAATATAATTTTCTAGGGGGCAAAATATGGACACTGTTTTCTAGGGCACTTGCACCCGGCATTACTATATTATAGAGGGTGGCTTTAGAATTTAGAGGGCACAGAGAACCACACAGCAGGTGCAGTAATAAGGACACATACGGCAGCAGCGGCTCAGTATATGGGGTTTCAGGTGGAGAAATAGGGTCACATACGGCAGCAGCGGCTCAGTATTGGGATATCAGGTGGAGAAATAGGGACACATACGGCAGCAGCGGCTCAGTATTGGGGTATCAGGTGCAGTAATAGGGACACATACGGCAGCAGTGGCTCAGTATTGATGTATTAGGTGCAGTAATAGGGACACACACGGCAGCAGCAGCTCAATAGTGGGGTATTAGATGCAGTAATAAGGACACATACGGCAGCAGCGGCTCAGTATTTGGGGTATCAGGTGGAGTAACAGGGACACATACGGCAGCAGCGGTTCAGTATTGGGGTATCAGGTGCAGTAATAGGGACACATACGGCAGCAGCGGCTCAGTATTGGGGTATCAGGTGCAGTAATAGGGACACATATGGCAGCAGCAGCTCAGTATTGGGGTATCAGGTGCAGTAATAGGGACACATACGGAAGCAGCGGATCAGTATCGGGGTATCAGATGTAGTAATAGGGACACATACGGCAGCGGCAGCTCAGTATTGGGGTATCAGGTGCAGTAATAGGGACACATACGGCAGCAGCGGCTCAGTATTGGGGTATCAGGTGCAGTAATGGGGCCACATATGGCAGCATCGGCTCAGTATCGGGGTATCAGGTGCAGTAATAGGGTCACATACGGCAGCAGCGGCTCAGTATTGGTGTATCAGGTGCAGTAATAGGGACACATACAGCAGCAGCGGCTCAGTATTGGGGTATCAGGTGCAGTAATAGGGTCACATATGGCAGCAGCAGCTCAGTATCGGGGTATCAGCTGCAGTAATAGGGTCACATATGGCAGCAGTGGCTCAGTATCGGGGTATCAGGTGCAGTAATAGGGTCACATATGGCAGCAGTGGCTCAGTATTGGGGTATCAGGTGAATTAATAGAGACACATACGGCAGCAGCGGCTCAGTATTGGGGTATCAGGTGCAGTAATAGGGACACAGACGGCAGCAGCGGCTCAGTATTGGGGTATCAGGTGCAGTAATGGATCGCCCCACGTAAGGGCAATGGGAAACTCGGTACTGGGTCCTTCAGTTCCCTCAGCGAGGATGTCACGGTGGCCCGACTCGGACCGTGGCCCTATGAGGGGCGCCCAATAAAAGGCAGAGTTCATAGATAATGTTAGTGTTCGTGACGCCACCTGAGGTATTCGGTCAGGGTGACCGACGCTGCTTAGGGGTCCGCTGGGGTGATGGAATGGCAGCTAGATGGTATACCTTCCCAAAGGTGAAGTATATCCCCAGGGCTTCCCAGGAGTGTAGATGGTGATGGTGGATGGTGCAAGGCGCGGTGAATAACGAGGACACAATGGGTGCAGTCTCTTTACCTTTACTGAAAGCTTCAGCATCCACAGTCCAGAGTGCCGGATGACAGGGTAGGCAGAGTCCGGCCGGTCTGATGGCAATTCCAGTCCCCTTATCCAGGTGAAAATCAGTAGCCTTCCCCTTGCGCACAGTAACGTAGTAGGTCCCTACTTGCATTAGCTACCATTGTTACTTCTCTCTCTTTGTCCCCCAGATGGATAGGACATTACCCGTATGACGGTGGTGGCCTGAGGCTATTTTATAGGGACCCTAGAGACGCCCCTCCTCCGCGTTGCCACCTTATCTGCTTAGGTGTTTAGGTCGGACAGCCAAATTGGAATCGACTGACCTGCCGGTCTCTGAAGTAAAGCGTAGAGTCTATTACTCCCTCAGTGTTCCGGCCACCGGATCTGCGCTCAGAGGGAGGCAGCCTGCTTCTAGCTGGTTTCCCACTGATGTTTCACTCCTGTTGCTATGACTTCTGTGCTCACTCACTACGGCACACTTCCTTTCTTGTCCGTTCTTAGGAGGCTGCTCCTCTCCTCCTCCTGGCTCCTTCTCCTTTTGCCTGACTTCCTAACCAACCCCCAGTTTTACCCAAGTGTGTGGAGTGGCCTAACAGATAGGACCTTTTGCTCCCCCTGGTGGCCGGCGTGTGAAGTGTGTGTGTGGCTGTGATACCTGGCAGGGTGAACTCCTTTGGTGCCATCAGACGTAACATCGCTCCCCCTGGTGGAAGAACGACATCGCTGCAACGACCAGGACTCTGGGGCGCTGCAGTAATAGGGACACATACGGAAGCAGCGGCTCAGTATCGGGGTATCAGGTATAGTAATAAGGACACATATGGCAGCAGGGGCTCAGTATTGGGGTATCAGGTGCAGTAATAGGGTCACATATGGCAGCAGCAGCTCAGTATCGGGGTATCAGGTGCAGTAATAGGGTCACATATGGCAGCAGTGGCTCAGTATCGGGGTATCAGGTGCAGTAATAGGGTCACATATGGCAGCAGTGGCTCAGTATTGGGGTATCAGGTGAATTAATAGAGACACACACGGCAGCAGCGGCTCAGTATTGGGATATCAGGTGCAGTAATAGGGTCACATATGGCAGCAGTGGCTCAGTATTGGGGTATCAGGTGAATTAATAGAGACACATACGGCAGCAGCGGCTCAGTATCGGGGTATCAGGTGCAGTAATAGGGACACAGACGGCAGCAGCGGCTCAGTATTGGGGTATCAGGTGCAGTAATAGGGACACATACAGCAGCAGCTGCTCAGTATTGGGGTATCAGGGGCAGTAATAGGGACACATATGGCAGCAGCGGCTCAGTATTGGGGTATCAGGTGCAGTAATAGGGACACATACAGCAGCAGCTGCTCAGTATTGGGGTATCAGGGGCAGTAATAGGGACACATATGGCAGCAGCTGCTCAGTATTGGGGTATCAGGGGCAGTAATAGGGACACATATGGCAGCAGCTGCTCAGTATTGGGGTATCGGGCAGTAATAGGGACACATACGGCAGCAGCGGCTCAGTATTGGGGTATCAGGTGCAGTAATAGGGTCACATACGGCAGCAGCGGCTCATTATTGGGGTATCAGGTGCAGTAATAGGGACACATACGGCAGCAGCGGCTCAGTATTGGGAAATCAGGGGCAGTAATAGGGACACATACGGCAGCAGCGGCTCAGTATTGGGGAATCAGGGGCAGTAATAGGGACACATACGGCAGCAGCGGCTCAGTATTGGGGTATCAGGTGCAGTAATAGGGACACATACGGCAGCAGCGGCTCAGTATTGAGGTATCAGGGGCAGTAATAGGGACACATGGCAGCTGGGGCTCAGTATTGGGGTGTCAGGGGCAGTAATAAAGACACATACGGCAGCAGCGGCTCAGTATTGGGGTATCAGGTGCAGTAATAGGGACACATAGGGCAGCAGCGGCTCAGTATTGGGGTATCAGCAGAATGAGGAGTTTGTGCAGGTTGGGAATAGATGGTGATGTCAAGGTAAAAATATACGTTTTTATACTCTTTTGTACTTTTATATATTCTTATGCTGTGAAACAATAAGTTTTTCCCCTTTGCTTGCTAAATGCAAATTTAACTGTATTTAAGATGGCTGCCAGTATTCACTTTTGCCTTAGTTTTTGTACTTGCCAAGAATCTACTTTCGTTTCTGAAGCTAAAGTATCGTTTCTGGAGAAATGGAAACTTAACAAGATGTGGACAAAGGAAGATTCATCAGATGATGTCATAGCCAATCAGAGGGACTGAATACTAGATACATTGCTTAAACCCCGCCTAACCCCGCCCTCTGCACACCTTCCCCCAATGGACTATATAATGTTATGTATATGAAATAAACAGTTCAGTTGCTGTGACGTTACACACGAGCGTGCAATGAGTTTGAACCAGCATTGTGTCTGACTCATTCTTATCCGGTACCAACATGCTCCTAATCTGATTTGGAATGACTGGTGGATGAAGGGTATTGTCGTGACGACCCCGACAATTTGGCGCCCAACGTGGGGCGTGGCCCGCGATCCGAGACCCCCTGGACCCATGCCTGGACGTCCGTGGACGACACCCGTAGTGGCTGACCTCGAGGACTGATCACCCTCCAAACACGGTAAGTGGAGATCGCATACTATGTATGTGTCACACTTGCTAGTGTTTCAGCCGTTATTGGTTAGTCTGTGGTCTCCTTGGGTCTGGGGAGTGACTGGTCGAGTGGTGAGACCGAGCGCGATCCCGTGCCACGCTTCGAACCAGCAACTGAGAGACGTCGCACTCTGCGCGTCCTCGTGTACACCACACCTCCTCCACCGGTCATTGTACTCCATTCAACCACCCTACCCATGACTGTTGCCTAGTAGTGATAGAGTGAAAGATTGAGAAGTTTGTGGATTGGGATAGGAGACGTAGCCTCTGTGATATTGCACGCACATACATCGGTAATTAAGACGTCCCAAGAGGGGGACCACCAGAAACACTTGCACACACTTGCACATATCGGTAATTAAGACGTCCCAAGAGGGGGACCACCAGAAACACAGTGGAGGGGTCTCACTAGGAGACAGCCTCCCAACGTTTAGAATATCGTGACAGGACAGACTGTAATCACTGGTGTTCAGGTTAGGGAAAAATATTGAGCGCGAGGCTCTTTATTCATAACACGTGGAGCGCGAGGCTCCGTGTTAGGACACACGTGTTGCTGTCGCTGTCAGCGGCCTACTGCAGAAGGGCGTAGTATTCTGTGAGTCATGTTACGTCTCTTATGGCAGAAGAAGTCCGTGCCCCACGAGTTAGATGAGGATGCTGTGGAAGTCAAGACAATAGTAGAGTCACGGGAGGGCAAGAAGGCAGTCAAGAATGTCGAGAAGGTGTACGAGCATGTAGGATTGCCCTCGACAGGGAGATTGCAGCTGTCTACATGGCACCATCTCATAAAGAACGAGCAAAAAGGTTGATGGAGAGGAAAGATGAAAGGATGCAGAGCCCGTGTTTGGCTATAAAATACCTCAATTATTAGTTTTTCTAGGGTGTTCTGGCAAATGAGTTGTGTGAAGGTTTTGTAGAAATTAATTGAGTCTGAGAACTGCTGTATTTTGTCACTCTGTGTGGTTTTCCGAGACACCCAATGGGAGGGTGGAGTCAAATAGCTGCGTTATTGTCTTCTTTTGTGTTAAGGAATGCTGTAAATTCTTGTCTGTGTGTCTGTGGCCGATGGGAGGGGTGAACCCCTGCGCGAATTGTTTTCTTTGATTTCTCCTTTTTGTGCTGCCGGCCAGAGAAAGGGGGGCCAAAGTTTCCAGAAGAACTTAACCCAGTCTGTATCAGCAGCTGCAGCGATCCTCACTCGCTCTCTAGTCCCCCTCCCCTCGCAGCTTCAAGGACACAACTCGCAGCTCGCTTCCTTATCAGTGGCCCAGGAAGCAGAAGACTTCAGCTCCAGCTCCCCCTCCCTTATGCAAATCTAGTCTCATATTCCAATATTCATTTTAACCCTGTGTCTGGAAATCTCCCTCGCCATGTTAATTCTCAGACCAAGATAGGACAGATGGATTTGTAAATATTGCGGTCAGACAAACCCAGACTGAAGAAATACTTGTATAATCTGTGCTGCAACCTGACCTAAGTGAATTACGCTGATTCCTGATCACATGTAGTGATATAAAAAGCTGACACAGGATAGTGGGTAGTGGGGACATTAATTTTGGGAGTAAGCTGACAGTAATCCTTTTGGGAAGGAGCTGTAGACCAGCATGTCATGTCACCCCCAACCGGTCATCTAGTCACCCCCACCACCAGAGAACCAACCACACCAGGTAGTGTAAGACAGATACAGGAGTATTATCCCTGAAAGCCCGCTAAAATAATTGGCTGACCCTGAGAACAAACCTTTCCCAATATACAGACAAAGACAATATGATGGACGTATAAGTGCACCTGAGCAGACCTAGAGAGTTGGTGAGCCAAGATGATGGTCAGATGGTATTTATGTTATATAACCCCTATGTAGATGAGTATAATGAGATGTATATCTTACATGCCCTTTCCACGGTTATGATGGCCCTGATAGGCCCAGATCCACCCTCAATAATGCCTGTAGAAAAAAAAAAAAAAAAAAATAGGGGGGATAGTGTTGTTAACCCTGTCAGTTAGAATATGCCTATGTCACGTTACTTCAGTATGTGGGTAATTTTTTTGTTTTTTTGTTGTGTACACAGACAGAGCAGGAAGCCATTGTTGCCACTGTTAGTTTTCACAAGTATCTGGCAGATCTGAACTGTCGGGTTTCGGCCTTGAAACTTCGGTTCTGCCTTGGTCAAGTGATATTTTTGGGTCACTGTCTCCTTCAGGGTGCCAGACACCTCACAGAAGAAAGAAAAAAATAGCCGTCAGCTCCCTTCCATTCCCAAAAGATGAGACTGAACTCCAGCGTTTTCTTGGACTATGTACTTATTGTTGTCAGTGGATACCGGACGCATCCCGCATAATGTTACCTCTCTACAAGGCCCTGAAAGACTGTTCAAGATATGGTGATGATTTTGGCAGATTTCACACATGATACGCTGTTACTACGGAAGATACTGTAGTGCACGGAGCTGCACTCACTCACTCCCTCCCTGTCAGCACAAGCCAAAGACAGGTGGGCTAATATACACAGACTCACTGTAAGCATTTGGTATTGCTCATGATTTCGGAGCCTATGAACCAATCGAGGATTTGTTACTACCGCCGGGACTCAGTGAAGAATGTTGAAGCTGTTAAAGCCCTCATGGACTCAATCGAATTACCTACTCAAGTGGCCATTATCAAAGTTAAGGAGCACGGTACCATGGAACAGTCCACAGACTGTTGGTAATGCCTTTGCGGATATGCAAGTAAAAGCCGCTGCTCTCCTACCCGTTGAACTGACCATACCAGCTATGGTGACCACACGCTCTCTGCGTAAACAGTTACAAGAAACACTGACTCTACAGGAACCTGATGATCTATGCCAGACTGAGGTTTTCTGCCGGACCACGCGAGACCGCTTAATGACGATGCAGAGAATGTCTCCAAAGGAAGAAGTGAAGCAGTGGAAGGCTGATGGAGCACGTATGGACAATGGTCGCTGAAAGAAAAAAAAAAGGACCAACTTGTGTGTCTCCCTAAGCGGATGTACCCTGCTATTGTCACGTGGGCGCATGGGCCCACACATCGAGGTATCTGTCAGACCCGCAATCCCGGTCAACTTTAAAGTGTAACCCCGAAGCATCTTGCTAAGCCCGATTATCATTTCCAAAGGCTCCAGGTGGACCTCATCATGTTGCCGAAGTCTGGAAGGTATGACTATTGTCTGGTGGTTGTCGACATGTTCTCCAGTTGGCCAGAAGCATTCCCCGTTACCAACGTGACTGCAAAGACCACAGCAAAGAAACTGGTGATGGAAGTTATATGCAGATATGGTGTTCCAGAAGTTGCTGAAAGTGACCAAGGCCCGGACTTTTCTTCTCATGTGTATCAGGAGGTTCTGACAATGCTTGGATCCACTGTAGCCCTCCATACTCCATACTCTCCACAATCCAGTGGGAAAGTTAAGAGGCTGAACTGCACACTGAAGGGACAATTGACCAAAATGATGCAGGAGACTACGGCTCCATGGCCAGGGCTCTTACACGTTCGTACTACCCCTATTGCAAAACATGGCCTGTCCCCATATGAGATATTGTTTGGTGCTAGGTTCTCAGTTGTAAATTTTCAGTCTCAGTAGTTGTCAGAAGAAACTGACCGTGCTGTTCAATATGTTATTCAGCTTAGTAAAAATGTTGCTAACACCCATGTTTTAGTTTTTTTCTTCCCTTCCAGGTTCAGCAGGAACCGATATTTGTCACAATTTGAAGCCTGGTGGTTTTATGGTCGTGAAAAGCTATGTCAGTAAAACTTGAAGAAAAGAGCACCTGAATCCACGCTTCACACTGCAAAAGAGACCGGACAAGCGCTTAGTCACAGTGGTGATCGAAGGAAAATGTTGCTGTTGTTTTTGGTCCTGAGGCTGGGGGCCATCCTCGCCCCTACCTCCTCGGTCCCTATTGTAAATAAGAATTCCGGTGTCACTATTCTTTGGGTAAACCTAACGGCCCCGGTAAATATCTGGAGATTTGATTTCTGCAATGTAGTCAAGTGCCCCAAGACTCAGCGGGTGGTAGAGGGAATTATCCAGTTTTATATATGTGTTACCAGAGATAACAATTGTACTGGGGAGGTATTTTCATAATGTGTTTAATAGTGGATACTATGGGAATTTAGGCCATATACAGCTCCAGGATATTAGTTTCAGACCAACCAAGGCCCCCGTTACCAGTACAGCTAAAACAGGCCCAGGTGAATGTTTGCAAAATATAGTTAACGAAGTAATCCCCATTCCAGGTCTCAGTTGGCAAGAAGTTTTCTCCATAGAAACACAAACAGCCCCAAGGACAAATTTATGGTTAGAATGGGTAAGATACAATGTAAGAGTCCAGAATATCTCTGTAGGATGTGTTGCTTGTGCTGCAGCGAATACACATCTATACACACATGCATTGTTTTTTCCTGATGACAATACCACTGTCTGTGTTATGAATCTGTTGAAGGGTCTAAAGCCCACTGATTGCTCAGATTATGTCCCACTAATTCATGAAGCACCTAAATTAAAGGTCCCAGGAGGGATAACCGTGTTAGCTGATAATTATACCTGCTATAATTCCCATGACACTACAGGTACATCAGTAGGGGTCTTCAAGACAGGTTTCTGCAAAGAGAACAGTTTCCTGGATATTGACTTGCTAGCTAATCATACACAGTATATGTACGACATTTATTGGTTATATGGAGATGGTAAGCTCCGTCCTGGGTTGCCTAATGCCTGGACAGGTCAATGCACCCTTGTTAAACTAGCTATGCAGTTCAAGATTTTACCTTGGGATCCAGAGACACCTGATGAATATACCAGAATGAGGAGAAGCCTTGATCAGCTCCACATGAGTTATGAAGAAGATCCATTGTTATATGTCGATGGCGTTGGAGTGCCAAGGGGGGTGCCTGACCAATTTAAAGCCGAGAACCAGATCTATGCTGGCTTTGCTTCTATAATCCACAAGTGCAGATTAATAAAAATGTTGATGGGATCAATTACACATATTACAGTGAACAAAGGTTTGTCAATTTTACTTGTGATGCTTTCCAAGGTATAGTTGAGGAGTTGCGCCCTAACACTAGAATGACCCTCCAAAACCGACTAGCCCTTGATATGATCTTAGCTGAGAAAGGAGGAGTCTGTGGGATGGTGGGAGAGGAGTGTTGTACCTATATCTCTCAGAACTCTGGGGTAAATGGAAAGACCATGATAGCCCTTAAGAAGATAAATGGGTTAGCAGCAGAATTAAAAACTAATGCAGGAGTAGACACATCTTTCTTTTTCGGTTGGTTGGGTGGGCTCAAAGGATTCCTCCAACAAGCTTGTCTAGTACTGATTGCCCTTCTTGTAGTTGGATCAATAATCCTCTGTTGTGTTATTCCCCTGTATAAAAAGGTTATCACTGAGGCAACTCCGACTGGCACCTTCCCCAACCAAGAAGTAGACCCACCAGAGTACGATGGCACTGATCCAGGGGAAATCTCTAAGTACGCCCCCTCAAGAAATTAGACAAAACCCCTTACTCTCAGATGATGCAAAGAGATTTAGTTTAGGGACAGCGGGAGAACTCCATGTGAAGCTAGTGAAGGGTTCAGCTGCCTGGAGGCCTCTCACAAGGGGAGAGCTTCTGAGGTGTCTGGATGAAGAAATCCACCTCCCCTTTCCCCATCACATGGACAGTCTCAAAGGATCTTTCTTTTTAGGGAAAAACTTAGTGTTTAGGGGGGATTGTCAAGGTAAAAATATACGTTTTTATACTCTTTTGTACTTTTATATATTCTTATGCTGTGAAACAATAAGTTTTTCCCCTTTGCTTGCTAAATGCAAATTTAACTGTATTTAAGATGGCTGCCAGTATTCACTTTTGCCTTAGTTTTTGTACTTGCCAAGAATCTACTTTCGTTTCTGAAGCTAAAGTATCGTTTCTGGAGAAATGGAAACTTAACAAGATGTGGACAAAGGAAGATTCATCAGATGATGTCATAGCCAATCAGAGGGACTGAATACTAGATACATTGCTTAAACCCCGCCTAACCCCGCCCTCTGCACACCTTCCCCCAATGGACTATATAATGTTATGTATATGAAATAAACAGTTCAGTTGCTGTGACGTTACACACGAGCGTGCAATGAGTTTGAACCAGCATTGTGTCTGACTCATTCTTATCCGGTACCAACATGCTCCTAATCTGATTTGGAATGACTGGTGGATGAAGGGTATTGTCGTGACGACCCCGACAGTGATAGGGCTGGAATATGAGAAGTTAAATGTGTCTTTGTTGTATTCTCTGCAGATGAGTTGTAGCTGGAAGAAGTTGTCATGTCTGTCTGGGCCAGATGGAAAAGACGGGAAAAATGAACAATTCTACCAGAAAGATCATCAGCGGTAAGGCATTATCTGTAACTGTGCTCTGATCTCTTATATGTTCTGTAGGGCTGGTATCTACCACTGACCATATGGCGGTAATATCCATATTGGTCTTTATATAGAGATTATCTTCAGTAAGAGTGCGGTCATCTGCTGAGGTTCTCCTCCACTATTAGGGCGCGTCACCGAATTGTAATGAAGGTTGCCTGGTTAGGGGCCCACTCAGAAGTTTCGCCCCCCCTGAACCAAAACCCTAGCTACACCTCTGACTGTTGTGTGTGCTTTGCATTGCCAGGTGTGATTTGCATATTGTCCACTCCTCTTACTTGCCACAGGTGGGTTTGCTCGATCATCACATGCTTGAAACAAAGTGCTTTACCCACAATTTCGGAAAGGTGATATTTTGTTTGGCCTTCTTTGGGGATTTGTGTGAAATTATGTGCACTTTGCCTTTTTTCTCTATTTTTTTGTGCTGTTCCAATACACAAAAAGGAAAACTTCATTTTCTGGAACAATTTGAAGGGTGCCAACACTTTCGTCCATGACTGTATATGAAATATATTGAAAAAAAAAACACCAAAAACTAGACAAAAAAGGCACAAATGTAATATTAGCATGAGCTTAGTTTACTGGGTGAAGCAGTTATGATAGCAAAATATAAAAGCGACTACGGGCGCTGCACACAAAATATATGTTAGTACTGGTAATTCTACTGCTGCAGATAAACGGACATAACTACCGAAAATGTCCGATGTCAAGTGAAAAAACACCAATGATCATATATATATATATATATATATATATATATATATATATATATATATATATATATATATCTGCGCTGTAGGTTCCAGAGAACAGTTAATAAGAGGATTTTCTGCATATATTGTCCAAAAATATATCCACAGTTACCTAGTTGAAGGTTATTAATGCGTTATCAATGCGTTATATATCGTGCATATAAGATGTTGATAATTACCGGGTGTGTCGCAGTCAAAGTCTCCTGAATAGGTACACAACGGTGATGCGTTCAACCGCTTTACTTCCAAAGAATGTGCGAGGAAGGGGTGTAAAAAACCTGTCCCGGCCGGTGACAGTCACCCCTTACCTCACCGATAGTGCTCCTGGATCTTCAGCGTGAGCCTGCGCTCCCACACGCTAGTTGCCGGCGAGGTGCAGTGAAGCTGCAGGGCCTCGCGTGACGTCACATACACGTGATGTTACACGTGAACGGCTAACGAAGTGCACACAGTACCGAAAAGGATCTATCCAACGTCCCTGAGGAAGGAGTCCGCCGACTCGCCGGCAACTAGCGTGTGGGAGCGCAGGCTCACGCTGAAGATCCAGGAGCACTATCGGTGAGGTAAGGGGTGACTGTCACCGGCCGGGACAGGTTTTTTACACCCTTTCCTCGCACATTCTTTGGAAGTAAAGCGGTTGAACGCATCACCGTTGTGTACCTATTCAGGAGACTTTGACTGCGACACACCCGGTAATTATCAACATCTTATATGCACGATATATAACGCATTAATAACCTTCAACTAGGTAACTGTGGATATATTTTTGGACAATATATGCAGAAAATCCTCTTATTAACTGTTCTCCTCTGGAACCTACAGCGCAGATATATATATATATATATATATATATATATATATATATATATATATATATATATATACAGTTATGATAGCAGTTTTCTCTGCTGCAGATCTAGCAGAGCTCTGAATGCTGAACCCTGTGTAACCACTCCCCCACTGATTGACAGCTTTTAGTGTACACTGTGCATAGGCAGAAAGCTGCCAATCAGTGGTGAAGGCGTGTCTGGACCAGCAGGCAAGAGACACCTAGTCCTGCAGTGATATCTCCTGCTGATAAAACACTGGTTTTATTAAAACAGCAAACATCCTAATAAGTGATACATTGTTGGACTCAGGGTTTCTATCCCTACATCATGCTGTTCTCAGATAGCAAAAAAAATAGCTGCCTTGTTCTTTTTAAAATGAAACTGTACTTTCAGCACACTTTGCATCAATCAATAGCATGGGAGACAATGAGAAACTTTGTAATATACCCTATCAGAGAAATCAACTTATTTCCTCATTTATCAGAAACTGCTTCCTCTTCCTCTCCCTCCTGAACGTGTCATCCATTCTGTAAAAAAACTGCTTAAATAGTCTTGCTCACGCAAGAAGGACCCCAAGCAAAGTGAGGTTCCAGACTACACTTTCTATTATAGTTGAGGGAGATGAGAAGTGAGCAGCAAAGGCACATTGAGATATTGAAAGATCATGTTGAGTTTTCTATCATGTCTTTTGCTTTACCCCTGAGCTGGATTCACATCTACACAGCTAGATACTGCTAATTAGTGTATTCCATGTTGATGCTGCTTCTCTATTTGTGCACAAAAGGAATACTGATCTTCCTATAAAATGAATAGAATTGAAATGCATAATCTTTTCATACTAGAATCATTAATTTTTCCTTAGTAATGATTCTTACCCTGAAAGATGTAGGAGTTGTATAAAGGTGGTCACCAGTGACCCCAAGTTGCTGACAATAGCAAAGGGACTGAGTCCTCTGTTAGTTGAAAAAAATTAATTATTAACAGTTTGCTTGACATAAGGATTGTGCAGATACCTGGCTGTCAATTGTTGGATACGTCTGTTAATTATTGGTATTGTGTGTTGTATGTAATATTAAAAGAATATATCCCCCTTAAAAAGTTAGATCTCTTGCCGGCTAGTCTCAGCTCTTCACAGTCCATACAACCTGAAATGTTGAAACTATTTTTCAACCTGAACCAAAATGTAATATGCCGCGACTTGAACCCGCAAAGATACGTGGACGGAACGAAGAAGCTTTGCGTAAAATAGAACATTTCCAGGTGGTCTTCGGGTCATTACTGATTCCCATTTAGTGGAGCATAAAACATCCCATGATTTTGGAATCAATTGTTTGAAGGCATTTATAGTTAATACTAGCTGAAGAGCTCGGCGTTGCCTGGGCATAGTAAATATCTGTGGTTAGTTATAGCACGTCACTTCTCTTATTTTCCCATCACGCCTCTCATTTTCCCAATCACATCTGTAATTTTCCCCCTCGCATCTCTCATTTTCTCCCTCACACCTCTCATTTTCTCCCTCACTCCTCTCATTCCCCCTAACACTTGTCATTTCGACCTCACATCTGTAATTTTCCGATCACTACACTATTTTCCCTCAATCCTCTCATTTTGCACTCACACCTTTTCATTTTCACCTCACACCTCTCATTTTCACCTCAGTATATACAGTACATGTTTGTCATCTCCCTTATATATAGTATACACCTGTATGTCATCTCCTGTATTCAGTATATACCTGTATGTCATCTCCCCTGTATATAGTATATACCTGCTGTGTGTCATCTCCCCTGTATATAGTATATACCTGTATGTCATCTCCTCCTATATATAGTATATACCTGTAAGTCATCTCCTCCTATATATAGTATATACCTGTATGTCATCTCCTCCTATATATAGTATATACCTGTATGTCATCTCCTTCTATATATATATAGTATATGCGTGTGTCATCTCCCCTGTATATAGTATATATCTGTGTGTCATCTCCTCCTGTATATAGTATATACCTGTATGTCATCTTCTATATATAGCATATACCTGTATGTCATCTCCTCCTGTATATAGTATATACCTGTAGGTAATCTGCTCCTGTATATAGTATATACCTGTGTGTCATCTCCTCCTGTATATAGTATATACCTGTATGTCATCTCCTCCTGTATATAGTATGTACCTGTATGTCATCTCCTCCTCTATATAGTATATACCTGTGTGTCATCTCTCCTGTATATAGTATATATCTGTGTGTCATCTCCCCTGTATATAGTATATACCTGTGTGATCTCCTGTATTAGACCTCGTTAACACGTTATTTGCTCAGTATTTTTACCTCAGTATTTGTAAGATAAATTGGCAGCCTGATAAATCCCCAGCCAACAGGAAGCCCTCCCCCTGGCAGTATATATTAGCTCACACATACACATAATAGACAGGTCATGTGACTGACAGCTGCTGTATTTCCTATATGGTACATTTGTTGCTCTTGTAGTTTGTCTGCTTATTAATCAGATTTTTATTTTTGAAGGCTAATACCAGACTTGTGTGTGTTTTAGGGCGAGTTTCGTTTGTCAAGTTGTGTGTGTTGAGTTGTGTGTGGCGACATGCATGTAGCGACTTTTGTGAGATGAGTTTTGTGTGGCAACATGCGTGTAGCAACTTTTTGTGTGTCGAGTTGCATGTGACAGGTTAGTGTAGCAAGTTGTGTGCAGCAAGTTTTGCGCATGGCGAGTTTTGCGCATGGTGAGTTTTATGTCTGGTGCCTTTTGAGTATGTGCAAGTTTTGTGTGAGGCAACTTTTGCATGTGTTGCAAATTTTGTGCATGTGGCAATTTTTCCGCGTGTGCAAGTTTTGCGTGTGGCGAGTTTTCCATGAGGTGAGTTTTGCACTTGTGGCGAGTTTTGCGTGAGCCTAGTTTTTGCATGTGGCGAGTTTTGCGCGTGGTGAGTTTTATGTCTGGTGCCTTTTGAGTATGTGCAAGTTTTGTGTGAGGCAACTTTTGCATGTGTTGCAAATTTTGTGCATGTGGCAATTTTTCCGCGTGTGCAAGTTTTGCGTGTGGCGAGTTTTCCATGAGGTGAGTTTTGCACTTGTGGCGAGTTTTGCGTGAGCCTAGTTTTTGCATGTGGCGAGTTTTGCGCGTGGTGAGTTTTGAGCGGCGACTTTTGTGTTTCGACTTTTATGTGGCGTGGTTGGTATATGTGTGGTGAAATGTGTGCTGAGGGTGGTATATGTGTTCAAGCACGTGGTAGTGTGTGGCGCATTTTGTGTGTGTGTTCATATCCCCATGTGTGGTGAGTATCTCATGTCGGGGCCCCACCTTAGCAACTGTACGGTATATACTCTTTTGCGCCATCGCTCTCATTCTTTAAGTCCCCCTTGTTCACATCTGGCAGCTGTCAATTTGCCTCCTACACTTTTCCTTTCACTTTTCCCCACTATGTAGATAGGGGAAAAATAGTTTGGTGAATTGGAAAGGGCGGAGTTAAAATTTCACCTCACAACATAGCCTATGACGCTCTCAGGGTCCAGACGTGTGACTGTGCAAAATTTTGTGGCTGTAGCTGCGACGCCTCCAACACTTTTCATTTCACTTTTTCCCCATTATGTAGATAGGGGCAAAATTGTTTGGTGAATTGGAACACGCGGGGTTAAAATTTGGCCTCACAACATAGCCTATGACGCTCTCAGGGTCCAGACGTGTGACTGTGCAAAATTTTGTTTCTGTAGCTGCGACGCCTCCAACACTTTTCCTTTCACTTTTTTCCCCATTATGTAGAGAGGGGCAAAATTGTTTGGTGAATTGGAACGCGCGGGGTTAAAATTTCGCCTCACAATATAGCCTGTGACGCTCTCGGGGTCCAGACGTGTGACTGTGCAAAATTTTGTGGCTGTAGCTGCGACGGTGCAGATGCCAATCCCGGACATACACACACATACACACATTCAGCTTTATATAGTAGATGTATTTTATACAACTGACAGAGAATAAAGATTCTCATCCTATAGAAGTTCTACACTTAACCTGTTTTCTGTTGTTTGTTTCATTTTAATGGCATTTATATTAGTTCATAATACCAACATAATGTTTGCCGCTACGATGGCAAATATGTAAAATAAAGGCAATATACAACATGCATCCAGATGAAAAATGTTTGATCCTTCTCTTTAATTCTTCTAAACAGTCCAAGTTTCTAAAATAATGAGATTCGAAATACTCGGTTTTCCGTCCTGTTCTCACTTTTCACTCGCAAAGTTTTATTTTTTCCAAGAGATATTACGGTATCTAAGTTCTGGCGGCCAGGACGCTCACTCTGTTGTCGCACATCACCCCTAATAAATCTTCTGAATTGTTCAGGAACTTCTATTTGTCTATGTCGTTCTTGCTATATAAACCTAAAGCAGTACAAATCAAAGAAACTAAAGTCTTCTATACTGTTGTTCTAAAATGGTCTAGTGCGATTGTTTACTGTAGAACTAAAACATTTGTAAAATGTTAATAATCTTAATAAGCTTTATTGTCAAAATTATTTCACTTGAGAACCAATTATTTTCTTACTTTGAGGCCTCGTTTAGTTGTTCGTTTTTCACATACGTGTTCTATCTGTGAATTTAAAGGATAATAACATGTACCCATTATAGTTTTTGGGACTGTTCACATGTCTGTGTTTTTTTTGCGAACCCAGAGCCTGATTTATTAAGACTGGCATAGTACATACCAGACTTAATGGGTACTTTTATAATGATGGCCTAGACTTAGGATAGGTCATCAATATCAGATCAGTAGCGGTGCAACACCCAACAACCCCGCCAAGCAGCTGATCCTGGTGTTGGCGGCCAAGTGTGATCAGTTGTGGAGCTGCACAGCCTAGCTGTGTCAGCCGTATAGTGACGACCATGGGGTACTACAGATCCACTCATAGGGGGTGGATGTGTGGCCACTATACAGTTGACACAGCTGGACTGTGCGGCTCCACAACTGATCACATTCGGCCACCGACACCATGCATGGCTGATAACTGTGGACATGCACTCTTCCACCATGTTGTTGAAATGGTGCCACCTGAAAATATGGACCATATCAGATGGTGATGCTTGCTCTTTTGGCATGCTGAGGAAGTTTTTCCACATTTCGGCCATGTTAACCCTGCGTTCCGAGGTGATGCCGATGCCCCAGCTGCGTTGGTTACTTCCTCCTCCTTTGCCTTGTTTTTCTACTGAGTGCCTGCTGTTGGGCGGGAATGCCATCAGTGGTGCCTCTACCAGCATGTGCTTGTATTCACTCATTTTATCATCCTGCTTCAGCGACAGAAATAAGAATGGTACACTGTCCTTGTAGGGGGGTCTAGCATGGTGGCAACCCAGAAATAAGCACTGGTAACAATCTGGGCAACTCAACGGTCATTGCACAGGCACAGCAGTATGTACTGGCTCATGATTGCCAGGCTGCCCAGAGGCAACAAGCTGTCCTTGGTGTGTGGTGTATGGTGTGGTTCTCTGCATCCCCCCCAGTCACGCTCCAGTGATGCCCATGAGCTGCTTTGAGTGCCATCCTGCTGTGAACACGATTCTTCCTCCTTCTGCTCATATTCCAAAACTGTCCCCAGGATGGCTAGTTATATACCTGGCTGCTGTTGGTACAGGAACCCACCCTCCAAGGCATATGTGGATGACAGGACTGATAATGGTGTGGATGGTCAATGTTCTTACTGCTCCGCTTCCTCCTGTGTCACCACCTCATCCATCATCACCTGACACATTTTTTCAAGTAGGCACAGAAGTGGTATATTAACGCTCATGATGGCGTCATCTGCACTGACCATGTTAGTGGAGTATACGAAGCAGCGCAATATGGCACAGTCATTCCACATGGAGACAAACTTATTGGTAATGAAGTAGTATTCCGCAATACGACTCACCCATTTGAGCTACAGCTGAAGCTCCACTATTGCCTGCTGCTGCTAGCACTGTCTCTCCAGCATATGTAAGGTGGAGTTCCACCTTATTGGTACATTGCATATGACCTAGCCAGGTCAGTGGATGCTGACGCAGGTCAGGTGCCACGACTCTGCCGCTCTGCGCCAGTCACTGAGATGTAGGACAGTAGCCAGGTCCCTACACTTTCAATAGTTTCTTTTTTGTTAAATGTTCCTTATCATTAGAAACGGTTCACAGCAAAGAGACGTGTATTTTACATGTTTTGAGATATTTATCCCTATATTGGTGGGAGGCCCCCGCTTGGTGGGTGGCCCAGGGCCCTGGCCCCTTGGGCCCACCCCTAAATCTGGGCCTGGATGATAGGGAACTGTGCACCAGGCTGTACTGGCAGTATGTGCCAGGCAGCATGGGGAGTGCTCACCAGGGTATATCTGCAGTATGCACAGGAATGTTAGGGCACTATGCACCATGCTGTAAGGGCAGTGTGCACCAGACTGCATGGGCAGTATGCTCCAGGCTGTACGGGCACTTTGCACCGGCTGTAAGGGCAGTGTGTACCAGACTGTACATGCAGTACGCACCAGGCTATAAGGGCAGCGTGCACCAGACTGTACAGGCAGTGTGAACCAACCTGTAAGGGCAGTGTGCTTTAGCTGTCTGGGCAGTATGCACCAGAATGTTGGGGCACTGAGCATCAGGCTGTTTGGGCAGTATGCACCAGAATGTTGGGGCACTGAGCATCAGGCTGTATGGGAGTATGTACCAGGATGTTAGAGCAGACCGCACCAAGCTGGATTAGGTCACTCTTTACAAACACTGTTTATGGCTCCTGGCTCTGAACTCAGATTGGCGGTGCCACCCGTGATCCAGCCTATACACAGGCCAAGTCACATGGTGCACCAGCCAATCATGGCTATCCCAGTATGGGTACAGGCATGGCTTTAATGGGGCCGGAAGTGGCTATAGCCTTAAAGCTTGTTGATTGGGTGCACTGCAGCCTTTGAACAATCTTTATTCGGCTGGTGAACCCGAACACTAACAAGGACTCCCGTTAAGAAGTCCATGGTCAGTGTTCAGCAACAGACACAGGTGTCCGGTATGAACCCAGAACTTTACCATTCGTGTTAGCTGATCCCTACATACAAACTTCTTTCAGGTGGTGTCCCTGAGGGGATATGAACTCAAGACCCCAGTGCTCCAAGGCTTACCGTTGTGGTGATTATAAGGGCAGAATATGAAACACTCTCTATACACTGCAGCCATGGATAAACCCCAACAGTAATGGGCTGATTGTCATGTAGATGTAATCTATACATGAGTGTTAGGGAAGAGTTGAATGACCATATAACTCGGACGAGGATCGTAATGCAATGCTTGGACTGGCCGTTGGCTCTTCATGCCCGAGCATGAGAGCTGCATAGAAATACGTACTGTCATGCTCCGGTCGGAAGAGCCTATGGCTTGTCCAAGCATTGCATTGCGATCCTCATCCGAGTTATACAACAGTCTGACTCTTCCCTTAGGCTTAGGATTCAGCCATTACATTATTGTAAAAAATTGGTAGGATTTGACCTTTTTACTCCTTTGGCAAGCGCAATTTGCAGTGACTCTCCAAACTGTCAAAAAGGGCCCCAACCCATCTTTCTCACTTACATGCCACCTATGTATTTGTATATATTTCTACATATATATATGGTTGTGTATGTGTGTGTCTGTTACAGGCATGGAGAAGGTAATGTCAGTCTAATATTATATTTATACACATTATTATATTTACAATATTACGCTTTGTATATAGCATATATTAATTTGCATACATTTCTAACCCTAATGAGATCAACTCTATCTACCTATTTACTAACCTGACTCTAACCATATTCCAAGGACGCGAAAACCCTAAGCCTAACCCGACTGCCCACTTCCTAACCTGAATTAAATTAACTTGCGCTGTAGCTTTTATATTACGGTTTGAATTCTTATCTTAATTTTTTTATTCTATTTTTCAATTAGCTTAACAAAAGATTAAGTTTTATTTTTCGTTTAGGCTTCAGATATAAGGTTAAGTGCACATGTAGGTCAAAATGACAAATTAGGAAATGTTTTTGTGCCAAGCAATTATAAATTCCATTCTTGCCTAGAATGATGCAATGGATAGAAGATTAATGGGATGTAATGTTAAAGGTTCCGACACCATTGTGTGAATACATTCGTCTTACCTCTGTTATCTATTATATTTTAATCACAGATTTTCATTTCAAATAAAGTATGATCGCTGTTGTCTATTCTATTTTTTAATGCATTGCGCATACCTTCCGTGAAGAAAGAGGTTCAAAAAAGAACATGTAATAATTTAAGGTGCTCAAACATCATGGATAGCCAACTGGTGAAGTTAAACATCATGTTTGCTGGTCAGTGGTTGCTTAACAGTTTGTTTGTACAGGCAGAAAGCAATTCTGATGTTCGCAAAGCCATCTGTACTATATTGTTCTGTACACATAGATTGCAATTGTTTTGGACAGCACAGGTCATATTTATACGGGATGATGTGCTTCTGAGAACGATGATCTTTACCCCTTTCTGACGTTGGACAGGATAGTACATCCAAGGTCACAACCCCCGCTTTAATGCGGGCTCCGGCGGTGAGCCCACATCACAGGCAGGACATGTCAGCTGTTTTGTTCAACTGACATGTGCCTGCGATAGCGGCAAGTGGAATCGCGATTCACCTGCGGCATTTAACTAGCGCTTCCGGCCTTCGGGCCAGAAATGAGCACATCGCTGACCACGTCACATGATCGGGAGTCAACGATGCGTCGGCATAACAACCAGAGGTCTCCTTAAGACCTCTATGGTTGCTGATGCCAGATTGCTATGGGCGCCACCCTGTGGTCGGCGTTCATAGCAATGCAACAATTCTACAACATAGGAGCGATCTCTGCGTCGCTCCTATGTAGCAGAGGTGATCGAGTTGTGCCAGCTTCTATCCTGCCATGGAGGCTAGTGAAGCATGGCAAAAGTAAAAAAAAATGTTTTAAAAAATAAGAAAAAAATAAATAAAAATATAAAAGTTTAAATCACCCCCCTTCGCCCCATTCAAAATAAAACAATAAAAAAATCAAATATACACATATTTGGTATTGCCCTGTTCAGAATCGCCCGATCTATCAATAAAAAAAATTAACCTGATTGCTAAACAGTGTAGCGAGAAAAAAATTTGAAGCAACAGAATTACGTTTTTTGTTGCCGCGACATTACATTAAAATGCAATAACGGGCGATGAAAAAAACGTATCTGCACAAAAGTGGTATCATTAAAAATGTCAGCTCGGCGCACAAAAAAAAATAAGCCCTCACCGGACCCCAGATCACGAAAAAAGGAGACGCTACGGGTATCGGAAAATGACGCCATTTTTTTTTCTTCTTTTAGCAAAGTTTGGAATTTTTTTCACCACTTACATTACAAAGAACCTGGAGAATCATAATGGCAGGTCAGTTTTAGCATTTAGTGAACATAACAAAAAAGCCAAACAAAAAACAAGTGTGGGATTGCACTTTTTTTGCAATTTCACCGCACTTGGAATTTCTTTCCTGTTTTCTAGTACATGACATGCTAAAACCAATGATGTCATTCAAAAGTATAGCTCGTCCCGTAAAAAAATAAGCCCTCACATTGCCACATATGACAGAAAAATAAAAAAAGTTATGGCTCTGGGAAGGAGGGGAGCGAGAAACGAAAAAAAAAAAAAAAAAAAAAACCCTGGTCATGAAGGGGTTAACCAAGCCAAAAAATCATTTTACCAGCTGAAAAAGCGTTTTGCTAATTTGTCAGGGTGATCCATTCAAGGTTAGGATCGGTTCTCCGAACATTCTGATTTCCACAGAACGTGTTCGCCGAACAGTTCAATGAACGTACCAGAACCCCATTAAATTCAATAAAAGGCCAAACCAAACGTATACAGAACACCTTAACCGAAAGCTTTCCAAACAGCTAAAATTAGGGGCAGACACCATGAAAAGTGTTATGACCTGGTGGTTAGGAGCACCCGAAAAGACCTGATGGTTAAACCAACAAAGGACAAGCTCTGGGAAGTGGGAGCTCCGCTGACCGCAACCCCTAATCCTATCACACACACTAGAAATAGCCGTGGAGCGTTCCTGACTCTCCCTAGACGCCTCTTCACAGCCTAAGAGCTAACTAGCCCTAGAGATAGAAAATAAAGCCTACCTTGCCTCAGAGAAATTCCCCAAAGAAAAAGGCAGCCCCCCACATATATTGACTGTGAGTAAGATGAAAGTCACAAACACAGAAATGAAACAGGTTTCAGCAAAGGGAGGCCAGACTTACTAAACAGACTGAGGATAGGAAAGGTAACTTTGCGGTCAGCACAAAAACTACAAAAAGACCACGCAGAGTGTGCAAAAAGACCTCTGCACCGACTCACGGTGCGGAGATGCCACTCTGCATCCCAGAGCTTCCAGCTAGCAAAGCAAAATCATGATAGCAAGCTGGACAAGAAAACAAAGAACAAATAATAAACTAGCAGGGACTTAGCTTCTGCTGGAGTAGACAGGACACCCGACAGATCCAAGAGCGAACTGAACCAGTACAAGAACATTGATAGCTGGCAAGGAGTAACAATCTGAGTGGAGTTAAATAGAGCAGCCAGCCAAAGAATAAACTACGTCACCTGTGGAAGGAACCTCAGAAGCAGCAGCTCCACTCACAGCCACCAGAGGGAGTCCATGGACAGAACTCGCCGAAGTACCATTCATGACCACAGGAGGGAGTTCGATAACAGAATTCACAACAGAAAAGAGTGCCAATTGACCCACAGCAGAAATTTGCTAATGGCACCGTAGCATTCAACCATGGGCCATGCATAAGTCTGGGTCTGTGCCAGCATTTACAACTTTGAAATGAAGTTTCAATGAAAACCTGGTGTTTAAGGGAGTGGTGTAAGCCTTCCTTGCTGGGAGCCCTAATACCGTATATACTCGAGTATAAGCCGACCCGAGTATAAGCCGAGAACCCCAATTTTGCCACAAAAAACTGGGAACACTTAATGACTCGAGTATAAGCCTAGGGTGGGAAATGGAGCAGCTACTAGTAAATGTCAAAAATAAAAATAGATACCAATAAAAGTAAAATTAATTGAGACATCAGTGGGCTAAGTATTTTGAATATCCATATTGAATCAGGAGCCCCATATAATGCTCCATAGTCTTCATGATGGGCCCCATAAGATGCTCCATACAAAATATGCCCCATATAATGCTGCACAAATGTTGATTATGACCCCATAAGATGCTCCATACAGACATTTGCCCCATATCATGCTGCACAAATGTTGATTATGGCCCCATAAGATGCTCCTTAGAGATATTTGTCCCATATACTGCTGCACAAATGTTGATTATGGCCCAATAAGATGCTCCATAGACACATTTGCCCCGTATAATGCTCCACAAATGCTGATTATGGCCCCATAAGATGTTCCATAGACTATTATGCCCCATATGCTGTTGCTGCGATTAAAAAAAAAAGTGACATATCCTCTCATCGATCAGGCCCCCGGGACTTGCTATACTCACCTTTCCCCGTTCCACCACCGGGCGCCCCTGTGTCTTCCTCATCCTCCGCACTGACGCTCAGGCAGAGGGCGCGTACTTGAAGCGATGGCCGGGGGACCACCACGGTGCAGGAAGACTACTGTACACAAGATGAGGTGCAAACAACAAAGGATAGATTTATTGGGAGACAGGGAATGGAAGGGACAAAGAAGGTGCAAACAGGGGTTTACAATAGCAAAAGATAATGCACATGAGTTATCTTCTCTGTAAAATAGCACAGTGCTTCAACAATTACAAACTCAGAATCTGTCTCACAAGCAACTTTACACAATAAAACAAATATCGATGCTACTCTGCATATAACCTCCCTGGCCTTTACTACGCAGGCCACATGGCTACCGCGCTCTAACTACTGAAGCCTGCACTAGGCCCTAACAGGTGCACCAAACAGGAACAAACTCACGGTGGTGTTGGGGACACAGGTCCAGTCCCAGGGGGCCCCCCAAAGTCCAAAACGGTGGTGCGCACGGATTCTTGTCAGCTCTGCAAAGCGTGGTCTTCTCCTTGCTTCTGGATCCTAGGGATGCTCCTGGAAACTGTAAGTTCCCCTCTCAGTATCTTCGTGGCTTCACAAACTAGCACAGAACAGCCACCCTTTGCTGTAACTGGGAAAGTCTATTTAACAAACGAAGTTCGTCTCAAGCTGTGTAATCTTTCTTGCAGCCAACAACTCTTCCTTGCAGCCAGAACAGTGCAAAGTTCTCTCAGTTCTCTCTGAAACTTTCCCTCCACACGCTGCTTCAGCTCCACCCCTCCACACAGCACCGACCAGCTCATAAGAAACAAAAAAGCAGGGGAGAAAAGCAGAACATACCATCACACCAGACAAGGGGATGCAGCCTCTTAAAGTGACAGCGTGTTTCTTATTGTCCATAACAGCACCACCCTCTTACTTACTAACCACGTCATCGTGCCCTCTGACCTGAGCGTCACAGGCAGATGATGCGGAAGACGGTGCCCGGCGGTGGAACGAGGAGAGGTGAATATCTCCGTGCTCCTCCTCCCCATTATACTCACCTGCTCCCGGTGCAGTCCCTGGCAGCTTCCCTGATGGTCTCCAGGTGCTGACAACTTCTTTCAGCATTGAGCGGTCACCGGTACCGCTCATTACAGTAATGAATATGCGGCTCCACCTCTATGGGAGTGGAGTCATGTCCATATTTATTACTGTAATGAGCGGTACCATGTGACTGCTCAACACTGGAAGAGTTGCCACGCCCGGAGACCATCGGAGATGCAGGGACCGTGCCAGGAGCAGATGAGTATGTGACAGCCGCTTCTCCCCATCCCCCGCCGACTCCCCAGGGACTATTACTCGAGTATAAGCCGAGAGGTGCACTTTCAGCCTAAAAATATGGGCTGAAAATCTCGGCTTATACTCAAGTATATACGGTACCTAATGCAACAGCTCCAATTGTTTTTTTTCCCAGCCACACTCAGATGGCCCAAACATCTGTTCCCTAGAGTACTATTGGTAGAAAAATGTAAGGAAAGTAACACATGTTGTTGTCTGATCAATTGACCCACAGCAGAACATTTTATAATGGTACAGCAGCAGTCAGCCATGAAACATGCATGAGGTATCAGGGTCTAGGCCAGGATTTACAGCTTTGAATTGAAGTTTCAGTGAAGACCTGGTGGTTAAGGGAGCGGTGTAAGACTTCTTTGCTGGGATCACTGACACCTCATGCAACAGCTCCAATTTTTTTCTCCCACCCACACTCAGATGGCACAAACAAAAGTTTCATAGAGTACTATTGGTAGAAAAATGTAAGGATAGTAACACAGATAGTGGAGTGAAAGTAAGTGCAGACCTGCCTGTCTGGGAGCCCTACTTCTTACAGGCAACCCACCAGATGGAGACCCAATAATAATCTTTTATTTTCATAGCGCCAACATATTCCACAGCGCTTTACAGTTTGCACACATTATCATCGCTGTCCCAGATGAGGCTCACAATCTACATTCCCTATCAGTATGTCTTTAGAATGTGGGAGGAAACCCACTCAAACACAAGGAAAACCTACAAACTCCTTGCAGATGTTGTCCTTGATGGGATTTGAACCCAGGACTCAAGCGCTGCAAGGCTGCAGTGCTATCCGCTGAGCCACCATGCTAGTGCTACCCGATTTGGATTCTCCACATTTCAAAAAATAACTGTCACACACCAGTAAAGTGGCATCAATTTCCAAAGAGTAGAAACAATATAATAGGCCTCTGACGCACCTTCTACTATAGGTAACCCACCAGATGGAAACCCAACTTGGAGTCTCCACATTTCAAAACATTGTTTGTAACATCAGCAGCAGTAGCAATAGCAGGCAAAAAAGCCACGATAAAGGTGACACAGACTGCAATAATGTGAGATCAATGCATGATACTAAAACCTACACCATCATCTAGTCTGCGACTGGGGTTCAAAAGTTATTGGAAATCCATGACTTTGATGAAAGTTAGGTGGTCTACACTTTCAGGGAACAAATGGATGCGATTACCCGTCAGGACACCGCCAGCAGCACTGAAGACACGCTCAGAGAGAAAGCTGGCTGCCGGGCATGAAAAAATCTCCCAGGCGTGACAGGCAAGCTCAGGCCACTCTTCAATTTTTTAAGCCCAAAATGCAAAAGGGTCCAAATTTCCCCTCATGGCATTGATATTGAACTGAAGATACTCTTGTACCGTGGAATCTAACAAAGTGTTAACCCAGTAGTCAGCACTATCTCTAACTTTAAGAATACGGGCATAATGTTGAAGATAGTGCAGTAAGAAGGCACTCTTGTGTGAGGCACTTCCGTGAGGTCCAAGTCCATGGTGTGTTGGTTGCTGGATAACACTCAAGGTTGCTTCCTCCATCCCCTCCCGCCAACCACGAACAACAGAGAAGGGATCATTATCCTCTTCATCTCCTGATTGTTGTCTGTCCATCACCTCATCCTCCTCAATTTATTCCTCGGCTCTTGCACCTTCACTAACAGTTTGTTTGGTACCATAAATTCCCCTCAATCGCTGTAATCCACCCTCCCATGGCACCCACCTGTGATGACAGTCCGGAACTTACAGATATTGTTATTTCTTCCGCATCCTCCTCTGCTTCCATCTCTTCCTCTGGGACCACCGCCTCCTCACACAGACTAATGTGTGCTCCAGCATGTAGATATCCGGAATTGTGATGCTAATGATGGCATCGTCAGTGCTAACCATCTTAGAAGCCATTCCAAAACTGCACCACGTCCATACTGCGCTGGCCCAGGCTATGCAAAAGGACATACTGCACCTGTGCTTGTTGCTGCTGCCACAGTCCCTGCAACATGTGCAGAGTGGAATTCCACAGTTTTAAAGTTTCATTGCAAATCAAATAGTTAACTGGTAGGCTGAATGATCTCTGTAGTGATGCAATTCGATGACCTGAGGGGTGCGATTGTCAGAAGTGAGCACACTGCAACCGTGCTTTCTGCAGCAGCGCATCCTGGCTGGGATAGTGGCAGAGAAATTGATGTACCACCAGGTTGAGGATGTGAGCCATGCAAGGCACATGTGTGAAGTTGCCCCGGCATATGGCCGCCACCAGGTTTGCAACATTATCTTGCATGACCTTCACTGGCTCCAGGTTCAGTGGAGACAGCCATTGCTCTAACTTGGTCTGGATAGCTGTCCACAACTATTGAGCTGTGTGACTGCGTTCGCCATGCATACTAATATTAACACTGCCTGATTGCAGCGAGCCCTGGCTGTGCAGTACAAAGGTGAGGCGAGATTCTCTCTGCACTGTTGGAATGCATGTCTCATTAAAGGAAAGTTTGAAGGCACATGTAGAGGCGCTAGAGGAGGGGGAGGAGGCAAAAGTAGTGAAGGAAATGTTATATACAGAGGTTTGTCACACAAGCCTTGGGGATTCCAAAATTTGTGGAGCAGCCCCTTGACTGACTGCCCCCACAGGCACCAGAGTCACCCAGTGCCCAGTCAGCGAGATGTAATGCCCCTGCCCAAGTTGGCTCGTCCATGTGTCAGTAATGAAATGCTCCCTGTCAGACAGATTTTTTCAGGTGATGTTTTTTGCGACATGCTGGTGTAGGGCAGGCACAGCTTTGTTAGAGAAGTAATGGCAACTGGTACTGGAGGACTGCGTTGCCTATCAACTTTTGAAAACAGACTGTACCAGGCAGAAATACAGCATTTCTGTGGCCAACAATTGGAGATGGTGGAGTTCAAGCTCTTAGGTTTGGCATGTGTAAGAGGAAACATTCTTTTACATGACCACAACTGTGGGACTGAGGGCTGGGTGCTGTGCAGAGACAGTGTGGAGTAGGGTGAAAAGGACAAACCGCCGGACTGTGAGTGAGGTGCAGGGTGCATGCTACGGTGGATTGAGAAAGAAGTGTGATGCTAGGAGACACAAACACAGCAGGCATGTAAACTTCTGTAACAGCTGACAGGCTCTCACTCACTCGGATTGTAGGGGGTAAACAAGTGGAATTCCTGCTGCCAGAGACCTGTGAGAGAACTCATGGCTTGCTGATGGAGGAGGAAGAAGCAGCAGATGTGGTTAATGGGACGGCCGGCATTTTAGAGCAGTGAGATTCCCATACTAAGGCATGTTGATCATGCATGTGCTGCTTCATGAATTTAGTTGTCAAATTATTGCAATTTTTGCCCCTACTGCTCCTTGAGGGGAAAACTTGTCAGATAACGTGAGTTGGGTCACCCTTTGAGGTGTCAAAAAAGTCCCAGGCTATATAACCCTTGCCGTCCCTGCAAACTGCAGAATAGCAACCGGTGCTGGCCACAGCTAGAGTTGTGGCTGAGGATGCAGTGCTTTTCATGGTTGCATCATTCCATGCCTGTGCAAAAAGGCTATATAACCTCCTGGTATTCCTCCTCTTCCACCTCCTCTGCTAAGCTACTCAGCTGCATACATCTGGGTTCACACCAAGTGGAATCTGCAACCTCATTGTTGTCCTCTCCGTTTTCCCACTTCTCACCTTGAGAGTCACTCTCCACCTCTTCCCGCCCTAACACCTTAGTACAGTCCGTGTGCGCCTCTGGTATTTGAGTCTCATCAGGATCACCTTCACCCACTTTGGTTAACATCTTGTAATGAGGGTCGGGATTCTGCTTGGATCCTACTTATTCTGGCACTAGATCCAACATAAAAAAATTTGGGGCATCAGTGCAGATGCTTTCGTCCTCTGGATTCTGTGAATCTTTGGAGAAAACTTCTGATGCTCATGGAATAGAATATGCAAATATCTCTGCAGAATGGCCCATCTGTGATTCCCCACAGTCAATTGTGCATTTGGAAATTTGTGACATAGGGTAGGGGAACAAAGGTGATTGGGGTTCCACCTCTGAGGATTGTTCTGTGTGTGATGTTAAGGTGGAGAAAGAGGAGGAGAGGCCACTTGATGCAGCACATGCCATCCACTGGAGCACACCCTCTTTCTGGCCCTCATCTACAAGGCGTACCGCTGTGCGGCTGCTAAAGTAAGAGACTGGAGTTGCCTGCCCAGTAATAGATGTTGTCAGTGTTCTTTGGTTAGGACTAGAGATGGGTGGACCCCAGGATATTTGCATCTGGCGAGTTCAGCTAAACAGTTAAAAGAAGTTCGGGTTCCAGAAGAGTACCTGGACCAGATCCCAGACCCCATTCACTTGAATGGGGGCCCAAACATCCAGTGTTAGCTATGCTGTCATGTGCACTACTTCTTGATCGGCAGTAAAATCATTTAAAAAAACAGCATGAGGTCCTCCCATTTTTGACAACCAGCCTTACTAAAGCAGACAGCTGGGGGATGGTATTCTCAGGCTGGTAAGGGGCCATGTATATTGGCCCTGCCCAGCCTAAAAATAGCAGCCCGCATCCGACATGAAAAGGCATATCTATTAGATGCGCCAATTCTGAAGCTTTGCCTGGCTCTTCCCATTTGCCCTCTAGCGGTGGTAAGTGGGGTTCATATTTGTGGGGTTGATGTCACCTTTGTATTGTCTGGTGACATCAAACCCACAGCTTAGTAATGGAGAGGCGTCTATAAGATACCTATCCATTACTATTCCTATAGTTATATGGTAAATAAAGACACATCCAGAATAACGTCTTGTATTTGGTCATGCGACTGTCCAGGCTGAGAACCACTGACAAATGAGCTGCTGTGAGTCCAGCATCAGTGAGCAGTGGTGACCTCTTCGAGATTACTGCAGGTCACTGAAGCTGCGTTCCCAGCAGGGCCACTGAACTGTAGTGACCTCACTCCAGTGAGATTGCAGCTAGCACTGTGAGAAAAAGAATCACGGTGCAGAGGCGAATTCTCCCGGTGAACTGCGGTGGACTTGCCTGTGCACCATGAGACTTTTCCTCACTGTGCTAAAGCTAATAGATGCACCTTTTCTGGGTGGCTGCAGGCTGCTATTTTTAGGCTGGGGGGCAACATCCAAGACCCCTTACCAACCTGAGAATACCAGCCCCCGCTGTTAGCTTTAGCAGGGCTTGTTGTAAAAAATTAGGGGGACCCTACACCAGTTCTTTTAATTATTTACTTAAATAATTTTAAAAAATGGCATGGAGACCCTTCTATTCTTGATAAATAGCCTTGCTAATGCTGACAGCTGTCCGCAACTATCAGTTTTGCCTGGCTGGTTATCAAAAATACAGGGAAACCACGCCGTTTTTGTTTTTTAATTTATTTAGAGCGCAGTTCGCTCATCTCCTCTACCTATGCCCTGCCTGTCCATATAGATGGCTTAGGAGAGCTGAGCCTACTGATAGATGCCCTTTAAAGTGTCTCTGCTTTATATGTAAAAGCCATCATCTTTTAAATGTTTTATTGGTACCTTTTTATTCTATTGAAAAATATAGAAGTTAAATCTTCCACTGCTAGAGTAATTAAATTTACAGTGCATTAAAATTCACATTGGTAAGAGCTCAAATGAAACATCAAATAAATCTTGTTGTAGGATTTACACCAATTTGTAAGTGATGAGTAAGCTCCATGAGTGTATGCCGTTTGAACCTCATTTTATACAGAGGCACGTCCGACACCAGAGTCTTACTGCATGAATGTAATAAGGGCGCCGTGTCACTACTGTAGCTAAACAGCGACATTCTGGCCTTTACTGTCTCTGACATTTTGTTTACTTCATTTTCATCAGACATTACAAGACTGACTGTGTGCCTTCTTCATTAACATAATCAGATGAATGGATAGAACTCTCTGGCTGCCGTTCACATTCTGAATATTTACTTGGTTTATATAATGGACAGACATGTAAGCTGGAAAAAAAATGAATCCAAACCCCCAATGCATTTTAAATAAATGTTATGACTCCGATTCATCATTTCCATTTTTTAAGTCACTTTTCTTTATTGTCTTGCAGTATTTGTTGCACCAAATTCTTCATGATAAGGTACACACAGTAAATTGATTTAGAGCAAAGTCAAAAATCATCCTAATTTTCGTCTTTAAGAAGTCATCATTGTTACAATTCTTATATAATAAATTAATAGTACAGATAAAACTAGGCAACTGTATATATTGTGAAGGAACAAATTAAGAAAGATTCTCCATTTTGTGCTTTTGACTCCATTTTCTTATTGCGTAAAGATAAATTCTGTTATTTAATTAGGTAAAAGGTTATAGCTGCCATGAAGTAACTTTATCTTGTTGTTCACAAGTCTGTTATTCAACTAGGCTATTGTTTATGTTCTGCTACAAGGCCAGAGTGTTCTCTTAAACCAGATAATGGACTCGCGGGTGTATCGCTATACAGGACTCTGAGGCACCTGTTGGTATGCTTTTTCTATGCCAAGAAGACACGACCATATATGTAGTTTTCGTTTTTTCTGTATCCTCATGGGTAAAGTTTTTCCTGCATTCTTAAAGGTTAAGTGCTGAAAGTGTGTTCTTATGGTGATTGGTTGAAGTATAACTTCTAAGATTATGAAAAGTGCGACACAATAAACGGGGGCTCAGAGATCTACTCGATCCCCCCCAAACAGAGACATTCGTCTCCGTCTGGTCATTTTCAGTTGCCGGCAACGCCCTGTAGATTAATTTGGAAATCACTGAGTTAACCGTGAAGGATAAATTTAAATCCTCCCTCAACAATATATATATATATATCAGAGAAAATTGCTTCTTCCTTCTCCTGTTCTGATCTTTTATTCTGTCAATCCCTGGGTGACAGTTGGTGCTTTTAGAATTCAATGGAGAAGTGAGAGGAAGGGAGGAGACATTCTGCTGCAAGTTCTCCTCACAGGACCGTTACAGTTCTCCATAGAACTTTATAAGCCCCAACTGTAATCTGCTCCATCAGTAATGGGAAAATCTGTATTCACTGAAGACATATTTTACCAGTAAATTAAGGATTTTGTAAGCGAGAGATCAGACCAGGAGAAGAATGGACCAGATTTCTCTAAGAATATATGTTACAAAGTTTTTTTAATTTATGAAAGCAAACATAGAACAAAAATTCATATATTTTTGCAAAAATGATGCAAAAATTGCTCAAAAGATTTTGGACATACATACAATTACTCCAAGAGAGACTCATATACATTTGCAAGACATTTTGTGATTTTCTTTTATTTTTAAAGTTGAAAATGGTGAATCAGGTGGAAACATGTGGAGACAATAAACTCTGTCCACGATGCTGAGCATTAAAAATGAAAAAGAACGCAGACACATACAAAATAGACTTTCAAAAAGGCACAAAATAAAAGAAGAATAATTTTCAAAATGAAAAACAGGCAAAAACATCAAAAAGTAGAAAACAAATAAAGGTTTAATAATGATTTGAGCCCTAAATGCTTAGACATGGTAAGGTATTTTAACCCCTTTACGACCTTAGATGTATAGGAACGTTCAAGGTCGTCTACCCCCTTACATGCAGGCTTCAGCGCTGAGCCTGCATCTTTCCAAGCAGATTTGATCAGCTGTCACGTGGCTCTAACTGCTGCTGGTGGAATTGCGATCCACCAGCGGCTGTTAACATGTTAAATACCGCTGTCAATCACTGTCAATGTAATGAGATGTATTGCTGCTGTCAATTTCAAATGAAATGAAAAAATGTCTAACTTTCACCTTGTGATCTGTGCTCTATGTTCTGTTATGTGCTTAAAATATAAGAGATTTCCAAATCATTGCATTCTTGGTTTTTTACATTTTTCACAGCGTTCCAAGTTTTTGAGAATTGGTGGTGTAGTAGGATACAAGTCCTACATTTCGGGCACCTTTCTTCTGTGCTACGAAGCTTGCCATATGTCCTGATGTATCTCCTTTTCCTAGGTGGACAGAACGTGAAGAAGGACAAAGTGGCCTGGAAATTGACAGAAAGGAAACTTTTTTCTGGCTTTACCTGGTTAGAGGGTACATGATAGGTGGATATTCTTGCAAATTCATCATGGATTTCAGTTAAATACTATATGCGAATTGCCTCTTCAAGAGAGGAAGACGACAAGAACTCTAGTGTAACCTACTAGAAGTTGCAAACCTAAATGTCAATTTTGACCCTTTAACAAGCCTTGCTTAAAACTTAGGATAAAAGCCAAACGAGTAGTGTTGAGCATTCCGATACCGCAAGTATCGGGTATCGGCCGATATTTGCGGTATCGGAATTCCGATACTGAATTCCGATACTTCCCGCGTATCGGATACCGGAATCGGAAGTTCCCAGAATTCAAATTGAACGCAGCAGCCAATGAGGAATGAATGAAAGTGTGGGCACATCCTGTTTAGCATGGTGGGCATGTAAGTACTGGCAAGGCTGGGATTGGCTGCTGAAATGATGTCACTCTGCACTATAAAAAAGCGCTGCCGCCATTTTGCGCTCACTCTGCTGTGATTTCAGTTAGGGACAGGACGCTGTGTTCTAACTGAGGGCCAGTCGAGCTAGCTAATTGCTTTATTTTCCTTTCCAAAGGCTAATTTAGCAAAACGCTGTGTGTTCTTCACTGTTCACCTTGCTCTTGCCTTGCAGCGCTGTTTTAACAGCGTTCTGCAAGGTCTCTGTGTGTGTGTGTGTGTGCAGCTCACTCTGTAGTCTGTGTGCAGCCATATACCCGGTTGTATTCAGCTCAGGGGGGGTTCACACTGCCTCACACAGTTGTTCTTTTTTGCTCTTAGTGCAGCCTGCTGCACATTTTTTCTCAAATTTCCTATTAGTGTTTTTCCACCAGTCTCCAGCTCTATTGTGGAAAAACACTACATAGGATAACCTAGAGGGGGGTTTTTGGGCCTTGCAGCGCCGTTTACGGCTGTCTGCACGGTCTCCGTGTGAGCCCAGCTCGCCCTGTAGTCTGTGTGCAGCCATAGCCGGTTGGATTCAGCTCAGGGTTCGTTACTGGCTCATACCTTGAGAAAAATTTTCCTTTTTTTCAAATAGTGCAGCCTGTTTAAAATTTGAAAAAAAAAATTCCTATTAGTGTCTTTCCACTCGTATCCAGCTAAATAGTGGAAAAACACTATATAGGATAACCTAGAGGAGGGTTTTTTGGCCTTGCAGCGCCGTTTACGGCTGTCTGCACGGTCTCCGTGTGAGCCCAGCTCGCCCTGTAGTCTGTGTGCAGCCATAGCCGGTTGGATTCAGCTCAGGGTTCGTTACTGGCTCATACCTTGAGAAAAATTTCCCTTTTTTTCAAATAGTGCAGCCTGTTTAAAATCTGAAAAAAAAAATTCCTATTAGTGTCTTTCCACTCGTATCCAGCTAAATAGTGGAAAAACACTATATAGGATAACCGAGAGGAGGGTTTTTTGGCCTTGCAGCGCCGTTTACGGCTGTCTGCACGGTCTCCGTGTGAGCCCAGCTCGCCCTGTAGTCTGTGTGCAGCCATAGCCGGTTGGATTCAGCTCAGGGTTCGTTACTGGCTCATACCTTGAGAAAAATTTTCCTTTTTTTCAAATAGTGCAGCCTGTTTAAAATTTGAAAAAAAAAATTCCTATTAGTGTCTTTCCACTCGTATCCAGCTAAATAGTGGAAAAACACTATATAGGATAACCTAGAGGAGGGTTTTTTGGCCTTGCAGCGCCGTTTACGGCTGTCTGCACGGTCTCTGTGTGAGCGCAGCTCGCCCTGTAGTCTGTGTGCAGCCATAGCCGGTTGGATTCAGCTCAGGGTGCGTTACTGCCTCATACCTTGAAAAACAATTTCCTTTTTTTCAAATAGTGCAGCCAGTTTAAAATTTGAAAAAAAAAATTCCTATTAGTGTCTTTCCACTCGTATCCAGCTAAATAGTGGAAAAACACTATATAGGATAACCGAGAGGAGGGTTTCTTGGCCTTGCAGCGCCGTTTACGGCTGTCTGCACGGTCTCCGTGTGATTTAAACTAGCTCTGTAGCCCGATCTGCACCAAAAAAAAGGTTAAGTTCACCAAACACAACTTACACTTGTGTAGGCCACATTTGCAAAATAATAAAGTTTAGTCCACAATTTACAACATTAGTGTTTCTTACACCTGTTAGGAGGAGCATTACAGGAATAAGCACACTAAGGCCTTAGTACTTTTCTGCTTATCTTTATCTGTCAACCAAGATGAAGAGGGCAGGGAGTAAGGCACGTGGGCGTGGGCGCGGAGCAGGGAGAGGAGCAGGGAGAGGACGTGGTGATTCTGTGCCTGCTGCGGGCGCCGGTGACTCGTCGTCACTCAGTTTCAGCAGGGAACAGTCCTTCATGCGCAGCTTTGTCGGAGAGCGCCGTGCACCGCTGCTGCGTGAAGACCAAATTGAAGCCGTTGTCGGGTGGATGGCAGCTAACGCCTCGGCATCGACTTCAGTTAGTGCCACATCCTCTCAGGCACAGAGCACTGGAGAGCAGCCATCTGTCTCTTCACCACCTGCCAAATTGGCCAGGCAGTCAGAGAGCCCAGGACAGGAGCCGTCTCTACTTCTGTTCTCTGAATCTCTTGGCTTGGAAACAGGGGGCCAGCCAAGCAGCATTGGAGAAATGGAAGAAGAGGCAGTGTGCAGTGATGCCCAACACCTTTTTCTCTCTGACTCTGAAGAGGCAGGTGGGCCAGTGCCTCCGGTGACCACAGCGCAGTACGCATCTGATGATGAAACTCAGGTGCCGCTTTCTCGTGCGTACTGTGCTGCTGAGACTACCCAGGAGGAGCAGTTGGTGGCAGAGGGTAGTGGAGATGATGAGGTCCTTGACCCATCGTGGCGTGAGGAACAGGAAGGTGGTGGGAGCAGCTCAGAGGAAGAGCTTCCTCTTACGGGCCAAAGAGGGAGAGGGAGGGGGAAGACTGCGGAGCCTGTAGCCTCCACTTTGGCACCCGTTAGGAGCCTGTCTCTTTCCAAAGCCAAAAAGGGCGCTCCCAAGACTTGCAGTGCCTGGTCCTTTTTTGACACAGTTGCAGATGACATTTGTTTTGTCAAATGCAAGCTGTGTCATCATAAAGTAAAAAGAGGGAAAAATGTCAGCAACCTCAATACCACAAATATGTGGAAACATGTGCGGACCAGGCACGCGGTGGAGTTACAGAAACACACTGAAGATGTAGGCCAACCAACAGCGGCAGCTACCACCTCTTCAGCTCGTGTTGCCTCTTCCTCCAGCTCACGCACAGCTGGTTTGGCTTCCTCCCAGAGACCTTGTGTAATTCCACCCACAGCACCACCTTCCCAATCATCCTCACACTCCCAGTCTACTCTACAGCCATCGGTAGTACAGGCATGGGAGAAAAGGCGGGCATTCTCGGCCAACCACCCCCGAGCACAGGCTCTGAATGCAGGCATTGCCAAACTGTTGTCCCTGGAAATGCTCTCGTTCAGGCTGGTGGAGACTGACAGCTTCCGTGACTTGATGGCATTGGCAGTCCCACAGTACAAGGTGCCCAACCGCTTTTACTTCAGCAGGCAGGCTGTCCCTGCCCTGCACAGGCATGTTGAGGCAAACATAAAACATGCGCTACTGAACGCCGTCAGTAGCAAGGTCCACCTCACCACCGATGCGTGGACCAGTCAGCATGGACAGGGGCGATATGTTTCCCTCACTGCCCATTGGGTTAATGTTGTTGAGCCAGGTACAGATCGTGCGAGTGGCGCAGGACGTGTCCTGCCCACTCCAAGGATTGCAGGAATCCAGTCTGTACGCATCGACTCCTCCTCTTACACCAGTTCCTCTGATTCCTCTCTGCAGGATCCGTCACAGTCCACCCCCACATGGACCCGTGAACGTTTACCTATGACCGACATGAGCACAGCCGTGGCCAAACGTCAGCAGGCCGTCTTGAAACTAGTTTCATTGGGGCATCGAAGCCACACAGCGCAGGAGCTCTGGAATGCTATAAAGCAGGAGAGCGATGTGTGGTTACTGCCAGCGAATCTCCAGCCAGGCATGGTAGTGTGTGACAATGGCCGAAATCTGGTGGCAGCTTTGGCCCTTGGCAACCTCACTCACATCCCATGTCTGGCACATGTGCTCAATTTGGTTGTGCAGAGTTTTCTGAGGGACTATCCGGATCTTGATGCCCTGCTGCACAAGGTCCGCCTAGAGTGTGCTCACTTGCGGCGTTCCAGCTTGGCCAGATCCCGCATTGCTGCTCTGCAGCGCCGATTCCGCCTTCCGGAACACCGCATCATATGTGACCTACCTACCCGGTGGAATTCCACGTTACATATGTTGGAGCGGTTGTGTGAGCAGCAGCAAGCAGTTATGGTGTACCAGCTGCATCAGGCGCAAAGAAGTCGCAGTCAGCGCCGATCAGACTTCACAACCACAGAGTGGGCCACTATGAAGGACGTCTGCCAGGTTTTGCGTCCTTTTGATTATTCCACGCGGATGGCAAGTGCAGATGATGCACTAGTCAGCATGACTGTCCCCCTTATCTGCCTGCTTCAGCAAACTTTGCAAGGGTTAAGGGATGATGTGGTGGAAGAGGTGGAGGATGAGGAGTCACCTTTTCCATCAGCTTCTGGAGAGTCAGCGCCACGTGGTTCCTCACAAAGGGGTACGCAGGGGCCAATTTGTGAGGAGGATGAGGAGGAGTCAATGGAGGAGGAAGAGCTCCGTCCAGAGGAGGGAGCGACACAATTGTCCAGTGGTCAGTGTGTACAGCGAGGGTGGGGTGATGACGAGCGGGCAGAGATCATGTCTCAAGCAGGGGACAGCGTTTCTGGGCCGGTTGGCACTCTGCAGCACATGGTGGATTTCATGCTGCAGTGCCTGAGAAACGACCGCCGCATCGACCACATTCTCAACATGCCTGATTATTGGGTGTTCACCCTCCTCGATCCTCGCTACCGGGACAACGTCCAAAACCTCATCCCTGCGTTGACCCGGGAGCGTAAATTGCGGGAGTACCACGACACACTGGTGAATTCCATCATCTTCTCCTGTCCAACTGAGAGGAGTGCTGCTAGTGCTTTACAAAGCAGCTCAGTGCGTCGAGGCAGTGGGGGAGGCTCTGCCCAAAGAGGGAGCAGAAGCAGTGCCTCTGCCCAAGGCAAGCCCAGTATGGCACAACTCTGGCACACTTTTGTGTGCCCGCCCCAAATGTCTACACCATCACCGGCGGCTCCAGTCAGCAGGAGGCAACGGTTCCGTCAGATGGTGACAGACTACATGGCTTGCCCTCTTACTGTACTCCCAGACGGCTCTTCCCCGTTCAAGTTTTGGGTCTCTAAGCTGGATACATGGCCAGAGCTAAGCCAGTATGCATTGGAGGTGCTGGCTTGCCCTGCGGCTAGTGTCTTATCGGAACGTGTCTTTAGTGCCGCAGGTGGTGTACTAACAGACCGTCGCATGCGACTATCCTCCGATAACGTTGACCGGCTTACTTTCCTGAAAATGAACCAGGCCTGGATCTCGCAGGAATTTGCCACTCCTCTGCCTGATTAAGTAATTGGGTGTCATCCAGGTCTCCTGCTGTGTTCATCTTTCTACCACCTGAACTGCTATTCCTGGGCTCCAACACCGCCAGTTGCGGCTCAGAAGTGCAGGCTGCACAGTAAAAACATACGACCCAGTGTTATTGGGTTTCAGTAACGTCAGCTGATCCCCAGCTGTGTAGCCGGCAATGTGTCCTGCGACCGCCACGCTGGCACAACAACCTAAATGTAAGGGAACCTGTCCCCCCCCCCCCCCCCCCGTCGTTTGTTACTGAAAGAGCCATCTTGTGCAGCAGTAATGCTGCACAAGGAAAAGGTAGCTCTTTTTTTTTAGCTCTTTGCACACGCAGAACTTAACACTTATAAAATGTGTTCACTGATACCGTTATACCGTCCCGGAGCTGGGACTTTCCTTCGTAATGTGACGCAGCACAGCCGTCATTCCTACCCCCTTGGTGCCATGCGCTGCCTCCTCAGCGTTGTTTTAAGCTGTCACGGAGCCTGCGCTGTTCTGTTATCCCTTGGGCATGCCCTATTTGCGCTGCCTGTCTTCTGACATAATTTGGTGTCAGGCTGGCTGCGCCTGTGCGGCCGCGGTGCCCGAGATCCCGCCTCGCAGTGTCTTCTGATTGAGTCACACTGCGGGCCTGGGATCCATGGGCATGCGCAGTGCATATCTTCCCCTCGGGCTCTCGCTCATTTCCCTCCGCCTTCTTTAGACTGTGCGCCGTCAGCTGATCCCTAGCATGCCACGGCCGTGACACCGCACAGTCTGAAGAAGAGGGAAGGAGGGGAGTGAGAGTCGAGGTTATGCACTGTGCATGCCCATGGTTCCAAGGCCCGCAGTGGGATTACATTAGATGAGACTGCGAGGTGGGATCTGGAGCAGCGTGGACGCACAGGCACTGACAGCCTGACACCAAATTATGTCAGAAGACAGGCAGCGCTAATTGGGCATGGCCAAGGGCTAACAGAACAGCGCAGGCTCCGTGGCAGCTTAAAACAACGCTGAGGAGGCAGCGCACGGCATCAAGGGGATAGGAATGACAGCTGTGCTGTGTCCCATTACGAAGGAAATTCGCACCTCCGGAACGGTTTAACGGTATAAAGGGACACATTTTTAGTGTTTACTTCGGTGTTTGCAAGGAGCATAATTAAAAGAGCAACCTTTTCCTTTTGCATCCTTAGTGCTGCACAACATGGCTCTTTCAGCTACAAACGTCTTGGGGGGGGGGTTAAAGGTTTCCTTTCAACTTGCTCCAATCAGGCTTCGGCCTACACTCTGTTCCTCTGCTCCTCCTGCTGTCCCTGGGCTCTAACACCGCCAGTTGGTGCCTGGAAGTGCTGTGTGCACAGTCAACAGTCGCTCCTCTGTTATTGGGGTTCAGTAACGTCAGCTGATCCCCAGCTGTGTGTGCGGCAATACCTCCAATCTGCTCCTCCTGCTGTCCCTGGGCTCTAACACCGCCAGTTGGTGCCTGGAAGTGCTGTGTGCACAGTCAACAGTCGCTCCTCTGTTATTGGGGTTCAGTAACGTCAGCTGATCCCCAGCTGTGTATCCGGCAACGTGTCATGCGACCGCCACGCTGGCACAACTAAAATGTCAGGGGACCTGTCCCCCCCCCCCCCCTAGGCGTTTGTTACTGAAAGAGCCACCATGTGCAGCACTAATACTGCACAAGGGAAAGGTCGCTCTTGAAATTATGCTCCTTGCAAACGCTGAACTACACACTCATGTAATGTGTCCCCTCACACCGTCCAACCGTCCTGGAGGTGGGACTTTCCTTTGTAATGTGACGCAGCACAGCCGTCATTGCTACCCCCTTGGCACCGTGCGCTGCCTCCTTAGCGTTGTTTGATTCCGTCATGGACCCTGCGCTGTTATGTTATCCCTTGGCCATGCACAGTTTGCGCTGCCCGTCCTCTGACATCATTTGTTGTCGTCCTGGCTGCGCCTGTGCGTCCACGCTGCCCGAAATCACACCTCGCAGTGTCGTCTAATGTGATCCCACAGTGGGCCTGGTATCCATGGCCATGCGCAGTGCATATACTAGCCTCTCACTCCCCTTCTTCACGCTTCTTCAGACTAGGCGGCGTCAGCTGATCCCTAATAGCATGCCACGGCCGTGACGCCGCACAGTCTGAAGAAGCAGGAAGGAGGTGAGTGAGAGGCGATGATATGCACTGCGCATGCCCATGGATCCCTGGCCCGCAGTGGGACTACATTAGATGACACTGCAAGGTTGGATCTCGGGCAGCTTGGACGCACAGGCACTGCCAGCCTGACACCTACATGATGTCAGAAGACGGGCACCGCTAACTGTGCATGGCCAAGGGATAACATTACAGTGCGGGCTCCGTGACAGAACCAAACAACGTTGAGGAGGTGGTGCCCGGCACCAAGGGGGTTGGAATGACGGCTGTGCTGTGTCACATTACAAAGGAAAGTCCCACTTCCGGGATGGTTTGACGGTGTGAGGGGACACATTATATGAGTGTGTACTTCAGCGTTTGCAAGGAGCATAATTTTCGGAGCCACCATTTTCCATGTGCAGTATTACTGCTGTACAAGATGGCTCTTTCAGCAACAAATGCCTGGGGGGGGGGGTTAAAGGTTCCCTTTCAACTTGCTCCACTGCAGGCTTCGGCCTACACTCTGCTCCTCTTTGATTCCCTGGGTTTCAACACTGTCAGTTGCCACCTGGAAGTGTTGTCTACACAGAAAAAAACACTAGGTGATGTGTCAGTGGGGTTCAGCACCGCCAGCTGTTCCCCTGCTGTGTAGTCGGCAACGTGTCCAGCACAAGCCACGCTGGCACAACAGAACAAAAGCTGCCACCAGTGCAGGCTTCGGCCTACACTCTGCTCCTCTCCTCCTCCTGCTGACCCTGGGCTCAAACACCGCTAGTTTTTGCCCGGAAGTGCTAGCTGCACAGAGAAAAACACCAGCCAATGTGTTAGTGGGGTTCAGCAACGCCAGCTGTTCCCCTGCTGTGTAGCCGGCAACGTGACCTGCAAACGCCATGCAGGCACAGGAACTGAAATTAAAAGGGAACCTGGCCCCACCCCCCCAGGTGTTTCTATGTATAACAGCCACCTAGTACAGCAGTACTGCTGCATTTGTACAAGGTGGCTGACTTTTTCTCCTTGCCCACGTGGAACTCAACACGTACAAAATGTGTCTCATTGAGACCATTCCACTGTCCCTGAGGTGTGACTTTCCTTTGTAATGATACGCAGCACCCCCCTTGGTAGCGTTTCCCGTCTTTTGTCATCATGGTTAGCTGGCTGCGCCTGTGCATCCGCCCTGCTAGAAACAACGCCCCTCGTTGTCATATTTATTTTGTCAGCGAGGGTGTGGTTTATGGGCACGAGCAGTGCATATGTTCGCCTGTCTTAACTCATCTCCTTCCGCCTTCTTCAGACTGTGCGGCCTCCTGGCCGTGGTAGGCGATAAGGGATCAGCTGAGGCCGCCCAGTCTGGAGCAGGTGTAAGGACATGTGTAAGCGGCAAACCTATTTACTGCACAAGGCCACGAATCCCAGCCACGCAGTGTGATTTTTGTGAAAACACACTGTGGGTCTGGGATTCATGTCCATCGCTAACCGCAACGGCCGACATGAAATGAGGTCAGAAGACAGGAAGCGCTCACAGCGCATGGCCAAGGGATCACAATAGCGCAGACTCCTGTACAGCAAATAACAACGCTCAGGAATCTGCGCCCAGTACCTAGGTGCAAATTTTGACACCTGTGCTGCGTCTCGTTAAAAAGACAAGTCACGCCTCCACAACTGTTTGACAGTATAATGGGCTAAATAGTGTACGTGTTTAATTCAGCGTGTGCAAGGAGCAAAATTAAATAGAGCAACCTTTGACTTGTGCATCATTAATGCTGCACAAGGTGTGGCTCTTGTACCTTGCAACACCTGAGGGGGGGGGTTAAAGGTAACCTTTGAAATTGGTTCAACTAGGCTTCGGCCTACACTCTGCTCCTCTCCTCCTCCTGCTGACCCTGGGCTCAAACACCGCTAGTTTTTGCCCGGAAATGCTAGCTGCACAGAGAAAAACACCAGCCAATGTGTTAGTGGGGTTCAGCACCGCCAGCTGTTCCCCTGCTGTGTAGTCGGCAACGTGTCCAGCACAAGCCACGCTGGCACAACCGACCAAAAGCTGCCACCAGTGCAGGCTTCGGCCTACACTTTGCTCCTCTCCTCCTCCTGCTGACCCTGGGCTCAAACAACGCCAGTTTCTGCCCGGACATGCTAGCTGCACAGAGAAAAACACCAGCCAATGTGTTAGTGGGGTTCAGCACCGCCTGCTGTTCCCCCGCTGTGTAGCCGGCATCGTGTCCAGCACAAGCCACGCTGGCACAACCGACCAAAAGCTGCCACCAGTGCAGGCTTCGGCCTACACTTTGCTCCTCTCCTCCTCCTCCTGCTGACCCTGGGCTCTAACACCGCTAGTTTTTGCCCGGACATGCAATCTGCACAGAGAAAAACACCAGTCAATGTGTCAGTGGGGTTCAGCAACGCCAGCTGTTCCCCTGCTGTGTAGCTTGCAACGTGACCTGCAAACGCCACGCAGGCACATGAACTGAAATTGAAGGGAGCCTGCCCCCCACCCCCCCAGGTGTTTCTATGTATAACAGCCACCTTGTACAGCAGTACTGCTGCATTTGGACAAGGTGGCTGACTTTTTCTCCTTGCACACGTGGAACTCAACAAGTACAAAATGTGTCTCATTACAGACCATTACAATGTCCCTGAGGTGTGACTTTCCTTTTTAATGACACGCAGCACCCCCATTGTTAGCGCTGCCCGTCTCCTGACATCATTGGTTGGCTGGCTGTGCCTGTGCGTCCCCCCTGCCCGACACAACGCCCCCCGTTGTCTCATATATTTTGACTGCGAGGGTGTGATTGATGGGCACGAGCAGTGCATATGTTCCCCTGTTTTCACTCCCCTCCTTCCGCCTTCTTCTGACTGTGCGGCCTCATGGCCGCGGCATGCGATAAGGGATCAGCTGAGGCCGCCCAGTCTGAAGCAGGTGTAAGGACATGTGTGAGCGGCGAACATATTTACTGCACAAGGCCACGAATCCCAGCACCGCAGTGTGACTTTAGGAAAAGCCACTGTGGGTCTGGGATTTATGGCCATCGTTAACCGCACCGGCCAACATGAAATGAGGTCATGAGACGGCCTGCACTAACAGGGTATTGCCAAGGGATAACACAAGAGCGCAGTTTCCTGTACTGGAAATAACAACGGTAAGGAATCTGCGCACAGCACCTAGGTGTAAATTTGTACACCTGTGCTGCGTCTCCTTAAAAAGACTAGTAGTCACGCCTCCACTACTGTTTGACAGTATAATGGGCTAAATAGTGTACGTGTTTAATTCAGCGTGTGCAAGGAGCAAAATTAAATAGAGCAACCTTTGACTTGTGCATCAATAATGCTGTTCAAGGTGTGGCTCTTGTACCTTGCAACACCTGAGGGGGGGGTTAAAGGTAACCTTTGAAATTGGTTCAACTAGGCTTTGGCCAACACTCTGCTCCTCTACTCCTCCTGCTGACCCTGGGCTCAAACACCGCTAGTTTTTGCCCGGAAATGCTAGCTGCACAGAGAAAAACACCAGCCAATGTGTTAGTGGGGTTCAGCACCGCCAGCTGTTCCCCTGCTGTGTAGTCGGCAACGTGTCCAGCACAAGCCACGCTGGCACAACAGAACAAAAGCTGCCACCAGTGCAGGCTTCGGCCTACACTTTGCTCCTCTCCTCCTCCTGCTGACCCTGGGCTCAAACAACGCCAGTTTCTGCCCGGACATGCTAGCTGCACAGAGAAAAACACCAGCCAATGTGTTAGTGTGGTTCAGCACCGCCAGCTGTTCCCCCGCTGTGTAGCCGGCATCGTGTCCAGCACAAGCCACGCTGGCACAACCGACCAAAAGCTGCCACCAGTGCAGGCTTCGGCCTACACTTTGCTCCTCTCCTCCTCCTCCTGCTGACCCTGGGCTCTAACACCGCTAGTTTTTGCCCGGAAATGCTAGCTGCACAGAGAAAAACACCAGCCAATGTGTTAGTGGGGTTCAGCACCGCCAGCTGTTCCCCTGCTGTGTAGTCGGCAACGTGTCCAGCACAAGCCACGCTGGCACAACAGAACAAAAGCTGCCACCAGTGCAGGCTTCGGCCTACACTTTGCTCCTCTCCTCCTCCTGCTGACCCTGGGCTCAAACAACGCCAGTTTCTGCCCGGACATGCTAGCTGCACAGAGAAAAACACCAGCCAATGTGTTAGTGTGGTTCAGCACCGCCAGCTGTTCCCCCGCTGTGTAGCCGGCATCGTGTCCAGCACAAGCCACGCTGGCACAACCGACCAAAAGCTGCCACCAGTGCAGGCTTCGGCCTACACTTTGCTCCTCTCCTCCTCCTCCTGCTGACCCTGGGCTCTAACACCGCTAGTTTTTGCCCGGACATGCAATCTGCACAGAGAAAAACACCAGTCAATGTGTCAGTGGGGTTCAGCAACGCCAGCTGTTCCCCTGCTGTGTAGCTTGCAACGTGACCTGCAAACGCCACGCAGGAACATGAACTGAAATTGAAGGGAGCCTGCCCCCCACCCCCCCAGGTGTTTCTATGTATAACAGCCACCTTGTACAGCAGTACTGCTGCATTTGTACAAGGTGGCTGACGTTTTCTCCTTGCCCACGTGGAACTCAACACGTACAAAATGTGTCTCTTTGAGACCATTCCACTGTCCCTGAGGTGTGACTTTCCTTTCTAATGATACGCAGCACCCCCCTTGGTAGCGCTTCCCGTCTTCTGACATCATTGGTTGGCTACTTGCGCCTGTTCGTCCGCCCTGCCTGAATAAAATGCTCCTCGTTGTCTTAATTATTTTGACTGCGAGGGTGTGATTGATGGGCACGAGCAGTGCATATCTTCGCCTGTCTTAACTCATCTCCTTCCGCCTTCTTCAGACTGTGCAGCCTCATGGCCGCGGCATGCGAGAAGGGATCAGCAGAGGCCGCCCAGTCTGAAGCAGGTGTAAGGACGTGTGTGAGCGGCCAAAATATTTACTGCTCAAGGCCACGAATCCCAGCACCGCAGTGTGACTTTAGGAAAAGCCACTGTGGGTCTGGGATTTATGGCCATCGTTAACCGCACCGGCCAACATGAAATGAGGTCATAAGATGGGCAGCGCTAACAGGGCATTGCCAAGGGATAACACAAGAGCGCAGACTCCTGTACAGCAAATAACAACGCTCAGGAAGCTGCGCCAAGCACCAAGGCGTTATTTTGGACACCTGTGCTGCGTCTCATCAAAAAACCAAGTCACGCATCCACTACAGTTTTACTGTAGAATGGGGTAAATTGTGTATGTCTTTCATTCAGCGTGTGCAAGTAGAATGAAATAGAGCAACCTTTCACTTGTGCAGCATTAATACTGCACAAGGTGTGTCTCTTGTACTTTGTAACACCTGAGGGGGGGGTTAAAGGTTTCCTTTGAAATTGGTTCAACTAGGCTTCGGCCTACACTCTGCTCCTCTCCTCCTCCTCCTGCTTCAACACGGGCTCTAACATCGCAAGTTTTTGCCCGCAAGTGCTAGCTGCACAGATAAAAACACACGCCATTGTGTTAGTGGGGTTCAGCAACGCCAGCTGTTCCCCCAGTGTGTAGCCGGCAAAGTGTCCTGCAAACGCAACGCAGACACAAAGCTGCCTCCAGTGCAGGCTTCGGCCTACACTCATCTCCCCCTGCTTACCCTTTGCTCCAACACCGCTAGTTGGGGCTCTAGGAAGACAATCTTTAATAGGCAAGGCAACGCATCCGGGTTCCAGCACCGCCAGCTGGTTCTCGGCAGTGTTCTTGTCACAGGTACTCCCTCGTGCCAAGCCTGGTTTCAGCACCGTCAGCTGTTTCCGGGTTGTGTCAACTTCACTGAGACGCCTATGCTTGCCCCGTCGTGGGGCGGTCGAGTTAGCCAACTCCAGGGTGCCTCCAGTTTAGGAGCTTCCTATGTGGGCTGCGTGAACTGGTAGTCAAGGCTGGTTCTGTAGTGCCAGTAGGCCCAGCTCCCCCTGTAGGACTGTTGGGGTTCGGTAACTGCGGCTGCCTCGCGGCCTAGCTGTTCTCTCCTCTCCTGTGGGCCTTGGGGTCCACCACCTGGTTCCAGCACCGTCAGCTGGTTCCGGGCCGAGCCTTTGGCTTAGGTGCCTCCTCCTGGGTATCCGAGTTCCGCCAACGCCAGGCGGTCCTTGGTAGTGCTTTTAAGCGCGGGCACCTACAGCTTAGTAACCGGGTTCCAGCACCGTCAGCTGGTCCTCGGTCGTGCCATTGGCTCTTGCACACTGGGGCAACGCATCCGGGTTCCAGCACCGCCAGCTGGTTCTCGGCAGTGTTCTTGTCACAGGTACTCCCTCGTGCCAAGCCTGGTTTCAGCACCGTCAGCTGTTTCCGGGTTGTGTCAACTTCACTGAGACGCCTATGCTTGCCCCGTCGTGGGGCGGTCGAGTTAGCCAACTCCAGGGTGCCTCCAGTTTAGGAGCTTCCTATGTGGGCTGCGTGAACTGGTAGTCAAGGCTGGTTCTGTAGTGCCAGTAGGCCCAGCTCCCCCTGTAGGACTGTTGGGGTTCGGTAACTGCGGCTGCCTCGCGGCCTAGCTGTTCTCTCCTCTCCTGTGGGCCTTCGGGTCCACCACCTGGTTCCAGCACCGTCAGCTGGTTCCGGGCCGAGCCTTTGGCTAAGGTGCCTCCTCCTGGGTATCCGAGTTCCGCCAACGCCAGGCGGTCCTTGGTAGTGCTTTTAAGCGCGGGCACCTACAGCTTAGTAACCGGGTTCCAGCACCGTCAGCTGGTCCTCGGTCGTGCCATTGGCTCTTGCACACTGGGGCAACGCATCCGGGTTCCAGCACCGCCAGCTGGTTCTCGGCAGTGTTCTTGTCACAGGTACTCCCTCGTGCCAAGCCTGGTTTCAGCACCGTCAGCTGTTTCCGGGTTGTGTCAACTTCACTGAGACGCCTATGCTTGCCCCGTCGTGGGGCGGTCGAGTTAGCCAACTCCAGGGTGCCTCCAGTTTAGGAGCTTCCTATGTGGGCTGCGTGAACTGGTAGTCAAGGCTGGTTCTGTAGTGCCAGTAGGCCCAGCTCCCCCTGTAGGACTGTTGGGGTTCGGTAACTGCGGCTGCCTCGCGGCCTAGCTGTTCTCTCCTCTCCTGTGGGCCTTCGGGTCCACCACCTGGTTCCAGCACCGTCAGCTGGTTCCGGGCCGAGCCTTTGGCTAAGGTGCCTCCTCCTGGGTATCCGAGTTCCGCCAACGCCAGGCGGTCCTTGGTAGTGCTTTTAAGCGCGGGCACCTACAGCTTAGTAACCGGGTTCCAGCACCGTCAGCTGGTCCTCGGTCGTGCCATTGGCTCTTGCACACTGGGGCAACGCATCCGGGTTCCAGCACCGCCAGCTGGTTCTCGGCAGTGTTCTTGTCACAGGTACTCCCTCGTGCCAAGCCTGGTTTCAGCACCGTCAGCTGTTTCCGGGTTGTGTCAACTTCACTGAGACGCCTATGCTTGCCCCGTCGTGGGGCGGTCGAGTTAGCCAACTCCAGGGTGCCTCCAGTTTAGGAGCTTCCTATGTGGGCTGCGTGAACTGGTAGTCAAGGCTGGTTCTGTAGTGCCAGTAGGCCCAGCTCCCCCTGTAGGACTGTTGGGGTTCGGTAACTGCGGCTGCCTCGCGGCCTAGCTGTTCTCTCCTCTCCTGTGGGCCTTCGGGTCCACCACCTGGTTCCAGCACCGTCAGCTGGTTCCGGGCCGAGCCTTTGGCTAAGGTGCCTCCTCCTGGGTATCCGAGTTCCGCCAACGCCAGGCGGTCCTTGGTAGTGCTTTTAAGCGCGGGCACCTACAGCTTAGTAACCGGGTTCCAGCACCGTCAGCTGGTCCTCGGTCGTGCCATTGGCTCTTGCACACTGGGGCAACGCATCCGGGTTCCAGCACCGCCAGCTGGTTCTCGGCAGTGTTCTTGTCACAGGTACTCCCTCGTGCCAAGCCTGGTTTCAGCACCGTCAGCTGTTTCCGGGTTGTGTCAACTTCACTGAGACGCCTATGCTTGCCCCGTCGTGGGGCGGTCGAGTTAGCCAACTCCAGGGTGCCTCCAGTTTAGGAGCTTCCTATGTGGGCTGCGTGAACTGGTAGTCAAGGCTGGTTCTGTAGTGCCAGTAGGCCCAGCTCCCCCTGTAGGACTGTTGGGGTTCGGTAACTGCGGCTGCCTCGCGGCCTAGCTGTTCTCTCCTCTCCTGTGGGCCTTCGGGTCCACCACCTGGTTCCAGCACCGTCAGCTGGTTCCGGGCCGAGCCTTTGGCTAAGGTGCCTCCTCCTGGGTATCCGAGTTCCGCCAACGCCAGGCGGTCCTTGGTAGTGCTTTTAAGCGCGGGCACCTACAGCTTAGTAACCGGGTTCCAGCACCGTCAGCTGGTCCTCGGTCGTGCCATTGGCTCTTGCACACTGGGGCAACGCATCCGGGTTCCAGCACCGCCAGCTGGTTCTCGGCAGTGTTCTTGTCACAGGTACTCCCTCGTGCCAAGCCTGGTTTCAGCACCGTCAGCTGTTTCCGGGTTGTGTCAACTTCACTGAGACGCCTATGCTTGCCCCGTCGTGGGGCGGTCGAGTTAGCCAACTCCAGGGTGCCTCCAGTTTAGGAGCTTCCTATGTGGGCTGCGTGAACTGGTAGTCAAGGCTGGTTCTGTAGTGCCAGTAGGCCCAGCTCCCCCTGTAGGACTGTTGGGGTTCGGTAACTGCGGCTGCCTCGCGGCCTAGCTGTTCTCTCCTCTCCTGTGGGCCTTCGGGTCCACCACCTGGTTCCAGCACCGTCAGCTGGTTCCGGGCCGAGCCTTTGGCTAAGGTGCCTCCTCCTGGGTATCCGAGTTCCGCCAACGCCAGGCGGTCCTTGGTAGTGCTTTTAAGCGCGGGCACCTACAGCTTAGTAACCGGGTTCCAGCACCGTCAGCTGGTCCTCGGTCGTGCCATTGGCTCTTGCACACTGGGGCAACGCATCCGGGTTCCAGCACCGCCAGCTGGTTCTCGGCAGTGTTCTTGTCACAGGTACTCCCTCGTGCCAAGCCTGGTTTCAGCACCGTCAGCTGTTTCCGGGTTGTGTCAACTTCACTGAGACGCCTATGCTTGCCCCGTCGTGGGGCGGTCGAGTTAGCCAACTCCAGGGTGCCTCCAGTTTAGGAGCTTCCTATGTGGGCTGCGTGAACTGGTAGTCAAGGCTGGTTCTGTAGTGCCAGTAGGCCCAGCTCCCCCTGTAGGACTGTTGGGGTTCGGTAACTGCGGCTGCCTCGCGGCCTAGCTGTTCTCTCCTCTCCTGTGGGCCTTCGGGTCCACCACCTGGTTCCAGCACCGTCAGCTGGTTCCGGGCCGAGCCTTTGGCTAAGGTGCCTCCTCCTGGGTATCCGAGTTCCGCCAACGCCAGGCGGTCCTTGGTAGTGCTTTTAAGCGCGGGCACCTACAGCTTAGTAACCGGGTTCCAGCACCGTCAGCTGGTCCTCGGTCGTGCCATTGGCTCTTGCACACTGGGGCAACGCATCCGGGTTCCAGCACCGCCAGCTGGTTCTCGGCAGTGTTCTTGTCACAGGTACTCCCTCGTGCCAAGCCTGGTTTCAGCACCGTCAGCTGTTTCCGGGTTGTGTCAACTTCACTGAGACGCCTATGCTTGCCCCGTCGTGGGGCGGTCGAGTTAGCCAACTCCAGGGTGCCTCCAGTTTAGGAGCTTCCTATGTGGGCTGCGTGAACTGGTAGTCAAGGCTGGTTCTGTAGTGCCAGTAGGCCCAGCTCCCCCTGTAGGACTGTTGGGGTTCGGTAACTGCGGCTGCCTCGCGGCCTAGCTGTTCTCTCCTCTCCTGTGGGCCTTCGGGTCCACCACCTGGTTCCAGCACCGTCAGCTGGTTCCGGGCCGAGCCTTTGGCTAAGGTGCCTCCTCCTGGGTATCCGAGTTCCGCCAACGCCAGGCGGTCCTTGGTAGTGCTTTTAAGCGCGGGCACCTACAGCTTAGTAACCGGGTTCCAGCACCGTCAGCTGGTCCTCGGTCGTGCCATTGGCTCTTGCACACTGGGGCAACGCATCCGGGTTCCAGCACCGCCAGCTGGTTCTCGGCAGTGTTCTTGTCACAGGTACTCCCTCGTGCCAAGCCTGGTTTCAGCACCGTCAGCTGTTTCCGGGTTGTGTCAACTTCACTGAGACGCCTATGCTTGCCCCGTCGTGGGGCGGTCGAGTTAGCCAACTCCAGGGTGCCTCCAGTTTAGGAGCTTCCTATGTGGGCTGCGTGAACTGGTAGTCAAGGCTGGTTCTGTAGTGCCAGTAGGCCCAGCTCCCCCTGTAGGACTGTTGGGGTTCGGTAACTGCGGCTGCCTCGCGGCCTAGCTGTTCTCTCCTCTCCTGTGGGCCTTCGGGTCCACCACCTGGTTCCAGCACCGTCAGCTGGTTCCGGGCCGAGCCTTTGGCTAAGGTGCCTCCTCCTGGGTATCCGAGTTCCGCCAACGCCAGGCGGTCCTTGGTAGTGCTTTTAAGCGCGGGCACCTACAGCTTAGTAACCGGGTTCCAGCACCGTCAGCTGGTCCTCGGTCGTGCCATTGGCTCTTGCACACTGGGGCAACGCATCCGGGTTCCAGCACCGCCAGCTGGTTCTCGGCAGTGTTCTTGTCACAGGTACTCCCTCGTGCCAAGCCTGGTTTCAGCACCGTCAGCTGTTTCCGGGTTGTGTCAACTTCACTGAGACGCCTATGCTTGCCCCGTCGTGGGGCGGTCGAGTTAGCCAACTCCAGGGTGCCTCCAGTTTAGGAGCTTCCTATGTGGGCTGCGTGAACTGGTAGTCAAGGCTGGTTCTGTAGTGCCAGTAGGCCCAGCTCCCCCTGTAGGACTGTTGGGGTTCGGTAACTGCGGCTGCCTCGCGGCCTAGCTGTTCTCTCCTCTCCTGTGGGCCTTCGGGTCCACCACCTGGTTCCAGCACCGTCAGCTGGTTCCGGGCCGAGCCTTTGGCTAAGGTGCCTCCTCCTGGGTATCCGAGTTCCGCCAACGCCAGGCGGTCCTTGGTAGTGCTTTTAAGCGCGGGCACCTACAGCTTAGTAACCGGGTTCCAGCACCGTCAGCTGGTCCTCGGTCGTGCCATTGGCTCTTGCACACTGGGGCAACGCATCCGGGTTCCAGCACCGCCAGCTGGTTCTCGGCAGTGTTCTTGTCACAGGTACTCCCTCGTGCCAAGCCTGGTTTCAGCACCGTCAGCTGTTTCCGGGTTGTGTCAACTTCACTGAGACGCCTATGCTTGCCCCGTCGTGGGGCGGTCGAGTTAGCCAACTCCAGGGTGCCTCCAGTTTAGGAGCTTCCTATGTGGGCTGCGTGAACTGGTAGTCAAGGCTGGTTCTGTAGTGCCAGTAGGCCCAGCTCCCCCTGTAGGACTGTTGGGGTTCGGTAACTGCGGCTGCCTCGCGGCCTAGCTGTTCTCTCCTCTCCTGTGGGCCTTCGGGTCCACCACCTGGTTCCAGCACCGTCAGCTGGTTCGGGGCCGAGCCTTTGGCTAAGGTGCCTCCTCCTGGGTATCCGAGTTCCGCCAACGCCAGGCGGTCCTTGGTAGTGCTTTTAAGCGCGGGCACCTACAGCTTAGTAACCGGGTTCCAGCACCGTCAGCTGGTCCTCGGTCGTGCCATTGGCTCTTGCACACTGGGGCAACGCATCCGGGTTCCAGCACCGCCAGCTGGTTCTCGGCAGTGTTCTTGTCACAGGTACTCCCTCGTGCCAAGCCTGGTTTCAGCACCGTCAGCTGTTTCCGGGTTGTGTCAACTTCACTGAGACGCCTATGCTTGCCCCGTCGTGGGGCGGTCGAGTTAGCCAACTCCAGGGTGCCTCCAGTTTAGGAGCTTCCTATGTGGGCTGCGTGAACTGGTAGTCAAGGCTGGTTCTGTAGTGCCAGTAGGCCCAGCTCCCCCTGTAGGACTGTTGGGGTTCGGTAACTGCGGCTGCCTCGCGGCCTAGCTGTTCTCTCCTCTCCTGTGGGCCTTCGGGTCCACCACCTGGTTCCAGCACCGTCAGCTGGTTCCGGGCCGAGCCTTTGGCTAAGGTGCCTCCTCCTGGGTATCCGAGTTCCGCCAACGCCAGGCGGTCCTTGGTAGTGCTTTTAAGCGCGGGCACCTACAGCTTAGTAACCGGGTTCCAGCACCGTCAGCTGGTCCTCGGTCGTGCCATTGGCTCTTGCACACTGGGGCAACGCATCCGGGTTCCAGCACCGCCAGCTGGTTCTCGGCAGTGTTCTTGTCACAGGTACTCCCTCGTGCCAAGCCTGGTTTCAGCACCGTCAGCTGTTTCCGGGTTGTGTCAACTTCACTGAGACGCCTATGCTTGCCCCGTCGTGGGGCGGTCGAGTTAGCCAACTCCAGGGTGCCTCCAGTTTAGGAGCTTCCTATGTGGGCTGCGTGAACTGGTAGTCAAGGCTGGTTCTGTAGTGCCAGTAGGCCCAGCTCCCCCTGTAGGACTGTTGGGGTTCGGTAACTGCGGCTGCCTCGCGGCCTAGCTGTTCTCTCCTCTCCTGTGGGCCTTCGGGTCCACCACCTGGTTCCAGCACCGTCAGCTGGTTCTCGGCAGTGTCTTTTGCTCTTGTACCTTCTGCTCCCCATCCTGGTTCCAGTACCGTCAGCTGGTTCCGGGCAGAGCCTTTGGCTTAGGTGCCTCCTTCTGGGTATCCAAGTTCCACCAATGTCAGGTGGTCCTTGGTAGTGCTTTCAGGCACGGGTACCTCCTGCTTAGTAACCGGGTTCCAGTAACGTCAGCTGGTCCTTGGTAGTTCCATTGGCTCTTGGACATTCGGCTACCCATCCGGGTTCCAGTACCGTCAGCTGGTTCTCGGCAGTGTCTTTTGCTCTTGTACCTTCTGCTCCCCATCCTGGTTCCAGTAACGTCATCTGGTTCCGGGCAGAGCCTTTGGCTTAGGTGCCTCCTTCTGGGTATCCGAGTTCCGCCAACGTCAGGCGGTCCTTGGTAGTGCTTTTTAGCACGGGTACCTCCTGCTTAGTAACCGGGTTCCAGTAACGTCAGCTGGTCCTCGGTAGTTCCATAGGCTCTTGAACCTTCGGGTAGCCATCCGAGTTCCAGTTCCATCAGCTGGTTCTTGGCATTTTCTCAGCCTTCTTGTACCTTCTGCTACATTTCCAAGTTGAAGACCCTAACGTCGACAACCCGGAAGACCACCCCGATGACGACGACCCGGAAGACCACCCCGATGACGACGACGACGACGACGGCGGAGACGACGACGGCTGAGACGACGACGGCGGAGATGACGACACTGGAGACGAAGACCCTGGAGACGACAACATGGAAGACCGAGAAGCAGAAGAACAAGAGGCTGCAGAACAAAGAGCAGAAGAACATTAAGCATAAGACTTAATATCAGAGCAAAAGATATTATCTAAATTATATGCAGAAGAAGACTAAGCAGTGTATGGGGGTGAGTCCGTTCCTCCTCGTGGTGCCCCTGGATAAAGCCTGATGCTGCAGGCCAAACTGAACGCGGACAAATGTAACTTTTGTGACTGGCAGAACGGAAGGTGTAATCTTCCAACTTTTATAGATAACAACTACGGGAATGCCTGTCACAAATGAGAATATGATGAAGAAGTAGAATAGGAAGAATAATAACAGTGGAATAAAAAGAATATGTAGAATAGGAAGAATAATAATAGTTGAAGAAAATGAATATGAAGAATGTAATAAAAAAAAAAATAGGTAGAAGATGAAGAAGAAGATGAATAAGGTGAAGAAGTTGATGTCAAGGATGCTGATGATGATGAAGATGAAAGTGTGGGAAAAGAAAAAAAAAAAAAAGAAAAAAAAGAAGGGGAAGGGCGTGGAATAGTGAAACATCAATATCTGACAAAATAAAAAAAATTTACATACTCAATATCTTTTTCAATCCGAACTTCTTTAAAAAAAAAAAAAAAACATGCTATTCTATTTGATTGGACTAATCCTCATTGCCTTTAATGTCTCCGCCACCTCCCCCATACATCCTACATTATTCTTAGTTGTTTTCCTTCAGGTAGAATGAACCTACAAGGAAAGAAAGGGTTTATTTTAATTCCGATATTTTGGTCCCATTGACTTGCATTGGGATCGGGTATCGGTATCGGCGATATCCGATATTTTTTGAATATCGGCCGATCCAAACCGATACCGATACTTTCCGATATCGGAAGGTATCGCTCAACACTACAAACGAGATAATCTGTTTGCAGACAACTGTTTTGGGATTTCTGACCCTCTTTAGTACAAAGCAGAAGTTCCGATTTGGCTGTATGAGAGGCCGTTGGCTGGAGTTTAAGGGGTAATATCACTCCTTGTGGAGAGTGACATGCCTAAAATGCTAGTGTACGGAGACTTATAGGCCATGCAGCTTCTGGTTTGGTTTTAATCCTAAATCATGTGGTGAGGGTCGATATTGACTTTAAGGACTGCTACTTCCAGTAGGGTGATATTAGAGTTCTAGTCCTCTTCCTCTCTATAAAGGCAATTTTCATATTTAAGAGGAGCATTGCATGGCCTATAAGTCTCATTACACTGAAATGTAAGGCTTGTCACCTTCCACAAGGAAAGACGTTACCCCTTAGACAGAAATAGAGATGCTGTGGCTTTTAAATTTCCTACCTATAAAAATTCCCCAGTGTGTGGATAATATTTGTAGAATTTCATCCATATTCAAAGATAATGTATTCTACTGTGGATTTCACCTGCATAAATAAAACCTTTTTTGCAACTACCGTATTTTTCAGCTATAAGACGCACCGGACCATAAGATGCATCCCAAATTTTGGGGTGGAAAATAGCAGAAAAAAGATTTTTATAAGATGGTGGCCTGTATTATTGTCTGAATTTAAGGTATCTTTCCTGAGGGATGGCGGTGGTACAGTGGGGGCACAGAAGGCATGGTCCCTTCCTCAGGAAGCCAGCGGTGGCAGTAGTGGTCCAATGCTGGAGTCACGGGGTGTGATGCTGCGGGTCCAGTGTCGGCAGTGAGGCAGAGCTGTAGCAGGGTCCATTCCTCAGTATCCCAGTGGCAGCAGAGGTGGGGCAATGCTGCAGTCCTGGGGTGCGATGCTGCAGGTTGGTGTCGGCAGTGAGGCAGAGCATGGAGCAGGTTCCCTTCTTCAGGTTTGTGGTGACGCCATGGCTCGGTGTCCACGGTGAGCAGAGCCAAGTGCATCACCAGTTTCTCTGCGGCCATCTTCCTGAAGCTGTGGGCTGCCGGAGCCTTCAGGAAAATGGCCGCTGGAGGCCATGCGTGTGCAGATTGAGATCTCGGTGGCCATTTTCCTGAAGCCAAGTGCTGCCAAGATTTCAATCTGTGCACGTGCGGCCTCCGGTGGCCATTTTCCTGAAGCCTCTCTCAGCCCACAGCTTCAGGAAGATGGCCGCATGGAAACCAGTCATGCACTCGGCTCTGCTCACTGTGGACACTGGGCCACAGCATCGCCACATTTCTGCCGACAACATCCTGAAGAAGGCACCCACCACTGCAGCATCGCCTCATCTCAGCCGCAACCCCCCCGGTAAGCCTGCTTTCGCACTATAAGACGCATCCCCCATTTTCCTCCCAAATTTTTTAGGGAAAAAATGAGTCTTATAGTCTGAAAAATAGGGATATATCCCGCTTGAACTGCATTTTTATTTCTGCATTGCAACCATGCCAGGTGTGGTGTCTCCTGTCCTTCTAATCTGCCATTTTTTATCCATCAGACATTTGTATCCCACATTTATATTTTATAACTTATTCCACGTATCCACTAAATGTTAGAAATGTCTGTGTGATAACACAACCACCCGCTCTGCAGCTTGTAGCATAATATATCTTTTTTTGGTATCTTTAAAACACCAAACATCATTTGCTGCATTTGTCTACTAGTTTATTCACTTAACACCTTCCCATTACCGTCAATTTTTTTTTGCTCTTCTTTTTTTAGTAACAATATGCTGACAGTGTTATCTGAAGCTCATTTATTATCTTTGCAGTGTAATGTTCAGTAGAACAGCTTCAAGGGGATGGGAATTTAAAGGGGTGGTCCAAATACATAGAATTTATTACATTCGCTGTGAATAGTTGACAAATGTATGACAGCTATGGAGCGGACTAAATGGATCCGTCATCAATCCCAATAAAGGAGGTTCCAAAGTTCACTGGGTAAATGGAGCAGTAGCGAATATTTGTCTCCAACGCTCTATTCACTTCTATGTGACATTTGGAGAGCCCCTGATGTGCTTAAACAATAGAAACCCCTCACAAGTGACCCCATTTTGGAAACTAGACCCCCTCAATGAATGTATGTAGATGTGTGGTGAGCATCTTGAACCTCAAGGTGTTTCACAGAAGTTTATAACAAAGAGAGGTGAGAAACAAAAACCACATTTATCACCCAAAAAGTTTCTTTAGCCCCAAATTTTTTATTTTCACAAAGGTGGACCCCAAAATTTGTTGTGCAATTTCTCCTTAGTACACCAATATCCCATTTGTGGTCGAAAACTACTTTTGAGGCACAGCACAAAGCTGAAAAGGGAAGAAATGTCATATTAGAGTTCAGATTTTACTGGAATGGTTTGTAGGGGCCATGTCACATTGACAGAGCCCCTGAGGTGCCAGAACAGCAGAAACCTCCCATAAATGACATCATTTTACAAATGACACCTCTTAATGAATTCATGTTGGGGGGGGGGGGCAGTGATCATAATAACACCACTTGTGCCACACAAAAATTTATACCATTGGATGCAAAAGAAAACATTATTACATTTTTACAGCTAAAATGTTGTTTTAGGTCCAAATTTTTAATTCTTATATGGGCTAATAGGAAAAAATGGACCTCAGAGTTTGTCGTGCAATTTTTTCTGATTGCGCCAATACCCTGCATGTAATTGGGAATTACTTTAGAGGCACAGTGCAAAGCTCAGAAGGGAAGAGCGCCATAATGTAATGCATTTTTTATTGTTATGCTTTGCAGATGCCATGGATCACTGGGAGAGCCCCTGAGGTGCCAGTACAGTAGAATCCCCATAAATGACCCCATTTTACAAACTGCACCTCTCAATGAATTTATCACAACAACATAGGTGTGTCACAGAATTTTATACCATTGGGCAGTGAAGAAAAAATAATTGCATTTTTACCACAGAAATTTAGTTTTAGCCCCAATTTTACATTTTCACATGGAAAAATGGGTAAAAATGGCACCATAATTCATCCCACAAATTATTCTGAAAGTGTAAATACCCCATATGTACAGTAGCTGTATAGTACTGCTTAGCAATATGGCAAGACTTGGGATGGATGGAGCGCTATTTGCCTCCTGGTGAGTAGATTGTCGTAGAATAGTTTTTGGACTCTATATACAGAGCACCTAAGTGCTAGAACAGCAGAATTCCCCCTCAAGTGACCCCATGACATACATGTGGATGCCAAAAGTGGTTTAGGTACACTGTGGGGCTCAGAAGGGAGAGGGACATTTGGATTTGGGAGTGCAGAATTCGTTGGATTTCTGTTAGGGGGCAAAGAGCCATTGTGCTTTTCTACAACCTTTGTACTGCCAGTAATATGGAAGCCCCACTATATTTCCGTTAACAGATGACAGATCTGAGTGGGGACTTGCTATTTTTTGGACTTGCTTTAACGTTTTGGATCACAGTTATCCAGTGCTCTACTCTGAGCACTTACTTTGAGGTTTCCAATCTAAGTCTTTGAGTGATGTGATTTAGATCAAACCCCTGATGGATCCATTCAATATAATGAGGCAGTAGAAGTAGAGTTACTCTGGACTCCGTCCGGCCTTTGTTCGTGGTGTCCTTTTCTGAAGTGCACAAAAACAGTGGAAGACGGACACAGCCAGATCACAGGCCAGACAGCGTCCACAGTGCCTCCATCTGCCTCATTATAGGGAATCTTCCACCAGGGGTGCTGTCTGAATCACCTATTTCAGAGATTTACAAGGAAACCCCAGTGCAAGCGTTCTGCAATCTTTGGGAGGCAGAATGAAAAAATCAACACCAGGTGAAGAAATAGTTTTGTTTATTTTTTATTCCGTTCCTCGTGCGATATAAGTGATTAGATGACTTAAAGGGACTCTGTCACCTGAATTTGGCGGGACTGGTTTTGGGTCATATGGGCGGAGTTTTCGGGTGTTTGATTCACCCTTTCCTTACCCGCTGGCTGCATGCTGGCTGCAATATTGGATTGAAGTTCATTCTCTGTCCTCCATAGTACACACCTGCACAAAGCAATCTTGCCTTGTGCAGGCATGTACTATGGAGGACAGAGAATGAACTTCAATCCAATATTGCAGCCAGCATGCAGCCAGCGGGTAAGGAAAGGGTGAATCAAACACCCGAAAACTCCGCCCATATGACCCAAAACCAGTCCCGCCAAATTCAGGTGACAGGTTCCCTTTAATTCTTTGGGTCAGTGCAATTACAGCGATAGCAGATTTATATCAGTTTTTCCGTTTGGCTGCTATCATACACTAAAAGTTGCTTTTTTTCTCAAAAACTAGTTTTTGCATCATTATATTTTGAGAGCAACAATTTTCCCCTATTTATAGTAACATAGTCATGTGATGGCTTTTTATTTGCGGGACAAGTTGATGTTTTTATTGGTACCATTTTCGGGCACATGACATTTTGTATTGCTTTTTATTCTGGTTTTTGGGAGGCAGAATGAACAAAAACCATCAATTCAGGATTTTTCCTGGGTGGGGAGGTTTATGCCATTTTGCCTGTAGTAAACTTGATAAGGCAGCTTTATGCATCGGGTCAGTACGATTAAATCGATAATTGGTCATAAAGGGGTTAAAGGACGCATGTCAGTAAGGTCAACTTGTGACGAGGTGTGTGACAGAACGCAGGGACAGCAAACCAACGAACAATCAAACTTTACTGGGCATTTACCTCTTTGTCCTGTCTTTCCTCCAATTGCTCTGGGAATCCCTCTTCAGTGCCATCTTCAATGCTAGTTCCTTCAAAAACCTCAGTTAGTTGATCCTCGGACAGTCTGGTGTAACTTACGCTTAATTCACCGGCCTTCCTTTTTAGGTTTAATTCCTGTATCCTGAGGTTCTGGTTCCATTTGTTGCCTGGCCACTATACTTTAACCCCTTTCTCTCTGTTCTTATCCTTCCGTTGATATCCAGTTTACGACAGGGTGTGTGACTGAGCACATCGGGATAGCAGACTGGTGATATACAGTGTGACAGAGTGTGTCACTGAGCATGTAGGGACAGCAGACCGGTGATGTATGGTGTGACGGGGTGTGTGACCCAGTATGCAGGGACAGTGGACTGGTAATGTATGGTGTGATAGGCTGTGTGACAGAGCATGCAGGGACACTGGACTGGTAATATATGTGTAAGGCGGCCAGGGTGGTATTCGTTGCAACGGGCTGGTCTGTTCCCACACCCTGGCACCCCACAGAGGAAATACAAAGTCTTTTCTGTAGTGTGTATGATTCGTGCAGCAGAGTTTCAGAGTCACCAGTCTTTTCAAACAATACAACTTTACTGGACAGCATTAATTTCGTCCCATAGGCAGCGCATGGCAAACACAGAATCATCTTCATGTCTCTCCCTGTCATCCAGACAGGCTCTATCCTCTGCATAAGCTTCCCTTTCCCAGCAAGCTCAACTACAGTATATATCTGGACAATCCATGTCCCACCTGTTTCCTTGGACAATTCGTGCCCCATCTGTTTCCTTGGACAATCCATGTCCCACCTGTTTCCTTGGACAATTCGTGCCCCATCTGTTTCCTTGGACAATCCGTGTCCCATCTGTTTCCCTGGGCAATCCATATCCCATATGTGCCTTTCCTGTCACCAGCTCCTTATCACCCCCTCGTCTGGTTCCAATTGGGAAGGGTGCCAGCAACACCATCTCAGCTGCTCCTGCCCTGGTCCTAGCTTGAGGATGATTCTGTCCTGCTGGTGCTCATCGGCAATGTTCTCCAGCTTGAGGCCCCTTACTGCCATCTGCAGACTTATCCCCACAGCCTGTTACACTCTGCTTCACTACTGCTCACACATCCTGCCCTTGGGCAGGCTGCCCAGGGCATCTGATCCTAATGAGGACATATCCTGATACTTCCCTGCTCTGTGCTGCCCCTCCCATTAATTTAACCCCTGTGCTGCCTATCTCCTACTATGTTCTATGCTGTCCTCTATCACTAATGTGCCCCCCTTTATTCTACCCCCTATTGTCCTGTAATATCTAATTGCTATTCTAGCCCAAATCCTATAAACAGTACATTCACATTACAATACATGACATCACAGTATAAATGAACGTTAATTAACAGTGAGGTGCCGCAGTTAAACGTGCGAACAGTGTCCAGGAGAGAAAAGGCACAGGAGGGTCCCTGCCACCTCCTTACACTCCTCCCTCTTAGAATATAGTCATCCCCAGCCATGTCGGCACCTGTCAATATTAAACAGCACATGTAAAAACATCAATCAAGTTAATACAGTCCTCTGATGGGTCAATCGTGACATCTGCTCCACTTTATTGGAGCCCCTTTAGCAACCGCCCGCACAGTCCATAGTGATTAACCCTTTCAGAGTTTCAGTCCTGTAATCCAGCAGGGGATGCACAAATAAAACTTGGATGAGGAAGGGGGAGAAACAAAAACAGCAGTCCTTTACTCATGACTGTATGGGTCACCAACGACACTCAGTCCAGGTGCCTTCCAGGGCTCTCTGATCCAGCACAACTTTTCCTTCTTAAAGGGGCCACCTTCACTCTTTGATACCAGAATAGTGGGCCGTGCCTCGGCCCTGAGTCAAAATAAATGTGTGGCCCGAAGATCCACTGGAATTTGACTCTCCTGCCATTTATTCTGTTCAACCACTGCTGCTACTCAGTGGACCTCTTCTGCCATGGGAGCCTGGGGTTCATCCAGGCAGACTCCGTTGGGAGATGCGAAGGCCAGGCAAGGTGACCGGACAGGAGTCGGTGCAGGAGCGGAGGTGAGGGTAGATAATGCACTCACCATGACTGCAGCTGCTCCTGCCCTGGTCCTAGACCCCAGATCCTGCTTGTGGATGATTCTGTCCAGCTGGCACCGGTCTCCAGCCTGGGGCCCCTTACTGCCATCTGCAGGCTTATCCCCATGGCCTGTTACACTCTGCTTCACTACTGCTCACACATCCTGCCCTTGGGCAGGCTGCCCGGGGCATCTGATCCTAATGAGGAAGTATCCTGAAGATACTTCCCTGCTCTGTGCTGCCCCTCCCATTAACTTAACCCCTGTGCTGCCTATCTCCTACTATGTTCTATGCTGTCCTCTAACACTAATGTGCCCCCCTCTATTCTACCCCCTATTGTCCTATACCATCTAAGTTCCTATTCTAGACCTAATCCTATAAACAGTACATTTACATTACAATACATGACATCACAGTGTAAATGAATGTTAATAAACAGTGAGGTGTCGCAGTTAAACTTGTGAACAGCATTGGAGGAGAGAAGGCATGTGAGAGTCCCCGCCACCACCTTAGATATGGTGTGACGGAGTGTGTGACAGAGCAAGCAGGGACAGATGACCAGTGATGTTTGGTGTGTCGGGGTGTGTGTCAAAGTACGTAGGACAGTGGACCGGTGATGTATGGTGTAGCAGGGTGTGTGGCAGAACATGCAGGGACAGCGGATCAGTGATGTATGGAGCAACGGGGTGTGTGAACAAATATGCAGGGATAGTGGACCGGTGATGTATGGGGTGATGGGGTGTGTGATGGAGCACACATGGACAGTGGACCAGTGATGTATGGTGTGGCAGGGTGTGTAACCGAGCATGCAGGGACAGCGGACCAATAATGTATGATGTTACGGAGTGTGTGACCAAGTACGCAGTGACAGTGGACTGGTGATGTATGGTGTGACAGGGTGTGTGATGGAGCACACATGGACAGTGGACCGGTGATGTATGATGTGACAGGGTGTGTAACCAAGTACGCAGTGACAGTGGACCAGTGATGCATGGTGTGACAGGGTGTGTGACGGAGCACACAGGGACAGTGGACCAGTGATGCATGGTGTGACAGGGTGTGTAACTCACCGATTTGAAAGCAGATATTCAGTCCTTTATTACACCCTTCACTGTGTGTTCAAGCGACATGTGGACCTGCGGGTTCAAGGAGGCATGCAGCGGGACAGAGACTGGAGGAAGGCCGTTTCATGACCGAATGCTTCAATGGCACCAGGACCCGTTGAAGCATTCAGTAGCAAAACCGCCGCCGTCCACGCTCTCTACCGCTGCATGCCACCTTGAACCCGCACGTCCACATGTTGCTTCAACACACCGTGAAGGCTGTAATAAAGGACTGAATATTTGCTTTCAAATTGGTGAGTGCCGCTGTTTTTCTTCTTCTTTCTCATCCACCAACCTTTATAGCTTAACTTGGAGAATATTCCATCAAACAGAGATATAATTTCACAGAGACTGTAACAAGGCAAAAGGGACTAAACAAAAAGGCCGCCAGCCAGTAATCCGACACCAAGGAAAATAAAACACCGGTCCTTTGAATAGTTTCTCAAATCCGGCAGGGTGGGCACGCCAACACAATACCACTTGGCCAATGATCCCCAGTCTCCAATAATCCAAGGATCGGGCTGCAGTAGCAGATTCCAGCACTTCCAAGACACAGAACTAACAACAACCCCAAAACATATGTCTTCCCTCTTCTACCTTCTTCTTGGGATCAGCCTCCTAGGTGGGCAGAGGTGCTCACATCTCACCCTCTTAACCATCCGGTACATTTAATTCAAAGAGTAGAAGAAGGTCTCAGAATCTCTGTCTCTGGCCACTCTGCAAAGTTGTGTATCAGGGAGGCCCACCCTGCAGAAAGGAACAAAGAGGAAACATGCCCTCACTAGATGGAGATGATAATAGAGGCCTAATTACGTTATGGTCCATGGAGGCCAACTGTGGGTGGGGTGACACATTGTTACACAACCCTCTACAACTGCATTTACAGGGGATGCAGGTCTATGATATGCAAATTCATTGACACATTTATATCTTCTATTTGTTGCAGCATTCCCAATGAATTAACATTTTAATTCATATGGAAATGAGGCATATCAGAACACTTCCAGAGCAGTTGCCTTAGAAAGTTGTTTCAGCACTCAGCTCCAGCCTTTTTGCTATCAGCTCACTGTCTGTGTGATATCAAGTGCCTGGCAAAAAAAAATTAAAAAGCACTTAACATTTCATTTTAATATCAATTTGAATGCTGATTTCTTTTAACTGCAGCAACAGATAGAAGATATAAAGGTGTTGATAGATTTAGTTTTCAAAGACCTGCATGCCCATATATGTGGCTTGAGGGGGTTGATCTTACTGGCTGATTCCTTTCAGTTTTCAATGACAGATCTGTTGTACTATTTGAGGCTAGATAAGGGAGGATAGCCCCACTAGACACACAGGTAAGGTTCTTTGTGTATCTTCAAGACACTTCATCAGTCAAGTTGAGGTTGTATTTCTACTTCCCAAAGTTTGTTGTAGTCAATAGACTTCATTTCAGCTACTATAAAGCACATGCATCCCTTTGTACTAAAAATTTTGAAAGAAAGTGTGAGGATCCAATATGGCCACCACCCCCACTATGGGAAATATTTCAAAATAAAAATTGTTTTTTTTTAAGTCAAAAATATGTATTCTCTACATACTAGGGCTTCTTACAAAATGAGAATATCATCAAAAAGTTAATTTATTTCAGTTCTTCAATACAGAAAGTGACACTCATACATAGAGTCTTTACACAGAGTGATCTATTTCACGTGTTTATTTTTGTTAATGTTGATGATAATGACTTTGGGGTTTTCATTGGCTGTAAGCCATAATCATCAACATTAACAGAAATAAACACTTGAAATAGATCACTCTGTAATGACTGCATATAATAGGCGAGTTTCACTTTTTGTGTTGAAGAACTGAAATAAATTAACTTTTTGATGATATTCTAATTTTGCGAGAAGCCCCTGTTCTTACTACCTGTATTGTGGATATGTGCAATAGATGTAAGGAGAGGGCACAGGGGCTGACCGAGCTCCCCTCACCTCGGGTGTCATCTGTGCTATACAGCCAGCACCCAAATATAATTCCTGTGATCGGAGCTAGTTCCGAACATGCCCAGTCATTACTGGAAGACATACATTGTTTGATAGAGGAAAAGGACCCCTTTAGTTATCCAATTACCCTCCCTTCTCCACCGCCCCCCCCCCCCCCCCAATTGTGGCTGTTAGCCCCGGAGTCAGGCATGTTAGCGATAAAACAACATTGTATATTTAATGCTGTATTAAAAAAGAACAAATACATTGATTAACTGGTTTTCAGTCACCTTATCTACCCCAAGAAATGAAATAAAAGCAATCAAAAAGATGCAAATTTATACACATTTGGTATCGCCATAACCCTACTGACTTGTAAAAGAAAGTGAACAGATAATATTTAAAGGTAATCTGTCAGCAGGTTTTTGCTATGTAATCTTGGATCAGCAAAATATTGGGCAAGTGAGCTTGGTTCCAACGATGTAACACTGGTCTACTTTGTGACGTTTTGATAAATCATTGTTTTTTCTGTTGGAAATGTAGCAGCGCTCAAATGATGAGATGTGTGCAACCACGCCCACGTCACTGATTGGCAGCTTGCTGACAGTGTACACAGGAAGCTGCCAATCAGTGATGGGGGGTGTGGTTACACAGATTAGCCTGACTGTCATGCACTTGAGACCTAGTCCTGCAGTGATAATCTCCTGCCGATAAAGCAATAATTGTATTGAAACCACAACACACAAGCCAGTAAGTGACACATTACCGGAATCAAGCTCTTTTGCCTAATAATATGCTGCTCTCTGATTAAATAGCAAAAAAACTGCTGACAGATTCTCTTTAACAAATAGCGGATACCGTAAAAAAAAACAACAACTCCATCCCATTCGATTCTATCGGAAAAAAATATATTTTCCAATGCATTATGCATTACATTTTATCATGCCGCTGAAAATGCAACTCATCCTACAAAAAAAAATGTGTACAGAAGAATAAAAAAAAAAAGTTATGGTTATTGGAAAGCAAGAAGAATAAACAAATGAAAAATGGCTCTATTCTCAAGGGGTTAAATCTATTTAATGAAGCTAAAACTACATAGAGACATTGCCTTTAAGACAACAATGGACTTTGTTCTGAAGGATTTAAAGTACATCCACAAAGAAACATTAACTGCAACCAGAAAACAGGTAGGAGCAGATGGAAACGGCACAATATCTGCGACACCGAGCAAATATGTTGCGGCAGACCAAGCGGGCGATGCAAAAAAAAGAAACTGAAAAAAGCCAAGACCAGGAATCCAATATGTTAACCATATAAAGCATTAATGATTAATGATAGACTCAGACAATTTAGAAGGTCTTCTAATGAATAATTGATGGCAGAGTAATGTGTTATATATAAGCATCCTGTAGACAGAAAACTGTGTACAAAGAATATCATGAATAAGTACTCACTAGGAAATAGAAAAAGGTTTTAGATTGTATTTTGTATTTTATATGCTTAATATAAAGTAATTACTATTTCGTCTTTATGGCTGGAGACCCTCCACAACATCAGTCTAACACTGAAGTAATTGGAAATACATTATGTTGCCATTAAAGTACATGCATCACCTTTTTTTTATTTTTCTCTTGAATTATGTTTTTGCTTAATTTAGTGAAATTTCAGAGTGAAAAATAAAAGTAAAAATAATTAAAAAAAATAATTGCCTTCAAATAGATAAAGAGCTTCCGATCTTCTATGCCTATATGAGAGTTTTTATGAGTTGTTCCACCTACAAGTACATTTTAATTAATAGACCTTGGAATAAAAATAAATTCCAGAATTGGATGTGTTAAAGCGCTGCTGCGGCACCTAAAATGTTTTTTTTTAAATATCTATCCTTACACCCAAACCACTTTTGTAATTAGCTTTATTACACAACACCCTACATTTCTCCCAGTCTAGTTAATCTCTAAATGTGTTTTTTTTTACTGTACTTCCTGTGATACTTCACTTGAGAGGAGTCTCAAATGTGATGTTACAGGAGGCCGGGGCTGCACTCACTCCTTGTAGCGTCCGTCGTCCATCCCGGAGCAGGATGTGATCAGGTTGCAGCACTGCAGTTACTGACCAGTTTCATGCATCGCTGCCCCCTCTGAAGACATCCTGGATCCTGAGTGATGGACGCCATGGGGGATGTGAGTGCAGCGATGGCGCTCTGCTTCTATCTCTGCTGCCACTGTAGCTTCTGTGAAAGAAGACTTTGCCAGGGGCAGAGATAAAAACTGTGAGCGACACCAGCACTGACCCACAGCTTCTAGCACTGCCCTCAATTGAATCTTCAACAGCAGTGGCGCTGGTATCACTCACTGCTTATATCACAGCTCCCTGCTGGCAACTTGATTGAGGGCTGGGCTAGCAATTATGGGGACATGCTCTTCTCACTCACTGCTTGTATCTCCACGCTTTGACAGTGTCTTTTTACAGAAGCTACACTGGTGACAGACAGAATCAGAAAGCCGGTGCTGCACTTACATCTATCACAGCATCCATCACAAAGGATGCAGGATGTTTTCAGAGGGGGCAACGATTGAAGCAACATGTTATGTCCTGCAATGCTGTGGTGAGTGCAGCCCCAGCCTCTTGTGACATCATCTTTGAGACTTGTAACAGGTATACCATGACAGAGAGGAGCCAGAAGACTGCAACGTTTGATTTCTCCTACTGCTACATTGATTAGAAGCAATTCACCTTCATATTAATTGGTGTAAATTTCTTCTGGCAGTGCAGGGGTTAATTTGCTCAGTTGAGAGCTCCTGGAACATTAAGGCGCTCAGCTGTGCACTGTTAGCCTCTCCCATCTCCTATATAATCTGATCCCTGGCTAACACTCATTGTCAGAGTTGGCTTATGCTGAATAGCTGGAGATTGTTGGTTGTTCTTATTGGAGAAGGCGTTTGGTGTATTTATCTGTGACTGTTGCTTGGTTTTCAGTGTGTGATAATTCCCTTTCCTCTCCTACTTTGGTTTAATCCCATCCTCCACTGCCCGGTGCATTCCTCTGTTGATTGTGTATGTTTGCATGTTTGGTATTTTCATTACCATTGTTTTTGCATTACCTTATTAGTCTGGCTGGTGTATTAAAGTACACTACTACTCCCCTCTTCCCTGGTTGGGGGAAGGTTACAAACTGGGAGTGGATTCAGGAGCTAAGGCAAGGAATATGGCCCCAGCATCTTCACCATCAGAAGTAATCCGGGGAGCCGGCAAGCTAGGGCACCCCCTAGCATTAGAAACAGGGAAGGAGCCCCTGGACCCAGGACACCTGCTAACAGAGTCGTGACAAGACTCTTCTCAAGCAAAACATCACGGAAAGTGCAGTAAAAAAAACAACACTTTGATGGATTAGGTGGATAGGGGGAAGTGTAGGATATCCGTGTAATAAAGCAAACTACAAAAGAGGTAATCAAAGGGGGATTACAGCTGTTACTTTCTGTGAGGTAAAACATTACCCTTCCTGTTTATAAACATGTTTAACCCCTTAGTGACCGAGCCAAATTTTTGAAATCTGACCAGTGTCACTTTATGTGGTAATAACTCTGCAACTCTTCAACAAATCCCAGTGATTTTGAGATTGTTTTTTCGTGACACATTATACTTTATGATAATGGTAAATTTAGTTCAACATTTTTTGTGTTTATTTATAAAAAATATTAAAAATTTGAGAAAAATGTTACAAAATTAGCAATTTTCTAAATTTGAATGATTATCCCTTTAATCCAGATAGTCATACAACAGCAAGCCATTAATAAATAACATTTCCCACATGTCTGCTTTACATCAGCACCATTTGTAAAATGTTATTTTATTTTGTTAGCATTTTAGGAGGTTTAACCCCTTAATGACCGCCAATACGTCTTTTAACTGACCTGAGATATAAGAGAATAGCCTCCCCATACAGATGACAATCCAGCATCTGTCGGTTGTACACTATAGCTGACAACTTGCTGTATCAGCCACGATCAGTATTTGCACCTTCTAAATCTGTTTAACCCCTTAGATGCTGCTGTCAATAGTGACTACATCATTATAAATGGTTAACAGAGTGTGGGGGCTTCTTCTTTATCCCAATTGGTGCCCTCAGATCATGATTTTGTTGTCCTGAAGTTTACGATGGCAATTCATGACCAATTAGCGGCCTTAGAGTCTGACGGCTGTAGTAATCTGTTTAGAAGTTAGCAACATTTAGGTGGTAAAAATACACATTTTCACTTCTGTCATACCACTTTGCATTAATTCCTGTAAAGCACCTGAAGGGTTAATAAACTACCTGACAGCAGTTTTCAATATGTTTAGGGGTGCTGTTTTTAAAATGGTATCACGTTTGGGGGTTTCCCAATATATGGGACCCCTAAAGTCACTTCAAACATGGATAAGTCCCTAAAAAAATAAATGTAGTAAATTTCTTTGAAAAAATGAAAAATTGCTGCTACATTTTTAAACCTCCTAAAATGCTAACAAAATAAAATAACATTTTACAAATGGTGCTGATGTAAAGCAGACATGTGGGAAATGTTATTTATTAATGGTTTGCTGTTGTATGACTATCTGGATTAATGGGATAATCATTCAAATTTAGAAAATTGCTAATTTTTTAACATTTTTCTCAAATTTTTTATATTTTTTATAAATAAACACAAAAAATGTTGAACTAAATTTACCATTATCATAAAGTATAATGTGTCACGAAAAAACAATCTCAAAATCACTGGGATTTGTTGAAGCGTTGCAGAGTTATTACCACATAAAGTGACACTGGTCAGATTTCAAAAATTTGGCTCGGTCACTAAGGGGAATGTAGCAGCAATTTTTCATTTTTTCAAAGAAATTTACCACATTTATTTTTTTAGGGACTTATCCATGTTTGAAGTGACTTTAGGGGTCCCATATATTGGGAAACCCCCAAACGTGATACCATTTTAGAAACAGCACCCCTAAACATATTGAAAACTGCTGTCAGGTAGTTTATTAACCCTTCAGGTGCTTTACAGGAATTAATGCAAAGTGGTATGACAGAAATGAAAATGTGTATTTTTACCACCTAAATGTTGCTAACTTCTGAACAGATTACTACAGCCGTCAGACTCTAAGGCCGCTATTTGGTCATGAATGGCCATGGCAAACATCAGGACAACAAAATCATGATCTGAGGGCACCAATTGTGACAACGAAGAAGCCCCCACACTCTGTTAACCATTTATAATGATGTAGTCACTATTGACAGCAGCATCAAAGGGGTTAAACAGATTTAGATGGTGCAAATACTGATCGTGGCTGATACAGCAAGTTGTCAGCTATAGTGTACAACCAACAGATGCTGGATTGTCATCTGTATGGGGATACTATTCTCTTATATCTCAGGTCAGTTAAAAGACGTATTGGCGGTCATTAAGGGGTTAAACTCACAAAAACAGCTACTGTGATCCCATGCTGTCCAGCCTGTATCCTCTCTTTTGCTTCTCCCCTGACTAGGAGCTGTGATATGATCAGACCATGTTCCTGCACAGTCAGACACAGCCATTACACAGTACACAGCAGGGACACATTTATAAGATTATCTCAGCACAGGAACATTTTTATCAAACACATTCAGTTGCAGAACTTATCAGTATTCCAAGTTCTATTAATTAGGATGAAATTTACTCATGGGAAAACCCCTTTGATGTGTGGAGAAGCCAGGATGCTGAGATGATTTCCAAAAAGGAAGGGGAAAAGAACTTCTGCTCTTGGCCTTTTTATAAATCCACAAAAAAGACATGCACAAACAGTGGAAAGTTTACATATTTCAGGCACACAAGCCCTTAATCATGAGTCTCGATGATTTACTAAAAGCCTGTATGTCAGAAACGGTCAACACCGACACTTGTGCTCAGCCACCTTCATGACAACAGTTCTTGCTGAGCTATAGTACAAAGTTGTATAGTTAAAAGCGTTGTCACATTTTCTATCTTCAGGACATGCTAGAATGATTGACAATTCAGGCCATTGCTGAGCCAATGGCACAAACTTTGATATCTCTCAAGCTGTTTGCTTCTGCATCTTCATCATCAGAAGAGCACAAAGTGGCTGAAGCTGGTTTGATCCAGTGATATGGCTTGTTTCAGAGCAAAGAACCCAATCCTCAGCTCCACTGAAGTGAATGGAGATAGCTGTGATGCTATGTTTCTATTAACGTACCATGTTTTTCACGGTGTCACTAGTGTGTTGGAGGCCGCAGACAGTCGCACTGAATCTAGCTACAGAAGGTCTCTGTGTTTGGCCTTGCAGACATGTTCTTAACGCTTCTGACTCCTTGACCCAGTGGCAATCTTTCTCCGGCTCTAATTGACACACCTGGACCTGGGTGGTTATAGACTCTCAGCCTGCTGCCGGGAGTTGATGGTGATATTTCCATTTCCCCCTGTTGAGGCTTGGAGCTATAGCAGTCGACTATCTTCCTCTTTGGTGCATACGGTTACCATCCACAGTTCGGTACTTTTAGCCGTGAAGGGGTTTCGGGAGTTCTGGAAGAGGAACATTTTGCTTCATCGCTCTCCTCTGTGTGGCAAGGGGTTCTGAGTAATTTGAAGATTATGGGAGACAGGTACAAACATATGGCTGACAGAAAACACTTGCCTGGTCCGGACCTGAATGCAAATGACTTTGTGTGGTTGTTTACAAGGAATATCAGGTTGAAGATTACTACCTGGAAGTTGGGACCTAGATTTACTGGTCCCTATAAAATAACCACCGTCATTAATCCAGCAGCGTTTCGTCTTGAGCTACCTCAGGCCCATAAGTTCCACACTTTCACAGGTCTTTGCTCAAGAAATAAGTGGAACCTCTTAAGCCCTCACGCCTACCACTGCCTCCAATAATGTTTGATGGAAATCTCGAGTTTCAGATTTCAAGAATTGTAGATTCTCACCTCAATGTCGCTCCCTACAATACTTGGTGTACTAGAAGGGTTACAGTTCAGAGGAAAGAATGTGGGTCTTCGCATCAGAGGTGACTGCCCACAGGCTGGTTCATTCATTTCATACCTCTTATCCCAAGAAGCCTGCTCCTGGGTGTCCAGAGGTCACTTGCAGAAGGGAGGAGTAATATCATGGGTGTGTCAGAGGCTGCAGACAGTTGCACTGCATCTAGCTGCTGAAGGTCTCTGCGGTTGACCTTGCAATTATCTTTTTAACCATTCCGACCCCTTGACTCAGTGGCAACTGGCTCTAATTGATAAATATGGACCTAGGTGTTTATAGACTCCCAGCCTGCTGCTGGGAGTTGCCGGTGATATTTCCATTTCCCCTTTTGAGGCTTGGAGCTATAGCAGTCAGCTATCTTCCTCTTTGGTGTTCCTGGAGGAAATGTGTGCTACATCTCTGAGTCTACTCAAGATAAGTGTTCCCCTTGTTCGTCTATACCCAGTTGTCTTTAGTGGTTGTGGTGATCGACTAGTGCACATCCCATCATTCCCTAAGTAGAGTTTATCGCCACAGTCAGGCAGGGATTAGGTTCCTGCTCGGCGATAGGTGCAGAACCTATTTAGGGATGCTTAGGGCAAACAGGATGACTTTAGGGAAGGGGAAAGTGAAGACCCCTAGACAGATCTAGTGTTGGGCTCCCTTCCACTCATCCCTTTGTGTTGCACTTCATTTTCTTTGTTGTAAAAATGATCTCAAAGCATAATTTTTCAGGTCACTGCGATTACAGCAATATCCAACTTACATAGTTTTCATTGTATTTTAGTGGTAAAAACTCTGTACAAAATTAACTTATGTTTGTGTCCTTTTACGAGAATGGTGAGCTGAAATTTTTATTGGTACCATATTGCATGTATACAATGTTTTGATTACTTTTCATTTAATTTTTGGGAAAGGTGATGACCTCTGAGGCAATATGAAACATGAATTTATGTTTTTGTTACTATTACTTTTCACTAAAGATGAGTCTTTTGAAATCTAAATTTTCCAACTTTGCAGAATTTTTCCCCAAAATTTGATTTAAACGGGATGAGCGAACTGCAAACTTTGGGTTTCATACCGAATCCCAAACACTGACTTTTTACCTGATGTCTGGTTTACTGCTCGGGATCGGATGCCTAGTACAGTTTGCTGAAAGGCTGCATTGCAGCAAATCAACAAGCTTTTAGGCTGTGGGCACATTCTGAGCCACCACAACCATGGCAAGTATTGGCATGGCTGTGATTGGACGGCGTAACGCGTGACCCGGACTGTGTAAATGCCAGATCATGATGCCCGCAGCCATTCTGCTCTGATTTATTGGGACAGGACACAGCTGGAGTGAGGGACATAATTAGACTGTGCACTCTGCCAAAAAGCCTCTTTGTGTCTACATGTGTCAGTGGGAGTACTATGCCAAAAAGCCGCTGTGTGAACTCTGCAATTCCATTTGTGGGAGTACCGTACCTTAAAGTCTCTGTGTGAAATCTGCACCCCTAAACGGGGATGGACTGTGCCAAAAAGATAATATATATGTACTCTTCACCTCTATATGTGAGAATATTATGCCAAAAAGACACTGTGTACTCTGCAACTATGACTGTGGGAGTACTGTGCCTTTAAGCATCTGTGTGTCCACTATAACCCTGCCTGTAGGAATGCAGTGGTTTTAACTCCTTCAAGACCCTGCCCCTTTTAATTATTGCATTTCAGTTGTTGCTCCCCTTCTTCCCAGAGCCATAACTTTTTTTATTTTCCATCAATATGGTCATGTGAGGGCTTGTTTTTTGCAGGACAAGTTGTACTTTTGACAATGACACCATTTGTTTTACCATATAGTGTTCTCGAAAATAGGAAAAAAAATCCAAGTGCGGTGAAATTGCAAAAAAAGTGCAATTCCACAACTTTTTTTGGATTTTTTTTTACGATATTCACCGAATGCTAAAACTGACACACCATTTTGATTCACCAGGTCATTACGAGTTCATAGACACCAAACATGTCTAGGTTCTTTTTTATGTAAAGGTACCGTCACACATAGCGACGCTGCAGCGATACCGACAACGATCCGGATCGCTGCAGCGTCGCTGTTTGGTCGCTGGAGAGCTGTCACACAGACAGCTCTCCAGCGACCAACGATCCCGAGGTCCCCGGTAACCAGGGTAAACATCGGGTAACTAAGCGCAGGGCCGCGCTTAGTAACCCGATGTTTACCCTGGTTACCATCCTAAAAAGTAAAAAAACAAACGCTACATACTTACCTACAGCCGTCTGTCCTCGGCGCTCTGCTTCTCTGGTCTGGTGACGTCACCGCTCTGCTTTCCGGCTGACCGACGCTCACAGCCAGAGCAGGAGGAGTGCAGAGCACAGCGCTGGAGGACAGACGGCTGTAGGTAAGTATGTAGTGTTTGTTTTTTTTACTTTTAGGATGGTAACCAGGGTAAACATCGGGTTACTAAGCGCGGCCCTGCGCTTAGTTACCCGATGTTTACCCTGGTTACCAGCGAAGACATCGCTGAATCGGTGTCACACACACCGATTCAGCGATGTCTACGGGGAGTCCAGCGACGAAATAAAGTTCTGGACTTTCTTCCCCGACCAGCGACAGCACAGCAGGGGCCTGATCGCTGCTGCCTGTCACACTGGACGATATCGCTAGCGAGGACGCTGCAACGTCACGGATCGCTAGCGATATCGTCTAGTGTGACAGTACCTTAAGTGTTAAAAAAATCCAAACTTTGTTAAAAAAAAGAATCGATGTGAATACTTTTCTGCCCAATGATGACAGAAGTATTCTAGGAGTGATACCTTTATTGGCTAACCAGAAAATAATGTTTGCAAGCTTTCAGAGCACAGAGGCTCCTTCTTCAGGCAGGATTACAAATAGTTTAATAAGAAAGAAGCACAACATTTAAAGCATACTACAGTAGGACATTTGTTAGGGGGTGGTAGGTGTGATGAGTCCATAGATAAGGCAAGGTAATCAAATTAGGCATTTTCTTACAAATGGAGAGGCAGTGGGAATAATGTTCTTAGTTATCTGGAGTCCATCTGGTGGAGGTGTGAATTGTATCCATGTAGTGACTCATAAATCCAGGTGTTAAAAAAAGAAAAAATTGTGCCTTTTTCTGAGACTCATAGTGTCTCTATTTTTCATTATCTCGAGTTGGGTGAGGGCTTATTTTTGCGTGCTGAGCTGACATTGTTATTGATGCCATTTTGATGCAGATATGATCTTTTGATCTCCCGATATTGCATTTTAATGCAATGTCGCAGCGACCCAAAAAACTTAATTGTGGCATTTTGACTTTTTTTTCTCTATGTTGTTTAGCAATCAGGTTAATCCTTTTTTTCATTGATAGATCGGGCGATTCTATTCGTATTTGGCAATACCAAATATGTGTATGTTTGATTTTTTTATTGTTTTATTTTGCATGGTTCAAAAAGGGGATGACTTGAACTTTTATGTTTTTTAACCCCTTTCTGACATATGATGTACTATCCCATCGAGGTGGGGTGGGACCGCATGCCCACCGACGGAATAGTACGTCATACGCGATCGGCCGCGCTCACGGGGGGAGCGCGGCCGATCGCGGTCGGGTGTCAGCTGCCTATCGCAGCTGACATCCGGCACTATGTGCCAGGAGTGGTCACTGACCTCCCCCGGAACATTAACCCCCGGCACACTGCGATCAAACATGATCGCAGTGTGCCGGCGGTATAGGGAGGCATCGCGCAGGAAGGGGGCTCCCTGCGGGCTTCCCTGAGACCCCCGCAGCAACGCGATGTGATCGCGTTGGTGCGAGGGTCTCCTACCTTCCTCCCTGCAGCAAGGCCCGGATCCAAAATGGCCACGGCATCCGGGTCCTGCAGGGAGGGAGTTGGCTTACCAAGTGCCTGCTCAGAGCAGGCGCTTGGTAAGCCTGCAGTGCTCTAAGTCAGATCGCTGATCTGACAGAGTGCTGTGCAAACGGTCAGATCAGCGATCTGTGATGTCCCCCCCTGGGACGAAGTAAAAAAGTAAAAAAAAAATTTTCCACATGTGTAAAAAAAAAATAAAAAATCCTAAATAATGAAAAAAAAAATATTCCCATAAATACATTTCTTTATCTAAATAAAAAAAACAAACAATAAAAGTACACATATCTAGTATCGCCGTGTCCGTAACGACCCAACCTATAAAACTGTCCCACTAGTTAACCCCTTCAGTAAACACCGTAAGAAAAAAAAAAAACGAGGCAAAACACAACGCTTTATTATCATACCGCTGAACAAAAAGTGGAATAACACGCAATCAAAAAGATGGATATAAATAACCATGATACCGCTGAAAACGCCATCTTGTCCCACGAAAAATGAGCCACGATACAGCATCATCAGCAAAAAAATTAAAAAGTTATAGTCCTCAGAATAAAGCGATGCAAAAATAATTATATTTTCTATAAAATAGCTTTTATCGTATAAAAGCGCCAAAACATAAAAAAATGATATAAATGAGGTATCGCTGTAATCGCACTGACCTGAAGAATAAAACTGCTTTATCAATTTTACCAAACGCGGAACGATATAAATGCCTCCCCCAAAAGAAATTCATGAATAGCTGGTTTTTGGTCATTCTGCCTCACAAAAATCGGAATAAAAAGCGATCAAAAATTGTCACGTGCCCAAAAATGTTACCAATAAAAACGTCAACTCGTCCCGCAAAAAACAAGACCTCACATGATTCTGTAGACCAAAATATGGAAAAATTATAGCTCTCAAAATGTGGTAACGCAAAAAATATTTTTTGCAATAAAAAGCATCTTTCAGTGTGTGACGGCTGCCAATCATAAAAATCCGCTAAATAACCCGCTATAAAAGTAAATCAAACCCCCCCCCCTTCAGCACCCCCTTAGTTAGGGAAAAATTAAAAAAATGTATTTATTTCCATTTTCCCATTAGGGCTAGGGTTAGGGCTATGATTAGGGCTAGGGTTAGGGTTATGGTTAGCATTGGGGCTAAAGTTACGGTTAGGGTTTAGATTACATTTACGGTTGGGAATAGGGTTGGGATTAGGGTTAGGGGTGTGTTTGGATTAGGGTTTCAGTTATAATTGGGGGGTTTCCACTGTTTAGGCACATCAGGGGCTCTCCAAACGCGACATGGTGTCCGATCTCAATTCCAGCCAATTCTGCGTTCCACCGTGTGCCCAAACAGGGGTTTACCCCAACATATGGGGTATCAGCGTACTCAGGACAAATAGAACAACAACTTTTGGGGTCCAATTTCTCCTGTTACCCTTGGGAAAATACAAAACTGGGGGCTAAAAATAATTTTTGTGGGGAAAAAAAAAGATTTTTTATTTTCACGGCTCTGCGTTATAAACTGTAGTGAAACACTTGGGGGCTCAAAGTTCTCACAACTAGGGTTGAGCGAAACGGGTCGTTCATTTTCAAAAGTCGCCGACTTTTGGCAAAGTCGGGTTTCATGAAACCCGATCCGACCCCTGTGCGGGGTCGGCCATGCGGTACGCGACTTTCGCGCCAAAGTCGCGTTTCAATGACGCGAAAAGCGCCATTTCTCAGCCAATGAAGGTAAACGCAGAGTGTGGGCAGCGTGATGACATAGGTCCTGGTCCCCACCATCTTAGAGAAGGGCATTGCAGTGATTGGCTTGCTGTCTGCGGCGTCACAGGGGCTATAAAGGGGAGTTCCCGCCGACCGCCATGTTACTGCTGCTGATCTGAGCTTAGGGAGAGGTTGCTGCCGCTTCGTCAGAAGCAGGGATAGCGTTAGGCAGGGTCCATTAACCACCAAACCGCTTGTGCTGTAGCGATTTCCACTGCCCAACACCACCTTCGGTGTGCAGGGACAGTAGAAGCTACATTTTTTTTTTTTTCCCCCTCAGCGCTGTAGCTCATTGGGCTGCCCTAGAAGGCTCCCTGATAGCTGCATTGCTGTGTGTATGCCGCTGTGCAAACCAACTGCTTTTTTCAAAGCACAAATCCTCTTGTTCCTTCTTTTCTGCACAGCTATCTTTTTGGTTTGTACACACTTTTTATTTAATTTGTGCATCAGTCCACTCCTTATTGCTGCCTGCCATACCTGGCTGAGATTACTGCAGGGAGATATTTTTTTTTTTGTGGGAGATTAAGATTGACATTTCTGCTAGAGTGCCATCCCTGTCTGTGTCATCTCTCACTCAGTGGGCCATAGAAAGCCTATTTATTTTTTTGCTTGATTTGGGTTATAAAATCTACCTGAAAAAATCACTACATCAATCAGTGGGAGAAAAATATTGGCCTCAGGGCTTGTGTGCCACTCTTGACTCCTGTGTGCATCATCACTCACTCAGTGGGCCATAGAAAGCCTATTTATTTTTTTGCTTGATTTTGGTTCTAAAATCTACCTGAAAAAATCACTACATCAATCAGTGGGAGAAAAATATTGGCCTCAGGGCTTGTGTGCCACTCCTGACTCCTGTGTGCATCATCACTCACTCAGTGGGCCATAGAAAGCCCTTTTTTTTTTTTTTTTTTGTTGCTTTATTTGGGTTCTAAATTCTACCTGAAAAAATCAATAAATCAATCAGTGGGAGATTAATATTGGCCTTTGGGCTTGTGTGCCAGTCCTAAGCGTGCCATCTCTCTCTCTCAGATAGTGGGCCATAGAAAGCCTATTTATTTTTTTTATTTTTATTGGGTTTATAAATTTTCCCTGGAAAAAAAAAAAAAGTGGGAGATTAATATTGGCCTCTGGGCTTGTGTGCCAGTCCTGAGCGTGCCATCTCTCTCACAAATAGTGGGCCATAGAAAGCCTATTTATTTTTTTTTTTTTGGTTTTATAAATTCTCCCTTAAAGAAAAAAGGGAGATTAATATTGGCCTTTGGGCTTGTGTGCCAGTCCTAAGCGTGCCATCTCTCTCTGTCTCTCAGACAGTGGGCCATAGAAAGCCTATTTATTATTTTTTATATTGGGTTTATAAATTTTCCCTGGAACAAAAAAAAAAAAGTGGGAGATAAATATTGGCCTCTGGGCTTGTGTGCCACTCCTGACTCCTGTGTGCGTCATCTCTCACTCAGTGGGCCATAGAAAGCCTTTTTTTGTTTTATTTGTTTTCTAAATTCTCCCTGAAAAAATCATTTTATTTTATTTGGTTTCTAAATTCTTCCTGAAAAAATCATTTTATTCTATTTTTTTTTTCCTAAAGTCTCCCTGACAAAAACAAAAAAAAAAAAAATCAGTGGGAGATTAATATTGCCCTTTCTGCTTGTGTGCCAGTCTTGACTCCTGGGTGTGCCATCTCTCTCTCTCTCTCCAATTGTGGGCCATAGAAAGCCTATTATTTTTTTAGCTTGATTTGGGTTCCAAAATCTACCTGAAAAAATCACTACATCAATCAGTGGGAGATAAATATTGGCCTCTGGGCTTGTGTGCCACTCCTGACTCCTGTGTGCGTCATCTTTCACTCAGTGGGCCATAGAAAGCCTTTTTTTGTTTTATTTGTTTTCTAAATTCTCCCTGAAAAAATCATTTTATTTTATTTGGTTTCTAAATTCTTCCTGAAAAAATCATTTTATTCTATTTTTTTTTTCCTAAAGTCTCCCTGAAAAAAACAAAAAAAAAAACAAATCAGTTGGAGATTAATATTGCCCTTTCTGCTTGTGTGCCAGTCTTGACTCCTGGGTGTGCCATCTCTCTCTCTCTCTCTCTCCAATTGTGGGCCATAGAAAGCCTATTATTTTTTTTAGCTTGATTTGGGTTCCAAAATCTACCTGAAAAAATCACTACATCAATCAGTGGGAGATAAATATTGGCCTCTGGGCTTGTGTGCCACTCCTGACTCCTGTGTGCGTCATCTCTCACTCAGTGGGCCATAGAAAGCCTTTTTTTGTTTTATTTGTTTTCTAAATTCTCCCTGAAAAAATCATTTTATTTTCTTTGGTTTCTAAATTCTTCCTGAAAAAATCATTTTATTCTATTTTTTTTTTCTAAAGTCTCCCTGAAAAAAAAAAAAAAAAAAAATCAGTGGGAGATTAATATTGCCCTTTCTGCTTGTGTGCCAGTCTTGACTCCTGGGTGTGCCATCTCTCTCTCTCTCTCCAATTGTGGGCCATAGAAAGCCTATTATTTTTTTAGCTTGATTTGGGTTCCAAAATCTACCTGAAAAAATCACTACATCAATCAGTGGGAGATAAATATTGGCCTCTGGGCTTGTGTGCCACTCCTGTGTGCGTCATCTCTCACTCAGTGGGCCATAGAAAGCCTTTTTTTGTTTTATTTGTTTTCTAAATTCTCCCTGAAAAAATCATTTTATTTTATTTGGTTTCTAAATTCTTCCTGAAAAAATCATTTTATTCTATTTTTTTTTTTCCTAAAGTCTCCCTGAAAAACAAAAAACAAAAACAAATCAGTGGGAGATTAATATTGCCCTTTCTGCTTGTGTGCCAGTCTTGACTCCTGGGTGTGCCATCTCTCTCTCTCTCTCCAATTGTGGGCCATAAAAAGCCTATTATTTTTTTTAGCTTGATTTGGGTTCCAAAATCTACCTGAAAAAATCACTACATCAATCAGTGGGAGATAAATATTGGCCTCTGGGCTTGTGTGCCACTCCTGACTCCTGTGTGCGTCATCTCTCACTCAGTGGGCCATAGAAAGCCTTTTTTTGTTTTATTTGTTTTCTAAATTCTCCCTGAAAAAATCATTTTATTTTATTTGGGTTCTAAATTCTTCCTGAAAAAATCATTTTATTCTATTTTTTTTTTCCTAAAGTCTCCCTGAAAAAAAAAAAAAAAAAAACAAATCAGTGGGAGATTAATATTGCCCTTTCTGCTTGTGTGCCAGTCTTGACTCCTGGGTGTGCCATCTCTCTCTCTCTCTCCAATTGTGGGCCATAGAAAGCCTATTATTTTTTTTAGCTTGATTTGGGTTCCAAAATCTACCTGAAAAAATCACTACATCAATCAGTGGGAGATAAATATTGGCCTCTGGGCTTGTGTGCCACTCCTGACTCCTGTGTGCGTCATCTCTCACTCAGTGAGCCATAGAAAGCCTTTTTTTGTTTTATTTGTTTTCTAAATTCGCCCTGAAAAAATCATTTTATTTTATTTGGTTTCTAAATTCTTCCTGAAAAAATCATTTTATTCTATTTTTTTTTTCCTAAAGTCTCCCTGAAAAAAAAAAACAAAAAAAACAAATCAGTGGGAGATTAATATTGCCCTTTCTGCTTGTGTGCCAGTCTTGACTCCTGGGTGTGCCATCTCTCTCTCTCTCTCCAATTGTGGGCCATAGAAAGCCTATTATTTTTTTAGCTTGATTTGGGTTCCAAAATCTACCTGAAAAAATCACTACATCAATCAGTGGGAGATAAATATTGGCCTCTGGGCTTGTGTGCCACTCCTGACTCCTGTGTGTGTCATCTCTCACTCAGTGGGCCATAGAAAGCCTTTTTTTGTTTTATTTGTTTTCTAAATTCTCCCTGAAAAAATCATTTTATTTTATTTGGTTTCTAAATTCTTCCTGAAAAAATCATTTTATTCTATTTTTTTTTTTCCTAAAGTCTCCCTGAAAAAAAAAAAAAACAACAACAAATCAGTGGGAGATTAATATTGCCCTTTCTGCTTGTGTGCCAGTCTTGACTCCTGGGTGTGCCATCTCTCTCTCTCTCTCTCTCCAATTGTGGGCCATAGAAAGCCTATTATTTTTTTTAGCTTGATTTGGGTTCCAAAATCTACCTGAAAAAATCACTACATCAATCAGTGGGAGATAAATATTGGCCTCTGGGCTTGTGTGCCACTCCTGACTCCTGTGTGCGTCATCTCTCACTCAGTGGGCCATAGAAAGCCTTTTTTTGTTTTATTTGTTTTCTAAATTCTCCCTGAAAAAATCATTTTATTTTCTTTGGTTTCTAAATTCTTCCTGAAAAAATCATTTTATTCTATTTTTTTTTTTTCCTAAAGTCTCCCTGAAAAAAAAAAAAAATCAAATCAGTGGGAGATTAATATTTACATTTGTGCTTCAGTGACAGTCCTGCGTGTGTGGCATCTCTCTCATTTGTTGCCACCAACAACAGAGTGTGTAACATTGTGCCTGATTTTCGTTGTGGTCTCACTCACCTGTAAAGGGGTAGCTAAATCATACTGAAGTTATAGCTCACCGTGTAATTTGTGTGACAGCAACAAATACCGTTAGTTTGTTTACATTTTTAAAACAATGAGGAAGTATGGTGGAAGAGGTCGTGGCCGGGGGCGTTCATTGTCAGCTGGTAATGAGGGTAGTGGTAGTGGTGGAGCATCAGCTGGTCGTGGGAAAAAAAATATTGCACCTAAGTCTGGAGCTGTGGAGCCAGGTTCGTCGTCTGGCTACACAAGGCCTCGAACGCTCCCTTTTCTGGGAGTAGGAAAACCGCTTTTAAAGCCGGAGCAGCAAGAGCAAGTTTTGGCTTATCTTGCTGACTCAGCCTCCAGCTCTTTTGCCTCCTCTCGTGAAACTGGTAAATGTCAAAGCAGCGCGTCGTTAGTGGATGTTCACGGTCAGGGACAAGTCGCTTCCTTGTCCTCTTCAGCAAAAACAACAACAGAGAAGAATGCAGCAGGCGACACAGCGGGTTACTCCATGGAACTCTTTACACATACCGTCCCTGGCTTAGAAAGTGAAGCAGTTAACAGTCCATGCCCATTACAAGTTGAATCTGACATGGAGTGCACTGATGCACAGCCACAGCCAGACTACTATGCTGGTCCTTTGACTCAGACCACAACATTGCCCTCGCAGGGTGCTGATCAAGAATCAGACCCTGATGAGACTATGTTGCCCCATCACGAACGCTATACCACCGACCGACACGGTGACACAGACGAAGTTGCACACGAGCTACAAGAAGAGGTAATAGATGACCCAGTTCTTGACCCCGATTGGCAGCCATTGGGGGAACAGGGTGCAGGCGGCAGCAGTTCTGAAGCGGAGGAGGAGGGGCCGCAGCAGGCATCAACATCGCAACAGGTTCCATCTGCCGGGCCCGTATCTTGCCCAAAACGCGTGGCAAAGCTAAAACCTGTTGGAGGACAGCGTGGCCATCCGGTTAAAGCTCAGTCTGCAATGCCTGAAAAGGTATCCGATGCTAGAAAGAGTGCAGTCTGGCATTTTTTTAAACAACATCCAATTGATCAGCGCAAAGTCATCTGTCAAAAATGTTCAACTACCTTAAGCAGAGGACAGAATCTGAAAAGTCTCAATACAAGTTGCATGCATAGACATTTAACCACCATGCATTTGCAAGCCTGGACTAACTACCAAACGTCCCTTAAGGTTGTAGCACCCTCGGCCAATGAAGCTAGTCAGCAACGCAACATCCCTTCCGGCAGTGTAGGGCCACCATTTTCCGCACCACCTGCAGTATCTGTGCAGGTTTCTTTGCCAGGCCAAAGCCGTCAGGGTCAGGGAATCACCAGTTTCGTAGTAGGAAACACTGCATCTAGGGCACCGGTGGCAACAATACCATCTCCCACCGTCTCTCAGTCTGCCATGTCCACCGGCACCCCCGCTAATTCCACGATCTCCAGCTCTCCAGTCCAGCTCACCCTACATGAGACTATGGTTAGAAAAAGGAAGTACTTAGCCTCGCATCCGCGTACACAGGGTTTGAACGCACACATAGCTAGACTAATCTCGTTAGAGATGATGCCCTACCGGTTAGTTGAAAGCGAAGCTTTCAAAGCCCTGATGGACTACGCTGTACCACGCTACGAGCTACCCAGTCGACACTTTTTTTCCAGAAAAGCCATCCCAGCCCTCCACCAGCATGTTAAAGAGCGCATCGTCCATGCACTCAGGCAATTTGTGAGCACAAAGGTGCACCTGACAACAGATGCATGGACCAGTAGGCATGGCCAGGGACGTTACGTGTCCATCACGGCACACTGGGTAAATGTGGTGGATGCAGGGTCCACAGGGGACAGCAAGTTTGGGACAGTTCTGCCTAGCCCACGGTCTAGGAAACAATTGGCTGTAGCCGTTCGCACCCCCTCCTCCTCCTCTTCGTCCTCCTGCAGAAGCGAGAGCTCGTCCACAGACCGCAGTCGCACAACCACTCCATCCGCAGCTGCCACTGTTGCACACCAGGTCTCCCATTATGGGGCAGCTACTGGCAAACGTCAGCAGGCTGTATTGGCTATGAAGTGTTTGGGCGACAACATACACACCGCGGAAGTTCTGTCCGAGTTCTTGCAGAAAGAAACGCAGTCGTGGCTGGGCACTGTAGATCTTGAGGCAGGCAAGGTAGTGAGTGATAACGGAAGGAATTTCATGGCTGCCATCTCCCTTTCCCAACTGAAACACATTCCTTGCCTGGCTCACACCTTAAACCTGGTGGTGCAGTGCTTCCTGAAAAGTTATCCGGGGTTATCCGACCTGCTCCTCAAAGTGCGTGGACTTTGCTCACATATCCGCCATTCGCCCGTACACTCCAGCCGTATGCAGACCTATCAGCGTTCTTTGAACCTTCCCCAGCATCGCCTAATCATAGACGTTGCAACAAGGTGGAACTCAACACTGCACATGCTTCAGAGACTGTGTGAACAGAGGCGGGCTGTTATGTTTTTGTGGGAGGATACACATACACGGGCAGGCAGTAGGATGGCAGACATGGAGTTGTCAGGTGTGCAGTGGTCGAAGATTCAAGACATGTGTCAAGTCCTTCAGTGTTTTGAGGAATGCACACGGCTGGTTAGTGCAGACAACGCCATAATAAGCATGAGCATCCCCCTAATGCGTCTGCTGATGCAAAGTTTGACGCACATAAAGGATCAGGCGTCTGCAGCTGAGGAAGAGGAAAGCCTTGATGACAGTCAGCCATTGTCTGGCCAGGGCAGTGTACAGGACGAGGTAGCGGGCGAAGAGGAGGAGGAGGACGAGGAGGATGATGGGGATGATTATATTTTTAATGAGGAAGCTTTTCCAGGGCCACTGGAAATTGGTGGCGCGGCAAGGCCGGGTTCTGGTTTTTTGAGGGACACAAGTGACGTGGATTTGCCTGAAACTGCCCCTCAACCAAGCACAACCGCAGATTTGAGAACTGGAACTTTGGCCCACATGGCGGATTATGCCTTACGTATCCTCAAAAGGGACACACGCATAACTAAAATGATGAATGATGACGATTACTGGTTGGCCTGCCTCCTTGATCCTCGCTATAAAGACAAATTGCAAAATATAATGCCACATGAGAACTTGGAACTAATATTAGCAACCAAACAATCAACTCTTGTTGACCGTTTGCTTCTGGCATTCCCTGCACACAGCGCCCGTGATCGTTCTCACACGAGCTGCAGGGGCCAGCAGACCAGAGGAGTTAGAGGGGCAGAAATCAGAAGTGGCGTTGGCCAGAGGGGTTTTCTGACCAGGTTGTGGAGTGATTTTGCTATGACCGCAGACAGGACAGGTACTGCAGCATCAATTCAAAGTGACAGGAGACAACATTTGTCCAGTATGGTTACAAACTATTTTTCATCCCTTATCGATGTTCTCCCTCAACCGTCATTCCCATTTGATTACTGGGCATCAAAATTAGACACCTGGCCAGAATTGGCAGAATATGCATTGCAGGAGCTTGCTTGCCCGGCAGCTAGTGTCCTATCAGAAAGAGTATTCAGTGCTGCAGGTTCAATACTAACAGAAAAAAGGACTCGTCTGGCTACCCAAAATGTAGATGATCTAACCTTCATTAAAATGAACCACAACTGGATTTCGAAATCTTTTGCCCCACCTTGCCCGGCTGACACCTAGCTTTCCTATGAAAAGGTCTTGCCTGTGGACTATTCTGAATGCCTTTTCCAATCTCGTAATTTTCTGCACCTGATTGTCCAGCATACGACATGTTTACACCTCACTAAATGGCCAAACTCCCCACACGGGGCCGTGGTATCGACACTTGGCGACAGCACCCGTGAGAGTGCAGTTTGTCTGAAGAGGTGGGTGAGCCCGCTTTTGGTCGACGGCACTGCCACTGGGTCCCTCCTAGTACAATAAAGTGTCTCTGGCGGTGGTGGTGCGCACCCAACGTCAGACACACCGTTGTAATATGAGGGGCCCTGGGCCTGTACCGCCGGCCACAAGACAGTTTCCCCCCACCCCAGCTCAAACAGTGCTCTACCACTTGCAAAATTATCTCACAGCTCCACCAATGTTTAGTCTATGCGCTGACATCCTTCAATGCCTGCCACTGACAATACCATTGTATTGACATTTTTGTTATGTTAGGCCTTCGATGCCTGTCTGTGGTCACTCCTTCCACTAGGCCTCCACTGACCACACCACTGCTGCCCGTGTACCCCTGTAACCAATTTAAAATTGCCTACAGCCATGTGTTATTATTTTAGGCCTTCGATGCCTGTCTGCGGTGACTCCTTCCACTAGGCCTCCACTGACCACACCACTGCTGCCCGTGTACCCCTGGAACCAATTTAAAATTGCCTACAGCCATGTGTTATTATTTTAGGCCTTCGATGCCTGTCTGCGGTCACTCCTTCCACTAGGCCTCCACTGACCACACCACTGCTGCCCGTGTACCCCTGGAACCAATTTAAAATTGCCTACAGCCATGTGTTATTATTTTAGGCCTTCGATGCCTGTCTGCGGTCACTCCTTCCACTAGGCCTCCACTGACCACACCACTGCTGCCCGTGTACCCCTGGAACCAATTTAAAATTGCCTACAGCCATGTGTTATTATTTTAGGCCTTCGATGCCTGTCTGCGGTCACTCCTTCCACTAGGCCTCCACTGACCACACCACTGCTGCCCGTGTACCCCTGGAACCAATTTAAAATTGCCTACAGCCATGTGTTATTATTTTAGGCCTTCGATGCCTGTCTGCGGTGACTCCTTCCACTAGGCCTCCACTGACCACACCACTGCTGCCCGTGTACCCCTGCAACCAATTTAAAATTGCCTACAGCCATGTGTTATTATTTTAGGCCTTCGATGCCTGTCTGCGGTCACTCCTTCCACTAGGCCTCCACTGACCACACCACTGCTGCCCGTGTACCCCTGGAACCAACATCAGAAAATATAAAAATAAGTATTTTGCTTATAAAAAAGAAAATACTGGAGAGATATCAAATGCAGACATTTTAACATTAAAAACAAACACATACAACAAAAATCTGGTACAGTACTAAAAATGGCCACCAGCTACAATAACTTTCTCCTGCAAGTAGTTAACTGAAAGGTTTTTTCAATTTTAAACACAGATATGGCATCCACCGAGTGTTGTCCTGTCGCGTCTTCTTTATATTATTGCCAAGAAGATGCAAAACAATGAAAATAATAAAATCATTATTTACCAAAAAAATAGAGTAAGTCAAAATCACATTGCAAATAAACATTCATTACAAATAAAGAAGCAGGGCGCGTCCGAGGGTGAGTATATACCTAATAAGAATATAATCACCCTCGGACGCGCCCTGCTTCTTTCCGACAGCCTTCCTTCCTAAGAATCAGCCCTTCCGTGGTGTAGAGAGAGGGTTTGTTACACTCCAAGGTGTTCCCCAGGTTGCCTTTCCTGAGCTTCGATCTTCCGGCTCTCGTTTAGTAGTTGTTGGAAACTACGCTGCATTGGGCCTACAAATTGGGTATGGGGTGTAGAGAGATGGTGTGTTCCACTCCAAGGTGTTCCCCAGGTTGCCTTTCCTGAGCTTCGATCTTCCGGCTCTCGTTTAGTAGTTGTTGGAAACTACGCTGCATTAGGCCTACAAATTGGGTATGGGGTGTAGAGAGATGGTGTGTTCCACTGTAGAGAGATGGTGTGTTCCACTCCAAGGTGTTCCCCAGGTTTCCTCTCCATTGCTTCGATCTTCCGGCTCTCGTTTAGTAGTTGTTGGAAACTACGCTGCATTAGGCCTACAAATTGGGTATGGGGTGTAGAGAGATGGTGTGTTACACTCCAAGGTGTTCCCCAGGTTTCCTCTCCATTGCTTCGATCTTCCGGCTCTCGTTTAGTAGTTGTTGGAAACTACGCTGCATTAGGCCTACAAATTGGGTATGGGGTGTAGAGAGATGGTGTGTTACACTCCAAGGTGTTCCCCAGGTTTCCTCTCCATTGCTTCGATCTTCCGGCTCTCGTTTAGTAGTTGTTGGAAACTACGCTGCATTGGGCCTACAAATTGGGTATGGGGTGTAGAGAGATGGTGTGTTCCACTCCAAGGTGTTCTCCAGGTTGCCTTTCCTGAGCTTCGATCTTCCGGCTCTCGTTTAGTAGTTGTTGGAAACTATGCTGCATTAGGCCTACAAATTGGGTATGGGGTGTAGAGAGATGGTGTGTTACACTCCAAGGTGTTCCCCAGGTTTCCTCTCCATTGCTTCGATCTTCCGGCTCTCGTTTAGTAGTTGTTGGAAACTACGCTGCATTAGGCCTACAAATTGGGTATGGGGTGTAGAGAGATGGTGTGTTCCACTGTAGAGAGATGGTGTGTTCCACTCCAAGGTGTTCCCCAGGTTTCCTCGCCAATGCTTCGATCATCATGCTCTCGTTTAGTAGTTGTTGGAAACTACGCTGCATTAGGCCTACAAATTGGGTATGGGGTGTAGAGAGATGGTGTGTTCCACTCCAAGGTGTTCTCCAGGTTGCCTTTCCTGAACTTCTATCTTCAGGCTCTCATTAAATTGTGGTTAAACGGAACAACTGCATTTGGCGTACTAGTTGGTTTGGGGCCTACTATCGGTGTCTGCCGCTCCTTGCTGTTCTCCTGGTTTCCTGTCCTGAAATTCCGTTTTCAGGCGCTCGTTAAGTAGTTGTTAATGTTAGACTGCATTTGGCCTACTAGTTGGGTTGGGGCCTACTATCGGTGTCTGCCACTCCTTGCTGTTCTCCTCCACTGAACAAAGCTGTGCCGCCTGTTTACTACTTTTGCCAATTTTGAACTGCATTTCGACTACTTACTGATTTGGGCCTACTCTCTGTGTCAGCCTCTCATTCCAGTTGTCCTCCACTGCAATGCCCCCTGATTAGTCCTGTGTTACCAATTTTGAACTGCATTTAGCCCACTTTATTCTTTGGGCCTATATCTGTGTTTCCTCCTCATCCTGCCCATTGCCCAGCCAGTGATAGATGAGTCTGCTGGTACATTGACCCATAATGCAACATTTCCCGTGCACGCTACACTGCAAGATTGTGACCCTGCTGAAAGTCAGGTCCCCCTTCCCGCATACCATACCACCTTACACGGGGACAAACAGGAAGGTGCAGATGAAAGTGCAGGTTCCTTCATCAGGTGGGGGGAGGAATACTAGTTGGCGACGTCACTGGCACATGGCCTCTCATGGTACGCAAAAGTGTTGCTGCCGGTGGGAGGCGCCCCCGCCGTGCAAACACACCGCTGTACTTTGAGGGGCCCTGTGCCAGTGCCAATGCCAACGAGTGGGCCCCCCCTGCTTGCTCAGGTTCACAGCACTTGCAAAGTTGAAATACTTACCTCTCCCTGCTCCACTGCCGTGATGTGGTCCAGATTTCCTGGGCCCACTAATTACTTGAACCAGCCCTACCCACCACAACTTTAGCCAAATGACCCCCAATTTCAAATGCCTTCCAATTATTATAAGGTAAATTACGCTTGACAAGCTTCATTAAGAAGAATGGATGGTTTTGACATTAAAATGGGCACTCTAGGTGTTTTCCTGGCCCCCACTCACTGCCGACTATGCTGCCCCATTGACTTGCATTGGGTTTCGTGTTTCGGTCGATCCCGACTTTACGTCATAATCGGGCGATTTCACTCGACCCGACTTTTGAGATAGTCGGGTTTCGCGAAACCCGGCTCGACTCTAAAAAGGTCAAGGTCGCTCAACTCTACTCACAACATATCTAGATAAGTTCCTTGGGGGGGTCTAGTTTCCAATATGGTGTCACTTGTGAAGGGTTTCTACTGTTTAGGTACATTAGCGGCTCTGCAAACGCAATGTGATGCCTGCAGACCATTCCATCTAAGTCTGCATTCCAAATGGCGCTCCTTCCCTTCCGAGCCCTCCCATGCACCCAAATGGTGGTTCCCCCCCACATATGGGGTATCAGCGTACTCTGGACAAATTGGACAACAACTTTTGGGGTCCAATTTCTCCTCTTACCCTCGGGAAAATACAAAACTGGGGGCTAAAAATAATTTTGGGGGGAATTTTTATTTTTTTTATTTTCACGGCTCTGCGTTATAAACTGTAGTGAAACACTTGGGGGTTCAAAGTTCTCACAACATATCTAGATAAGTTCCTTGGGGGGTCTAGTTTCCAATATGGGGTCACTTGTGAGGGGTTTCTACTGTTTAGGTACATTAGCGGCTCTGCAAACGCAATGTGATGCCTGCAGACCAATCCATCTAAGTCTCCATTCCAAATAGCGCTCCTTCCCTTCCGAGCCCTCCCATGCGCCCAAACGGTGGTTCCCCCCCACATATGGGGTATCAGCACACTCAGGACAAATTGGACAACAACTTTTGGGGTCCAATTTCTTCTCTTACCCTTGGGAAAATAACATATTAGGGGTGAAAATATAATTTTTGTGAAAAAATATTATTTTTTATTTTTACGGTTCTGCATTATAAACTTCTGTGAAGCACTTGGTGGGTCAAAGTGCTCACCACACCTCTAGATAAGTTCCTTAGGGGGTCTACTTTCCAAAATGCTGTCACTTGTGGGGGGTTTCAATGTGTAGGCACATCAGGGGCTCTCCAAACGCAACATGGTGTCCCATCTCAATTCCAGTAAATTTTGCATTGAAAAGTCAAATGGCGCTCCTTCGCTTCCGAGCTCTGTCATGCGCTCAAACAGTGGTTTACCCCCACATATGGGGTATCGGCGTATTCAGGACAAATTGTACAACAACTTTTGGTGTCCATTTTCTCCTGTTACCCTTGGTAACATAAAACAAATTGGAGCTGAAGTAAATTTTTTGTGAAAAAAAGTTAAATGTTCATTTTTATTTAAACATTCCAAAAATTCCTGTGAAACACCTGAAGGGTTAATAAACTCCTTGAATGTGGTTTTGAGCACCTTGAGGGGTGCAGTTTTTAGAATGGTGTCACACTTGGGTATTTTCTATCATATAGACCCCTCAAAATGACTTCAAATGAGATGTGGTCCCTAAAAAAAATGGTGTTGTAAAAATGAGACATTGCTGGTCAACTTTTTACCCTTATAACTCCCTAACAAAAAACAATTTTGGTTCCAAAATTGTGCTGATGTAAAGTACACATGTGGGAAATGTTACTTATTAAGTATTTTGTGTGACATATCTCTGTGATTTAATTGCATAAAAATTCAAAGTTGGAAAATTGTGAAATTTTTAAAATTTTTGCCAAATTTCTGTTTTTTTTCACAAATAAACGCAGGTAATATCAAAGAAATTTTACAACTATCATGAAGTACAATATGTCACGAGAAAACTGTGTCAGAATCAGCGGCATCCGTTGAAGCGTTCCAGAGTTATAACCTCACAAAGGGACAGTGGTCAGAATTGTAAAAATTGGCCCGGTCATTAACGTGCAAACCACCCTTGGGGGTAAAGGGGTTAAAAAAATATATATATTTTTAAAAACATTTTTTTTTACTTTTGACATGCTTCAATATTCTCCTTGGGAGACTAGAAGCTGCCATAGCCCAGTCGGCTCTGCTACATAGAGGCAATGATCAGATCACCTCTATGTAGTAGAATTACTCACTTGATATGAACTCTGATCATCAGGTGGCGCCCATAGTAATCCGGCAGTGTCAACCATAGTGGTCTCAAAGAGACCTCTGCTTGTCATGCCAACGAAACGGTGACCCGCGATTATGTGATGGGGTCACCGGTGGGAGGATTTCCGTCTCAATGGCCAGAAGTGCACATTAAATACCACAGTGAGAGTTTGACAGCGGCATTTAGCTAGTTAATAGCGATTCCACCCGCGGCTATTGCGGGCACATGTCAGCTGTTCAAAACAGCTGACTTGTCTCATGAAAGATGTGGGCTCAGCGCCGGAGCCCACATCAAATGGGGGGAAGCGACCTCCACAGTACTAGTAGGGCGGAGGTCATGAAGGGGTTAAGCCTCCATTCAGGGCCAGTGTCACAATCCACTCCTAGAAACTTACACTGTAAACTACACTATACACCCTGATTTTAAGAGCTTACATTCTAATATGCATTATACACCCTACTCCTAAGAGCTTACACTCTAATATACACAATACACCCTGCACCTAGGAGCTTAAACTCTAATAAACAAAATACAAACTGTTCCTAGAAGATTATACTCTAATATACACTGTATACTCTGGTCAAAGGAGCTTACACTCTAATATACACTATACACCCTGCTCATAGGACTTTGCACTTTAATACATACCATACACTCTGCTCCCAGGAGCTTACAATCTAATATGCATTATAAAACCCGCTCCATGGAGATTAAACTCTAATATCCACTATACTCTCTGCTGCTAGGAGATTACACTCAAATATACATTTTACACGCTGCTTATAGGAGCATACACTGTAATATACACTATAATCTCTGCTCCTAGGAGCTTACACTCTAATATATACTATACAGTCTGCTCATAGGAGCTTACACTCTAATGCATTCTATACTCCATGCTCCCAGGAGCTTACACTCTTATATGCCTTATTCATCCTGCTCTTAGAAGCTTACATGCTAATATACACTATAGACACTGCTCCTAGGAGCTTACACTCTAATATGCATTATACACTTTGCTCTTAAAAGCTTACACTCTATTATACACTATACACGCTGCTCCTAGGAGCTTACATACTAATATGCACTATACACAGTGCTCCTAGAAGCTTACACTCTAATATATAAATATATACTATACACCCTGCATCTAGTAGCTTACACTCTAGTATGCATTATTCACCCTGCTCATAGGAGGTTACACTCTAATATATACTATACACCCTGCTGCTTGGAGCTTACAATCTAATATACACTAAACACCCTGCTTCTTGGAGCTTACACTCTAATATATACTATACACCCTGCTTCTAGGAACTTACACTCTAATTTACACTGAAGTAGAAGAAAGGAAAAGGAAATATTCAGCACGTCCATCCAGTGTAAGTAAAATATCCAAAATTTATTGAAGCATTTTAAAAAACAATATTAAAAAAGAGAGAGAGAGAGACCCTCTCTGCCTGACGCGTTTCTGGATATTCCCTTTTCCTTTCTTCTACTTCAGCTGAAATCACCAGCAGGTACGGCACCCACTAGCTACATTCATTTGCAACGGCTTACAGATGCATGTCTCGGCATGTCACGCTCCTAACCTTCCCTCTCCCCCCTCCTCTTTTTCTTGAATGTTCTAATTTACACTATACACCTTGCTCCTTGGAGATTACACTCTAATAAGCATTATACACCCTGCTCGTAAGAGCTTACACTTTAATATATACTATACACCCTGCTCCTTGGAACTTACAATCTTATATACGCTAAACACCCTGGTCCTTGGAGCTTACAGTCTAGTACACACTTTACTCCAAGGAGGATACACTCTAATATGTATTATATACACTGCTCCTAGGAGCTTACACTCTAATATACACTATACACCCTGCTTCTTTGAGATTACACTCTAATACACACTACTCACTCTACTCCAAGGAGGTTACACTCTAATATGCATTATACACACTGCTCCTAGTAGCTTACACTCTAATATACTATACACCCTTCTCCTTGGAGCTTACACTCTAATACGCACTATTTACTCTTCTTCTAGGAGCTTACACTCTAATATGCATTATAAAATATGATCCTAGGAGCTTACACTGTAATATACCCTATACTCTCTGCTCCTAGGAGCTTAAACTCTAATATATACTATACATCCTGCTTCTAAGAGCTTACACTTTAATATATACTATGCACCCTGATCATAGGAGCTTACACTCTAATATGTAAAATACACCCTGCTCCTAGGAGCTTTCACTCTAATATACACTATACACCCTGCTCCTTGAGGCTTACACTCTAATATACACTATACACCCTGCTCCTAGGAGCCTTAACTCTAATATGCATTATACATCCTGCTTCTAGGAGCTTACACTCTAATATATACTATACGCCCTGCTCCTAGGAGCTTACATTCTAATATATACTATACACCCTGCTCCTAGGAGCTTACACTCTAATATACACTATACTCTCTCTTCCTAGGAGCTTACAATCTAATATACACTATACACCCTGCTCCTTGGAGGTTCCTCTCTAAGGCTTCTTTCACACTTCTGTCGGTACGGGGCCGTCGCTAAGCGTCAGCGCAATGTACTGACAGACGTTGTGCAAATTCTGCACAATGTGGACAGCGGACGCAGTGTTTCAATTTGTCCGCTGCCCACTGTAAAGTCCCAGGGAGGAGGGGTGGAGTTCCAGCCACGCATGCGCAGTAGGAAATGCAGGTCACAACATACGAAAAAATGTTCCCTTGAACTTTTTTCTATGCGACGGCCCGCCAAATACCGACATATCCAGTGCACAAAGTATGGAACGTGTGTCCATATGTTGTGATGCGTCGATAATACAAGTTTATGTGCAAAAATCGCATCCTGCGGGCAACTTTGCAGGATGCGTTTTTTCCACAGATGTGTGAAAGAAGCCTAATATCAACTAAAGACCCTGCTCCAAGGAGCTTATACTCAAATATACATTTTACACCCTGCTCCTGGGAGCTTACACTCTAATATACACTATACTCTCTGCTTCTAGGAGCTTACACTCTAATATGCATTATGCACCCTGCTCATAGGAGTTTACAGTTTAATATATACTATACACTCTGCTCCTAGGATCTTACACTCTAACATACATTATACACTCTGCTTCTAAGAGCTTACACTCTAATATGCATTATGCACCCTGCTCATAGGAGCTTACACTCTAATATATACTATACACTCTGCTCCTAGGATCTTACACTCTAATATACATTATACACTCTGCTTCTGAGAGCTTACACTCTAATATATACTATTATACTATACAACCTGCTCATAGGAGTGATAGCAGTGTGATGAGTATTGTGATAGCGCAGCATTTGTTAGATCTCTGGGGTCACTCGTAACATTGTTATTGTTCTGTTCGTTGCTAAGGAACCCTCTGATTTGCGATTTCCGTTTCCTGCATGTGTGTAAGCTTCCGACGTTACCATAGTGAGAGTTTTTCTCACTGCGCAAACGCATTATAAACACCTGTGGTGATCATGCGCAGTTGCTTCGTGCTCTCATGTTCCCGGAAATGTATCCATCATGGGTGAACCACACACACACTATCCCTTAGCGTTCTGGAAACCTGAATTCCCGCCCTCAAGCATATGCAGAATAACAGGTAATAGCCACAGCTGCTTTTTATTGTTGAGATTGTAGTGTATACTTAAGGGATAATTTGCAGACTGAACCTTCAGCCCCTGATGAAGCCAACTTGCGGGGGCGACACGCGTCGGGCATCTCCACAGGCTCCCCCATTCTATGGCCGCACCATTAACATTTTGCTGGGTCTACAACTAATATCAAGTACTCGTAACACCAGGGTATTTTACCTGCTTTCTTCTTTTGGGTCATGGATCTATTTGCTTACCTATATTTTATTGTGAGTATGGGTTCCCTTATATGGTGAGTTCTCATTGTCAATAGATTTACGGCAGACTAGGATTTTGGTTCAGTGGCATTATATTTCTCTTTATATGTATGTTAATCTTTTATCATTAGTCTTAGTTACTGTTACATTCATGTTCTTCATCCATACATGCATACTTTAATAGTTGGTATTTAGTGTGGAAAATAAATCTATCCGTTAGACAGTATAATATGCATGATATAGATTGATATATGGTTCAATACATTTGTATTTAACCCCTTTACCCCCAAGGGTGGTTTGCACGTCAATGACCAGGCCAATTTTTACAATTCTGACCACTGTCCCTTTATGAGGTTATAACTCCGAAACGCTTCAACGGATCCTGGTGATTCTGACATTGTTTTCTCGTGACATATTGTACTTCATGATAGTGGTAAAATTTCTTTGATAGTACCTGCGTTTATTTGTGAAAAAAACGGAAATTTGGCGAAAATTTTGAAAATTTCGCAATTTTCAAACTTTGAATTTTTATGCAATTAAATCACAGAGATATGTCACACAAAATACTTAATAAGTAACATTTCCCACATGTCTCCTTTACATCAGCATAATTTTGGAACCAATTTTTTTTTTTGTTAGGGAGTTATAAGGGTTAAAAGTTGACCAGCAATTTCTCATTTTTACAACACCATTTTTTTTTAGGGACCACGTCTCATTTGAAGTCATTTTGAGGGGTCTATATGATAGAAAATGCCCAAGTGTGACACCATTCTAAAAACTGCACCCCTCAAGGTGCTCAAAACCACATTCAAGAAGTTTATTAACCCTTCAGGTGTTTAATAGGAATTTTTGGAATGTTTAAATAAAAATGAACATTTAACTTTTTTACACAAAAAATTTACTTCAGCTCCAATTTGTTTTATTTTACCAAGGGTAACAGGAGAAATTGGACCCAAAAAGTTGTTGTCCAATTTGTCCTGAGTACGCTGATACCCCATATGTGGCAGTAAACCACTGTTTGGGCGCATGGGAGAGCTCGGAAGCGAAGGAGCGCCGTTTGACTTATCAATGCAAAATTGACAGGAATTGAGATGGGACGCCATGTTGCGTTTGGAGAGCCACTGATGTGCCTAAACATTGAAACCCCCCACAAGTGACACCATTTTGGAAAGTAGACCCCCTAAGGAACTTATCTGGATGTGTGGTGAGCACTTTGACCCACCAAGTGCTTCACAGAAGTTTATAATGCAGAACCGTAAAAATAAAAAATCATATTTTTTCACAAAAATTATATTTTTGCCCCCAATTTTTTATTTTTCCAAGGGTAAGAGAAGAAATTGGACCTCAAAAGTTGTTGTCCAATTTGTCCTGAGTACGCTGATACCCCATATGTGGCAGTAAACCACTGTTTGGGCGCATGGGAGAGCTCGGAAGGGAAGGAGCGCAGTTTGACTTTTCAATGCAAAATTGACAGAAATTGAGATGGGACGCCATGTTGCGTTTGGAGAGCCACTGATGTGCCTAAACATTGAAACCCCCCACAAGTGACACCATTTTGGAAAGTAGACCCCCTAAGGAACTTATCTGGATGTGTGGTGAGCACTTTGACCCACCAAGTGCTTCACAGAAGTTTATAATGCAGAACCGTAAAAATAAAAAATCATATTTTTTCACAAAACTTATATTTTTGCCCCCAATTTTTTATTTTTCCAAGGGTAAGAGAAGAAATTGGACCTCAAAAGTTGTTGTCCAATTTGTCCTGAGTACGCTGATACCCCATATGTGGCAGTAAACCACTGTTTGGGCGCATGGGAGAGCTCGGAAGGGAAGGAGCGCAGTTTGACTTTTCAATGCAAAATTAACAGAAATTGAGATGGGACGCCATGTTGCGTTTGGAGAGCCACTGATGTGCCTAAACATTGAAACCCCCCACAAGTGACACCATTTTGGAAAGTAGACCCCCTAAGGAACTTATCTAGAGGTGTGGTGAGCACTTTGACCCACCAAGTGCTTCACAGAAGTTTATAATGCAGAACCGTAAAAATAAAAAATCATATTTTTTCACAAAAATTATATTTTTGCCCCCAATTTTTTATTTTTCCAAGGGTAAGAGAAGAAATTGGACCTCAAAAGTTGTTGTCCAATTTGTCCCGAGTACGCTGATACCCCATATGTGGCAGTAAACCACTGTTTGGGCGCATGGGAGAGCTCGGAAGGGAAGGAGCGCCGTTTGACTTTTCAATGCAAAATTGACAGGAATTGAGATGGGACGCCATGTTGCGTTTGGAGAGCCACTGATGTGCCTAAACATTGAAACCCCCCACAAGTGACACCATTTTGGAAAGTAGACCCCCTAAGGAACTTATCTGGATGTGTGGTGAGCACTTTGACCCACCAAGGGCTTCACAGAAGTTTATAATGCAGAGCCATAAAAATAAAACAAAATTTTTTTCCCACAAAAATTATTTTTTAGCCCCCAGTTTTGTATTTTCCCTAGGGTAACAGGAGAAATTGGACCCCAAAAGTTGTTGTCCAATTTGTCCTGAGTACGCTGATACCCCATATGTGGGGGGGAACCACCGTTTGGGCGCATGGGAGGGTTCGGAAGGGAAGGAGCGCCATTTGGAATGCAGACTTAGATGGAATGGTCTGCAGGCGTCACATTGCGTTTGCAGAGCCCCTAATGTACCTAAACAGTAGAAACCCCCCACAAGTGACACCATTTTGGAAAGTAGACCCCCTAAGGAACTCATCTTGATGTGTTGAGAGCTTTGAACCCCCAAGTATTTCACTACAGTTTATAACGCAGAGCCATGCAAATAAAAAATATTTTTTTTTCCACAAAAATTATATTTTAGCCCCCAGTTTTGTATTTTTCCAAGGTTAGCAGGAGAAATTGGACCCTAAATGTTGTTGTCCAATTTGTCCTGAGTACGCTGATACCCGATATGTGGGGGGGAACCACCGTTTGGGCGCATGGGAGGGCTCGGAAGGGAAGGAGCATCATTTGGAATGCAGACTTAGATGGATTGGTCTGCAGGCGTCACATTGCGTTTGCAGAGCCCCTAATGTACCTAAACAGTAGAAACCCCCCACAAGTGACCCCATATTGGAAACTAGACCCCTCAATGAACTTATCTAGATGTGTTGTGAGAACTTTTAACCCCCAAGTGTTTCACTACAGTTTATAACGCAGAGCCGTGAAAATAAAAAATCTTTTTGTTTTCCCACAGAAATTATTTTTTAGCCCCCAGTTTTGTATTTTCCCAAGGGTAACAGGAGAAATTGGTCCACAAAAGTTGTTGTCCAATTTGTCCTGAGTACGCTGATACCCCATATGTTGGGGTAAACCCCTGTTTGGGCACACAGGAGAGCTCGGAAGGGAAGGAGCACTGTTTTACTTTTTCAACGCAGAATTGGCTGGAATTGAGATCGGACGCCATGTCGTGTTTGGAGAGCCCCTGATGTGCCGAAACAGTGGAAACCCCCCAATTATAACTGAAACCCTAATCTAAACACACCCCTAACCCTAATTCCAACGGTAACCCTAACCACACCTCTAACCCTGACACACCCCTAACCCTAATCCCAACCCTATTCCCAACTGTAAATGTAATCTAAACCCTAACCCTAACTTTAGCCCCAACCCTAACTGTAGCCCCAACCCTAACCCTAACCCTAGCCCTAACCCTAACCCTAGCCCTAACCCTAACCCTAGCCCTAACCCTAGCCCTAACCCTAGCCCTAACCCTAGCCCTAACCCTAACCCTAGCCCTAACCCTAGCCCTAACCCTAGCCCTAGCCCTAACCCTAGCCCTAACCCTAGCCCTAACCCTAGCCCTAACCCTAGCCCTAACCCTAGCCCTAGCCCTAACCCTAGCCCTAACCCTAGCCCTAACCCTAGCCCTAATGGGAAAATGGAAATAAATACATTTTTTTTTATTTCTCCCTAACTAAGGGGGTGATGAAGGGGGGTTTGATTTACTTTTATAGTGAGTTTTTTAGCGGATTTTTATGATTGGCAGCCGTCACACACTGAAAGACCCTTTTTATTGCAAAAAATATTTTTTGCAATACCACATTTTGAGAGCTATAATTTTTCCATATTTTGGTCCACAGAGTCATGTGAGGTCTTGTTTTTTGCGGGACGAGTTGACGTTTTTATTGAAAACATTTTTGGGCACGTGACATTTTTTGATCGCTTTTTATTCCGATTTTTGTGAGGAAGAATGACCAAAAGCCAGCTATTCATGAATTTCTATTGGGGGAGGCGTTTATACCGTTCCGCGTTTGGTAAAATTGATAAATCAGTTTTATTCTTCGGGTCAGTACGATTACAGCGATACCTCATTTATATCATTTTTTTATGGTTTGGCGCTTTTATACGATAAAAACTATTTTACAGAAAAAATAATTATTTTTGCATCGCTTTATTCTCAGGACTATAACTTTTTTATTTTTTTGCTGATGATGCTGTATGGCGGCTCTTTTTTTGCGGGACAATATGACGCTTTCAGCGGTACCATGGTTATTTATATCTGTCCTTTTGATCGCGTGTTATTCCACTTTTTGTTCGGCGGTATGATAATAAAGCGTTTTTTTTTGCCTCGTTTTTTTTTTTTTTCTTACGGTGTTTACTGAAGGGGTTAACTAGTGGGACAGTTTTATAGGTCGGGTCGTTACGGACGCGGCGATACTAAATATGTGTACTTTTATTGTTTTTTTTTATTTATTTAGATGAAGAAATGTATTTATGGGAATAATATTTTTTTTTTTTTTCATTATTTTGGAAAATTTTTTTTTTACTTTTTTACTTTGTCCCAGGGGGGGACATCACAGATCAGTGATCTGACAGTTTGCACAGCACTCTGTCAGATCACTGATCTGACATGCAGCGCTGCAGGCTTCACAGTGCCTGCTCTGAGCAGGCTCTGTGAAGCCACCTCCCTCCCTGCAGGACCCGGATCCGCGGCCATCTTGGATCCGGGGCTGGAGGGAGCAGGGAGGGAGGTGAGACCCTCGCAGCAACGCGATCACATCGCGTTGCTCCGGGGGTCTCAGGGAAGCCCGCAGGGAGCCCCCTCCCTGCGCGGTGCTTCCCTGCACCGCCGGCACATCGCGATCATCTTTGATCGCGGTGTGCCAGGGGTTAATGTGCCGGGGGCGGTCCGTGACCGCTCCTGGCACATAGTGCCGGATGTCAGCTGCGATAAGCAGCTGATACCCGGCCGCGATCGGCCGCGCTCCCCCCGTGAGCGCGGCCGATCGGCTATGACGTACTATCCCGTCCAGGGTCAGATAAGCCCAGGGCACCTCGACGGGATAGTACGTCTAAGGTCACAGAGGGGTTAATCTTTAGCCGCTTGTACTTGTGTATTCTGGTTTTTTGAGGGGGAGCTTATGGCTTCATTATGAGCCATCAGGGTTTTCTATATGTCATGTCTATGGCTTTTTAAATGTTTTTATGGTATTGGTTTGTTTTGTACTCAATAAAAATTATTTGTATTTTGCGGTGATCCCTGTCATGGTCTGTATCTTTTTCTTTGTGGGATATAAGATGTTTTTGTACTGACTACATGTGTATCCCCATATGTATTGTGTGGTGCCCTCCAAAAACTTATTAGCTTCAACCTGCTCATAGGAGCATACACTCAAATACATACTACAACCCCTGGCAAAAATTATGGAATCACCGGCTTTGGAGGCTGTTCATTCAGTTGTTTAATTTTGTAGAAAAAAAGCCGATCACATACATGGCACAAAACTAAAGTCATTTCAAATGGCAACTTTATGGCTTTAAGAAACACTAAAAGAAATCAAGAACAAAAATGTGGTAGTCAGTAATGGTTACTTTTTTAACCAAGCATAGGGAAAAAATTATGGAATCACTCAATTCTGAGGAAAAAAAATATTTAATCATCCTGCAAATATTCATACCCAAAACTAACACCTGCATCAAATTAGATCTGCTCGTTAGTCTGCATCTAAAAAGGAGTGATCACATCTTGGAGAGCTGTTACACCAAGTGGACTGACATGAATCATGGCTTCAATAGGAGAGATGTCAACTGAAACAAAGGAGAGGATTATGTTGTAAAAGATGTTGGTTGTTCACAGTCAGCTGTGTCTATAATCTGGACCAAATGCAAACAACATGAGAAGGTTGTTAAAGGCAAATATACTGGTAGACGAAGGAAGACATCAAAGCGTTGAGACCGGAAATTTAAAGCAATATGTCTCCAAAACAGGAAATGCACAACAAAACAAATGAGGAACAATTGGGTGGAAACTGGAGTCAACATCTGTGACTGAACTGTAAGAAACCGCCTAAAGGAAATGGGATTTACATACAGAAGAGCTAAACAAAAGCCATCATTAACACCTAAACAGAAAAAAACAAGGTTACAATGGGCTAAGGAAAAGCAATCGTGGACTGTGGATGACTGGATGAAAGTCATATTCAGTGATGAATCGTGAATCTGCATTGGGCAAGGTGATGATGCTGGAACTTTTGTTTGGTGCCTTTCCCATGAGATTTATAAAGATGACTGCCTGAAGAGAACATGCAAATTTCCACAGTCATTGATGATATAGGGCTGCATGTCAGGTAAAGGCACTGGGGAGATGGCTGTCATCACATCTTCAATAAATGCACGAGTTAATGTTGATATTTTGGACACTTTTCTTATCCCATCAATTGAAAGGATGTTTGGGGATGATTAAATCATTTTTCAAGATGATAATGCATCCTGCCATAGAGCATAAACTGTGCAAACATTCCTTGAAAAAAGACACATAAGGTCAATGTGATGGTCTGCAAATAGTCCGGATCTCAATCCAATTGAAAATCTTTGGTGGAAGTTGAAGATAATGGTCCATGACAAGGCTCCAACCTGCAAAGCTGATCTGGGGACAGCAATCAGAGAAAGTTGGAGCCAGATTGATGACGAGTCCTGTGTGACCCTCATTAAGTCCATGCCTCAGAGACTGCAAGCTGTTATAAAAGCCAGAGGTGGTGCAACAAAATACTACTGATGTGTTAGAGTGTTTTTTGTTTGTTTTTCATGATTCCATACATTTTTCCTCAGAATTGAGTGATTCCATAATTTTTTCCCTATGCTTGGTTAAAAAAAGTAACCATTACTGACTACCACATTTTTTGTTCTTGATATCTTTTAGTGTTTCTTAAAGCCAGAAAGCTGCCATTTGAAATGACTCTAGTTTTGTGCCATGTATGTGATCTGCTTTTTTTTCTACAAAATTCTACAAAACTGAATGAACATCGGCTGGTGATTCTATAATTTTTGCCAGGGGTTGTATAGCTTACACTTTAATATGCATTATACACCCTGCTCTTAGAAGCTTACACTCTAATATACACTATACACTCTGCTTCTAGGAGCTTATAGTCTAACTAGATGGTAGACCGATTCTAACGCATCGTTTATTCTAGAATATGTACCGTATATACTCGAGTATAAGCCGACCCGAGTATAAGCCGACCCCCCTAATTTTGCCACAAAAAACTGGGAAAACTTATTGACTCGAGTATAAGCCTAGGGTGGAAATGCAGCATTTACCGGTGAATTTCAAAAATAAAAATAGATCATTATTTCCCCATAGCTGTGCCATATAGTGCTCTGCACTGTTCATTATTTCCCCATAGCTGTGCCCTATAGTGCTCTGCACCGTTCATATTGCCCCATATCTGTGCCCCATATAGTGCTTTGCACCGTTCATTATTTCCCCATAGCTGTGCCCTATATGCTCTGCACCGTTCATATTGCCCCATATCTGTGCCCCATATAGTGCTCTGCACCGTTCATATTGCCCCATATCTGTGCCCTATATGCTCTGCACCGTTCATATTGCCCCATATCTGTGCCCCATATAGTGCTCTGCACCGTTCATATTGCCCCATATCTGTGCCCTATATGCTCTGCACCGTTCATATTGCCCCATATCTGTGCCCCATATAGTGCTCTGCACTGTTCATTATTTCCCCATAGCTGTGCCCTATATGCTCTGCACCGTTCATATTGCCCCATATCTGTGCTCTATATGCTCTGCACCATTCATATTGCCCCATATCTGTGCCCCATATAGTGCTCTGCACTGTTCATTATTTCCCCATAGCTGTGCCCTATATGCTCTGCACCGTTCATATTGCCCCATATCTGTGCCCTATATGCTCTGCACCGTTCATATTGCCCCATATCTGTGCCCTATATGCTCTGCACCGTTCATATTGCCCCATATCTGTGCCCCATATATGCTCTGCACCGTTCATTTTTGTCCCATAGCTGTGCCCCATATAGTGCTCTGCACTGTTCATACTGCCCCATATAGTGCTCTGCACCGTTCATACTGCCCCATATAGTGCTCTGCACCGTTCATACTGCCCCATATAGTGCTCTGCACCGTTCATACTGCCCCATAGATGCTCCACATAAATCTGTGAAGCTGCTGCAATAAAAAAAAAAAGCCATACTCACCTCTCTTGATTGCAGCTCCCGGGGTCTCGTTCCGGCGTCCGGTTCCGGCGTCCGGTCCCGGCGTCTCTCTCCGCTCTGACTGATCAGGCAGAGGGCGCCGCGCACACTATACGTGTCATCGCGCCCTCTGACCTGCACAGTCAGAGCGGAGATAGACGCCGGGAAGATGGAGCGGCGCCCGGCGGCTGGAACGGGGACAGGTAAGTATGACATACTGTACTTACCTAGTCCCAGCGATCCTGGCGCTCCCCGCCTGTCACACGGTCTTCTGTGCTGCAGCTCTTCCTGTCAGCGGTCACCGGCACCGCTGATTAGAGAAATGAATAGGCGGCTCCACCCCTATGGGAGGTGGAGCTGCCTATTCATTTCTCTAATGAGCGGTCCCACGTGACCGCTGAAGAGGGGAAGAAGCTGCAGCACAGAAGACCGTGGGACGGCAGGGGGAGCGCCAGGATCGCCGGGACTAGGTGAGTATGCCTCAGCGCCCTCTCCCCCTCAACCGCCGACCCCACCGCTACCGTGACTCGAGTATAAGCCGAGAGGGGCACTTTCAGCCCAAAAATTTGGGCTGAAAATCTCGGCTTATACTCAAGTATATACGGTATGTAGTGTAAGACTCATGCTGGTGTGGTAGATGGAGGCAGGTATATCTCGCCCAGGTGTTTGTCCTATGTGAATTAGGCCACTCAGTATCTTCAGGGTGCTAATGGGTTAATGATTGCAGGAATAAAAGATGACCAGCTGGGTGTTTCCAGTGTCTGCCTGGGGCACACAGATTGCCTGCCTGTGTGAGACAAACGTGAGTGAAGAGCTCTGCTCAAGATCTGTATGATGTTAGCTGGGTGGGAGAAGCCCCCCCAGTTGTTGAGATAGCAACGTATTTGTTTAGTTAGTGCCGGACAGGCTAGGGTTTATTTTTATGTTTTGTTTTTTGTGTTGCTTTCACGTTAATAAATCTGACCTGAGGTCAGCCTGCTCAGAAACCTGCTGTACGCCTCAGATTCAATGCACAAACCACGTGTCCTTTGACCCCAGCAAAGGCGATCCCAGAGTGTTTTGTCACATTGTGGTGGAGAACGCGGGCATACCGTGGCACAGGCGACAGCATGGAAGACGTGGTGAAAGCCTTAGTACAGTCCACTGCCGTACAGCAGCAGGCCACTGCCGCACAGCACGAAGCTAATCGCTTGATGGCCGCACAGCTGAAGGAGTTACTGGACATGACGGTTGCAGACCGCCAACTTCTCCAACAGGTGGCGCAGCGCCTGGTGAGCATGCCTGACGCTGACCCGGAAGCTGAGTCCAGAAGGGTCCATGTGAGTCGATACTGGCAAAAGCTGACTGCTGAAGATGACGTCGAGGCATATCTGACAACTTTTGAGCGGACGGCATTGAGAGAGAAGTGGCCGAAGGCACGATGGGCCGATTTGATTGCCCCGTTTCTCTCCGGCGAGGCCCAAAAAGCTTACCATGATTTGGACCCAGAGGTCGCTCAGGACTTTGAGAAGCTGAAAGCTGAGATCCTGGCCCGGCTGGGTGTGACGACGGCTGTCCGTGCACAGAGGGTACATCAGTGGACATACCAGCAAGATAAACCAGCGCGGTCTCAGATGTTCGACCTGATCTACTTGACAAAGAAATGGCTGCAACCCGAGGTACTGACAAAACCCGAAATAATCCAGCGGGTTGTCCTGGACAAGTACCTGAGAGTACTACCCCCAGCGCTGAAAAGGTGGGTAAGCCAAGGAAATCCCACGACAGCGGATCAACTTGTGGTGTTGGTCGAGCGTTATTCTGTGGCAGAAGGACTTCCCGACGACACCGCCAAACCCCGGACTGTGCCTCCTCCTCGTGGAACCGGTAAGACTGTTCCAGGGACCACGGGTGAAGGAAAATCGCTTAAAACTGTGGGGGAGGAGTCCGGGACTGCTCGCACTCCGAGACCAAGAGTATTGGACGGTGGTCTCAGTAGGGGACCTGTTAGGTGTTTCCGCTGCCATGAGAAGGGTCATGTTTCTGCGAACTGTCCTGTTACCGCTGAACCCATGCAGTGCGACGTTATAGACTCTAGAAAACGCATGTCTTTGGTTACACAGCTAGTGAGTGTGAATGCGGGTCAAAATGATACAGTGAAACACCTGTGTGAATTATCTGTTGATGGGAAAAATGTTGTGGCATTACTAGACTCTGGAAGTGTGGTGACTCTGGTGAAAGCTAGTCTGGTGGCACTTCCGTCTGGTCCGTCTGACAAGTTTTCTGTGACGTGTGTGCATGGTGACACCCGCTCGTACTTAACAGCGGTCATATGGATTTCTACTCCCTATGGGTCAGTGCAGCACAAAGTGGGACTCGTTCCCGCATTGTTACATGATGTAATCCTGGGCAGGGATTTTCCCTATTTCTGGCAGTTGTGGGAGAATCAGTTACTCCTTCACGGTAGCTGTACCCGTGAATCTTCTCCCATGCCATCTGGAGGTCCCGAGTAGAGTTGAGCGACCTTGACCTTTTTAGAGTCGAGCCGGGTTTTGCGAAACCCGACTATGTCCAAAGTCGGGTCGAGTGAAATCGGCCGATTATGACGTAAAGTCGGGATCGACCGAAACACGAAACCCAATGCAAGTCAATGGGGCAGCATAGTCGGCAGTGAGTGGGGGCCAGGAAAACACCTAGAGTGCCCATTTTAATGTCAAAACCATCCATTCTTCTTAATGAAGCTTGTCAAGCGTAATTTACCTTATAATAATTGGAAGGCATTTGAAATTGGGGGTCATTTGGCTAAAGTTGTGGGGGGTAGGGCTGGTTCAAGTAATTAGTGGGCCCAGGAAATCTGGACCACGTCACGGCAGTGGAGCAGGGAGAGGTAAGTATTTCAACTTTGCAAGTGCTGTGAACCTGAGCAAGCAGGGGGGGCCCACTCGTTGGCATTGGCACTGGCACAGGGCCCCTCAAAGTACAGCGGTGTGTTTGCACGGCGGGGGCGCCTCCCACCGGCAGCAACACTTTTGCGTACTATGAGAGGCCCTGTGCCAGTGACGTCGCCAACTAGTATTCCTCCCCCCACCTGATGAAGGAACCTGCACTTTCATCTGCACCTTCCTCTTTGTCCCCGTGTAAGGTGGTATGGTATGCGGGAAGAGCAACCTGACTTTCAGCAGGGTCACAATGTTGTTGTGTAGCGTGCACGGGGAATGTTGCGTTATGGGTCAATGTACCAGCAGACTCATCTATCACTGGCTGGGCAATGGGCACGATGAAGTGGAAACACAGATATAGGCCCAAAGAAGAAAGTGGGCTAAATGCAGTTCAAAATTGGTAACACAGGAATAACCAGGGGGCATTGCAGTGGAGGACAACTGGAATGAGAGGCTGACACAGAGAGTAGGGCCAAATCAGTAAGTAGTCGAAATGCAGTTCAAAATTGGCAACCGTAGTAAACAGGCGGCACAGCTTTGTTCAGTGGAGGAGAACAGCAAGGAGTGGCAGACACCGATAGTAGGCCCCAAACCAACTAGTACGCCAAATGCAGTTGTTCCATTTAACCACAATTTAATGAGAGCCTGAAGATAGAAGCTCAGGAAAGGCAACCTGGGGAACACCTTGGAGTGTAACACACCATCTCTCTCCACCCCATACCCATTTTGTATGGCCTAATGCAGTGTACTTTTCTACAACTACTAAACGAGAGTCGGAAGACCGAAGCAATGGCAAGGAAACCTGGGGAACACCTTAGAGTGTAACACACCCTCTCTCTACACCCCATACCCAATTTGAAGGTCTAATGCAGTGTAGTTTCCAAGAACTACTAAACGAGAGCCGGAAGATCGAAGCTCAGGAAAGGCAACCTGGGGAACACCTTGGAGTGTAACACACCCTCTCGCTACACCCCATACCCAATTTGAAGGCCTAATGCAGCGTAGTTTCCAACAACTACTAAACGAGAGCCGGAAGATCGAAGCTCAGGAAAGGCAACCTGGGGAACACCTTGGAGTGTAACAAACCCTCTCTCTACACCCCATACCCAATTTGTAGGCCTAATGCAGCGTAGTTTCCGACAACTACTAAACGAGAGCATGAAGATCGAAGCTCAGGAAAGGCAACCTGGGGAACACCTTGGAGTGTAACACACCCTCTCTCTACACCCCATACCCAATTTGTAGGCCTAATGCAGCGTAGTTTCCGACAACTACTAAACGAGAGCCGGAATATCGAAGCTCAGGAAAGGCAACCTGGGGAACACCTTGGAGTGTAACACACCCTCTCTCTACACCCCATACCCAATTTGAAGGCCTAATGCAGTGTAGTTTCCAAGAACTACTAAACGAGAGCCGGAAGATCGAAGCTCAGGAAAGGCAACCTGGGGAACACCTTGGAGTGGAACACACCATCTCTCTACACCCCATACCCAATTTGAAGGCCTAATGCAGCGTAGTTTCCAACAACTACTAAACGAGAGCCGGTAGATCGAAGCTCAGGAAAGGCAACCTGGGGAACACCTTGGAGTGTAACACAACGTCTCTCTACACCACGGAAGGGATGATTCTTAGGAAGGAAGGCTGTTGGAAATAAGCATTGCGCGTCCGAGGGTGATTAGATTCTTATTAGGTATATACTCACCCTCGGACGCGCCCTGCTTCTTTATTTGGAATGAATGTTTATTTGCAATGTGGTGTTGACTTTCTCTATTATTTTGGTAATTAATGATTTTATTATTTTCATTATTTTGCATCTTCTCGGCAATAATATAAAGAAGACGCGACAGGACAACACTCGGTGGATGCCATATGTGTGTTTTCAATTTAAAAAAACTTTCAGTTAACTACTTGCAGGAGAAAGTAATTGTAGCTGGTGGCCATTTTTAGTACTGTACCAGATTTTAGTTGTGTGTTTGTTTTTAATGTTAAAATGTCTGCATTTGATATCTCACCAGTATTTTCTTTTTTATAAGCAAAATACTTATTTTTATATTTTCTGATGTTGGTTCCAGGGGTACACGGACAGCAGTGGTGTGGTCAGTGGAGGCCTAGTGGAAGGAGTGACCGCAGACAGGCATCGAAGGCCTAAAATAATAACACATGGCTGTAGGCAATTTTAAATTGGTTCCAGGGGTACACGGACAGCAGTGGTGTGGTCAGTGGAGGCCTAGTGGAAGGAGTGACCGCAGACAGGCATCGAAGGCCTAAAATAATAACACATGGCTGTAGGCAATTTTAAATTGGTTCCAGGGGTACACGGGCAGCAGTGACCTGGTCAGTGTAGTAGTAGTTGAAAGAATGGACCGCAGACAGGCATCGAAGGCCTAAAATAAAAAAATTGGGCTGGCTGTAGGCAATTTTAAATTGGTTCCAGGGGTACACGGGCAGCAGTGGTCTGGTCAGTGGAAGTCTAGTGGAAGGAGTGACCGCAGACAGGCTTCCAAGGCCTAACATAACAAACTTGGGCTGGCTGTAGGCACTTTTAAATTGGTTCCAGGGGTACACGGGCAGCAGTGACCTGGTCAGTGTAGTTGTAGTTGAAAGAATGGACCGCAGACAGGCATCGAAGGCCTAAAATAAAAAAATTGGGCTGGCTGTAGGCAATTTTAAATTGGTTCCAGGGGTACACGGGCAGCAGTGGTGTGGTCAGTGGAGGCCTAGTGGAAGGAGTGACCGCAGACAGGCATCGAAGGCCTAAAATAATAACACATGGCTGTAGGCAATTTTAAATTGGTTCCAGGGGTACACGGGCAGCAGTGACCTGGTCAGTGTAGTAGTAGTTGAAAGAATGGACCGCAGACAGGCATCGAAGGCCTAAAATAAAAAAATTGGGCTGGCTGTAGGCAATTTTAAATTGGTTCCAGGGGTACACGGGCAGCAGTGACCTGGTCAGTGTAGTAGTAGTTGAAAGAATGGACCGCAGACAGGCATCGAAGGCCTAAAATAAAAAAATTGGGCTGGCTGTAGGCAATTTTAAATTGGTTCCAGGGGTACACGGGCAGCAGTGACCTGGTCAGTGTAGTAGTAGTTGAAAGAATGGACCGCAGACAGGCATCGAAGGCCTAAAATAAAAAAATTGGGCTGGCTGTAGGCAATTTTAAATTGGTTCCAGGGGTACACGGGCAGCAGTGACCTGGTCAGTGTAGTAGTAGTTGAAAGAATGGACCGCAGACAGGCATCGAAGGCCTAAAATAAAAAAATTGGGCTGGCTGTAGGCAATTTTAAATTGGTTCCAGGGGTACACGGGCAGCAGTGGTGTGGTCAGTGGAGGCCTAGTGGAAGGAGTGACCGCAGACAGGCATCGAAGGCCTAAAATAATAACACATGGCTGTAGGCAATTTTAAATTGGTTCCAGGGGTACACGGGCAGCAGTGACCTGGTCAGTGTAGTAGTAGTTGAAAGAATGGACCGCAGACAGGCATCGAAGGCCTAAAATAAAAAAATTGGGCTGGCTGTAGGCAATTTTAAATTGGTTCCAGGGGTACACGGACAGCAGTGGTGTGGTCAGTGGAGGCCTAGTGGAAGGAGTGACCGCAGACAGGCATCGAAGGCCTAAAATAATAACACATGGCTGTAGGCACTTTTAAATTGGTTCCAGGGGTACACGGGCAGCAGTGGTCTGGTCAGTGGAAGTCTAGTGGAAGGAGTGACCGCAGACAGGCTTCCAAGGCCTAACATAACAAACTTGGGCTGGCTGTAGGCACTTTTAAATTGGTTCCAGGGGTACACGGGCAGCAGTGACCTGGTCAGTGTAGTAGTAGTTGAAAGAATGGACCGCAGACAGGCTTCGAAGGCCTAACATAACAAACTTGGGCTGGCTGTAGGCACTTTTAAATTGGTTCCAGGGGTACACGGGCAGCAGTGGTCTGGTCAGTGGAAGTCTAGTGGAAGGAGTGACCGCAGACAGGCTTCCAAGGCCTAACATAACAAACTTGGGCTGGCTGTAGGCACTTTTAAATTGGTTCCAGGGGTACACGGGCAGCAGTGGTCTGGTCAGTGGAAGTCTAGTGGAAGGAGTGACCGCAGACAGGCTTCCAAGGCCTAACATAACAAACTTGGGCTGGCTGTAGGCACTTTTAAATTGGTTCCAGGGGTACACGGGCAGCAGTGGTCTGGTCAGTGGAAGTCTAGTGGAAGGAGTGACCGCAGACAGGCTTCGAAGGCCTAACATAACAAAATTGGGCTGGCTGTAGGCACTTTAAATTGGTTCCAGGGGTACATGGGCAGCAGTGTATGGTCAGTGGAAGTCTAGTGGAAGGAGTGACGGCAGACAGTCTTCGAAGGCCTAACATAACAAAATTGGGCTGACTGTAGGCACTTTTAAATTGGTTCCAGGGTAACACGGCCAGCAGTGGCCTGGTCAGTGTAGTAGTTGTAGAAAGAAGGGACCGCAGACAGGCTTCGAAGGCCTAACATAACAAAAATGTCAAAACAATGGTATTGTCAGTGCCAGGCATTGAAGGATGTCAGCGCCTAGACTACACATTGGTGAAGCTGTGAGAGATAATTTTGCTAGTGGTAGAGCACTGTTTGAGCTGGGGGGGGAACTGTCTTGTGGCCGGCGTTACAGGCACAGGGCCCCTCATATTACAACGGTGTGTCTGACGTTGGGTGCGCACCACCACCGCCAGAGACACTTTATTGTACTATGAGGGACCCAGTGGCAGTGCCGTCGACCAAAAGCGGCCACACCCACCTCTTCAGACAAACAGCACTCTCAAGGGTCCAAGCGCAAAGTGGCGATAGCACGGCCCCGTGTGGGGAGTTTGGCCATTTCGTGAGGTGGAAACATGTCGTATGCTGGACAATCAGGTGAAGAAAATTACGAGATTGGAAAAGTCATTCAGAATAGTCCACAGGCAAGACCTTTTCATAGGAAAGCTAGGTGTCAGCCGGGCAGGGTGGGGCAAAAGATTTTGAAATCCAGTTGTGGTTCATTTTAATGAAGGTTAGATCATCTACATTTTGGGTAGCCAGACGAGTCCTTTTTTCTGTTAGTATTGAACCTGCAGCACTGAATACTCTTTCTGATAGGACACTAGCTGCCGGGCAAGCAAGCTCCTGCAATGCATATTCTGCCAATTCTGGCCAGGTGTCTAATTTGGATGCCCAGTAATCAAATGGGAATGACGGTTGAGGGAGAACGTCGATAAGGGATGAAAAATAGTTTGTAACCATACTGGACAAATGTTGTCTCCTGTCACTTTGAATTGATGCTGCAGTACCTGTCCTGTCTGCGGTCATAGAAAAATCACTCCACAACCTGGTCAGAAAACCCCTCTGGCCAACGCCACTTCTGATTTCTGCCCCTCTAACACCTCTGGTCTGCTGGCCCCTGGAGCTCGTGTGAGAACGATCACGGGCGCTGTGTGCAGGGAATGCCAGAAGCAAACGGTCAACAAGAGTTGATTGTTTTGTTGCTAATATTAGTTCCAAGTTCTCATGTGGCATAATATTTTGCAATTTGCCTTTATAGCGAGGATCAAGGAGGCAGGCCAACCAGTAATCGTCATCGTTCATCATTTTTGTAATGCGTGTGTCCCTTTTGAGGATACGCAAGGCATAATCCGCCATGTGGGCCAAAGTTCCCGTTGTCAAATCTGCGGTTGTGCTTGGTTGAGGGGCAGTTGCAGGCAAATCTACGTCACTTGTGTCCCTCAAAAAACCAGAACCCGGCCTTGCCACGCCACCAATTTCCCATGCCCCCGGGAAAGCTTCCTCATTAAAAATATACTCATCCCCATCATCCTCCTCATCCTCCACCTCCTCTTCGCCCGGTACCTCGTCATGTACACTGCCCTGACCAGACAATCGCTGACTGTCATCAAGGCTTTCCTCTTCCTCTGGTGCAGACGCCTGATCCTTTATGTGCGTCAAACTTTGCATCAGCAGACGCATTAGGGGGATGCTCATGCTTATTATGGCGTTGTCTGCACTAACCAGCCGTGTGCATTCCTCAAAACACTGAAGGACTTGACACATGTCTTGAATCTTCGACCACTGCACACCTGACAACTCCATGTCTGCCATCCTACTGCCTGCCCGTGTATGTGTATCCTCCCACAAAAACATAACAGCCCGCCTCTGTTCGCACAGTCTCTGAAGCATGTGCAGTGTTGAGTTCCACCTTGTTGCAACGTCTATGATTAGGCGATGCTGGGGAAGGTTCAAAGAACGCTGATAGGTCTGCATACGGCTGGAGTGTACAGGCGAACGGCGGATATGTGCGCAAAGTCCACGCACTTTGAGGAGCAGGTCGGATAACCCCGGATAACTTTTCAGGAAGCACTGCACCACCAGGTTTAAGGTGTGAGCCAGGCAAGGAATGTGTTTCAGTTGGGAAAGGGAGATGGCAGCCATGAAATTCCTTCCGTTATCACTCACTACCTTGCCTGCCTCAAGATCTACAGTGCCCAGCCACGACTGCGTTTCTTGCTGCAAGAACTCGGACAGAACTTCCGCGGTGTGTCTATTGTCGCCCAAACACTTCATAGCCAATACAGCCTGCTGACGTATGCCAGTAGCTGCCCCATAATGGGAGACCTGGTGTGCAACAGTGGCAGGTGCGGATGGAGTGTTTGTGCGACTGCGGTCTGTGGACGAGCTCTTGCTTCTGCAGGAGGACGAGGAGGAGGAGGAGGAGGAGGAGGGGGTGCGAACGGCTACAGACAACTGTTTACTAGACCGTGGGCTAGGCAGAACTGTCCCAAACTTGCTGTCCCCTGTGGACCCTGAATCCACCACATTTACCCAGTGTGCCGTGATGGACACGTAACGTCCCTGGCCATGCCTACTGGTCCATGCATCTGTTGTCAGGTGCACCTTTGTGCTCACAGATTGCCTGAGTGCATGGACGATGCGCTCTTTAACATGCTGGTGGAGGGCTGGGATGGCTTTTCTGGAAAAAAAGTGTCGACTGGGTAGCTCGTAGCGTGGTACAGCGTAGTCCATCAGGTCTTTGAAAGCTTCGCTTTCAACTAACCGGTAGGGCATCATCTCTAACGAGATTAGTCTAGCTATGTGGGCGTTCAAACCCTGTGTACGCGGATGCGAGGCTAAGTATTTCCTTTTTCTAACCATAGTCTCATGTAGGGTGAGCTGGACTGGAGAGCTGGAGATCGTGGAACTAGCGGGGGTGCCGGTGGACATGGCAGACTGAGAGACGGTGGGAGATGGTATTGTTGCCGCCGGTGCCCTAGATGCAGTGTTTCCTACTACGAAACTGGTGATTCCCTGACCCTGACTGCTTTGGCCTGGCAAAGATACCTGCACAGATACAGCAGGTGGTGCGCTAAATGGTGGTCCTACACTGCCGGAAGGGATGTTGCGTTGATGACTAGCTTCATTGGCCGAGGGTGCAACAACCTTAAGGGACGTTTGGTAGTTAGTCCAAGCTTTCAAATGCATGGTGGTTAAATGTCTATGCATGCAACTAGTATTGAGACTTTTCAGATTCTGACCTCTGCTTAAGGAAGTAGAACATTTTTGACAGATGACTTTGCGCTGATCAATTGGATGTTGTTTAAAAAAATGCCAGACTGCACTCTTTCTAGCATCGGATACCTTTTCAGGCATTGCAGACTGAGCTTTAACCGGATGGCCACGCTGTCCTCCACCAGGTTTTGGCTTTGCCACGCGTTTTGGGCAAGATACGGGCCCGGCAGATGGAACCTGTGGCGATGTTGATGCCTGCTGCGGCCCCTCCTCCTCCTCTGCTTCAGAACTGCTGCCGCCTGCACCCTGTTCCCCCAATGGCTGCCAATCGGGGTCAAGAACTGGGTCATCTAATAACTCTTCTTGTACCTCCTGCGCAACTTCGTCTGTGTCACCGTGTCGTTCGGTGGTATAGCGTTCGTGATGGGGCAACATAGTCTCATCAGGGTCTGATTCTTGATCAGCACCCTGCGAGGGCAATGTTGTGGTCTGAGTCAAAGGACCAGCATAGTAGTCTGGCTGTGGCTGTGCGTCAGTGCACTCCATGTCAGATTCAATTTGTAATGGGCATGGACTGTTAACTGCTTCACTTTCTAAGCCAGGGACGGTATGTGTAAAGAGCTCCATGGAGTAACCCGTTGTGTCGCCTGCTGCATTCTTCTCTGTTGTTGTTTTTGCTGAAGAGGACAAGGAAGTGACTTGTCCCTGACCGTGAACATCCACTAACGACGCGCTGCTTTTACTTTTACCAGTTTCACGAGATGAGGCAAAAGAGCTAGAGGCTGAGTCAGCAAGATAAGCCAAAACTTGCTCTTGCTGCTCCGGCTTTAAAAGCGGTTTTCCTAATCCCAGAAAAGGGAGCGTTCGAGGCCTTGTGTAGCCGGACGACGAACCTGGCTCCACAGCTCCAGACTTAGGTGCAATATTTTTTCCCCCACGACCACCTGATGCTCCACCACTACCACTACCCTCATTACCAGCTGACAATGAACGCCCCCGGCCACGACCTCTTCCACTAGACTTCCTCATTGTTTTAAAAACGTAACCAAACTAACGTTATTTGTTGCAGTCACACAACTTACACGGTGAGCTATAACTTCAGCATGATTTAGCTACCCCTTTACAGGTTGGTGAGACCACAGCGAAAATCAGGCCCAATGTTACACACTCTTTTTTTGGTGGCTGCAAATTAGAGAGATGCCCCACACGCAGGACTGTCACTGAAGCACAAATGTTAATATTAATGTCACACTATTATTTTTTTTTTATTTTTATTTTTTTCAGGAACACTTTAGAAACCCCCCCAAAAAAAAAAAAAAGATTTTTGCAGGGAGAATTTAGAAAACAAATGTAACAAACTATATGCTTTCTATGGGCCACTGAGTGAGAGATGACGCACACAGGAATCAGGAGTGGCACACAAGCCCAGAGGCCAATATTTTTCTACCAATGATTGATGGAGTTATTTTCTCTGGTAGATTTTGGAACCCAAATCAAGGAAAAAAAATGTAGGCTTTCTATGGACCACAATTGGAGAGAGAGAGAGAGAGAGAGAGAGATGGCACACCCAGGAGTCAAGACTGGCACACAAGCAGAAAGGCCAATATTAATCTCCCACTGTTTTTTTTTTTTTTTTTTTTTTTTTTTTTCAGGGAGACTTTAGAAAAAAAAATAATAAAAAAAATATGATTTTATCAGGAAGAATTTAGAAACCAAATAAAATAAAATGATTTTTTCAGGGAGAATTTATAAAACAAATAAAAACAAAAATAGGCGTTCTATGGCCCACTGACTGAGAGATGACGCACACAGGAGTCAGGAGTGGCACACAAACCCAGAGGCCAATATTTTTCTACCAATGATTGATGTAGTTATTTTCTCTGGTAGATTTTAGAACCCAAATCAAGGAAAAAAAATATAGGCTTTCTATGGACCACAATTGGAGAGAGAGAGAGAGAGAGAGAGAGAGAGAGAGAGAGAGAGAGATGGCACACCCAGGAGTCAAGACTGGCACACAAGCAGAAAGGCCAATATTAATCTCCCACTGTTTTTTTTGGTTGTTTTTTTTTTTTTTTTTTCAGGGAGACTTTAGAAAAAAAAATAATAAAAAAAATATGATTTTATCAGGAAGAATTTAGAAACCAAATAAAATAAAATGATTTTTTCAGGGAGAATTTATAAAACAAATAAAACCAAAAATAGGCGTTCTATGGCCCACTGACTGAGAGATGACGCACCCAGGAGTCAAGACTGGCACACAAGCAGAAAGGCCAATATTAATCTCCCACTGTTTTTTTTTTTTTTTTTTCAGGGAGACTTTAGAAAAAAAAATAATAAAAAAAATGTGATTTTATCAGGAAGAATTTAGAAACCAAATAAAATAAAATGATTTTTTCAGGGAGAATTTAGAAAACAAATAAAACCAAAAATAGGCGTTCTATGGCCCACTGACTGAGAGATGACGCACCCAGGAGTCAAGACTGGCACACAAGCAGAAAGGCCAATATTAATCTCCCACTGTTTTTTTTTTTTTTTTTCAGGGAGACTTTAGAAAAAAAAATAATGAAAAAAATGACATTTTATCAGGAAGAATTTAGAAACCAAATAAAATAAAATGATTTTTTCAGGGAGAATTTAGAAAACAAATAAAACCAAAAATAGGCGTTCTATGGCCCACTGACTGAGAGATGACGCACCCAGGAGTCAAGACTGGCACACAAGCAGAAAGGCCAATATTAATCTCCCACTGTTTTTTTTTTTTTTTTTCAGGGAGACTTTAGAAAAAAAAATAATAAAAAAAATATGATTTTATCAGGAAGAATTTAGAAACCAAATAAAATAAAATGATTTTTTCAGGGAGAATTTATAAAACAAATAAAAACAAAAATAGGCGTTCTATGGCCCACTGACTGAGAGATGACGCACACAGGAGTCAGGAGTGGCACACAAACCCAGAGGCCAATATTTTTCTACCAATGATTGATGTAGTTATTTTCTCTGGTAGATTTTAGAACCCAAATCAAGGAAAAAAAATATAGGCTTTCTATGGACCACAATTGGAGAGAGAGAGAGAGAGAGAGAGAGAGAGAGATGGCACACCCAGGAGTCAAGACTGGCACACAAGCAGAAAGGCCAATATTAATCTCCCACTGTTTTTTTTTTTTTTTTTCAGGGAGACTTTAGAAAAAAAAATAATAAAAAAAAAAAGATTTTATCAGGAAGAATTTAGAAACCAAATAAAATAAAATGATTTTTTCAGGGAGAATTTATAAAACAAATAAAACCAAAAATAGGCGTTCTATGGCCCACTGACTGAGAGAGAGAGAGAGAGAGATGGAACGCTTAGTACTGGCACACAAGCCCAAAGGGCAATATTAATCTCCCTTTTTTTTTCCAGGGAGAATTTCTAAAACCCAAAAAAAAAATAAAATAGGCTTTCTATGGCCCACTATTTGTGAGAGAGATGGGACGCTCAGGACTGGCACAGATGGCACGCTCAGGACTGGCACAGAAGCCCAGAGGCCAATATTAATCTCCCTTTTTTTCTGGGAGAATTTATAAAACCAAAAAAATATTTAAATAGGCTTTCTATGGCCCACTATTTGTGAGAGAGATGGCACGCTCAGGACTGGCACAGATGGCACGCTCACAACTGGCACACAAGCCCAGAGGCCAATATTAATCTCCCTTTTTTCAGGGAAAATTTATAAAACAAAAAAAAAAAATAAATAGGCTTTCTATGGCCCACTATTTGTGAGAGAGATGGCACGCTCAGGGCTGGCACAGATGGCACGCTCAGGACTGGCACACAAGCCCAGAGGCCAATATTAATCTCCCTTTTTTTCAGGGAGAAATTATAAAACCCCCAAAAAAAATAAAATAGGCTTTCTATGGCCCACTATTTGTGAGAGAGATGGGACGCTCAGGACTGGCACAGATGGCACGCTCAGGACTGGCACAGAAGCCCAGAGGCCAATATTAATCTCCCTTTTTTTCTGGGAGAATTTATAAAACCAAAAAAAAATTTAAATAGGCTTTCTATGGCCCACTATTTGTGAGAGAGATGGCACGCTCAGGACTGGCACAGATGGCACGCTCACAACTGGCACACAAGCCCAGAGGCCAATATTAATCTCCCTTTTTTCAGGGAAAATTTATAAAACAAAAAAAAAAATTAAATAGGCTTTCTATGGCCCACTATTTGTGAGAGAGATGGCACGCTCAGGGCTGGCACAGATGGCACGCTCAGGACTGGCACACAAGCCCAGAGGCCAATATTAATCTCCCTTTTTTTCAGGGAGAATTTATAAAACCAAAAAAAAAAATAAATAGGCTTTCTATGGCCCACTATTTGTGAGAGAGATGGCACGCTCAGGGCTGGCACAGATGGCACGCTCAGGACTGGCACACAAGCCCAGAGGCCAATATTAATCTCCCTTTTTTTCAGGGAGAATTTATAAAACCCCAAAAAAAATAAAATAGGCTTTCTATGGCCCACTATTTGTGAGAGAGATGGCACACTCAGGACTGGCACACAAGCCCAAAGGCCAATATTAATCTCCCACTGTATTTTTATCAGGGAGAATTTATACACCCCACAAAAAAAAATACAGAAAAATGAAAAGGCTTTCTATGGCCCACTATGTGAGAGAGATGGCACACACAGGGATGGCACTCTAGCAGAAATGCCAAATTGCCAATCTTAATCTCCCACCAAAAAAAAAAAAAAAAAAAAAACAGGGAATGTCCTACAATTACTATCTCCCTGCCTGCAGTAATCTCAGCCAGGTATGGCAGGCAGCTACTATCTCCCTGCCTGCAGTAATCTCAGCCAGGTATGGCAGGCAGCAATAAGGAGTGGACTGATGCACAAATGAAATAAAAAGTGTGGACAAACAAAAAAGATAGCTGTGCAGAAAGGAAGGAACAAGAGGATTTGTGCTTTGAAAAAAGCAGTTGGTTTGCACAGCGGCGTACACACAGCAATGCAGCTATCAGGGAGCCTTCTAGGGCAGCCCAATGAGCTACAGCGCTGAGGGGAAAAAAAAAAAAAAAAAACTTCCACTGTCCCTGCACACCGAGGGTGGTGTTGGACAGTGCAAATCGCTGCAGCACAAGCGGTTTTGTGGTTAATGGACCCTGCCTAACGCTATCCCTGCTTCTGACAAAGCGGCAGCAACCTCTCCCTAAGCTCAGATCAGCAGCAGTAAGATGGCGGTCGGCGGGAACGCCTCTTTATAGCCCCTGTGACGTCGCAGACAGCAAGCCAATCACTGCAATGCCCTTCTCTAAGATGGTGGGGACCAGGACCTATGTCATCACGCTGCCCACACTCTGCGTTTACCTTCATTGGCTGAGAAATGGCGCTTTTCGCGTCATTGAAACGCGACTTTGGCGCGAAAGTCGCGTACCGCATGGCCGACCCCGCACAGGGGTCGGATCGGGTTTCATGAAACCCCGACTTAGCCAAAAGTCGGCGACTTTTGAAAATGTTCGACCCGTTTCGCTCAACCCTAGTCCCGAGTCCCTAGAGGAGACCCCACAGGAAGATGTTGCTGGGGAGGTTAGTGAATCTAACCTTCAGTACCCCTTCTCCGTCATGGCGGGGGAAACAGAGGAAACTGAGGAACCTCAACGAGAGGCGGAGGCAGACAGCCATCCGGCACCCTGCCTGCCAGATTTGGGAGTCCAGGTGGATGACTTCCACAGCGAGCAAATGAAAGATCCTACCCTGACTCCGGCTAGGAAAAATGTAAAAATGATAGATGGGGTACCCGTAGAACCTGACACTAGGCTAGCGTACCCGTATATGGTTCTTGAAAATGATTTGCTCTACCAGGTAGAAAAAAAAGGGGAAGACACAGTGCAACGGTTAGTGGTACCCAAACCTTATCGGCGGAAGGTACTGGATTTGGCCCACGGACATATAATGGGGGGACATCTGGGGGTACAGAAAACCACAGAAAGGATATTGCATTGTTTTGTGTGGCCTGGAATACATTGTGATGTGCGTAACTATTGTGAGTCCTGTCCAGAGTGCCAAATCGCGGCCCCTAAATCTCAGTTCCGTAGCCCTTTGGTACCCCTTCCTATCATCGGGGTCCCTTTTGAGAGAATTGGGATGGATTTGGTTGGGCCCCTTCCCCGATCCGCACGTGGGCACCAACATATCCTCGTCATCGTGGACTATGCCACTCGTTACCCGGAAGCCGTCCCTTTGCGTAACACAGCTACCAAGACGATCGCCAAGGAATTGGTACAAGTGTTTAGTCGGGTGGGAATTCCAAAACAGATACTCACCGACCAGGGGACTCCCTTTATGTCGAGGGTAATGAAGGAGCTCTGCAGGCTCTTACAAATAGACCCGTTGCGTACGTCTGTCTATCACCCTCAAACAGATGGCCTGGTTGAGCGCTTCAACAAAACCTTAAAACAGATGCTCCGGAAGGCGATAGACAAAGATGGGAAGAACTGGGATTACTTGTTACCCTATTTGCTGTTTGCCATTAGGGAAGTTCCCCAGTCTTCCACAGGATTTTCGCCTTTCGAACTGTTGTACGCCCGTCGTCCCCGGGGACTGCTGGACGTCGCAAAAGAAACCTGGGAAGGTCAAGTCACTCCCTTTAAAACGGTGATCGACCATGTAACACAAATGCAGGATCGTATTGCCGCTGTCATGCCCATTGTTAGGGACCATATGTTACAGGCCCAGGGAGCCCAGAGGCAAAGTTATGATAGAGGCGCTAAGGTCCGTACATTTGCACCCGGCGATAGGGTGTTGGTCCTAATCCCTACGGTGGATAGTAAATTCCTGGCGAAATGGCAGGGCCCATTTGAGGTCCGAGAAAGAGTTGGTGAAGTAAACTATAAAGTGTACCAGCCGGGTAAGAGAAAACCGGAACAGATTTATCATGTGAATCTGATAAAATCCTGGAAAGACCGCTCTGCCCTAACGGCGGATCTGCCCCGTCCGGTTTGTTCACCTACTGTACCAGAGGTGCAGGTTGCTGAGACTCTCTCAGAACGACAAAAATCTGAGGTTAAGCAATTTTTGTTACAGAACCGACAGTTTTTCTCCGAAAAACCTGGCCGGTCGAAGTTGGTGAAACATGAGATTGTCACAGAGCCTGGCGTCACTGTTCATGTGAAGCCCTACCGGATTCCGGAAGCCCGCCGTGAAGCCGTCTCCCGGGAAGTGATGGCAATGTTGGACTTAGGAGTCATTGAGGAGTCACACAGCGCCTGGTCCAGTCCAATTGTGTTGATACCTAAACCGGATGGCTCCATCCGGTTTTGTAATGACTTTAGGAAACTGAATGCAGTTTCTAAATTTGATGCGTACCCTATGCCCCGGGTCGATGAGTTGATCGACCGGCTTGGTAAAGCCCGATACATTACGACCCTGGATTTAACAAAGGGGTACTGGCAGATTCCTCTGGCCGAGGCGGCCAGAGAGAAGACGGCATTTGCTACACCGGAAGGTCTGTTCCAGTATGTCTATATGCCGTTTGGACTTCACGGAGCTCCCGCAACGTTCCAGAGATTGATGGATCGAGTCTTGAGGCCTCACAGACAGTACGCTTCTGCCTACCTGGATGACATCGTAATTTACAGCATGGACTGGGAAACTCATCTCCAGAAGGTACAAGCCGTGATTGATGACCTGCGAGATGCAGGTTTAACGGCAAACCCCAAGAAATGCCACATCGGGCTTGAAGAAGCCCGATACTTGGGCTACGTGATTGGCCGAGGAGTGGTTAAACCCCAGATCGACAAAATACAGGCAATTCAGGGCTGGCCACAACCAGTGAACAAGAAACAAGTGCAGGCTTTCCTGGGGATTGCCGGCTATTATCGCCGGTTCATACCCAATTTTGCAGCCATGGCTACTCCCTTGACGGATCTTACCAAGGGGAAGGGTTCCGTCATGGTAAAATGGACCTCAGCTGCTGAAGAGGCCTTCCACAGCCTGAAACGGGCTTTGTGCTCTCAGCCCGTATTAGTGACTCCTGATTTCAGCAGCGAGTTTGTGGTACAAACTGATGCCTCTGATACTGGTGTTGGAGCTGTACTTTCCCAGGTGAGGGACGGAGTCGAACACCCGGTCCTCTATCTCAGTCGGAAACTGAATGTACATGAGCAGAGGTATGCCGTGGTTGAAAAAGAGTGCCTAGCCATTAAATGGGCTCTCGACTCCCTCAAGTATTACCTGGCTGGTAGGAAGTTTAGGCTGGTCACAGACCATTCCCCTCTCAAGTGGATGCACCTCCACAAGGACCGTAATAGTCGGGTAACCAGGTGGTTCCTTGCCCTGCAGGCTTACTCTTTTACGGTGGAGCACCGACCTGGGGTGCAGATGGGGAACGCCGATGCCCTATCCCGAGTGCACTGTTTCAAAAGTGTTCTTGCTCGACCGGAGTGGTCTGAGCAAGGGGGGGGGGATATGTAAGACTCATGCTGGTGTGGTAGATGGAGGCAGGTATATCTCGCCCAGGTGTTTGTCCTATGTGAATTAGGCCACTCAGTATCTTCAGGGTGCTAATGGGTTAATGATTGCAGGAATAAAAGATGACCAGCTGGGTGTTTCCAGTGTCTGCCTGGGGCACACAGATTGCCTGCCTGTGTGAGACAAACGTGAGTGAAGAGCTCTGCTCAAGATCTGTATGATGTTAGCTGGGTGGGAGAAGCCCCCCCAGTTGTTGAGATAGCAAGAAGCCCCCCCAGTTGTTGAGATAGCAACGTATTTGTTTAGTTAGTGCCGGACAGGCTAGGGTTTATTTTTATGTTTTGTTTTTTGTGTTGCTTTCACGTTAATAAATCTGACCTGAGGTCAGCCTGCTCAGAAACCTGCTGTACGCCTCAGATTCAATGCACAAACCACGTGTCCTTTGACCCCAGCAAAGGCGATCCCAGAGTGTTTTGTCACAGTAGTTTATTTATGAAGATTTTAGAATAATGCATTGAATACATTGAATACACCTGTCGCTGATTGTTCGTGGCCGGCCACGTAGTATATAGCACAGCCACGTAGTATATAACAGCCCACATAGTAAATAGCACAGCCACGTAGTATATTGCACAGCCACGTAGTATACAGCAGAGCCACGTAGTATATAGCACAGCCACATAGTATATAGCACAGCCCACGGAGTATATAGCACAGCCCACGGAGTATACAGCAGAGCCACGTAGTATATAGCACAGCCACATAGTATATAACACAGCCCACGGAGTATATAGCACAGCCACGTAGTATAGAGCACAGCCCATGGAGTGTATAACAGCCCACATAGCATATAAAACAGCTCAAGTAGTATATAACAGCCCACGCACGCAGTATATAACACAGCCCATGTAGTGTATAACACAGGCCACGTAGTGTATAACACAGACCACATAGTGTATAACACAGGCCACGTACTGTATAACACAGGCCATGTAGTGTATAGCACAGCCCATGTAGTGTATAGCACAGCCCATGTAGTATATTGCACAGCCCAAGTAGTACATTGCACAGCCCACGTAGTACATTGCACAGCCCAGGTACTACATTGCACAGCCCACTCAGTATATAGCGCAGCCCACGCAGTATTTTGCACAGCCCATGCAGTATATTGCACAGCCCACGCAGTATATTGCACAGCCTACGTAGTATATAGCACAGCCCACGCAGTATATTGCACAGCCCACGCAGTATATTGCACAGCCCACGCAGTATATTGCACAGTCCGCGCAGTATATTGCACAGCCCGCGTAGTATGTTGCACAGCCCAGGTAGTATGTTGTACAGCCCGCGTAGTATATTGCACAGCCCGCGTAGTATATTGCACAGCCCGGTAGTATATTGCCCAGCGCGCATAGTATATTGCACAGCCCGCGTACTATATTGCCCAGCCCATGTACTATATTGCCCAGCCCGCGTAGTATATTGCATAGCCCGCATAGTATATTGCACAGCCCGCGTAGTACATTGCACAGCCCGCATAGTATATTGCACAGCCCGCGTAGTATATTGCAGACCGCATAGTATATTGCACAGCCCGCGTAGTATATTGCACAGCCCACGGAGTTTATAGCACAGCCACGTAGTATATTGCACAGCCCACGCTGTATATTGCACAGCCACGTAGTATATTGCCCAGCTCACGTAGTATATTGCACAGCCCACGTAGTTTATTGCCCAGCACGTGTAGTATATTGCACAGCCCGCATAGCATATTGCCCAGCCCACGTAGTATATTGCACAGCCCACGTAGTATATTGCCCAGCGCGCGTAGTGTATTGCACAGCCCGCATAGTATATTGCCCAGCTTGAGTAGTATATTGCACAGCCCGCGTAGTATATTGCACAGCCTGCGTAGTACATTGACAGCCTGCGTAGTACATTGCACAGCCCACGTAGTATATTGCACAGCCCACGGAGTATATAGCACAGCCACGTAGTATATTGCACAGCCCACGCAGTATATTGCACAGCCCACGTAGTATGTTGCCCAGCGCACGTAGTATATTGCACATCCCACGCAGTATATTGCACAGCCCACGTAGTATATTGCACAGCCCACATAGCATATTGCACATCCCACGTAGTATATTGCACAGCCCATGTAGTATATAGCAATGTGGGCATCAAATCCCTGTTAAAAAAAAGAATTAAAATAAAAAATAGTTATATACTCACCTTCCGTTGGCCCCGGGATCCAGTAAGCGTTTACCGATGCTCCTCGCGCGCTCCGGTCTCAAGAGTGCATTGCGGTCTCGCGAGATGATGACGTAGCGGTCTCGCGAGACCAATACGTCATCATCTTGCGAGATTGCAATGCATAGAGCGGTCACCAGAGCGTCGCGAGGAGCGGGAAAGGCCTGTTCTGGATCAGAGGGGCCGTCGGATGGTGAGTATATAACAATTTTTTATTATTTTTAACATTAGATCTTTTTACTATTGATGCTGCATGGCAGCATCAATAGTAAAAAGTTGGTCACACAGGGTTAATAGCAGCGTTAATGGAGTGCGTTACAACGCGGCATAACGCGGTTCATTAGCGCTGCCATTAACCCTGTGTGAGTGCTGACTGGAGGGGAGTATGGAGCAGGCACTGACTGCGGGGAGGAAGGAACGGCCATCTTGCCGCCAGACTGTGCCCGTCGCTGATTGGTCGTGGCAATGGTCATGGGCGTTTTGCCACGACTAATCTGCGACTTGTATTTCCATGACAGAGGCCGCGACCAATGAATATCTGTGATAGACAGACAGAAAGACAGACGGAAGTGACCCTTAGACAATTATATAGTAGACTAGATGGTGGCCCGATTCTAACACATCGGGTATTCTAGAATATGCATGCCCACGTAGTAGATTGCCCAGCCACGTAGTATATTGCCCAGCCACGTAGTAATATTGCCCAGCTACGTAGTATATTGCCCAGCCACGTAGTACATTGCCCAGCCACGTAGTATATTGCCCAGCCACGTAGTATATTGCCCAGCCACGTAGTATATTTCACAGCCCTCATAGTATATTGCCCAGCCGCATAGTATATTGCACAGCCCACATAGTATATTGCCCAGCCACGTAGTATATTGCACAGCCCACGTAGTATATTGCCAAGCCACATAGTATATTGCACAGCCCACGTAGTATATTGCCCAGCCACGAAGTATATTGCCCAGTCACATAGTATATTGCCCAGTCACGTAGTATATTGCCCAGCCACATAGTATATTTCCCAGCCACGTAGTATATTGCCCAGCCACGTAGTATATTGCCAAGCCACATAGTATATTGCACAGCCCACGTAGTATATTGCCCAGCCACGTAGTATATTGCCCAGTCACATAGTATATTGCCCAGTCACGTAGTATATTGCCCAGCCATGTAGTATATTTCCCAGCCACGTAGTATATTGCCCAGCCACGTAGTATATTGCCCAGCCACGTAGTATATTGCACAGTCACGTAGTATACTTCACAGCAACGTAGTATACAGCACAGAGCCACGTAGTATACAGCACAGACACGTAGTATTTTGCCCAGTCACGTAGTAAATTGCACAGTGACGTAGTATATAGCACAGAGCCACGTGGTATCTAACACAGCCCACGTAGTATACAGCAGTGTGGGCACCATATCCCTGTTAAAAAAAAATATTTAAAATAAAAAATAGTTATACTCACCCGGCGGCATACAGCGGAGCTCCAGCGATACGCGCGCGGCGGCCGCCATCTTCCGTTCCCAGGATGCATTGCGAAATTACCCAGATGACTTAGCGGTCTCGCGAGACCGCTAAGTTTTCTGGGTAATTTCGCAATGCATCGCTGGGAACGGAAGATGGCGGCAGGCGCGAGCGGCTCGTCGGACTACGGAGGGTGAGTATAGCAGTTTTTTTTTTATTATTTTTAACATTACATTTTTTTACTATTGATGCCGCATAGGCAGCATCAATAGTAAAAAGTTGGGGACACACAGGGTTAATAGCGGTGGTAACGAAGTGAGTTACCCGCAGGCATAACGCGGTCCGTTACCGCCGGCATCAACCCTGTGTGAGCGGTGACAGGAGGGGAGTATGCGGGCGACAGGCACTGACTGCGGGGAGTAAGGAGCGGCCATTTTCTTCCGGACTGTGCCCGTCGCTGATTGGTCGTGGCAATGGTCCGTGGGCATTTTGCCACGACCAATCAGCGACTTGGATTCCATGACAGACAGAGGCCGCGACCAATGAATATCCGAGACAGACAGAAAGACCGAAGTGACCCTTAGACAATTATATAGTAGATATGCATTATACACCCTGCTCTTAGAAGATTACACTCTAATATACACTATACACCCTAATCCTAGGAGCTTACACTCTAATATGCACTATATACTCTTCTTTAGGATGCATCAAAAAACAAAAAAACCTGCCTAGATTAGTGGCAAAGCTTCAAAACAATAAATACATCAAAAAAAGAACGTGGAAGCAGATAACCATAAAATAGCAAGATTTTATTGAAACATACGTAAAGACAATATAGTAAGGAATGTAAAGAGTGGGGATAGAACTATGCAAAAAGAAGAAAAACCACCACATAGGTAATAGATCGTAATGTGGTCACAAATACATAAATTTTAGAATGGATACAATAGTAAGTATATATCATGCGCTGAACGTATTATATTATGAAAGGAATACCATTGAAAGAGTCCCAGGGGGGCTTCTCACCATATAGTTTATGCCAAAGAGTGACAGAAAGGCAGTGTGCGCACGAAAAATATCTCAGATGTTTACCAAAAAGTGTGTCCTTGAGTAAATAGTTTGCAACAAGTGTGAGGAGACTAAACAATAAAGAGGCTATTCAAAAGAATAATTAAGGATAAAGAGTGTGACTCTTTATACTAAATAAATAAAACCCACTGAGTTTTATCCACTGGGTTTTATTTATTTAGTATAAAGAGTCACACTCCTGAAAGTGATTTTCTCCACAGACGCTCATCACACCTAGAGCACTGCTGGAGAAAATGTGCTTGCGCTGTGTGCCAGGGTTGCTGTCGTCAGTTGTCCGGTTCTTCTGCGTATAGCCGATGCCGCTTCATTCAGGCTCTCTGCAGTGTATTATTATGACAATGTTGAGTCCGGACTGAAACATTCACCAAGAAGTCCTCATTCACAGATGAAATAAAACCATTTTTTCTTTACTTCAGCTATAAGGTTTATATGGGATAAGTTTCCTATAGGACTGTATAAATATTTTAAATATTTTTTTTTGGGGGGGTGACAGACTCCCTTTAATAAGATGCCTGGTAGCGTAATCAGCTGCAGATTTTATAGAAGGCAATTTGCAGATAAAATCTTCCGCAAATCTGCCACTAGTCAACTCACTGAAATGTTTGACCAAGTTCCCATTATTAAATTACATATTATTTGTAAAGAATATAAGATTTGGTGTGAAAAAAAAAGTGAAATAATTCCAATATCTGGAAAGGGCATAGTTACTTAAAGGGGTCATCTCCTGTTCCTTTCTTCAGGATCGCACTGCATCCCGGCTTCCTGCTTGCCAGGGAGGGCCAACAAGCCGTAGACTATAGATTAAAAATAATTGCGTTCTTGAAAACGGAGAGGATTTTTAATAAGAGGTAAACTAACAAGTTACTAGTTTTATAAGCTCCACACAATCTGGGAAATAATGGAGACATATGATGGCCTAGCCAAAGTATAGGTCACCAGTATTGCATCAGAGGGGGTCCGAACCCAATACCTCCCAAGAGGGATGCCACAGCCCTGTACACTGTGTAATGGACATTTTCAGGTACTGCAGACAAGTTCCCTTTAGGGGTCAGGCAGACAACTGTATTTTCGACTAAAGCATTGGATCACTGGGGCCAAACTTATTCTATGGGGCCACGCACATGTCCGATTTTTCCTCAGACCGAGTCTGTCCCAGGAAAAAAAATCGCAGCACTCAGAATTTGCAAGTGATCTTCAGATCGCACTCGGCCATGCAAGTCAATGAGTCCGTGGGAAACATCGGACCGCACTCGGATGACATCTGAATTAATACCAACATTCTAAGTTCTATGTGTAACCTTGGTGAGGTGCAAATAAACCCACTTTGTATACATGCATACATTGTAATTATTTCTTGCTATCATTTATCAGAATATTACAGAATTTGCTATAGTTTATACTCTTTTACATCAGTGCAATCTACTTTAGATGATGGCCGTTATTCAGGATGACATTCACTACGGACTCTGAATTATTCTATCATCTATCAATTTTCCAATAGAATAATAGAAAGCCAGGTCTCCCCCCAGGACATCGCAGCAAGGCGCGGGATGCGCCGCTAATCCTCCCAGGGACCCTTTTCAGACCCACTAGGTGTCTAACGGCCCTCACCACCCAGATTCTGTGCTCCCGGGACACTTCTGCCCGGACTGGCTTTATTATAAGGTTGTGCCTTAACAAGGGATCGGTCGTACACCCCCTACCACTGCTACTATTATGCATCTATGTCAAAGGACTTGAGTAACCCCATGAGTAAGACCCGGGAGGGTCGAAACGTCGGGTTTTTTGTCTATTTCAAATGAATATGAATGTGGCAACCACTTCTTTTTTGTTTTGTTTTCTTCAATAAAATTGGCATACACCTTTTGCATCTTACCAGTCTTGAGTGTGCGGTAATCTCTTTTAAACTACAGACACTATCAGGTTGGCGTTGTTATACTGATTCAAATTATACATGAGGTGAAGAAATCCGTCTTGTGGTTCTTGTGTAATCAGTGTTAGATGTTTTCAGTTAATGATATGATCATGCTCCGAGGCGGCCAGTGGGCAGAGTCTTATCTTCCTGCTTTAAGCCAGAGAAACCAAGGAAAGACCAAGGAGAGACCTGACCACAGGCCGCCTCAAAGCACAGTCTGTCTATGATGAGGAACATGTTTGTGCTTCATGGCGGCCTATGAGCAGGTCTTTGCTTGGTTTCTCCTTGGTTTTTTTTTGTTTCCCTGGCTTAGAGCAGGAAGTTAAGACTCGGCTTCCAGTCCCGCCCGGAGAATAGGCATATCATTAGCTGAAAACTTCTAACACTGATTATACAAGAACCACAAGATGGATTTCTTCACCCCATGTATCATTACAATCTGTATAACAGCGGCAACATGACACTATCTGTAGTTTACTTAGCAAAATCCTGCTGACAGGTTCACTTTAAGGTTATCCACTACTCGGACAAGCCCTTCTAAATCCTTATGTTTCCAAGTAAAATGACAACACTTGTACTCACCTCCGATGCCGTTGCTATTCTAGCAGTGTCGAAACTGGTTCTCTTGAGGCCCACGTGATATTATCACATTGTTATGTTAAGCGATCCCTGAGGCTAATTAACACTGGCTTGACGTTCTCTCAGACACATTAAGACGTCTGGAAGAAGTGAGAGAGCTGCGGCAGCCCTATCACTTCTTACAGCTGTCAATTGCATCTGTAGGAAAGGAAATCCAGTGCTGATTGGCAACAGGGACTGAGTGACATAACGCTGTCATGGGAGCCCCGGGAGAGCAATGGCCCACTCCGCTGGAACAGCGCCGGCACCGGAGATGAGTATAAGTGTTATTATTTTACAAGGGCACAACGTAGGGATTAAGAAGGGATTGCCAAAGTAGTTGACAAACACTTAAAATTTTATTTTACAATTTTTGGGTTATGATGTTGACAACCGCTTGATCCAGAACAGCACATGGAGCCTGTCACAACCATAGATGGAGAACGTGGGTGGCTGGATATAATTTTGTCAGTTGTCAGAGGGGAGAAAAAACATTACAGTACGACAAATAAAATAACTTTTAGATATCTTACAGCTTGTGCATTATATAGAGAGAGATAGAGAGTTAATCGTAAATTATTTATTTCGGCTTTTATTTACATAATTCTAAATAAAACTTGTGCAAAGAAAGTTCGTTGTAATGTCAGAAACGGTGCAAAATTAATAAAGGGCAACATAAACTTGCTAAATGTGATGGAGAGAAAAAAAATGCACAAGTACTTGCCCCAATTAGAATATAACAATATTAAGGGTCTCTTCATATCACTTTGTCTATATTTCTGCTTTGTGTGGTCACACTTTCCCAAAATCTATATTTCACAGTTTTCAGTAATTGGATGGTTGCACGTTCTCACATGTATTTCACAGTCCGGCCATTATATTTGAGTGGCTTCAGCATGCACTGCGCTGTACGTGTGTTTCCATGTGTACTGGCACACAGGCTAACATTGGGTCCATTAACACCTACAAAAGAGGGTCATAGCGTAAAGTATGGACTAGTGAATAAGTCACCTGGAGATATAAAGATCCCTACAAAAATGCAGCACAGGATCAATAACGAAGCAATAAAATAACCTTCACTGAGAACAAACTGGACAGGACACATAAATTAAAACCACATACGACAAAACAGAGAAGATAAAATAATTGTATGCGACAGAATACAGAGCAAAAGCTATGATGTACATTTATAACGAAGAGTGACCCAGAGATCAGGACAAAATAATGAATCAAATTTAAAATCCTATAGACCTTGTAAATGATCAAAAGAGTGCTTGGTCCATGATATATATGTATGAATATAGTTGTCAAAAAAGTGCAGAGTGCAAAAGTATGAACGTATAAATGCAACAAATAAAAGTGCAGATCTTAATTCATAATAAATAATATATAAATCGATTGATAATAATGGACTATTGAAATTTTATACTAATCGGTCTACCTCTTACTACTCTCCAATCCATCCTAAATGCAACAGCCAGGATCATATTCCTTGCCAACCATTACACCGATGCCTCCACCCTGTGCCAGTCATTACACTGGTTACCTATTCACTCCAGAATTCAATATAAACTTATCACTCTCACCCACAAAGCTTTCCACGGATCAGCACCACCCTACATCTCCTCCCTCGTCTCAGTCTTCCACCCTACAGTTCTGCTAAGGAACTAAGACTAACATCTTCAATAATCCGAGCCTCCCATTCTCGTTTCCAAGACTTCTCACGAGCTGCAACATTTCTCTGGAATTCACTACCAAGGACAATTCGATTAATTCTCAGTACCCAAAACCAGGGATTCAAGCTTGAGGAGGCTAATTTGCATATTCCAGGTGCCTTCTGGGAAAGCGAAGAGTCTCCCTAAGCTAGAAGATCGTTGGGTACAGCCGGGACCAGCTGCTTGGAAAGAATCACCAAACCAGGGATTCAAGCTTGAGGAGGATAATTTGCATATTCCAGGTGCCTTCTGGGAAAGCGAAGAGTCTCCCTAAGCTAGAAGATCGTTGGGTACAGCCGGGACCAGCTGCTTGGAAAGAATCACCAAACCAGGGATTCAAGCTTGAGGAGGCTAATTTGCATATTCCAGGTGCCTTCTGGGAAAGCGAAGAGTCTCCCTAAGCTAGAAGATCGTTGGGTACAGCCGGGACCAGCTGCTTGGAAAGAATCATCAAACCAGGGATTCAAGCTTGAGGAGGCTAATTTGCATATTCCAGGTGCCTTCTGGGAAAGCGAAGAGTCTCCCTAAGCTAGAAGATCGTTGGGTACAGCCGGGACCAGCTGCTTGGAAAGAATCACCAAACCAATTTTTGCCTGTAGGACATTATTGCGAGCTTGGCTGAGTAGATTACACAAGAAGGAAAACACACAGCAAGTCAGCAGGATCTAGGAGCAATATGGCAGATGTGACAACTTACATGGTGAGCTGCAGCATGTGCTACATGTTCACAGATCGACCAGAAGAAGAATTAAATTTCACCTGTCAGAAGTGTAGACTAGTGGCCCTTTTAGAAGAAAAGGTGCGGGGTCTGGAAGAAAGAATAGCAACCTTGAAACTCATCAAAGAGAATGAAGACTTTCTAGACAGAACAGAAGCATCTCTACTGGTCACAGAAGGTGAAAAAAGTGTCAGAGAACCTCCAAAAGCAGATGAGTGGAAGCATGTGACCAAAAGAAGCAAGAAGACCATGGAGAAATCACCAACCACACAACTGAAGAACCGATATCAAATCTTTGTAGAGGATGAAGATGGCACACCTAAGGATGAAGCAATACCAGCAAGCAAAAAAGAAAAGGGCACACAGCAACAAGTGACAGCAAAAAGTACAGCCAAGAAGCAACGAAGAGTGGTGGTGGTGGGAGACTCACTACTGAGAGGCACAGAAGCAGCCATCTGCAGACCGGACATAACTGCAAGAGAAGTATGCTGCCTTCCAGGTGCGATGATCAAGGATGTGACCGATAGGATACCAAAGCTCTTCAACTCCAAGGACGTCCACCCATTTCTTCTGATACATGTTGGCACCAATGACACGGCAAGGAAGGACCTACCGACAATCTGCAAAGACTTTGAAGAGTTGGGGAAGAAAGTAAAGGAACTGGATGCACAGGTAGTTTTTTCTTCTATCCTTCCAGTAGACGGGCATGGCACCAGGAGATGGAACAGGATCCTTGATGCAAACAACTGGCTAAGACGATGGTGCAGACAACAAGGATTCGGATTCCTGGACCACGGTGTGAATTACTTGTACGATGGACTCCTCGCCAGAGACGGACTACACCTCAACAAACCTGGGAAACACACATTCGCCAGAAGACTCGCTACACTCATCAGGAGGGCGTTAAACTAGAAGAAGAGGGGACGGGAAGAAAAACATTAGACTTGAACAAAGAAGATCCAGGAAAACATACTCAGAAGGGAGGTAAGAACATTTCTAAAACAATCCACAGCGAGGAGATTGGAACAAAACAAAATCCTCTAAACTGCATGCTTGCAAACGCCAGAAGCCTGACAAACAAGATGGAAGAACTAGAAGCAGAAATATCTACAGGTAACTTTGACATAGTGGGAATAACCGAGACATGGTTAGATGAAAGCTATGACTGGGCAGTTAACTTACAGGGTTACAGTCTGTTTAGAAAGGATCGTAAAAATCGGAGAGGAGGAGGGGTTTGTCTCTATGTAAAGTCTTGTCTAAAGTCCACTTTAAGGGAGGATATTAGCAAAGGAAATGAGGATGTCGAGTCCATATGGGTCGAAATTCATGGAGGGAAAAATGGTAACAAAATTCTCATTGGGGTCTGTTACAAACCCCCAAATATAACAGAAACCTTGGAAAGTCTACTTCTAAAGCAGATAGATGAAGCTGCAACCCATAATGAGGTCCTGGTTATGGGGGACTTTAACTACCCGGATATTAACTGGGAAACAGAAACCTGTGAAACCCATAAAGGCAACAGGTTTCTGCTAATAACCAAGAAAAATTATCTTTCACAATTGGTGCAGAATCCAACCAGAGGAGCAGCACTTTTAGACCTAATACTATCTAATAGACCTGACAGAATAACAAATCTGCAGGTGGTCGGGCATCTAGGAAATAGCGACCACAATATTGTACAGTTTCACCTGTCTTTCACTAGGGGGACTTGTCAGGGAGTCACAAAAACACTGAACTTTAGGAAGGCAAAGTTTGACCAGCTTAGAGATGCCCTTAATCTGGTAGACTGGGACAATATCCTCAGAACTAATAATACAGATAATAAATGGGAAATGTTTAAGAACATCCTAAATAGGCAGTGTAAGCGGTCTATACCTTGTGGGAATAAAAGGACTAGAAATAGGAAAAACCCAATGTGGCTAAACAAAGAAGTAAGACAGGCAATTAACAGTAAAAAGAAAGCATTTGCACTACTAAAGCAGGATGGCACCATTGAAGCTCTAAAAAACTATAGGGAGAAAAATACTTTATCTAAAAAACTAATTAAAGCTGCCAAAAAGGAAACAGAGAAGCACATTGCTAAGGAGAGTAAAACTAATCCCAAACTGTTCTTCAACTATATCAATAGTAAAAGAATAAAAACTGAAAATGTAGGCCCCTTAAAAAATAGTGAGGAAAGAATGGTTGTAGATGACGAGGAAAAAGCTAACATATTAAACACCTTCTTCTCCACGGTATTCACGGTGGAAAATGAAATGCTAGGTGAAATCCCAAGAAACAATGAAAACCCTATATTAAGGGTCACCAATCTAACCCAAGAAGAGGTGCGAAACCGGCTAAATAAGATTAAAATAGATAAATCTCCGGGTCCGGATGGCATACACCAACGAGTACTAAGAGAACTAAGTAATGTAATAGATAAACCATTATTTCTTATTTTTAGGGACTCTATAGCGACAGGGTCTGTTCCGCAGGATTGGCGCATAGCAAATGTGGTGCCAATATTCAAAAAGGGCTCTAAAAGTGAACCTGGAAATTATAGGCCAGTAAGTCTAACCTCTATTGTTGGTAAAATATTTGAAGGGTTTCTGAGGGATGTTATTCTCGATTATCTCAATGAGAATAACTGTTTAACTCCATATCAGCATGGGTTTATGAGAAATCGCTCCTGTCAAACCAATCTAATCAGTTTTTATGAAGAGGTAAGCTATAGGCTGGACCACGGTGAGTCATTGGACGTGGTATATCTCGATTTTTCCAAAGCGTTTGATACCGTGCCGCACAAGAGGTTGGTACACAAAATGAGAATGCTTGGTCTGGGGGAAAATGTGTGTAAATGGGTTAGTAACTGGCTTAGTGATAGAAAGCAGAGGGTGGTTATAAATGGTATAGTCTCTAACTGGGTCGCTGTGACCAGTGGGGTACCGCAGGGGTCAGTATTGGGACCTGTTCTCTTCAACATATTCATTAATGATCTGGTAGAAGGTTTACACAGTAAAATATCGATATTTGCAGATGATACAAAACTATGTAAAGCAGTTAATACAAGAGAAGATAGTATTCTGCTACAGATGGATCTGGATAAGTTGGAAACTTGGGCTGAAAGGTGGCAGATGAGGTTTAACAATGATAAATGTAAGGTTATACACATGGGAAGAAGGAATCAATGTCACCATTACACACTGAATGGGAAACCACTGGGTAAATCTGACAGGGAGAAGGACTTGGGGATCCTAGTTAATGATAAACTTACCTGGAGCAGCCAGTGCCAGGCAGCAGCTGCCAAGGCAAACAGGATCATGGGGTGCATTAAAAGAGGTCTGGATACACATGATGAGAGCATTATACTGCCTCTGTACAAATCCCTAGTTAGACCGCACATGGAGTACTGTGTCCAGTTTTGGGCACCGGTGCTCAGGAAGGATATAATGGAACTAGAGAGAGTACAAAGGAGGGCAACAAAATTAATAAAGGGGATGGGAGAACTACAATACCCAGATAGATTAGCGAAATTAGGATTATTTAGTCTAGAAAAAAGACGACTGAGGGGCGATCTAATAACCATGTATAAGTATATAAGGGGACAATACAAATATCTCGCTGAGGATCTGTTTATACCAAGGAAGGTGACGGGCACAAGGGGGCATTCTTTGCGTCTGGAGGAGAGAAGGTTTTTCCACCAACATAGAAGAGGATTCTTTACTGTTAGGGCAGTGAGAATCTGGAATTGCTTGCCTGAGGAGGTGGTGATGGCGAACTCAGTCGAGGGGTTCAAGAGAGGCCTGGATGTCTTCCTGGAGCAGAACAATATTGTATCATACAATTAGGTTCTGTAGAAGGACGTAGATCTGGGGATTTATTATGATGGAATATAGGCTGAACTGGATGGACAAATGTCTTTTTTCGGCCTTACTAACTATGTTACTATGTTACTATGTTACCCAGAGTTTTAAGCGTGCCCTAAAAAGGCATTTCTTTAGACTGGCCCTCACTTATCTTTTCATTCCTGTCTTGCCCTTACAATTTTTTTTTTTCGTAACCTAGTCCCTGTATAATGTTTCCACCCTCCGTGCACTTAATAGCCCTCTGTGTCTGTACTGTGCACCCACTGACTGGTGACCGGTTCATATATCGTTATGTGAATACCCTATTATATTGATGGCCGGACTGTACAATACAAGCACAATTGACTATTTACCTTTGTGACCCCCTAACCCAGAGGTGTCAAACTGCATTCCCCGAGGGCTGCAAACAGGTCATGTTTTCAGGATTTCCTTGTGTTGCACAGGTGATAATTTAATCACCTGCACAGAATGATTCCAGCACCTTGTACAATGCTAAGGAAATCTTGAAAACACCCATGGTTTGAGGCCCTCAAGGAATGCAGTTTGACACCCCTGCCCTAACCTCCTATCTCCTCATAGATTGTAGCTTGTGAGCAGCAGGACCCTTACTCCTCTTGGTATCTGTTGAGTTATGTAAAAATAATAAAAGGACTTCAAACCCATAGAATCAAAGTGCACTGTTCAACCTCCACCTCACCCTCCAACACACGTTTTGCAATGCTTCCTCAGGGAGTGGTTAACGTTGGGTTCATGTTCTGTCCGTTCTCCACATGGATGTAATGAAAACCATTAATTCAGTCCAAGCTTTTTACTGGTCAGATTGAGCTTTTACATGATGGGTGGTCTACAATGACTATGGCTCCCTGCAGTCCTCTGGATGGCATAGAGGTTAGGCATGGCGTCCAGGAGCAGCGGTCTGAATATACAGATCAGCACCATGAAAGGGAAGTAACGAGACAATCTGTTTGGTGCAGAGGGTGGAGAACCTGAAATCTCAGCGTTGTCTATCCAGATTCTTCTTGGAGCACTGTCGGAGAGCTGCCATGATGAACAGCTGCTGCCATGGGGCCGATCAGGATTCTGGTGCATTGAGATGTCTCTATTGCAGCGCCCCACAGACCTGGTCGTTGCAGTATGACGCTCTGCCACTAAGGGGAGTGATGGTACGTCTGATGGCACAAAGGAGTTCTCCTGACCAGGTATCACCAGAACACATTACACTTCACACTCCGGCCACTAGGGGGAGCAAAAGGCTTTATTTATTGGGCCACTCCTCACACTGGTAAAACTAGGGGTTGGGGAGGAAGTTAGGGAGAAGCTGACTGGGTTGGATTCAGGCAACATCCCGTGGCAGGGGGTGTTGCGGGGAGAAGACACAGGGGGGTCCCTGTCAGGCGCGGGAACCTGGCAGGTGCCTAGCGAACAGAACAGAACGTAACGGAACCGTGCCTGCACACCCCGCGGCGGTATCCAAGAGAGAGACACGAAGGGAAGGATATTGTGGAACAGTGTAAACGAGATCAAGCACAAAGGAGAGCCAGTAGGAGTCGTGCCGTGAGACCGAGGCAACATCCTACTGAGGCGAGTAGCCGGTGGCCGGAACACCGTGGGAGTAACTGACTCTAGGCCTTACTCCGAACTCCGCAGGATAGTTAATTATAGGTTGGCTGTCTCACCTAAACACCTACAAAGACATAGGGGGCAACTGTGGGAGAGGGGCGTCTCTAGGGTCCCGGAAGAACTCCAGGCCTTCCCGTCATACAGGTGCGTCCTAGCCATAACATACATGGGGGACGTTGAACTAGTAACATAGTAACAGTTAGTAAGGCCGAAAAAAGACATTTGTCCATCCAGTTCAGCCTATATTCCATCATAATAAATCCCCAGATCTACGTCCTTCTACAGAACCTAATAATTGTATGATACAATATTGTTCTGCTCCAGGAAGACATCTAGGCCTCTCTTGAACCCCTCAACTGAGTTCGCCATCACCACCTCCTCAGGCAAGCAATTCCAGATTCTCACTGCCCTAACAGTAAAGAATCCTCTTCTATGTTGGTGGAAAAACCTTCTCTCCTCCAGACGCAAAGAATGCCCCCTTGTGCCCGTCACCTTCCTTGGTATAAACAGATCCTCAGCGAGATATTTGTATTGTCCCCTTATATACTTATACATGGTTATTAGATCGCCCCTCAGTCGTCTTTTTTCTAGACTAAATAATCCTAATTTCGCTAATCTATCTGGGTATTGTAGTTCTCCCATCCCCTTTATTAATTTTGTTGCCCTCCTTTGTACTCTCTCTAGTTCCATTATATCCTTCCTGAGCACCGGTGCCCAAAACTGGACACAGTACTCCATGTGCGGTCTAACTAGGGATTTGTACAGAGGCAGTATAATGCTCTCATCATGTGTATCCAGACCTCTTTTAATGCACCCCATGATCCTGTTTGCCTTGGCAGCTGCTGCCTGGCACTGGCTGCTCCAGGTAAGTTTATCATTAACTAGGATCCCCAAGTCCTTCTCCCTGTCAGATTTACCCAGTGGTTTCCCATTCAGTGTGTAATGGTGATATTGATTCCTTCTTCCCATGTGTATAACCTTACATTTATCATTGCTAAACCTCATCTGCCACCTTTCAGCCCAAGTTTCCAACTTATCCAGATCCATCTGTAGCAGAATACTATCTTCTCTTGTATTAACTGCTTTACATAGTTTTGTATCATCTGCAAATATCGATATTTTACTGTGTAAACCTTCTACCAGATCATTAATGAATATGTTGAAGAGAACAGGTCCCAATACCGACCCCTGCGGTACCCCACTGGTCACAGCGACCCAGTTAGAGACTATACCATTTATAACCACCCTCTGCTTTCTATCACTAAGCCAGTTACTAACCCATTTACACACATTTTCCCCCAGACCAAGCATTCTCATTTTGTGTACCAACGGTATCAAACGCTTTGGAAAAATCGAGATATACCACTTCCAATGACTCACCGTGGTCCAGCCTATAGCTTACCTCTTCATAAAAACTGATTAGATTGGTTTGACAGGAGCAATTTCTCATAAACCCATGCTGATATGGAGTTAAACAGTTATTCTCATTGAGATAATCCAGAATAACTAGAACTAGAAAGATCTGGAACCAAAGAAAGAGAGAGCTGTAGAGAACGAACGAGAACAGCAGTTGTGAGGACTATTCCGAATGCTCAGCAGGGTAGGACTACAACACACAGGCGCTATTTGTAGGCAACGACTTCCATCTGCGAAGGAAACTCTGGATGTGCCCATCGGACCGGCCGGTCTCAGATAGCCCTGTTAAGCGTGCTCTGGATTGAGGATCCTGAAGTTTTCAGTAAAGAGGTAAAGAGACTGCAACCCTGTGTCCTCGTTATTGACTGCACCTCACACCATTACCATCTACCTTATTGGGAAGCCCTGGGGACATACTTCACCTGTGGGAAGGTATACCATCCAGCTGCCATTCCATCACCCCAGCGGACCCCACAGCAGCATCGGTCACCCTGACCGAACACCACAGGTGGCGTCACGAACCCCTGACAGACTGCACCACCTTTATTGGACGCCCCTTAGCAGGGTCGCGGACCGGGTCTAGCCACCGTGACAGCCTCAGAACCGAACCAGAGAGGTCCGGTACCGAGAACTCGTGGCCCTGTGTCTGGGGGCGCCCCACTATCATCAGACTCTGCCCTCCAGAAAACTGGTGGCGGCGGAGTGGTCCTACCTGTCCCCAAAGGGATGGGGTGATGATGAAATCACCAATGGTAGTTCTTCACACCTGAGGCTGCCTGCTCGGAGTATTAGCTCTATATGAGGGAGTGAAGTAATACTATTAATTCAGAATACTGTATTATGCCTAATATTACTGCAATTAATCGTGGCCACCAATAAACCCAAACGGCACAGAATCCCATAAATCGCTGCAATGTGTTATTAGCCTTGATACATTATCATTTGTATGTTCCATCTTTTTTTTGTGTGTGGGGGGGGGAGATCCATCATGGTGGATCAGCCTGCATGGAAGGGCGATTTTCATTTAAGTACCTTATAAAAGTGCGGTGTAGGCAGAAGCAGCCATGCATATCAGCTAGTGCATAACTATTACCTCTTCCTGCAGGTCCGGAGTATTGATAGAGAACTGAGTAATGGGCTGAATATGCCTCGCAGTATTAATGAGCCATGAGCCACGACAGGAAAAATAATCACCCCGTCTAAACTTCACTCCATCAACCCCCGCTGCCAGCTCTGTCTGGGATCCGAGTGTAATGTATGCAGGGACGGACACACACACTACAGGGACCTGCGGCGCAGCTCAGAAAAAACAGACATATTTATATATACTTTATATATGTATACAGATATACTGTACAGGGCAAAAGTTTTAGGCAGACGTGAAAAGATTGCTGCAGAGAAAGAATGGTTACAAAAATAGAAGCGTTAAAGAGTTTATTTGTAAGCAATTAGCAAAATGAATGAACAAAAGAGAAATCTAAATCACAGCAATTTTTGGTGAAACCATCCGTTGTCATTGAGGTGTATGAATTCAGATCCATTTACACAGCAGGCAGGGCCGACAGACCAGGCAGCCGCCTAGGGCTCCGGCTCATCCAGGGGCCCCCAGCCAGTGGTGTGCCACTAACAGCAGCACACCACACAGCTGTCATGGGCCCCAGAGTAGTAGGGGCCCGGCACCGAGTCGCACGCTCCCCCTCCTCCACATCACGTATTCAACTTATCAGCATCATAGATGCCGATACAGTTGAAAGCAGTGATGGAGGAGAGAGCGTCATGTGACGCTTCCTTTCCCATCACTCCCCCCCCCCGCCTCAATGTGTGTCAGCAGTGGAGGTGATGAGATGCTCTGCAGAAGCCAGAGCAGCAGGGGGACAAGGAGGAGAGGTGTTATGTAGGCAATCCAGTGACACAGTGTGCCAGCAATCAGAGCACATACAGTGATCTGACAATAACCCAAAAACAATAGAACGAGCTCTGAGACGTGGAATCTCTGTAGACCGCAATACCTGATCCTATCCTAAGCACAACTAAAGGCAGCTGTGGATTGCGCCTGACACTACCTATGCAACTCGGCACAGCCTGAGGAGCTGACTAGCCTGAAGATAGAAAAACAAGCCTGACTTGCCTCAGAGAAATACCCCAAAGGAAAAGGCAGCCCCCCACATATAATGACTGTTAGCAAGAAGAAAAGACAAACGTAGAGATGAAATAGATTCAGCAAAGTGAGGCCCGATATTCTAGATAGAGCGAAGATATCAAAGAGAACTTTGCAGTCTACAAAAAAACCCTAAAGCAAAAAAACCACGCAAAGGGGGCAAAAAGACCCACCGTGCCGAACTAACGGCACGGCAGTACACCCTTTGCGTCTTAGAGCTTCCAGCAAAACGAATTGACAAGCTGGACAGAAAAAGTAGCAACAAAAGCAAAAAAGCACTTATCTAAGCAGAGCAGCAGGCCACAGGAAAGATCCAGAAGCTCAGATCCAACACTGGAACATTGACAAGGAGCAAGGAAGACAGAATCAGGCGGAGTTAAATAACAAAGCAGCCAACGAGCTCACCAGAACACCTGAGGGAGGAAGCTCAGAAGCTGCAGTACCACTTGTGACCACAGGAGTGAATTCAGCCACAGAATTCACAACAGTACCCCCCCCTTGAGGAGGGGTCACCGAACCCTCACCAGAGCCCCCAGGCCGACCAGGATGAGCCACATGAAAGGCACGAACAAGATCTGGAGCATGGACATCAGAGGCAAAAACCCAGGAATTATCTTCCTCAGCATAACCCTTCCATTTAACCAGATACTGGAGTTTCCGTCTAGAAACATGAGAATCCAAAATTTTCTCCACAATATACTCCAATTCCCCCTCCACCAAAACCGGGGCAGGAGGCTCAACAGATGGAACCATAGGTGCCACGTATCTCCGCAACAACGACCTATGGAATACATTATGTATGGAAAAGGAGTCTGGGAGGGTCAGACGAAAAGACACAGGATTGAGAATCTCAGAAATCCTATACGGACCAATAAAACGAGGTTTAAATTTAGGAGAGGAAACCTTCATAGGAATATGACGAGAAGATAACCAAACCAGATCCCCAACACGAAGTCGGGGACCCACACGGCGTCTGCGATTAGCGAAAAGTTGAGCCTTCTCCTGGGACAAGGTCAAATTGTCCACTACCTGAGTCCAGATCTGCTGCAACCTGTCCACCACAGAATCCACACCAGGACAGTCCGAAGACTCAACCTGTCCTGAAGAGAAACGAGGATGGAACCCAGAATTGCAGAAAAATGGAGAGACCAAGGTAGCCGAGCTGGCCCGATTATTAAGGGCGAACTCAGCCAACGGCAAAAAGGACACCCAATCATCCTGGTCTGCAGAAACAAAACATCTCAGATATGTTTCCAAGGTCTGATTGGTTCGTTCGGTCTGGCCATTAGTCTGAGGATGGAAAGCCGAGGAAAAGGATAGGTCAATGCCCATCCTACCACAAAAGGCTCGCCAAAACCTTGAAACAAACTGGGAACCTCTGTCAGAAACAATATTCTCAGGAATGCCATGCAAACGAACCACGTGCTGGAAGAACAAAGGCACCAAATCAGAGGAGGAAGGCAATTTAACCAAGGGCACCAGATGGACCATTTTAGAAAAGCGATCACAGACCACCCAAATGACTGACATCTTTTGAGAAACGGGAAGGTCAGAAATGAAATCCATCGAAATATGTGTCCAAGGCCTCTTTGGGACCGGCAAGGGCAAAAGCAACCCACTGGCACGTGAACAGCAGGGCTTAGCCCTAGCACAAATCCCACAGGACTGCACAAAAGTACGTACATCCCGTGACAGAGATGGCCACCAGAAGGATCTAGCCACTAACTCTCTGGTACCAAAGATTCCAGGATGACCAGCCAACACCGAACAATGAAGTTCAGAGATAACTTTACTAGTCCACCTATCAGGGACGAACAGTTTCTCCGCCGGACAACGATCAGGTTTATTCGCCTGAAATTTTTGCAACACTCGCCGCAAATCAGGGGAGATGGCAGACGCAATGACTCCTTCCTTGAGGATACTCGCCGGCTCAGATGAACCCGGAGAGTCGGGCACAAAACTCCTAGACAGAGCATCCGCCTTCACATTTTTAGAGCCCGGAAGGTACGAAATCACAAAATCGAAGCGGGCAAAAAATAACGACCAACGGGCCTGTCTAGGATTCAAGCGCTTGGCAGACTCGAGATAAGTAAGGTTCTTATGATCAGTCAATACCACCACGCGATGCTTAGCTCCTTCAAGCCAATGACGCCATTCCTCGAATGCCCACTTCATGGCCAGCAACTCTCGGTTGCCCACATCATAATTACGCTCAGCAGCCGAAAACTTCCTGGAAAAGAAAGCACATGGTTTCAACACTGAGCAACCAGAACCTTTCTGTGACAAAACCGCCCCTGCTCCAATCTCAGAAGCATCAACCTCGACCTGGAACGGAAGAGAAACATCTGGTTGACACAACACAGGGGCAGAACAAAAACGATGCTTCAACTCCTGAAAAGCTTCCACAGCAGCAGAAGACCAATTAACCAAATCAGCACCCTTCTTGGTCAAATCGGTCAATGGTTTGGCAATGCTAGAAAAATTACAGATGAAGCGACGATAAAAATTAGCAAAGCCCAGGAATTTTTGCAGACTTTTCAGAGATGTCGGCTGAGTCCAATCCTGGATGGCTTGGACCTTAACCGGATCCATCTCGATAGTAGAAGGGGAAAAGATGAACCCCAAAAATGAAACTTTCTGCACACCGAAGAGACACTTTGATCCCTTCACAAACAAAGAATTAGCACGCAGGACCTGGAAAACCATTCTGCCCTGCTTCACATGAGAGTCCCAATCATCTGAGAAGATCAAAATGTCATCCAAGTAAACAATCAGGAATTTATCCAGATACTCACGGAAGATGTCATGCATAAAAGACTGAAACACAGATGGAGCATTGGCAAGTCCGAACGGCATCACTAGATACTCAAAATGACCCTCGGGCGTATTAAATGCAGTTTTCCATTCATCTCCTTGCCTGATTCTCACCAGATTATACGCACCACGAAGATCTATCTTAGTGAACCAATTAGCCCCCTTAATCCGAGCAAACAAGTCAGATAACAATGGCAAGGGATACTGAAATTTAACAGTGATCTTATTAAGAAGGCGGTAATCAATACACGGTCTCAGCGAACCATCCTTCTTGGCTACAAAAAAGAACCCTGCTCCCAGTGGTGATGACGATGGGCGAATATGTCCCTTCTCCAGGGATTCCTTCACATAACTGCGCATAGCGGCGTGTTCAGGCACGGATAAATTAAATAATCGACCTTTAGGGAATTTACTACCAGGAATCAAATTGATAGCACAATCACAATCCCTATGCGGAGGTAGGGCATCGGACTTGGGCTCTTCAAATACATCCTGATAATCAGACAAGAACTCTGGGACCTCAGAAGGAGTGGATGACGAAATAGACAAAAATGGAACATCACCATGTACCCCCTGACAACCCCAGCTGGATACCGACATAGAGTTCCAATCCAATACTGGATTATGGGTTTGCAGCCATGGCAACCCCAACACGACCACATCATGCAGATTATGTAGCACCAGAAAGCGAATAACTTCCTGATGTGCAGGAGCCATGCACATGGTCAGCTGGGTCCAGTACTGAGGTTTATTCTTGGCCAAAGGTGTAGCATCAATTCCTCTCAACGGAATAGGACACCGCAAAGGCTCCAAGAAAAACCCACAACGTTTAGCATAATCCAAATCCATCAGATTCAGGGCAGCGCCTGAATCCACAAACGCCATGACAGAATACGATGACAAAGAGCATATCAAGGTAATGGACAGAAGGAATTTGGATTGTACAGTACCAATGACGGCAGACCTATCGAACCGCTTAGTGCGCTTAGGACAATCAGAAATAGCATGAGTGGAATCACCACAGTAGAAACACAGACCATTCAGACGTCTGTGTTCTTGCCGTTCAACTCTGGTCATAGTCCTATCGCACTGCATAGGCTCAGGTTTAATCTTAGACAATACCGCCAAATGGTGCACAGATTTACGCTCGCGCAAGCGTCGACCGATCTGAATGGCCAAAGACATAGACTCATTCAAACCAGCAGGCATAGGAAAACCCACCATGACATCCTTAAGAGCCTCAGAGAGACCCTTTCTGAACAAAGCTGCCAGCGCAGATTCATTCCACAGAGTGAGTACTAACCACTTCCTAAATTTCTGACAATATACTTCTATATCATCCTGACCCTGGCACAAAGCCAGCAAATTTTTCTCAGCCTGATCCACTGAATTAGGCTCATCGTAAAGTAATCCGAGCGCCAGGAAAAACGCATTGACATTACTCAATGCAGGGTCTCCTGGCGCAAGAGAAAATGCCCAGTCCTGAGGGTCGCCGCGCAAAAAAGAAATAATAATCAAAACCTGTTGAATAGGATTACCAGAAGAATGAGGTTTCAAGGCCAGAAATAGCTTACAATTATTTTTGAAATTAAGAAACTTAGTTCTATCACCAAAAAACAAATCAGGAATAGGAATTCTTGGTTCTAACATAGATTTCTGATCAATAGTATCTTGAATCCTTTGTACATTTGTAACGAGATTATCCATTGAAGAGCACAGACCCTGAATATCCATGTCCACACCTGTGTCCTGAAACACCCAAATGTCTAGGGGAAAAAAAAGACTGAACACAGAGCTGAGAAAAAAAAATGATGTCAGAACTTCTTTTTTCCCTCTATTGAGAATCATTAGGATGGCTCCTTGTACTGTTATGTAGGCAATCCAGTGACACAGTGTGCCAGCAATCAGAGCACATACAGTGATCTGACAATAACCCAAAAACAATAGAACGAGCTCTGAGACGTGGAATCTCTGTAGACCGCAATACCTGATCCTATCCTAAGCACAACTAAAGGCAGCTGTGGATTGCGCCTGACACTACCTATGCAACTCGGCACAGCCTGAGGAGCTGACTAGCCTGAAGATAGAAAAACAAGCCTGACTTGCCTCAGAGAAATACCCCAAAGGAAAAGGCAGCCCCCCACATATAATGACTGTTAGCAAGAAGAAAAGACAAACGTAGGGATGAAATAGATTCAGCAAAGTGAGGCCCGATATTCTAGATAGAGCGAAGATAGCAAAGAGAACTTTGCAGTCTACAAAATAACCCTAAAGCAAAAAAACCACGCAAAGGGGGCAAAAGACCCACCGTGCCGAACTAACGGCACGGCGGTACACCCTTTGCGTCTTAGAGCTTCCAGCAAAACGAATTGACAAGCTGGACAGAAAAAGTAGCAACAAAAGCAAAAAAGCACTTATCTAAGCAGAGCAGCAGGCCACAGGAAAGATCCAGAAGCTCAGATCCAACACTGGAACATTGACAAGGAGCAAGGAAGACAGAATCAGGCGGAGTTAAATAACAAAGCAGCCAACGAGCTCACCAGAACACCTGAGGGAGGAAGCTCAGAAGCTGCAGTACCACTTGTGACCACAGGAGTGAATTCAGCCACAGAATTCACAACAGAGAGGTAAGTATTGTTTGTGTGTGTATGTGTGTGGTGCATGATACTGTGGGGGGGGGACTCCACTATACTGTGTGTGGGGGGCTCCAATAGATCATTAGACTGTGTGGGGGAGGGCTGCACTATACTGTGTATGTGGGAGGCTGCATAATACTGTGTGTGGGGCCTGCACTATACAGTGTGTGTGGGGGGACTGCACTATAATGTGTATGTGGAGGGCTGCATTATACTGTGTGTGGGGGACAGCACTATACTGTGTGTGGGGGCTGCAGTAGACTGTGTGGGGGCTACACTATACTATGTGTGTGTGTGTGGAGGGCTGCACTATACTGTGTGTGTGTGTGGGGAATGCACTATACTGTTCATGTTTGGGGGGCGCTGAATTATATTGTGTCAGTGTGGTGGGCAGCATTATACTGTGTGTGTGTGGGGGGATGCATTATACTCTGGGGGACTGCATTATACTCTTGGGGCTGCTTTATACTCTGGGGAGCAGCATTATACTGTGTGTGGGGCTGCATTATACTCTGAGGGGGCTGCATTATACTCTGAGGGGGTTGCATTATACCCTGGGGGGGTGCATTATACTCTGAGGGGGCTGCATTATACTCTGAGGAGGTTGCATTATACCATGGGGAGACTGCATTATACTCTGAGGGGGCAACATTATAATCTGAGGGGGCTACATTATACTCTGAAGGGGCTGCATTTTACTCTGAGGGGGCTGTATTAGGCTGGTTTCACATTTGCGTTTTTTTTTTTGCGTTTTTGCGGTAAAAAACGCAAAAAAAGCATGCGTTTTCCCCCCTATACTTAACATTAAAAACGCATGCATTTTTTTTATGCGTTTTGCCGCGTTTTTCCACCGCATGCATCTTTTTTATGCATGCGTTGTGTTGCAGAAATACAACATGTAGTAATTTTAGCTGTGTTAAAATGCATTGCTGTCTATGTAAACGCAAGCGTTTGCATGCGTTAAAAATGCATGTGTTTTTATAAAAACAAAACAAAAAAACACACTGATAAACCACCCCAAACCATAAAATTGATAAAGGGATCCTACCCCTAACCCTACCCCTAACCCTAACCCTAATCCCTTTAAGGGTAGGGTTAGGGGTAGGGTTAAGGGTAGGGTTAGGGGTAGGGTTAGGGGTAGGGTTAGGATCCCTTTAGGGTTAGGGTTAGGATCCCTACCCCTAACCCTACCCCTAACCCTAGCTCTTTCTGTTTATAGTGGGTTTTTTACTTTATTTTGATGATTGGCAGCTGTCACACATTTATCTGCATGCGTTTAAAAAACGCAAACGCATGAAAAAACGCATGTAAACGCGTTAAAACGCCGCATTTTTTTCACCACATGCAAAAACTCATGCGTCAAAAAAACGCAGCGTTTGCACGCGTTTACATGCGTTTTTTCACCATGCGTTTTTTTTTAACGCATGCGTTTTAAAACGCAGGTGTGAAACCAGCCTCATACTGTGTGTGGGTCTGCATTATACTCTGAGGGGGCTGTATTTTACTGTGTGTGTGTAGGGGGCTGCATTATACTCTGAGGGGGCTGCATTATACTCTGAGGGGGCCACATTATACTCTGAAGGGGCTGCATTATATGCTGAGGGGGCTATATTATACTATGTGTGGGGGCTGCATTATACTCTGAGGGGGCTGCATTAAATTCTGAGGGGGCTTAATTATACTCTAAGAGGGGCTGTATTATGCTCTATGAGAGTACTACATTATACTCTATGATGTGGGCTGTATTATACTCTTTGGGGGGCTGCAGTTTACTCTGATGGGGCTGCATTATACTCTGAGGGCATTGCATTATATTCTATGAGGGGGCTACAGTATACTCTGAGGGGGGCTGCATTATACTATGAGTGGGGCTGCATCATACTCTATCAAGGACCATGGGGAATGCATTATACCATATGTACTACATAGGACCTGCATTATACTGTATCGAGGATTATCTGTACCAATCATTCTTCCTCAGCCGGAGTTAGGGTACCGTCACACTAAGCGATGCTGCAGCGATAACGACAACGATGTCGATCGCTGCAGCGTCGCTGTTTGGTCGCTGGAGAGCTGTCACATAGACAGCTCTCCAGCGACCAATGATCCCGAGGTCCCCGGTAACCAGGGTAAACATCGGGTTACTAAGCGCAGGGCCGCGCTTAGTAACCCGATGTTTACCATGGTTACCAGTGTAAACGTTAAAAAAACAAACACTACATACTTACCTTTAGCTGTCTGTCCTCCGGCGCTCTGCTTTCCTCTGCACTGTCAGCGCCGGTCAGCCGGAAAGCAGAGCGGTGACGTCACCGCTGTGCTTTCCGGCTGGCCAGCGCTGACACAGGATGCAGGAGGAGTGCAGAGAAGCAGAGCGCCGGGGACAGACAGCTGAAGGTAAGTACGGTATGTAGTGTTTGTTTTTTTAACGTTTACGCTGGTAACCAGGGTAAACATCGGGTTACTAAGCGCGGCCCTGCGCTTAGTAACCCGATGTTTACCCTGGTTACCAGTGAAGACATTGCTGGATCGGCGTCACACACGCCGATCCAGCGATGTCAGCGGGAGATCCAGTGAGGAAATAAAGTTCTGGTCTTTCCTCAGCGACCAACGATCTCCCAGCAGGGGCCTGATCGTTGGTCGCTGTCACACATAACGATTTCCTTAACGATATCGTTGCTACGTCACAAAAAACAACGATATCGTTAACGATATCGTTATGTGTGAAGGTACTTTTAGGGTAGGTGCACACGGTCAGTAAACGATGCGGGTTGGATGCTGCGTACTTGTGCAGCATCCAGATGTTACAGCATAGTGGATGGAATTTCAAGAAATCCCATGCCCACTATGGATGCAGAGAGCCCGCAGCTCACCCGCAGAGATGGACATGCGGCGCTTCTCCTCAAGATAAATTTTACCTATGCAATGTATCGGGCGCGGTGACAACGCACGGTTCAGTGATCACATGCGGATTCACCTGCGTTCAATAGCTGGCAGCAGACATGTGCTACATCCAAAGCGCTGCCAATTACTGAACGTGTGCACAGACTCTAAATAGGCCGGGAAACAAGCATCAAATAACTTCAATATTGTCGATTGCGCTCATTTATCGGCCTGAACTCAGCGCTTGTAAATACAACAGAAACATTTCTGTGTGATGGTGCAATATGTGACCTTTTGGGGCCCCACTTTAAACTTTCGCCCAGGGCCCCACTTTGTCTAAAATCAGCCCTGACGGCAAGAAAGAGCAATCCTGGAAATATGGTTTTACAATACAGTAATCCTGCAGTATCAAAATGCTAGCTCGTTGGGTGAAATGATTTTTTTGGCTGCACAAAAAAAAAAACAGCCTTCTCGGCAGCACATTGTACATTGGTCATGCTAACGAGAACAAAGGCTATGTGCAAAGAATGATTTATTACAAATTGTTCGGTGTGCATCATTAAGTGCAGTCCGCCTGTGTAGACAGATTAGTACATTACCGCCAATAAGCAACCAAGTAGCTGATCGACGCTCATTTAACGCCACTAGTTTGTGTAAATGGACTTGAACCAGCTATACCAAATAGGTGATAATGGTAATCATCTTCATATGTAGGTTGAAACATGGTCATTAGCTGAAATAGAAACAGTTGTGTAGGAGGCTTAGAAATTGGTGAGAAACAGCCAAACTCTGCTACAAAGGTGAGGTCAGACATCATGGCTTGACATCACAGCAACAAGACACAAGGTAGTTATACTGCATCAGCAAGGTCTATCCCAGGGAAAGATTTCAAAGCAGACTGGGGTTTGAAGATATTCTGTTCAATTTCTTTGAAGAAGCACCAATAAATTTGCAATAGTTGCAGCGTTCGGCCAAGCAAACTTAGCACAGCAGATGAAAGACACATTATTCTTATCGCCCTTCAGAATTGGAAGATGTCCAGCAGTGCCGTCAGCTCAAAACTGGCAGCAAACTGTGGGACCCAGCTACACCCATCTACTGTTCAGAGAAGCCTGGTCAGAAGTGGTCTTCACTGAAAACCATGCATTCAACATTGAAACAAGACCAAGTGAGCATGAAAGCATGAAAACTGATGTGCAGAATCTGGCAGCCGGTGCCCTGGGTCGAAGAGTCAAAGTATGAACTATTTGGCTATAACCGAAGACAGTTTGTTCATAGAAAGACTGGAGAATGGCACAATAATGAGTGCCCGCAGGAAACAGTGAAGCATGGTGGAGGGTCCTTGCAAGTTTTGGGCTGCATTTAAGCACATAGAGTTGAGGATTTAGTCAAAATCTATGTCTTCAATGCTGACAAATACAGGCAGATGCTTATGCATCATGTAATACCATCGGTGTAGCATCTAATTGCCTCCAAATTTATTCTGCAGCAGGACAACGACCCCCAACATCCAGCCAATGTCATTAAAAACTATCTTCAGCGTAAAGAAGAACATGGAGTCCTGGAAGTGATGATACAGCCCAACAGAGCCCTGACTCCAACATTACTGAGCCTGTGTGTGATTACATGAAAAAAGAGAAGGATTAGCACAAGCAACATTCACAGAAGATCTGTGATTAGTTCTACAAGATGTTTGGAAAAACCACCCCATCAAGTTCTGGCAAAAACTTTGTGAAAGTAAACCTAGAAGAATTGCCCAGAACTTTTGCAATTTACAGATAAAAAACCTACAAAAAGAAAAATGAATATAAACCGCTGTAAATACCGTAAGTAAACACATAAAACTGCATTTAAATGACACAGGGTTCTTAGTACTAATGTTTTTGGCAGCATAAAAGCCATCCCACCGTCGACATGGTGACCCTGATCGGCACTGTCCTATGCTGTCTAATATTAAAATCCTTACCATGTGTCAGAGTTGACCTCAGTGTGTGAATAAGGGCAATTTACGTATAAACACATATGTCAGCAAAGTACAGATACAAGCATTTAAGACCATTCTAAATGGGAATGAGTACTCCAGTACTCCAGAATAACATGGGTCCTCCAAAATGAAAAGGGCCTTTAAGAAAGAGATGGGTCGGTCCTTTTAATATGAGATGGATCTTCCAAGATAGGATGGGTCCTGCACAATGTGATGGGTCCTCTAAAATGGTGACCCCTGCAGAATGAGATGGGTCCTGCAGAATAAGATGGATGCCCCAGATTAAGATGGGTTATCTATAAAAAGATGGGTTTTCCAGAATATGATGGATCCTGCAGAATCAAATGGAGGAGGACGCAGCCTCCAGAATGAGATTAAATTGGTTCATCAGTATGACATGGGTACTCTAGAATGAGATGGGTCCTCAAGAGTGATATAGATCCTCCAGAATGTGATCGGCCCACCAGTAATGGATGCGTCCTCCAAAATTAGATGGGTCATCCAAAATAAGTTAGGTCCTCCTGAATGTGATGGGTCAATTAAGAAGGGAACTCCAGAGTAGAATAGGACGTTCAGAATAAAATAACTCCTCCAGATTAAAATGGGTCCTCCAAAATAGGATGGGTCCTCCAGAATAAAATGTGTCCTCTGAAATGAGATGGGTCTTCCAGAATAGGATGGGTCATCTAGAATAAGGTGTGGTTTCTGCAGAATAAAATTGGATCACCAGATTAACATGGGTCCTACAAAACATAGAATGTGTAGTACAGGATGAGAATTCAGAATATGATTGATCCTCAGAATAAGATAGGTTCTCTATGATGAGGTGGGTCTTTGAGTATAGAATGGGTCTTCCAGAAAAGGATGGGTTCTCCACAATAAGATGGGTCTTCCAGAATCAAATGAATCCTCCAGAATGAGCTGTATTTTTTTAAATATAAAATAGGTAGTGATGAGTGAGTGTACTCATTGCTCAGGTTTTCCTGAGCACGCTCGGGTGACCTCCGAGTATGTATGACTGCTCGGAGATTAAGTTTTCATCGCCTCAGCTGAATGATTTACAGCTATTAGCCAGCTTGAGTACATGTAGGGATTCCCTAGCAACCAGGCAACCCCCACATGTACTCAGCCTGACTAATAGCTGTAAATAATTCAGCTGCCGCGATGAAAACTTAATCTCTGCACACTAACAAATACTCGGAGATAACCCGAGCGTGCTCGGGAAAACCCGAGCAACGAGTATACTCGCTCATCACTAAAAATAGGTCTTCTAGAATTAAAGCTGTCCTGCAGATTAAGATTCATCCTCCAAAATAGAATCGGCCCTCCATAATGAGATGGGTTTGTCCAGCAAAGACAGTTCCCACGAATGGAATGGGTCCCCTAGAATAAGATGGGTCCTCCAGAATTAGATGTGTCTTCCATAATTGTTTGGGTACTCCAGAATAGGATAGGACCTCCAAAATGTGTATGGCTCTCGAGAATGCAAAAGGTCATCCAGAATAAGATAAATCCACCAGAATATGATGGGTCCTCCAAAATAGGATGGACCCTCCAGACTAAGATAGATCCTACAGAAAAGGATAGACTCTCTATAATAAGATAGGTCCTCTAGAATTAGAAAACTCCTACAGAGCAGGATGGGTCCGTCAGAATAGAATGGATTCTCCAGAATAAGATTGGTCCCTCAGATAAAGATGAGTCCTCTGGAATTTGATCGGTCCTCTAGAATGAGAATGATCCACCAGATTAAGGTCCTCCAGATGGATCCACCTGAATAAAATTGGCTCTCTAGAGTAAGATGGGTCCTCCAAAATTAGATGGGTCCTCCAAAATAAGATGGGCCTTCCAGAATGAGATGGGACCTCAAGAATCTGATCTGTCCTCCAGGTAAAGGTGGCTCCTTCAAAATAGAAAGGGCCCTCCAGAATGAGATTTGGACTTCAGAATAAAATGGGTGATGGGTTCTCCAGATAAAATGTATCCCCCAGAATAAGATGGGTCCTATAGAATGAGATGGGTTCTGAAAATTATGATGAGCTCTCCAGAATCCGATGGGTCCTCCAAATGAGATAGGTCCTCCAAAATAGGATAGGTCCTTCAGAATAAGAGATGATTTCCAAAGTAAGAAAGGTCCTACAGAATGAAATAGGTTCTCCAAAATAGAATGGGTCCTCTAGAATAAGTTGGGTCCTCTATGTTTGGATGGATCCTCCAGAATAGACTAGGTCACTAAGAATGAGATCGGTCCTTCAGAATGAGATGGGTCCTCCGGAATAAGATTTTTTGTCCTGTTAGATTGGTCCTCCAAGATAGGATGGGTCATCCAGAATGAGATGGGTCTTTCAAAATAATATGCACCCTTCAAAATGAGATGGGTCTTCCAGAATCAGATGAATCCTCCAGATTAGGATTGGTCCTCTAGGACAAGAAGGGTCCTTCAAAGTATAAAAATCCCTCCAGAATGAGATTAGGACTTGAGAATAGGATGGGTCATCCAGAATAGGATAGGTTCTTGAGATAAGATAGGTCCTTCAGAATAGGATGAGTCCCCCAAAATGAGATGGGTACTTCAGAATAAGGTCCACCAGAATAAGATGGGTTCTGAAAATTATGATAGGTTCTCCAGGATTGGATGGGTCCTTCAGAAAGAGATATGTCCTCCAGAATAGGATGGGTTATCCAGAATGAAAGATGCTTTCTGAAAATGAGAAAGGTCCTCTAGAATTAAATGGGTCCTCCAGAATCAGATGAGTTTGCTAGGATATAATGGAACCTCTAGAATAAGATGCGTCCTCTACAATCAGATGGTTCCTCCAGAATAGGATTGTTCTTTCAGAATCAGATGGGTCCTCGAGAATGAGATGTCTTTCAAAATAAAGTGGCTCCTCCAGAATGAGATGGGTCCTCCAGAATTAGATGGATGCTCCAGAATATTATGGACCCTAAAGAATTAAATGGGTCCAGCAGAATATGATGGATCTTCCAGAGAGGTGGCTATCAAATAAGATAAAATGGTTCCTCCAGAATAGGATCGGTCCTCCACAATCAGATGGGTCCTTCAGAATAGGATGAGTCCTTCAGAATAAGATGGGTCATTCATAATGAGATGGGTCCTCATGAATAGGATGGGTTTTCAGAATAAATTGTTTTTTCCAGAATCTTATGGATTCCCCAGTATGAGACGGGTCCTCCAAAACAAATTCGATCCTCCAGAATTATATGGACTCTTCAGAATAAGATGGGTCATTCAGGATAATATGGGTCATTCAGAATGAGATGAGTCCTCCAAAGCAGGATGAATTCTCCAGAATGAGATGAATCCCACAGAATGGGATGGGTCTTCTAGAATTGGTTGTGTGATTCCGAATAGCTTGAATCCAACAGAATATGATGGGTCCCCCAAAAAGGATGGATCCTCCAGAATAAGATGTCACCGAGAATGAGATGGGGCATCTAAAATGTGATGGATCTATAAAGATGAGTCTGTTGTGAATTCTGCTCTTGGGCTCCCTCCGGTGGTTATGAGTGGTAGTGCTGCTGTCTTTGGATCGCAGCATTTATCAGGTGTGTCCACTGATTGCAATTTGGACTGGGCTATTTAGTCTTGCTTGATCCTTTAGTCAGTGCCAGTTGTCCATTGTTTTTGGAGGATTCACATCCAAACCTGGTCTCTCCTGTTTTGCTGTTCTTTTCAACAAAGATAAGTTCTGGCTTTGTTTTTGCTGTCCACATGCTGTGGACCTTATTGTTCAGTGCATTTTCATGTTTTGTCTTGTCCAGCTTTGTCTGTGAAGGATTTTTTGCAGCCAAGCTGTGTCTCTGGAGATGCAGATATACCCTCCATGTCTTTAGTCAGATGTGGAGATTTGTATTTTCTGTGGTGGATATTTTCTAGTGTTTTAATACTGACCGCATAGTACACTGTCCTATTCTTTCTTTTTAGCTAGAATGGCCTCCTTTGCTAAATCCTGATTTCAGTCTGCGTATGTCATTTCCCTCTCCTCTCACAGTCAATATTTGTGGGGGGCTGTCTATCCTTTGGGGATTTTCTCTGAGGCAAGATAGTTTTCCCGTTTCTATCTTTAGGGGAAGTTAGTTCTTAGACTCAAACCAGGGATTCAAGCTTCAGGAGGCTAATTTGCATATTCCAGGTGCCTTCTGGGAGAAGCGAAGTCTCCCTAAGCTAGAAGATCGTTGGGTACAGCCGGGACCAGCTGCTTCGAAAGCATCACCAAACCAGGGATTCAAGCTTCAGGAGGCTAATTTGCATATTCCAGGTGCCTTCTGGGAGAAGCGAAGTCTCCCTAAGCTAGAAGATCGTTGGGTACAGCCGGGACCAGCTGCTTCGAAAGCATCACCAAACCAGGGATTCAAGCTTCAGGAGGCTAATTTGCATATTCCAGGTGCCTTCTGGGAGAATCGAAGTCTCCCTAAGCTAGAAGATCGTTGGGTACAGCCGGGACCAGCTGCTTCGAAAGCATCACCAAACCAGGGATTCAAGCTTCAGGAGGCTAATTTGCATATTCCAGGTGCCTTCTGGGAGAAGCGAAGTCTCCCTAAGCTAGAAGATCGTTGGGTACAGCCGGGACCAGCTGCTTCGAAAGCATCACCAAACCAGGGATTCAAGCTTCAGGAGGCTAATTTGCATATTCCAGGTGCCTTCTGGGAGAAGCGAAGTCTCCCTAAGCTAGAAGATCGTTGGGTACAGCCGGGACCAGCTGCTTCGAAAGCATCACCAAACCAGGGATTCAAGCTTCAGGAGGCTAATTTGCATATTCCAGGTGCCTTCTGGGAGAAGCGAAGTCTCCCTAAGCTAGAAGATCGTTGGGTACAGCCGGGACCAGCTGCTTCGAAAGCATCACCAAATTTTTGCCTGTAGGACATTATTGCAAGAGAGCTTGGCTGAGTAGATTACACAAGAAGGAAAACACACAGCAAGTCAGCAGGATCTAGGAGCAACATGGCAGATGTGACAACCTACATGGTGAGCTGCAGCATGTGCTACATGTTCACAGATCGACCAGAAGAAGAATCCAATTTCACCTGTCAGAAGTGTAGACTAGTGGCCCTTTTAGAAGAAAAGGTGCGGGGTCTGGAAGAAAGAATAGCAACTTTGAAACTCATCAAAGAGAATGAAGACTTTCTAGACAGAACAGAAGCATCTCTACTGGTCACAGAAGGTGCAAAAAGTGTCAGAGAACCTCCAAAAGCAGATGAGTGGAAGCATGTGACCAAAAGAAGCAAGAAGACCATGGAGAAATCACCAACCACACAACTGAAGAACCGATATCAAATCTTTGTAGAGGATGAAGATGGCACACCTAAGAATGAAGCAATACCAGCAAGCAAAAAAGAAAAGGGCACACAGCAACAAGTGACAGCAAAAAGTACAGCCAAGAAGCAACGAAGAGTGGTGGTGGTGGGAGACTCACTACTGAGAGGCACCGAAGCAGCCATCTGCAGACCGGACATAACTGCAAGAGAAGTATGCTGCCTTCCAGGTGCGATGATCAAGGATGTGACCGATAGGATACCAAAGCTCTTCAGCTCCAAGGACGTCCACCCATTTCTTCTGATACATGTTGGCACCAATGACACGGCAAGGAAGGACCTACCGACAATCTGCAAGGACTTTGAAGAGTTGGGGAAGAAAGTAAAGGAATTGGATGCACAGGTAGTTTTTTCTTCTATCCTTCCAGTAGACGGGCATGGCACCAGGAGATGGAACAGGATCCTTGATGCAAACAACTGGCTAAGACGATGGTGCAGACAACAAGGATTTGGATTCCTGGACCACGGTGTGAATTACTGGTATGATGGACTCCTCGCCAGAGACGGACTACACCTCAACAAACCTGGGAAACACACATTCGCCAGAAGACTCGCTACACTCATCAGGAGGGCGTTAAACTAGAAGAAGAGGGGACGGGAAGAAAAACATTAGACTCAAACAAAGACGACCCAGGAAAACATACTCAGAAGGGAGGTAAGAACATTTCTAAAACAATCCACAGTGAGGAGATTGGAACAAAACAAAATCCTCTAAACTGCATGCTCGCAAACGCCAGAAGCCTGACAAACAAGATGGAAGAACTAGAAGCAGAAATATCTACAGGTAACTTTGACATAGTGGGAATAACCGAGACATGGTTAGATGAAAGCTATGACTGGGCAGTTAACTTACAGGGTTACAGTCTGTTTAGAAAGGATCGTAAAAATCGGAGAGGAGGAGGGGTTTGTCTCTATGTAAAGTCTTGTCTAAAGTCCACTTTAAGGGAGGATATTAGCGAAGGGAATGAGGATGTCGAGTCCATATGGGTTGAAATTCATGGAGGGAAAAATGGTAACAAAATTCTCATTGGGGTCTGTTACAAACCCCCAAATATAACAGAAAGCATGGAAAGTCTACTTCTAAAGCAGATAGATGAAGCTGCAACCCATAATGAGGTCCTGGTTATGGGGGACTTTAACTACCCGGATATTAACTGGGAAACAGAAACCTGTGAAACCCATAAAGGCAACAGGTTTCTGCTAATAACCAAGAAAAATTATCTTTCACAATTGGTGCAGAATCCAACCAGAGGAGCAGCACTTTTAGACCTAATACTATCTAATAGACCTGACAGAATAACAAATCTGCAGGTGGTTGGGCATTTAGGAAATAGCGACCACAATATTGTGCAGTTTCACCTGTCTTTCACTAGGGGGACTTGTCAGGGAGTCACAAAAACATTGAACTTTAGGAAGGCAAAGTTTGAACAGCTTAGAGATGCCCTTAATCTGGTAGACTGGGACAATATCCTCAGAAATGAGAATACAGATAATAAATGGGAAATGTTTAAGAACATCCTAAATAGGCAGTGTAAGCGGTTTATACCTTGTGGGAATAAAAGGACTAGAAATAGGAAAAACCCAATGTGGCTAAACAAAGAAGTAAGACAGGCAATTAACAGTAAAAAGAAAGCATTTGCACTACTAAAGCAGGATGGCACCATTGAAGCTCTAAAAAACTATAGGGAGAAAAATACTTTATCTAAAAAACTAATTAAAGCTGCCAAAAAGGAAACAGAGAAGCACATTGCTAAGGAGAGTAAAACTAATCCCAAACTGTTCTTCAACTATATCAATAGTAAAAGAATAAAAACTGAAAATGTAGGCCCCTTAAAAAATAGTGAGGAAAGAATGGTTGTAGATGACGAGGAAAAAGCTAACATATTAAACACCTTCTTCTCCACGGTATTCACGGTGGAAAATGAAATGCTAGGTGAAATCCCAAGAAACAATGAAAACCCTATATTAAGGGTCACCAATCTAACCCAAGAAGAGGTGCGAAACCGGCTAAATAAGATTAAAATAGATAAATCTCCGGGTCCGGATGGCATACACCCACGAGTACTAAGAGAACTAAGTAATGTTATAGATAAACCATTATTTCTTATTTTTAGTGACTCTATAGCGACAGGGTCTGTTCCGCAGGATTGGCGTATAGCAAATGTGGTGCCAATATTCAAAAAGGGCTCTAAAAGTGAACCTGGAAATTATAGGCCAGTAAGTCTAACCTCTACTGTTGGTAAAATATTTGAAGGGTTTCTGAGGGATGTTATTCTGGATTATCTCAATGAGAATAACTGTTTAACTCCATATCAGCATGGGTTTATGAGAAATCGCTCCTGTCAAACCAATCTAATCAGTTTTTATGAAGAGGTAAGCTATAGACTGGACCACGGTGAGTCATTGGACGTGGTATATCTCGATTTTTCCAAAGCGTTTGATACCGTGCCGCACAAGAGGTTGGTACACAAAATGAGAATGCTTGGTCTGGGGGAAAATGTGTGTAAATGGGTTAGTAACTGGCTTAGTGATAGAAAGCAGAGGGTGGTTATAAATGGTATAGTCTCTAACTGGGTCGCTGTGACCAGTGGGGTACCGCAGGGGTCAGTATTGGGACCTGTTCTCTTCAACATATTCATTAATGATCTGGTAGAAGGTTTACACAGTAAAATATCGATATTTGCAGATGATACAAAACTATGTAAAGCAGTTAATACAAGAGAAGATAGTATTCTGCTACAGATGGATCTGGATAAGTTGGAAACTTGGGCTGAAAGGTGGCAGATGAGGTTTAACAATGATAAATGTAAGGTTATACACATGGGAAGAAGGAATCAATATCACCATTACACACTGAACGGGAAACCACTGGGTAAATCTGACAGGGAGAAGGACTTGGGGATCCTAGTTAATGATAAACTTACCTGGAGCAGCCAGTGCCAGGCAGCAGCTGCCAAGGCAAACAGGATCATGGGGTGCATTAAAAGAGGTCTGGATACACATGATGAGAGCATTATACTGCCTCTGTACAAATCCCTAGTTAGACCGCACATGGAGTACTGTGTCCAGTTTTGGGCACCGGTGCTCAGGAAGGATATAATGGAACTAGAGAGAGTACAAAGGAGGGCAACAAAATTAATAAAGGGGATGGGAGAACTACAATACCCAGATAGATTAGCGAAATTAGGATTATTTAGTCTAGAAAAAAGACGACTGAGGGGCGATCTAATAACCATGTATAAGTATATAAGGGGACAATACAAATATCTCGCTGAGGATCTGTTTATACCAAGGAAGGTGACGGGCACAAGGGGGCATTCTTTGCGTCTGGAGGAGAGAAGGTTTTTCCACCAACATAGAAGAGGATTCTTTACTGTTAGGGCAGTGAGAATCTGGAATTGCTTGCCTGAGGAGGTGGTGATGGCGAACTCAGTCGAGGGGTTCAAGAGAGGCCTGGATGTCTTCCTGGAGCAGAACAGTGTTGTATCGTGCAATTATTGGGTTCTGTAGAAGGACGTAGATCTGGGTATTTATTATGATGGAATATAGGCTGAACTGGATGGACAAATGTCTTTTTTCGGCCTTACTAACTATGTTACTATGTTACTATGTTACTATGTTACTGTGTCGAGGTGTCTAGGGAGTGTTAGGTACATCCCACGGCTACTTCTAGTTGCGGTGCTAAGTTCAGGGTTTGCGGTCAGTACAGGTACCACCTTCTCCAGAGTACGTCTCATGCTGCTCCTAGGCCACCAGATCATAACAGTACAACTGGCCAACAATGAGTTAAATGCATCTCAGAAGAAGGGAAGGAAAGTGCTGAGCCATTTTTTTTTCTGCAGTCTGTTTTGTCTTTCCTTCCCTCTTTTCCTCTGGGTGGCTCAGGAGTTTGGCGCTGGCATGGAGGTTCAGGAATTGGTTTCTCGTGTGGACCAACTCGCTGCTAGAGTACAGGTTATTTCCGATTATATCGTTCAGACTCCGGTTTTAGAGCCTAGAATTCCAACTCCTGATTTGTTTTTTGGGGACAGGTCCAAATTTTTGAGCTTTAAAAATAATTATAAACTGTTTTTTGCTCTGAAACCCCGTTCTTCTGGTGATCCCATTCAGCAGGTTAAAATTGTTATTTCCCTGTTGCGTGGTGATCCTCAGGATTGGGCATTTTCCCTGGAATCTGGGAATCCTGCTTTGCTTAATGTACACACCTTTTTTCAGGCACTAGGGTTATTGTATGATGAACCTAATTCAGTGGATCATGCAGAGAAGACCTTGATGGCCCTGTGTCAGGGTCAAGAAGCGGCAGAATCGAATTGCCAGAAATTTAGAAAATGGTCAGTGTTGACTAAATGGAATGAGGATGCCTTGGCGGCAATTTTCAGAAAGGGTCTTTCTGAATCCGTTAAAGATGTTATGGTGGGGTTCCCCACGCCTGCTGGTCTGAGTGATTCTATGTCTCTGGCCACTCAGATTGATCGGCGCTTGCGCGAGCGCAGAGTTGTGCACACTGTGGCGGAGCCCTGAGCCTATGCAGTGTGATAGGATTTTGTCTAGAGCTGAACGACAAAGATTCAGGGGTCAGAATAGGTTGTGTTTTTACTGCGGCGATTCTGCTCATGTTATTTCTGATTGCCCTAAGCGTACAAAGAGAATCGCTAGTTCTGTTACCATCAGTACTGTACAACCTAAATTTCTGTTATCTGTGACCTTGATCTGCTCATTATCGTCATTTTCTGTCATGGCATTTGTAGATTCAGGCACCGCTCTGAACTTAATGGACTTAGAATTTGCCAGACGTTGTGGTTTCCCCTTGCAACCTTTGCAGAACCCTATTCCTTTAAGGGGGATTGATGCTACACCGTTGGCTATAAATAAACCTCAGTTTTGGACACAGCTGACCATGTGCATGGCGCCAGCCCATCAGGAAGATTGTCGTTTTCTGGTGTTGCATAATTTGCATGATGATATTGTGCTGGGTTTTCCATGGTTACAGGTACATAATCCGGTGTTAGATTGGCAATCTATGTCTGTGACTAGTTGGGGTTGTAAGGGGGTTCATGGTCACGTTCCTTTGATGTCAATTTCCTCTTCCCCCTCTTCTGAAATTCCTGAGTTTTTGTCAGATTTCCAGGATGTATTCGATGAGCCCAAATCCAGTTCCCTTCCACCGCATAGGGACTGTGATTGTGCTATTGACTTGATTCCAGGTTGTAAGTTCCCTAAGGGCCGACTTTTCAACCTGTCGGTGCCAGAACATGCCGCCATGCGGAGCTATATTAAGGAGTCTTTGGAGAAGGGGCATATTCGGCCATCTTCTTCACCATTGGGAGCAGGGTTTTTTTTTGTTGCCAAGAAGGATGGCTCCTTGAGACCCTGTATTGATTATCGCCTCTTGAATAAGATCAGGGTCAAATTTCAATACCCTTTGCCCTTGCTTACTGATTTGTTTGCTAGGATTAAGGGGGCTAGTTGGTTTACTAAGATTGACCTTCGAGGGGCATATAATCTTATTCGTATTAAGCAGGGTGACGAATGGAAAACTGCATTTAATAAGCCCGAAGGCCATTTTGAATACCTTGTGATGCTATTCGGACTCTCTAATGCCCCATCTGTGTTCCAGTCCTTCATGCATGATATCTTTCGGAGTTATCTTGATAAATTCATGGTTGTATATTTGGATGATATTTTGATTTTTTCCGATGATTGGGAGTCTCATGTGAAACAGGTCAGGATGGTATTTTAGATCCTCCGTAATAATGCTTTATTTGTGAAGGGGTCGAAGTGCCTCTTTGGAGTGCAGAAGGTTTCTTTTTTGGGCTTCATTTTTTCTCCCTCATCTATAGAAATGGATCCGGTTAAGGTTCAGGCCATTCATGATTGGATTCAGCCCACATCTGTAAAGAGCCTTCAGAAATTCTTGGGCTTTGCTAATTTTTATCGTCGTTTCATTGCCAACTTCTCCAGTGTGGTTAAACCTCTGACCGATTTGACAAAGAAAGGCGCTGATGTGATGAATTGGTCCTCCGCGGCTGTTTCTGCCTTTCAGGAGCTTAAACGCCGATTTACTTCTGCCCCTGTGTTGCGTCAGCCGGATGTTTCTCTTCCATTTCAGGTTGGGGTTGACGCGTCTGAGATTGGGGCAGGGGCCGTTTTGTCTCAGAGGAATTCTGATGGTTCCTTGATGAAACTGTGTGCCTTCTTTTCTCGGAAGTTTTCGCCTGCGGAACACAATTATGATGTCGGCAATCGGGAGTTGTTGGCTATGAAGTGGGCATTTGAGGAGTGGCGACATTGGCTTGAGGGGGTCAAGCACCGTATTGTGGTCCTGACTGATCATAAGAATCTGATTTACCTCGAGTCTGCCAAACGACTGAATCCTAGACAGGCTCGATGGTCCCCGTTTTTCTCCCGTTTTGATTTTGTGGTCTCGTATCTTCCGGGTTCTAAGAATGTTAAGGCTGATGCCCTCTCAAGGAGTTTTTTTCCTGATTCCCCTGGGGTTCTTGAGCCGGTCGGCATTCTGAAGGAAGGGGTGATTCTTTCTGCCATCTCCCCTGATTTACGACGGGTTCTTCAGGAATTTCAGACTAATAAACCTGACCGCTGTCCAGTGGGGAAACTGTTTGTTCCTGATAGATGGACTAGTAAAGTGATTTCTGAGGTTCATTGTTCTGTGTTGGCTGCAGGGTGGATAAAAATCAATGTTTTTTTTAAAAAAATCGGATATTTTTTTTATTTAAATCGGATTTTTTTTATTTAAATCGTATTTTTTTCAATAAACTGCTTTTTGAGGAAAATATTTTACCATCCAAAGGTTCTTCCATCATGAGATAAAGCTGAGTTGTTTAACTCAGTAGAATAAAGGCTGTATATGTGTAACATTCACAATGTCATGCTCTTCCAGAGGTTTCTGTAGGATTAGTGGGCAGTTTCTCTCCTATATTATCACAGGCGCTCGCTTTACTTACGCAGTTCTCAAAACTGAATTTGACTCCGCAGAGGTCCCAGCCTCTTCTTCACAGCAAAAATGTTACAACATGAACAGAGTTGAGAAAAAGACCTTAATCCTATTGTTCTACAAACCTGTGAATACAGAATCAACCCCTTCAGTGCCAAGTCCAAGAAGTTAGACAATATGTTTCTGATTGTTTGGAGTGGAATAGATCTGCACAACACAAGAAGAAGGTGAATCTAAGTGTGAGGAGGAGGAAGGGCAAGCAGACAAGAAAATGAAAGTGAAACTTTGAGCACAATACTGCAGCATAGCCACAGACAGACAAGTCTGGATCTGTTTGTGTGTACGATATGAGGTTTATTACATTCTTTCCTTATAATGGCAGCAGGCCGTAAAAGAGACCCAGTTTGGGAATATTTTAATGAAGCTCCTTCACCTATCGGTAAGGTGAATTGCCTAAATTGCCTTCCTCTTCTGATTTGGTTCCGTTGTTTTTTCAGCATGTGGTTCGTTTGCATGGCATTCCAGAGAATATTGTGTCCGATAGAGGTTCCCAGTTTGTTTCTAGGTTTTGGCGGGCCTTTTGTGCTAGGCTGGGCATTGATTTGTCTTTTTCTTCCGCATTTCATCCTCAGACAAATGGCCAAACCGAGGGAACTAATCAGACTTTGGAAACTTATTTGAGATGCTTTGTGCCTGCTGATCAGGATGATTGGGTGGCTTTCTTGCCATTGGCCGAGTTTGCCCTTAATAATCGGGCTAGTTCTGCTATCTTGGTTTCGCCTTTTTTTTTGTAATTTTGGTTTTCATCCTCGTTTTTCTTCAGGACAGGTTGAGCCTTCTGATTGTCCTGGTGTGGATTCTGTGGTTGACAGGCTGCAGCAAATTTGGGCTCATGTGGTGGACAATTTGGTGTTGTCTCAGGAGGAGGCTCAGCATTTTGCTATCCGTCGTCGGTGTGTTGGTTCCCGGCTTCGGGTTGGGGATTTGGTCTGGTTGTCTTCCCGTCATGTTCCTATGAAGGTTTCATCCCCTAAGTTCAAGCCTTGGTTTATTGGTCCTTATAGGATTTCTGAGATTATCAATCCAGTGTCTTTTCGTTTGGCCCTTCCAGCCTCTTTTTCCATCCATAATGTTTTCCATAGATCTTTGTTGCGGAAGTATGTGGTGCCCGTTGTTCCCTATGTTGATCCTCCGGCCCCGGTGTTGATTGATGGGGATTTGGAGTATGTGGTTGGGAAGATTTTGGATTCTCGTTTTTCGAGGCAGAAGCTTCAGTATCTGGTCGAATGAAAGGGTTATGGCCAGGAGGATAATTCTTGGTTTGTTGCCTCCGATGTTCATGCTGACGATTTGGTTCGTGCCTTTCATTTGGCTCATCCTGATCAGCCTGGGGGCTCTGGTGAGGGTTCGGTGACCCCTCCTCAAGGGGGGTAACTGTTGTGAATTCTGCTCTTGGGCTCCCTCCGGTGGTTATGAGTGGTAGTGCTGCTGTCTTTGGATCGCAGCATTTATCAGGAGTGTCCACTGATTGCAATTTGGACTGGGCTATTTAGTCTTGCTTGATCCTTTAGTCAGTGCCAGTTGTCCATTGTTTTTGGAGGATTCACATCCATACCTGGTCTCTCCTTTTTTTGTTGTTCTTTTCAACAAAGATAAGCTCTGGCTTTGTTTTTGCTGTCCACATGCTGTGGACCTTATTGTTCAGTGCATTTTCATGCTTTGTCTTGTCCAGCTTTGTCTGTGAAGGATTTTTTGCAGCCAAGCTGTGTCTCTGGAGATGCAGATATACCCTCCATGTCTTTAGTCAGATGTGGAGATTTGTATTTTCTGTGGTGGATATTTTCTAGTGTTTTAATACTGACCGCATAGTACACTGTCCTATTCTTTCTTTTTAGCTAGAATGGCCTCCTTTGCTAAATCCTGATTTCAGTCTGCGTATGTAATTTCCCTCTCCTCTCACAGTCAATATTTGTGGGGGGCTGTCTATCCTTTGGGGATTTTCTCTGAGGCAAGATAGTTTTCCCGTTTCTATCTTTAGGGGAAGTTAGTTCTTAGGCTGTGTCGAGGTGTCTAGGGAGTGTTAGGTACATCCCACGGCTACTTCTAGTTGCGGTGCTAAGTTCAGGGTTTGCGGTCAGTACAGGTACCACCTTCTCCAGAGTACGTCTCATGCTGCTCCTAGGCCACCAGATCATAACAGAGTCATCCAGAATAAGATAGATCCTTCAGAGCAAAATGGGTCCTACAGATTAAGATGGGTCTTCCAAAACAGGATGTCTTCCAGGACAGGACTGGTCTTCTAGAAAGAGATGTGTCCTCCAAATCAGGATGAGTTTCTCAGAATGACAATAGAATGGGTTCTCTACAATCGGATGGGTCATCTACAATCAGATGGGGCCTTCAGAATGAGAGGTGCCTTCCAAAATAAGGTAGGTCCTCCAGAATAAGATGGATATTCCAGTACAGGATGAGACCTCCAGAAGAAGATGGATGTCCAGGACAGAAAAGGTCCTTCTGAATAAGATGGGTCCTCCGGAATAAGATGCGTTTTCCAGTCTAGGATGGGTCCTGCAGAATAAGATGAGTCCTCCAGTACAGGATGGGTCCTCCAAAATATGATGGATTTTTCAGTACTTGAGGGGTCCTCCAGAATATGTGGGATTTGCCAGTATAATATTGGTTCTCCAGAATAGGATATATTTTCCAGTATAGGATTGGTCTCCCAGTATGAGATTGATTTTCCAGTATAGGATGAGTCCTTCAGATTATGATGGATTTTCCAATATAGGATGGGTCCTCCAGTATAGGATAGGTCCTTCAGAATAAGATGCATTTTCCAGTAAAGGATAGGTCCTTCAGAATAAGTTGGATTTTCCAGTATAGGATGGGTCCTCCAGAATAAGTTGCATTTTTCCAGTATAGGATTAATCTTCCAGAATAAGATGGATTTTCCAGTATAGGATGGGTCCTCCACAACAAGATGGATTCTCTAGTATAGGATGGGTCCTCCAATATAGGATGGGTCCTCTAGAATACAATGGATTTCCCAGAACATGATGGATTCTCCAGTATGGGATGAGTCCTCCAGAACAAATTGGATTTTCCTGTATAGGATGGGTCGTTCAGAATAAGATGGATTTTCCAGTATAGGATGGGTCCTCCAGTACAGGTTGGATTTTCCAGTACAGGATTGGTCCTCCAGAATGTGTTGGGCCCTCCAGAATGTACTGGGTCCTCCAGATCGTCTTGGGTCCTCGAGAATGTGCTGGGCACTCCAGAATGTGTTGGGTCCTCCAGATCGTGCTGGGTCCTCCAGAATGTGTTGGGTCCTCTTGCATGTGCTGGGCCCTCCAGAATGCGTTGGGTCCTCCTGAATGTGTTGGGTCCTCCTGATTGTGTTGGGGTTTCCGGATCATGTTGGGCCCTTCAGAATGCGTTGGGTCCTCCTGAATGTGTTGGGTCCTCCAAAATGTGTTGAGGCTTCCGGATTGTGCTGGGTCCTCCAGAATGTGTTGGGCCCTCCAGAATGCGATAGGTCCTCCTGAATGTGTTGGGTCCTCCAGAATCTGTTGAGGCTTCCGGATAGTGCTGGGTTCTCCAGAATGTGTTAGGACCTCCAGAATGTGCTGGGCCCTCCTGAATGTGTTGAGCCCTCCAGATTGTGTTGGGTCATCCAGAATGTGTTGGGTCCTCCAGATCGTGCTGGGTCCTCCAGAATATGTTGGGCCCTCCAGAATGTCTGGGGTCCTCCAGAATATGTTGGGCCCTCCAGAATGACTTGGGTCCCACAGAAAGTGTTGGACCCTCCAGAATATGTTTGGCCCTCCAGAATGTTTTGGGTCCCCCAGATCGTGTTGGATCCTCCAGAATGTGCTGGGTCCTCCAGAATGTGCTGGGCCCTCCAGAATGTGTTGGGTCCTCCAGATCGTGTTGGATCATCTAGAATGTGTTAGGTCCTCCAGAATGTGTTGGGTCCTCCAGAATGTGTTGGGCCCTCCAGATTGTGTTGGATCCTCCAGAATGTGTTGGGTCCTCCAGAATGTGTTGTGTCCTCCAGAATGTGTCGGGTCCTCTATATCATGTTGGGTCCTCCAGAATGTGTTGGGTCCTCCAGAATGTGATGGTTCCTCCAGAATGTGTTGGGCCCTCCAGAATGTGCTGGGCCCTCCAGAATGTGATAGGTCCTCCAGAAGGTGATGGTTCCTCCAGAATGTGTTGGGCCCTCAAGAATGTGTTGGGTCCTCCAGAATGTGTTGGGTCCTCCAGATCGTGTTGGATCATCCAGAATGTGTTAGGTCCTCCAGAATGTGTTGGGTCCTCCAGAATGTGTTGGGCCCTCCAGATCGTGTTGGATCCTCCAGAATGTGTTTGGTCCTCCAGAATGTGTTGGGCCCTCCAGATCGTGTTGGATCCTCCAGAATATGTTGGGTCCTCCAGAATGTGTTGGGTCCTCCAGAATGTGTTGTGTCCTCCAGAATGTGTCGGGTCCTCCAGATCATGTTGGGTCCTCCAGAATGTGTAGGGTCCTCCAGAATGTGATGGTTCCTCCAGAATGTGTTGGGCCCTCCAGAATGTGCTGGGCCTTCCAGAATGTGTTGGGTCCTCCAGAATGTGATGGTTCCTCCAGAATGTGTTGGGCCCTCCAGAATGTGTTGGGTCCTTCAGAATGTGTTGGGTCCTCCAGAATGTGATGGTTCCTCCAGAATGTGTTGGGCCCTCCAGAATGTGATGGTTTCTCCAGAATGTGCTGGGCCCTTCAGAATGTGTTGGGTCCCCAAGAATGTGTTGCAACCTGCAGAATGAGTTGGGCCCTCCAGAATGTGCTGGGCCCTTCAGAATGTGATGGTTCCTCCTGAATGTGTTGCACCCTCCAGAATGTGTTGGGTCCCCCAGAATGTGCTGGGTCCTCCAGAATGTGTTGGGCCCTCCAGATCGTGCTGGGTCCTCCAGAATGTGCTGGGTCCTCCAGAATGTGTTGGGTCCTCCAGAATGTGATTGTTCCTCCAGAATGTATTGCGCACTCCAGAATGTGTTGGGTCCCCCAGAATGTGCTGGGTCATCCAGGATGTGTTGGGTCCTCCAGAATGTGCTGGGTCCTCCAGATTGTGTTGGGTTCTCCAGAATGTGTTGGGTCCTCCAGAATGTGATGGTTCCTCCAGAATGTGTTGGGCCCTTCAGAATGTGTTAGTTCCTCCAGAATGTGTTGGGTCCTCCAGAATGTGTTGGGTCCTCCAGATCGTGCTGGGTCCTCCAGAATGCGTTAGGTCCTCCAGAATGTGCTGGGTCCGCCAGAAGGTGTTGTGCCCTCCAGAATGTGATGGTTTCTCCAGAATGGGCCCTCCAGAACAGGGGTGTCAAACTGCATTCCTCGAAACCATGCGTGTTATCAAGATTTCCTTAGCATTGCACAAGGTGCTGGAATCAATCTCTGCAGGTGATTAAATTATCACCTGTGCAATGCAAGGAAATCCTGAAAACATGACCTGTTTGCACCCCTCGAGGAATGCAGTTTGACACCCCTGCTCCAGAAGTTGTTGTGCCCTCCAGAATGTGCTGGGCCCTCCAGAATGTGTTGGACCCTCCAGAATGTGATGGTTCCTCCAGAATGTGTCGGGCCCTCCAGAATGTGTCAGGATCTCCAGAATGTGTTGGTCCTCAAGAATGTGTTGGGCCCTCCAGAATGTGATGGTTCCTCCAGAATGTGCTGGGCCCTCCAGAATGTGTTGGGTCCTCCAGAATGTGATGGTTCCTCCAAAATATGATGGACCTTCCAGAATGTGATGGTTCCTCCAGAATGTGTTGGGTCCTCCAGAATGTGATGGTTCCTCCAGAATATGTTGGGCCCTCCAGAATGTGCTGGGCCCTCCAGAATATGCTGGGCCCTCCAGATCGTGTTGGATCCTCCAGAATATGTTGGGTCCTCCAGAATGTGTTGGGTCCTCCAGAATGTGTTGTGTCCTCCACAATGTGTCGGGTCCTCCAGATCATGTTGGGTCCTCCAGAATGTGATGGTTCCTTCGGAATGTGTTGGGCCCTCCAGAATGTGCTGGGCCCTCCAGAATGTGCTGGGCCCTCCAGAATGTGTTGGTTTCTCCAGAATGTGTTCGGCCCTCCAGAATGTGATGTTCCTCCAGAATGTGCTGGGCCCTTCAGAATGTGTTGGGTCCCCCAGAATGTGTTGCACCCTCCAGAATGTGTTGGGCCCTCCAGAATGTGCTGGGCCCTTCAGAATGTGATGGTTCCTCCTGAATGTGTTGCATCCTCCAGAATGTGTTGTGTCCCCCAGAATGTGCTGGGTCCTCCAGAATGAGTTGGGCCCTCCAGATCGTGCTGGGTCCTCCAGAATGTGCTGGGTGCTCCAAAATGTGTTGGGTCCTCCAGAATGTGATTGTTCCTCCAGAATGTATTGCGCCTTCCAGAATGTGTTGGGTCCCCCAAAATGTGCTGGGTCCTCCAGAATGTGTTGGGTCCTCCAGAATGTGTCGGTTCTGCCAGAATGTGTCGGGCTCTCCAGAATGTGTTAGTTCCTCCAGAATGTGTTGGGTACTCCAGATCGTGCTGGGTCCTCCAGAATGCGTTGGGTCCTCCAGAATGTGCTGGGTCCTCCAGAATGTGATGGTTCCTCCAGAATGTGTTGTACCCTCCAGAATGTGCTGGGCCCTCCAGATCATGTTGGATCCTCCAGAATATGTTGGGTCCTCCAGAATGTGTTGGGTCCTCCACAATGTGTTGGGTCCTCCAGATCATGTTGGGTCCTCCAGAATGTGATGGTTCCTTCGGAATGTGTTGAGCCCTCCAGAATGTGCTGGGCCCTCCAGAATGTGTTGGGTCCTCCAGAATGTGATGGTTCCTCCAGAATGTGTTGGGCCCTCCAGAATGTGATGTTCCTCCAGAATGTGCTGGGCCCTTCAGAATGTGTTGGGTCCCCCACAATGTGTTGCACCCTCCAGAATGTGTTGGGCCCTCCAGAATGTGCTGGGCCCTTCAGAATGTGATGGTTCCTCCAGAATGTATTGCGCCCTCCAGAATATGTTGGGTCCCCCAAAATGTGCTGGGTCATCCAGAATGTGTTGGGTCCTCCAGAATGTGTTGGGTCCTCCAGAATGTGTCGGTTCTGCCAGAATGTGTCGGGCTCTCCAGAATGTGTTAGTTCCTCCAGAATGTGTTGGGTCCACCAGATCGTGCTGGGTCCTCCAGAATGTGCTGGGTCCTCCAGAAGGTGTTGTGCCCTCCAGAATGTGCTGGGCCCTCCAGAAGGTGTTGTAACCTCCAGAATGTGCTGGGCCCTCGAGAATGTTTTGGGTCCTCCAGAATGTGATGGTTCCTCCAGAATGTGTCGGGACCTCCAGAATGTGATGGTTCCTCCAGAATGAGTTGGGTCCTCCAGAATGTGTTGGGTCCTCCAGAACGTGATGGTTCCTCCAGAATGTGTTGGGTCCTCCAGAATGTGTTGGGTCCTCCAGAACGTGATGGTTCCTCCAGAACGTGATGGTTCCTCCAGAATGTGATGGTTCCTCCAGAATGAGTTGGGTCCTCCAGAATGTGTTGGGTCCTCCAGAACGTGATGGTTCCTCCAGAACGTGATGGTTCCTCCAGAATGTGTTGGGTCCTCCAGAATGTTTTGTGCCCTCCAGAATGCGTTGGGTCCTCCAGAATGTGTTGGGTCCTCCAGAACGTGATGGTTCCTCCAGAACGTGATGGTTCCTCCAGAATTACTAAGTAATGTAATAGATAAACCATTATTTCTTATTTTTAGGGACTCTATAGCGACAGGATCTGTTCCGCAGGACTGGCGCATAGCAAATGTGGTGCCAATATTCAAAAAGGGCTCTAAAAGTGAACCTGGAAATTATAGGCCAGTAAGTCTAACCTCTATTGTTGGTAAAATATTTGAAGGGTTTCTGAGGGATGTTATTCTGGATTATCTCAATGAGAATAACTGTTTAACTCCATATCAGCATGGGTTTATGAGAAATCGCTCCTGTCAAACCAATCTAATCAGTTTTTATGAAGAGGTAAGCTATAGGCTGGACCACGGTGAGTCATTGGACGTGGTATATCTCGATTTTTCCAAAGCGTTTGATACCGTGCCGCACAAGAGGTTGGTACACAAAATGAGAATGCTTGGTCTGGGGGAAAATGTGTGTAAATGGGTTAGTAACTGGCTTAGTGATAGAAAGCAGAGGGTGGTTATAAATGGTATAGTCTCTAACTGGGTCGCTGTGACCAGTGGGGTACCGCAGGGGTCAGTATTGGGACCTGTTCTCTTCAACATATTCATTAATGATCTGGTAGAAGGTTTACACAGTAAAATATCGATATTTGCAGATGATACAAAACTATGTAAAGCAGTTAATACAAGAGAAGATAGTATTCTGCTACAGATGGATCTGGATAAGTTGGAAACTTGGGCTGAAAGGTGGCAGATGAGGTTTAACAATGATAAATGTAAGGTTATACACATGGGAAGAAGGAATCAATATCACCATTACACACTGAACGGGAAACCACTGGGTAAATCTGACAGGGAGAAGGACTTGGGGATCCTAGTTAATGATAAACTTACCTGGAGCAGCCAGTGCCAGGCAGCAGCTGCCAAGGCAAACAGGATCATGGGGTGCATTAAAAGAGGTCTGGATACACATGATGAGAGCATTATACTGCCTCTGTACAAATCCCTAGTTAGACCGCACATGGAGTACTGTGTCCAGTTTTGGGCACCGGTGCTCATGAAGGATATAATGGAACTAGAGAGAGTACAAAGGAGAGCAACAAAATTAATAAAGGGGATGGGAGAACTACAATACCCAGATAGATTAGCAAAATTAGGATTATTTAGTCTAGAAAAAAGACGACTGAGGGGCGATCTAATAACCATGTATAAGTATATAAGGGGACAATACAAATATCTCGCTGAGGATCTGTTTATACCAAGGAAGGTGACGGGCACAAGGGGGCATTCTTTGCGTCTGGAGGAGAGAAGGTTTTTCCACCAACATAGAAGAGGATTCTTTACTGTTAGGGCAGTGAGAATCTGGAATTGCTTGCCTGAGGAGGTGGTGATGGCGAACTCAGTCGAGGGGTTCAAGAGAGGCCTGGATGTCTTCCTGGAGCAGAACAATATTGTATCATACAATTATTAGGTTCTGTAGAAGGACGTAGATCTGGGGATTTATTATGATGGAATATAGGCTGAACTGGATGGACAAATGTCTTTTTTCGGCCTTACTAACTATGTTACTATGTTACTATGTTCCTCCAGAATGAGTTGGGTCCTCCAGAATGTGTTGGGTACTCCAGAACGTGATGGTTCCTCCACAATGTGTTGGGTCCTCCACAATGTGTTGGGTCCTCCAGAATGTTTTGTGCCCTCCAGAATGCGTTGGGTCCTCCAGAATGTGTTGCGCCCTCCAGAATGTGTTGCGCCCTCCAGAATGTGTCGGTTCCTCCAGAATGTGTCGGGTCCTCCAGAATGTGTTGGGTCCTCCAGAATGTGTTGGGTCCTCCAGAATGTGATGGTTCCTCCAGAATGTGTTGGGTCCTCCAGAATGTTTTGTGCCCTCCAAAATGTGATGGTTCCTCCAGAATGAGTTGGGCCCTCCAGAATGTGTTGGGTCCTCCAGAATGAGTTGGGCCCTTCAGAATGTGTTGGGTCCTCCAGAATGTGTTGGGTCCTCTAGAACGTGATGGTTCCTCCAGAATGTGTTGGGTCCTCCAGAATGTTTTGTGCCCTCCAGAATGTGATGGTTCCTCCAGAATGAGTTGGGTCCTCCAGAATGTGTTGGGTCCTCCAGAATGTGATGGTTCCTCCAGAATGTGTTGGGTCCTCCATAATGTTTTGTGCCCTCCAGAATGTGATGGTTCCTCCAGAATGAGTTGGGCCCTTCAGAATGTGTTGGGTCCTCCAGAATGTGTCGGTTCCTCCAGAATGTGTTGCGCCCTCCAGAATGTGTTGGGTCCTCCAGAATGTGTTGGGTCCTCTAGAACGTGATGGTTCCTCCAGAATGTGTCGGTTCCTCCAGAATGTGTTGCGCCCTCCAGAATGTGTTGGGTCCTCCAGAATGTGTTGGGTCCTCTAGAACGTGATGGTTCCTCCAGAATGTGTCGGTTCCTCCAGAATGTGTTGGGTCCTCCAGAATGTGTTGGTTCCTCCAGAATGTGTCGGTTCCTCCAGAATGTGTTGCGCCCTCCAGAATGTGTTGGGTCCTCCAGAATGTGTTGGGTCCTCTAGAACGTGATGGTTCCTCCAGAATGTGTCGGTTCCTCCAGAATGTGTTGGGTCCTCCAGAATGTGTTGGTTCCTCCAGAATGTGCTGGGTCCTCCAGAATGTGTCGGTTCCTCCAGAATGTGTTGGTTCCTCCAGAATGTGCTGGGTCCTCCAGAATGTGTCGGTTCCTCCAGAATGTGTCGGTTCCTCCAGAATGTGTCGGTTCCTCCAGAATGTGTTGGGTCCTCCAGAATGTGCTGGGTCCTCCAGAATGTGTTGGTTCCTCCAGAATGTGCTGGGTCCTCCAGAATGTGCTGGGTCCTCCAGAATGTGTTGGTTCCTCCAGAATGTGCTGGGTCCTCCAGAATGTGTCGGTTCCTCCAGAATGTGTTGGTTCCTCCAGAATGTGCTGGGTCCTCCAGAATGTGTCGGTTCCTCCAGAATGTGTTGGTTCCTCCAGAATGTGCTGGGTCCTCCAGAATGTGTCGGTTCCTCCAGAATGTGCTGGGTCCTCCAGAATGTGTCGGTTCCTCCAGAATGTGTTGGGTCCTCCAGAATGTGTCGGTTCCTCCAGAATGTGCTGGGCCCTCCAGATCGTTCTGGGTCCTGTAGAACAGGTGGCTCCTCCAGAGCTGATGGTGGGCTGTGAGTCAGGACCCGCTTCCTGTATTTGGGGTCAGACCCGGGCCGTTCCCCAGTGGAGCATGACTCACGAGGGGTGAGCGCTTCCTCCCGTGGAGCTCCCAGCAGATGGCGCTGTTCCCCGTCATCCCCTCCATTATCACCCTTCCGCCACAGCTCCATTACCTGCAGTCACCGCGCCCGCCGGTACCGGCACCGCACACTTTTCCGGGCTCTACAACTCCTGTGATAACGGCCTCAGCACCTGCGCAGCGCCGCTCAAACCGGCGTCTCTGATTGGCCGTTGCCAGGCGACATTGCCTTAAATGGGCAGGGGGCGGACCCCAATGGGCCGCTGTACCACACGACGATTGGCTGTTGCCGGGAGACATAATGTTAAGAGGGCGTGTAATAAATGGACAGGAGCAGCGCCAGAGAGGTGGCTGCTTGGAGCAGAGAGTTAAAGGGGCGTTCGCCGTGTGAGATGCGGGAGACGCGGCGCGGCCGCTGCTGGGACACTTGGAGTTAACAGTGGCGGAGCCGCCTGTCTGGTGTCCGCGCACGGAGCGCTCTGCCCGGGGCCGGAGCATGATGCGGTCCGCGCTGTGCCTGGGCCTCCTGGCTGTGCTCCCGTACATCGCCCGCGCGTCCTCCCCGCCGCAGGGCTGCCTGCTGAAGACCGTCACCGTGTCCACCTTACCGGCGCTCCGGGAGCGGGAGCTGAGCTGGAGCGGCGCCGCCGTGTCCTCAGCGCATCCCGGACCTGGGGATTCCCGGCTCCCCCTGCACGTCCACAGCGAGGCGCCCGGGAGCGTGTCCGTGAGGGACGACCTGCACAACACCGAGCCGCCCTACTTCACCCTGGGTGAGGAGTGTGTGAGTGACCGTGCCGGGGGGTGCGCGGGGTCCCACAGTGTCTGTGAAGGGCACAGGGGAAGCCGGGAGAGTGGCGGCCACACATGGCGTGTGCTGTGCGACTGCTGCTCAGAGGGGGGTACTACAGTATGGGGGGCTGACCTGTGCAGGTGTGCTGGCAGAGCCTCCTCCTCATCATCATCGTCCTCATCATCATAATCCTCATTATTGTCATCGTCCTCATTATCATCATCATCGTCCTCATTATCATCATCCTCATCCTCCTCATCATCATCGTCCTCATTATTATCATCCTCCTCATCCTCCTCCTCATCCTCCTCATCCTCCTCCTCATCATCCTCATCCTCCTCATCATCATCGTCCTCATTATCATCATCATCCTCCTCATCATCCTCATCCTCCTTCTCATCATCCTCATCCTCCTCATCATCATTGTCCTCATTATCATCGTCATCCTCATCATCATCCTCATCCTCCTCATCATCATCACCCTCATTATCATCCTCATCATCATCCTCATTCTCCTCATCATCGCCCTCATTATCATCCTCATCATCATCACCGTCCTCATCATCCTCATCATCGTCCTCATTATCATCCTCATCTTCCTCCTCATCATCCTCATCCTCCTCATCATCATCGTCCTTATTATCATCCTTCCTCCTCCTCCTCCTCATCATCTTGCTTGCTGTCAGTGGATGCAGACAGTTGTTCCTAGTTGTCAGCCCTCCGTTGTGTGGCGTGGTGCTGTATAGTAGGTACAGGGGCGCGATGACGAGGAGCCGCCGGTGCTGATCAGGATTCTGGCTGACGTGTATCTTGTGACCACAGACTGCGCCATTGTTTTTGGTGGTTGTTCTCCGCATGGTTCTGGCAGGGGTAGAGCTCAGAGTCGGCCTTGCAGTGGTTTCTGGACATTCTTTCAGTTGGGGCAGAAAAGGTCCCATAAATGGAGCTTGAACCATGGCTGCCCTTAGAGAGTCTTTCCTCCTGTGTCTTCCCCTCACTATGCCTCTTGTTATGCCGTACGGTGCAGAGATATGGACCTGTTTAGAGCTACTTTTTATAGTCCTTGTAAATGGGTCGTGGCTAACAGGGCAATAATGCAAAGCAGCGTAAAGACACGGCCCAGAGGTCCTGTGAGTTCGGGGAAGACCTAACAATCAGCACTACCCAGATAGGTCCATGTCTCTGGAGCCGTATGGCGGACTGAAAAAAATCATGGGAGCAGTTAGAATAATATAAGACAGATCCTCTTTACAGTTATCAACTATCCACAGGACCGACTGGTGGGACCCCACTGATCCCGAAAGTGGGGTCTCTCAAATGCTTGTCAGGAGCAGTGGCTGCTTCATTCGTTTTCTGTGGTGCTGTTGGAGGTAGCGGAATACTGTGCTCAGCTTTTTCCTGATAGTCCCATAGATAATAAATATGAAGCTCCTGCACCTCTCCAATATAAAGCTCCTGCACCTTTGTAATATGACACTCCTGCACCTCTCCAATGTGAAGTTCCTGCAGCTGTCTAATATGACTCTCCTGCATCTCTCCAATATAAAGCTCCTGCACCTTTGTAATATGACACTCCTGCACCTCTCCAATGTGAAGCTCCTGCAGCTGTCTAATATGAAGCTCCTGCACCTCTCCAATGTGAAGCTCCTGCAGCTGTCTAATATGAAGCTCCTGCACCTCTCCAATGTGAAGCTCCTGCAGCTGTCTAATATGAAGCTCCTGCACCTCTCCAATGTGAAGCTCCTGCAGCTGTCTAATATGAAGCTCCTGCACCTCTCCAATGTGAAGCTCCTGCAGCTGTCTAATATGAAGCTCCTGCACCTCTCCAATGTGAAGCTCCTGCAGCTGTCTAATATGAAGCTCCTGCACCTCTCCAATGTGAAGCTCCTGCAGCTGTCTAATATGAAGCTCCTGCATCTCTCCAATATGAAGCTCCCCACGTGTGTAATATGAAGTTCCTGCACCTGTGTAATATGAAGTTCCTGCATCTCTCCAATATGAAGCCCCCTCTCCTGTGTAATATGACTCTCCTGAACCTGTGTAATATGACGTTCCTGCACCTGTCCAATGTGAAGCTCCCCCTCCTGTGTAATATGAAGTTCCTGCACCTGTGTAATATGAAGCTTCTGCATCTCGCCAATATGAAGCCCCCTCACCTGTGTAATATGTGACTCTCCTGAACCTGTGTAATATGACGTTCCTGCACCTCTCCAATATGAAGCTCCTGCACCAGTCCAATGTGAAGCTCCCCACGTGTGTAATATGAAGTTCCTGCACCTGTGTAATATGAAGCTTCTGCATCTCTCCAATATGAAGCCCCCTCACCTGTGTAATATGACTCTCCTGAACCTGTGTAATATGAAGTTCCTGCATCTCCAATATGAAGCCCCCTCACCTGTGTAATATGACTCTCCTGAACCTGTGTAATATGAAGTTCATGCATCTCTCCAATGTGAAGCTCCCCCACCTGTGTAATATGAAGCTCCTGCACCTGTGTAATATGACACTCCTGCACCTCTCCAATATGAAGCTCCTGCACCTCCAATATGAAGCTCCCCCACGTGTGTAATATGAAGCTCCTGCACCTGTGTAATATGAAGCTCCAGCACCTCTCCAATATGAAGCTCCTTCACCATTGTATTTCAAAGCTTCTGCACCTGTGAAGCCCCTGCACCTGTGTAATTGAATACTCCTGCACCTCTCCAGTGTGAAGCTCCTGCAGCTATCTAATATGAAGCTCCTGCACCTGTCTAATATGAAGATCCTGCACCTATCCAATATGAAGATCCTGTACCTGTCTAATATTTAGCTCCTGCACCTCTCTAATATGAAGCTCCTGCACCTGTCTAATATGAGGCTCCTGCACCTGTCTAAAATAAATCTCCTGCACCTGTCTAATATGAAGCTCCTGCACCTGTCTAATATGAAGCTCCTGCACCTGTCTAAAATAAATCTCCTGCACCTGTCTAATATGAAGCTCCTGCACCTGTCTAATATAAATCTCCTGCCCTTGTCTAATATAAAACTCCTGCACCTGTCCAATAGGAAGCTCCTGCACCTGTCCAATAAGAAGCTCCTGCACCTGTCTAATATGAAGCTCCTGCACCTCTCTAATATGAAGCTCCTGCAGTTGTCTAATATGAAGCTCCTGCAGTTGTCTAATATGAAGCTCCTGCACCTCTCCAATATGAAGCTCCTGCACCTGTGCAATATGAAGCTCCTGCACCTGTGTAATATGAAGTTCCTGCATCTCTCCAATATGAAGCTCCTTCACCGTTGTATTTCGAAGCTCCTGCACCTATGAAGCCCCTGCACCTGTGTAATTGGATACTCCTGCACCTCTCCAATGTGAAGCTCCTGCAGCTGTCTAATATGAAGCTTCCGCACCTATCTAATATGAAGATCCTGCACCTGTGTAATATGAAGCTCCTGCACCTGTGTAATATGAAGCTTCTACACCTGTGTAATAAGAAGTTCCCACACCTCTCCAATATGAAGCACATACACCTGTGTAATATGAAGCTCCTGACACTGTCTAATAGGACACTACTGCAACTCTCAAACATGAAGCTCCCTCACCTGTCCAATATACAAAAAAACCCTGTTTGGGAGAGAAGAACAGACAAATCGTGGCGCCCTAAGTGCGTAAACACAATATTATAGTCTTTAAAGGGTGCACAATTTTATGCACTCACCTGATAAAAGACCAAAATGGCTTTAGATCGTGTATCCTCCAAATTCCCTCTGAGTTACTTTTCAATATACAGGGCTTGCAGCTTGCCTCGGGTGGATCCAAGTGAGAGAGCCAGAGTAAGGCTCACACAGGATGAGTAGTTCAAGAAAAGCACATCCAGCCCATGAATGACAGCGCTTCCCAGGACTCACATTCAAAGATGATATTTCATATTTTTTTATTTCATAACTTTTATCCCAGCCTCAGAAACTTGATTTGGGGTGTGGACCCCAAATCAAGTTTCTGAGGCTGGGATAAAAATTCTGAAATAAAAAAATATGAAATATCATCTTTGAATGTGAGTCCTGGGAAGCGCTGCCATTCATGGGCTGGATGTGCTTTTCTTGAACTACTCACCTGTCCACTATGAAGCTCCTGCACTTATCCAATGCAACACTCCCCCACCTCTCCAATGCGAAGCTCCTTCAGTTCTCTAATATGAAGCTCCTGGACCTGTCCAGTGTGAAGCTCCTGCACCTGTCCAATATGAAGCTCCTGCTCCTGTCTAATATGAGGCTTCTGCACCTCTCCAATATGAAGCTCCTGCTATCTAATATGAAGCTCCTGCACCTCTCCAATGCAAAGCTCTTGTACCTGTCCAATATGAAGCTCCTGCTCCTATCTAATATGAGGCTTCTGCACCTCTCCAATATGAAGCTCCTGCACCTCTCCAATGTGAAGCTCCTGCACCTCTCCAATATGAAGCTCCTGCTCCTGTCTAATATGAGGCTTCTGCACCTCTCCAATATGAAGCTCCTGCTCCTATCTAATATGAAGCTCCTGCACCTCTCCAATATGAAGCTCCTGCTCCTGTCTAATATGAGGCTTCTGCACCTCTCCAATATGAAGCTTCTGCACCTCTCCAATGTGAAGCTCCTGCACCCGTCCAATGCAAAGCTCTTGTACCTGTCCAATATGAAGCTCCTGCTCCTATCTAATATGAGGCTTCTGCACCTCTCCAATATGAAGCTCCTGCACCTCTCCAATATGAAGCTCCTGCACCTGTCCAATGCAAAGCTCCTGCACCTGTCCAATATGAAGCTCCTGCTCCTATCTAATATGAGGCTTCTGCACCTATCCAATATGAAGCTCTTCAGGTCTCCAGTGGAGCATATCAGAGCCCCATTCTTAGGATCGATTGAGGTCTTCATGGTCAGACCCCCCTGATCGACAAGTTTTCACTATGCATAGTTGATCACTTAAAAAATCGGGCATAAACTTTTAAAGACAGTCAAATTATGCAAAATTTGTAATGAAAAAACAATTATTTTTTAGCCTGAAATGCAAGCATAATATTTGGCCCCAAAAATGGATGACCCCTTTAATAAAATATTCATTTTGCATGCCATATCGGTCCTGAGATTGTGTTCTGCCTGATCCTCATTCTGGTAGGAAGTCGTTGCTTATTTCCAGTCCCTTTTTCATAATCCTTGTCGGATTGCAAATATTTGATTTAAATGTTTGTTTACCTGTCATAAATATGAATGCAGAGCGACCGTGCATGTGTGCCCAATGCTTTACTGTACACCATACCCGAATTCTTTAATGTAAGAGCTATGTGAACTGGGATTCTATACTGTAAGAGCAGTGAGAACCAGGATTCTTTACTGTAAGAGCCGCGTGAACTGGGATTGTTTACTGTAAGAGCAGTGAGAACCCGGATTCTTTACTGTAAGAGCTGTGTAAACTGGGATTATTTACTGTAAGAGCAGTGACAACTGGAATTCCTTACTGTAAGAGCAGTGAGAACCGGGATTATTTACTGTTAGAGCAGTGGGAACCAGGATTCTTTAAGAGTCATGTGAACTGGGATTCTTTAGTGTAAGAGCCGTGTGAACTGGGTATCTTTACTGTAAGAGCAGTGAGAACCTGGATTTTTTACTGTAAGAGCACCAACAACTGGGATTATTTACTGTAAGAGCCGTGTGAACTGGGATTCTTTACTGTAAGAACAGTGAGAACCGGGATTCTTTACTGTTAGAGCAGTGTGAACCAGGATTCTTTAAGAGTCGTGTGAACTGGGATTCTTTACTGTAAGAGCTGTGTGAACTGGGATTTTTTACTGTAAGAGCAGTGAGAACCCGGATTCTTTACTGTAAGAGCACCGACAACTGGGATTCTTTACTGTAAGAGTCGTGTGAACTGGGATTCTTTACTGTAAGAGAAGTGAGAACTGTGATTCTTTACTGTTAGAGCAGTGTGAACCAGGATTCTTTAAGAGTCGTGTGAACTGGGATTCTTTACTGTAAGAGCTGTGTGAACTGGGATTTTTTACTGTAAGAGCAGTGAGAACCCGGATTCTTTACTGTAAGAGCACCGACAACTGGGATTCTTTACTGTAAGAGTCGTGTGAACTGGGATTCTTTACTGTAAGAGCAGTGAGAACTGGGATTCTTTACTGTTAGAGCAGTGTGAACCAGGATTCTTTAAGAGTCATGTGAACTGGGATTCTTTACTGTAAGAGCTGTGTGAACTGGGATTTTTTTACTGTAAGAGCAGTGAGAACCCGGATTCTTTACTGTAAGAGCACCGACAACTGGGATTCTTTACTGTAAGAGTCGTGTGAACTGGGATTCTTTACTGTAAGAGCAGTGAGAACTGGGATTCTTTACTGTAAGAGCAGTGTGAACTGGGATTCTTTACTGTAAGAGCAGTGAGAACTGGGATTCTTTACTGCTAGAGCAGTGAGAACTGGGATTCTTTACTGTAACAGCAGTGTGAACCAGGATTCTTTAAGAGCCATAAGAACTGGGATTATGTACTGTAAGAGCAGTGAGAACCAGGATTCTTTACTGTTGGAGCAGTAAGAACTGGGATTCTTTACTGTTAGAGCAATGTGAACCAGGATTCTTTAAGAGCCGTGTGAACTGGGATTCTTAACTGTTAGAGCAGTGATAGCCAGAATTCTTTACTGTAAGAGCAGTGAGATTCAGGATTATTTACTGTAAGAGCAGTGAGAACCTGGATTCTTTACTGTAAGAGCAGTGAGCATCGGGATTCTTTACTGTTAGCGCAGTGAGAACTGGGATTCTATACTGTTAGAGCAGTGGGCATCGGGATTTTTTTACTGTTAGAGCTGTGAGAACCGGGATTATTTACTGTAAGAGCAGTGAGAATCGGGATTCTTTACTGTTAGAGCAGTGTGAACCCGTATTCTTTACTGTTAGAGAAGTGAGAACCGGGATTCTTTACTGTTAGAGCAATGTGAACCAGGATTCTTTAAGAGCCGTGTGAACTGGGATTCTTAACTGTTAGAGCAGTGATAACCAGAATTCTTTACTGTAAGAGCAGTGAGATTCAGGATTATTTACTGTAAGAGCAGTGAGAACCTGGATTCTTTACTGTAAGAGCAGTGAGCATCGGGATTCTTTACTGTTAGCGCAGTGAGAACTGGGATTCTATACTGTTAGAGCAGTGGGCATCGGGATTTTTTTTACTGTTATAGCTGTGAAAACCGGGATTATTTACTGTAAGAGCAGTGAGAATCGGGATTCTTTACTGTTAGAGCAGAGAGAACAGGGATTCTTTACTGATAGAGCAGTGAGAACAGGGATTCTTTACTGTTAGAGCAGTGAACATCGAGATACTTTACTGTTAGAGCAGTGGGAACCAGTGTTATTTATTGTAAGGGCCATGTGAACTGGCATTCTTTACTGTTAGAGCAGTGAGAACTGGGATTCTTTACTGTAACAGCAGTGTGAACCAGGATTCTTTAAGAGCTGTGAGAACTGGGATTATTTACTCTAAGAGCAGTGAGAACCGGGATTCTTTGCTGTTAGAGCAGTGAGAACCTGTATTCTTTACTGTTAGAGCAGTGAGAACCGGGATTTTTTACTGTTAGAGCAGTGTGAACCCATATTCTTTACTGTTAGAGCAGTGTGAACCAGGATTCTTTAAGAGCCGTGTGAACTGGGATTCTTTACTGTTAGATCAGTGAGAATCGTAATTCTTTACTGAAAGAGCAGTGAGATTTGGGATTATTTACTGTAAGAGCAGTGAGAACCGAGATTCTTTACTGTAAGAGCAGTTAGCACCGGGATTCTTTACTGTTAGAGCAGTGAAAACTGGGATTCTTTACTGTTAGAGCAGTGAGCATTGGGGTTCTTTACTGTTAGAGCTGTGAGAACCAGGATTATTTACTGTAAGAGCAGTAAGAACCGGGATTCTTTACTGTTAGAGCAGTGAGAACTGGGATTCTTTACTGTTAGATCAATGAGAACCAGGATTCTTTACTGTTAGAGCAGTGAAAACTGGGATTCTTTACTGTTAGAGCATTGAGCATTGGGGTTCTTTACTGTTAGAGCTGTGAGAACCAGGATTATTTACTGTAGGAGCAGTAAGAACTGGGATTCTTTACTGTTAGAGCAGTGAGAACTGGGATTATTTACTGTTAGATCAATGAGAACCAGGATTCTTTACTGTTAGAGCAGTGAACACCGGGATTCTTTACTGTAAGAGCAGTGAGAACCGAGATCCTTTACTGTAAGAGCAGGGATTCTTTACTGTTAGTGCAGTGAGAACCGGGATTCTTTACTGTTAGAGCAGTGAGCATCGGGATTCTTTACTATAAGAACAGTGAGAACCGGGATTATTTACTGTAAGAGCAGTGAGTACGGGGATTATTTACTGTAAGAGCAGTGAGAACCGGGATTCTTTACTGTAAAAGCAGTGATCATCGGGATTATTTACTGTTAGAGCAGTGAAAACCGGGATTCTTTACTGTTAGAGCAGTGAGCATCGGGATTCTTTACTGTTAGAGCTGTGAAAATCGGGCTTATTTACTGTAAGAGCAGTGAGCATCCGGATTCTTTACTGTTAGAGCAGTGAGCACCAGGATTATTTACTGAAAGAGCAGTGAGAACTGGGATTCTTTACCGTTAGAGCAGTGAGAACCGGGATTCTTTACTGTAAGAGCTGTGAGAATCGGGATTATTTACTGTAAGAGCAGTGAGCACCGGGATTCTTTACTGTTAGATCAGTCAGCACCAGGAATCTTTACTGTTAGAGCAGTGAGAACCGGGATTCTTTACTGTAAGAGCCATGAGAACCCAGATTCTTTACTGTAAGAGCAGAGAGATTATGGCTATAGGTTGTTATGGTGTAAAAAATAATCCTATATTCTTGCACACAATGTTGCAGCTTTATTTTCTTCCATGTTTGCTCTTTTGTGTTTTTTTTTTGTGTGCTAATTAGACAATGAGGACATTTCCGACGCTGCCGTAAGAAGTGAGGACTGAAGGATGGAAATAGAAGTTATCAATAATAATGTAGAGTGAAATGGGACATTGTGTATTAGTTTTACATTTTGCCATTAGTGGGAAAACTATTAACCTCGGGTCTCGGAGATTATAATGAAGCTTCCACTTTAATATTTCTAGAAACCTGGTGACCCCGAGTGGCTGCTGCAGACTTGATGAGTACATACATCACAGTCTTAGCGCTCGCTGTCTAGCGAGTTTTCTCCTTCACACCTGCTTTGATTCCATCGAGATCACTCGTGTTATTACATACTCGTAAATTATTCTTCATCCCCCTTCAGTTTTCTGTCATCGGAGCGTTAGAGAGTTTAATACATCAGGGAATATCCCTTAATACATGGATCAAGAATAATCAATACTCAAAAACAGAAGACTTTGCGTAGAACTGCCATTTTAAAAGTTCAGTTGCCCTTTAAATCTCTAAATTGGGGGGGGCTGGGCACGGAGACCCCCACCAATCACTCAAAAAACCACATAAAAGCACTTATCTTGTACATTCATGTGGTGTATAGGCTCGATATAATGTGCAAGAATAGGACATCGATATTCAAGTTCTGGACAACCCCTTTAAAGAGCAAAAAGCGGCCATATTTGATTTGCTGGCAAGTCCTCTTTAACCAGTTCCTGACCAGACATGAAAAGGTAAATCCAGCTTCAGAAATCTGATGTATACAAATATCAAACTTATTAGGTAGATTAAAAATGAGACAACAGCAGAATAGTCACAGCCCCGGCCTGGGCAGACGCGTTTCAGACCCTCAGGTCTGTAGTCATTGCCATCTTAATTATTTTTATATGTCGGATACCACAATTTGGATTGGCAGCTGCTTTTTTGTATTATTACTCCTGATTTTTATTTATTTTTCAGTTATTTCACATAACTTGCCCCCTATAAAGCCATAAAACACCTTTCAGAGGTATTAAAATATTCAAATCCCTTCTATATGGGGAGTCTGGCTGTGTCTCACAATCAACGCACCAGGGCTTCCTGCTCCCTCCCGGCCTGCAATGGTATGGCCGCTGTGACCGGCAGAGGAGGCACTGTCAGTGCTTCCTATAAGCTGCTTACACTGTACTTATTTAGTGCTATGCATACCGGGATAAAGAATGTGGATATGGTAATAAACCATCTCTGCCTTCTCTATGGGGAGTCTGGCTGTGTCTCACAATCAACGCACCAGGGCTTCCTGCTCCCTCCCGGCCTGCAGCAATGGTATGACCGCTGTGACCGGCGGAGGAGGCACTGTCAGTGCTTCCTATAAGCTGCTTACACTGTACTTATTTAGTGCTATGCATACCGGGATAAAGAATGTGGATATGGTAATAAACCATCTCTGCCTTCTCTATGGGGAGTCTGGCTGTGTCTCACAATCAACGCACCAGGGCTTCCTGCTCCCTCCCGGCCTGCAGCAATGGTATGACCGCTGTGACCGGCGGAGGAGGCACTGTCAGTGCTTCCTATAAGCTGCTTACACTGTACTTATTTAGTGCTATGCATACCGGGATAAAGAATGTGGATATGGTAATAAACCATCTCTGCCTTCTCTATGGGGAGTCTGGCTGTGTCTCACAATCAACGCACCAGGGCTTCCTGCTCCCTCCCGGCCTGCAGCAATGGTATGACCGCTGTGACCGGCGGAGGAGGCACTGTCAGTGCTTCTTATAAGCTGCTTACACTGTACTTATTTAGTGCTATGATTACAGGGATAAAGAATGTGGATATGGTAATAAAGCTTCTCTATGGGGAGTCTGGCTGTGTCTCACAATCAGCGCACCGGGGCTTCCTGCTCCCTCCCAGCATCCAGAAATGATGTGACCGGTGAAGGAGGCACTGTCAGTGCTTCCTATAAGCTGTGTACACTGTACTTATTTAGTGCTATGAATACAGGGATAAAGAATGTGGGAATGGTAATAAACCGTCTCTGCCTTCCTATGGGGAGTCTGGCTGTGTCTGTAAGTCGGATCCCTACTTCTGCAGCTACTCGATTTAGACAGTCACTGCAGAGTAGAATGTGGATGTTTAGTAAAGTGAGACTACGTCTGTAATTCATCACGGCACATTTGTTTCATATGTATCAGTCAGTAATAAAGCTGTGCATCTCTGTATAGAAGAGATGGCGCTATGTGCCGATTTACAAAATGCTCTTTGCATCTTTTTCATCACAGCAACTGAATTGTACAGAACCCTTTTCGTTGATAGCCCTGTTACCAATGTACCCCAACATACAAGGTGGCCCAAAATTAGGGGGATGGTGGAATCAGTGAAGTGTATCACAGTGTGAGGGAACATTGAAACAAAAAAAGTTTATTTTACGTTTATTGCATTGTTTATTACATTTACATTAGTTTAACCCTGTAATCTCCAGGGTGATGGAAATGTCTCCCATCAGCATTGCAGCATTCCTGATTTTAGACCACCCAGTTAGTCTGACCATGGCGCGGTATCAGTGCCAAGTTTCCCATGAGCGGGGTTTATTCGCATTTGTATGAACCTGTAGTTCACCCACAACTTATTTTGACATTGGATTATTCTACGTACGATTTCTATTCCATTACCTGATTGTGACGTTTATTCCGTAAATATAAATGTTGAAAATAATTTCTACATCCGTTGCACGAATGGAACAAAAGATATAGGAAGGAAGGGAGGCAGAGGAAGGGAGGGAGAAAGGGTGTAAAGAAGGGATGGAGGAAGGAAGGAAGGGAGAGTTGGAAATAAGGGATGGAGAAAGGAAGGGAGGGAGAGAGGGTGTAAAGAAGGGAGGAAGGAAGGAAGGGAGAGTTGGAAAGAAGGGATGGAGAAAGGAAGGGAGGGAGAGAGGGTATAAAGAAGGGAGGAAGGAAGGAAGGGAGAGAGGGTGGAAAGAAGGGATGGAGGAAGGAAGGGAGGGAGAGATGGTGTAAAGAAGGGAGGAAGGAAGGGAAAGAGGGTGTAAAGAAGGGAGGGAGGAAGGAAGGAAGGGAGAGAGGATGGAAAGAAGGGATGGAGGAAGGAAGGGAGAGAGGATGGAAAGAAGGGAGAAAGGAAGGGAGAGAGGATGGAAAGAAGGGATGGAGAAAGGAAGGGAGGAAGAGAGGGTGTAAAGAAGGGAGGAAGGAAGGAAGGGAGAGTTGGAAAGAAGGGATGGAGAAAGGAAGGGAGGGAGAGAGGGTATAAAGAAGGGAGGAAGGAAGGAAGGGAGAGAGGGTGGAAAGAAGGGATGGAGGAAGGAAGGGAGGGAGAGATGGTGTAAAGAAGGGAGGAAGGAAGGGAGAGAGGGTGTAAAGAAGGGAGGAAGGAAGGAAGGGAGAGAGGGTGTAAAGAAGGGAGGGAGGAAGGAAGGAAGGGAGAGAGGATGGAAAGAAGGGATGGAGGAAGGAAGGGAGAGAGGATGGAAAGAAGGGAGGGAGGAAGAGAGGGTGTAAAGAAGGGAGGAAGGAAGGAAGGGAGAGAGGGTGGAAAGAAGGGATGGAGGAAGGAAGGAAGGAAGGAAGGAAGGGAGAGAGGGTGGAAAGAAGGGATGGAGGAAGGAAGGGAGGGAGAGATGGTGTAAAGAAGGGAGGAAGGATGGGAAAGAGGGTGTAAAGAAGGGAGGGAGGAAGGAAGGAAGGGAGAGAGGATGGAAAGAAGGGATGGAGGAAGGAAGGGAGAGAGGATGGAAAGAAGGGAGAAAGGAAGGGAGAGAGGATGGAAAGAAGGGATGGAGAAAGGAAGGGAGGAAGAGAGGGTGTAAAGAAGGGAGGAAGGAAGGAAGGGAGAGTTGGAAAGAAGGGATGGAGAAAGGAAGGGAGGGAGAGAGGGTATAAAGAAGGGAGGAAGGAAGGAAGGAAGGGAGAGAGGGTGGAAAGAAGGGATGGAGGAAGGAAGGGAGGGAGAGATGGTGTAAAGAAGGGAGGAAGGAAGGGAGAGAGGGTGTAAAGGGAGGAAGGAAGGAAGGGAGAGAGGGTGTAAAGAAGGGAGGGAGGAAGGAAGGAAGGGAGAGAGGATGGAAAGAAGGGATGGAGGAAGGAAGGGAGAGAGGATGGAAAGAAGGGAGGGAGGAAGAGAGGGTGTAAAGAAGGGAGGAAGGAAGGAAGGGAGAGAGGGTGGAAAGAAGGGATGGAGGAAGGAAGGAAGGAAGGGAGAGAGGGTGGAAAGAAGGGATGGAGGAAGGAAGGAAGGGAGAGAGGGTGGAAAGAAGGGATGGAGGAAGGAAGGAAGAGAGAGAGGGTGGAAAGAAGGGAGGGAGGAAGAGAGGGTGTAAAGAAGGGAGGAAGGAAGGAAGGGAGAGAGGGTGGAAAGAAGGGATGGAGGAAGGAAGGAAGGAAGGGAGAGAGGGTGGAAAGAAGGGATGGAGGAAGGAAGGGAGGGAGAGAGGGTGGAAAGAAGGGATGGAGGAAGGAAGGAAGGGAGAGAGGGTGGAAAGAAGGGATGGAGGAAGGAAGGAAGAGAGAGAGGGTGGAAAGAAGGGATGGAGGAAAGAAGGAAGGGAGAGAGGGTGGAAAGAAGGGAGGAAGGAAGGGAGAGGAAGGGAGAGAGAGAGAGAGAGAGAGAAAGGAAGTGGGGAATGAAGGAAGAGAGGGAGAGGGGAAGGAGTGCAGGGAGGGAGAGAGGAAGGGAGAGAGTGTGGAAGTGGGAAAGGAAGGGAGAGAGGCTGGAAGGGAGGAAGGGAAAGGGAGAGAAGGTGGATGTGAGGAAGGAAGGGAGAGAGTGTGGAAGGAAGGGAGAGAGTGGGGAAGTGGGGAAGTAAGGGAGAGGGTGGAAGGTAGAGGTGGTGGAAGAGAGGAAGGAAGGGAGAGAGGGTTGAAGGAAGAAAGGGAAAGGGTGGATGGCAGAGGCGGTGGAAGGGTGGAAGGGAGAGAGGGTGGAAGGAAAGATATCTATTAAGCTCCACAGCTGATGCACTTGAATTCTGCAGTCTATCTCTGGTAGTTACCGATTAGTAGGACTTCCTGGCATGTGGCACCTAGTCCTGCAGTGATAATCTTCTGCTGATAAAACACTGATTGTATTGAAACTAAAGCACACAGTCTAATAAGTGACACATCGCTGGAATCAGGCTCTCTGCCTCTACATTATATGCTGCTATAAGATTAAATAACAAAAACCTGCAGACAGATTCACTTTAAACACACCTTTTATATAATTTCCTCTGTCTATAAAGCTCTTGTGTCCTGGTGACAGAGCCCGCGCTGCACATAACCGCTCCCACAGTGTCGTGCATTTGTCAGACACACTGATACCACAGATGTGGCGTTATATACGGCAGTGGATTCCCAGATATAATCAGCTGTCTGTGGGATCCAGATCTGCTGTGATCAACACTTCAGGAAAACACCCTTAAAGGGGCAGTCTGGACATGCAGAAAAGGTTATAATTACTGAATGTGTGGAGAAAAATAAAACAAACGAAATACTGCTTTCTAAAGGGTTAATATCAGAAGAAGCATCAAAAATAATGAAATAATTAACACTTCCCTTACTGATCCTTCTGTGGTCCTGTTTCAGTGTAGCTCCAGTCTGGATGGCCATATGACTTATGCAGACAATAGCTATATCATGCTGTGGCCAGTGATTGGCTGCAGCGGTCACATGTCCATCAGGCTGGAATAGGAAGTACAGATACTTGTCTTCTCCTTCCTTCTACATCATGTGATCACTGTAACCAATCATTGGCTGCAGCAGTCACACGTCCAGCCGGACCAAACAACAAGCACTCAGCCTGGAGGGGCACCCTACAGGCCCTGAAACGGAAGCAGCTGGGAATCCTTGAGACCCGTTAAAGGGGTGTTCTCAGCTCCATGATCCTATCCCAATATGTAGCTGGTGCAATAATATTAACTCCAATTAGAAATGTAGTATAGTTCTTCTGATTCGCTATGTCGTTTACCCCATGCGCAGGGCATAGGTATCCTTGATTATGACCAATGATATGGTGACCCATAGTTAGCTGTTAGTGGTCATAACCTAAGCTACTGCAGTGCCCTGCACATGTGGTAAGAGACATAGCTAATCAGAAGAACTATACTACATTTCTAATAGAAGGTATTTATTAGGATGTTGGAGATGGGAATGTCTGCATTACAACCTTTGAAGGAGATTCCATAATTAAGTAAGGAGAGTCTGCCTTTCATACTAAGCTCGGAGATATTTCTTTAGCTGTTTCCTACATTATGGGAAAACGTTGTCTTGTTTCTCAGCTCTTCTACTTATAAACGTTCAGACTTTAGAGAAGGAACAAAGAAAAGAGCTGCAGGTTCCAGGTCTGCGGAGACGTGGTCATGCCCTTCGCCGTCAGTGATCTGCAGCTGTTGGCTGCACTCGTACGTTGCAGATTTCCTGGCTCGGCAGCACAATAGACAATGAATGAGCATGCGCACCTCTGCTATATCCAGGACGGCACTGCAGAGCCATGGAAGCACCGCCCTTGGGATTGTAGGGGGTCCCACCAGTCGTACCCCCAGAGATCAGCAAGTTATTGGACTTCAATTATTGGGAATAACCTTTTATTGCAATAGGACGCAGCTACAATTCATTATAGTCCTGACAGATCCGCACATGGCTTCTGCTTGAAACAGGACAGAGAAGAGCGCTGACTGACTACTCATTTATTGCTAAGCCAGCCTCCTTCTATGTCATAGAGCAGTGTCCGGAAACCGGAGATCTACAAATCGGGGCTCCTTTTTTTAAACTGGACAACTCTTTTAAGGACCTGAAGTGAACAAAGGACCTTAGGAACTTGCATTTGAGGTTCTTGATTGACAGTCTTACCATCAAATACTGGAAATTGAATTCAAAGGAGACAATTAGTTTTTTTTTTTTTAAAGATGTCGCTCTCGGAAACGTGGTTGCAGTTTTAAAGTTAGCGTTGTAGCTGTGAAGAGTCCAGTGGGCGGTCCTGAGCTCCTGAGAAGTCCTGGCTAGAGGTTGGGTAGGATATATGTGTATTTTTATTTTTATAGTTTTATTTTGAATGGGGCAAAAGGGGGGTGATTTGAACTTGTGCTTTTTACATTTTTTTTTTTTTACTTACGTCTGTAGCTGATTGCCCCCAGGAGGAACACAGCTCATTTTTACCTGCAGATTAACCCTATATATGCAAGTCATTAGCATTTGGAGACAACGCAGGTTCCCTATCCCAGCCATTGAGTGAAGCCTCCTTTCTATATGTTACTTATATGTTCTACTTGATATTAATGCCACTAAACTAATGGGAAAGTGAGTCTGTCGCCATCCATCTTGTTTGATTAAGCGCCCATCAGGGCGGTGTGCGGAGCGCATTACTCACCGGTACAGAACTGCTTACTGGGGTATTTACCTTCCTCTTGTCCTCGCTGCATTGTGAACAGCGTCTGGAGAAGAGGAGGGAGGACACGTTTATTCACTCAATAACAGGAATGGATGCTGGCACTGGGAGTTTTGGAGAGAGGGCTACGTGGCCGCACTTATTTCCCAGCACACGGATGATGGGATTCGTTCTCCTCTATAATAGTTGGATTTTTCCTATCACATAACGATTCCTTCATGTTATGTTCTAGATGGGCTCGTCATGTTGCCATCAGCTCCTCCTGCTCTCGAGCCTCCCGCCTGCAGGTCGGGGAACATTTTCAACATAATGGTTCATTTTTTCCCCAAAGTGCTCTCATCTTGTGCCTGATATGTAACTATATACACTGCTGAAAAAAAAATAAAGGGAACACTAAAATCCCACATCCTAGATATCACTGAATGAAATATTCCAGTTGTAAATCTTTATTCATTACATAGTGGAACGTGCTGAGAACAATAAAACCTAAAAATGATCAACGTAAATCACAACTAATGTCCCACGGAGGTCTGGAGTTGGAATGGTGCTCAAAATCAAAGTGGAAAATGAAGTTACAGGCTGATCCAACTTCAGTGGAAATGCCTCAAGACAAGGAAATGATGCTCAGTAGTGTGTGTGGCCTCCACGTGCCTGTATGACCTCCCTACAATGCCTGGGCATGCTTCTGATGAGGCGGCAGAAGGTCTCCTGAGGGATCTCCTCCCAGACCTGGACTAAAGCATCCGCCAACTCCTGGACAGTCTGTGGTGTAACGTGACATTGGTGGTTGGAGCGAGACATGATGTCCCAGATGTGTTCAATCGGATTCAGGTTTTGGGAACAGGCTTGCCAGTCCATAGCTTCAATGCCTTCATCTTGCAGGAACTGCTGACACACTCCAGCCACATGAGGTCTGGCATTGTCCTGCATTAGGAGGAACCCGGGGCCAACCGCACCAGCATATGGTCTCACAAGGGGTCTGAGGATCTCATCTTGGTACCTAATGGCAGTCAGGTTACCTCTGGTGAGCACATGGAGGGCTGTGCGGCCCTCCAAAGAAATGCCTCCCCATACCATTAGTGACCCACTGCCAAACCGGTCATGCTGAGGGATGTTGCACGCATCTGATCGCTCTCCATGGCGTATCCAGACTCTCACGTCTGTCACATTGCTCAGTGTGAACCTGCTTTCATCTGTGAAGAGCACAGGGCGCCAGTGGCGGATTTGCCAATCCTGGTGTTCTGTGGCAAATGCCAAGCATCCTGTACAGTGTTGGGCTAAGAGCACAACCCCCATCTGTGGACGTCGGGCACTCAGACCATCCTCATGGAGTCAGTTTCTAACCGTTTGTGCAGACATATGCACATTTGTGGCCTGCTGGAGGTCATTTTGCAGGGCTCCAACAGTGCTCTTCCTGCTCCTCCTTGCACAAAGGCTGAGGTAGCGGTCCTGCTCCTGGGTTGCTGCCCTTCTATGGCCCCCTCCATGCCGGTTACTAATTGACTGGATTGTCAGGTGTCACATGACTATGAGGTTACTAATTGACTGGAGGGTCAGGTGTCACATGACTATGAGGTTACTAATTGGAGGATCAGGTGTCACATTACTTTGAGGCCACTGATTAACTGGAGGGTCAGGTGTCACATGACTATGAGGTTACTAATTGACTGGAGGGTCAGGTGTCACATGACTATGAGGTTACTAATTGACTGGAGGGTCAGGTGTCACATGACTATGAGGTTACTAATTGGAGGGTCAGGTGTCACATGACTGTGAGGTTACTAATTGGAGGGTCAGGTGTCAAATGACTATGAGGTTACTAATTGACTGGAAGGTCAGGTGTCACATGACTATGAAGTTAGTAATTGACTGGAGGGTCAGGTGTCACATGACTATGAGGTTACTAATTGACTGGAGGGTCAGGTGTCACATCACTTTGAGGCCACTAATTGACTGGAGGGTCAGGTGTCACATGACTATGAGGTTACTAATTGACTGGAGGGTCAGGTATCACATGACTATGAGGTTACTAATTGACTGGAGGGTCAGGTGTCACATGACTATGAGGTTGCTAATTGACTGGAGGGTCAGGTGTCAAATGACTATGAGGTTACTAATTGACTGGAGGGTCAGGTGTCACATGACTATGAGGTTACTAATTGTCTGGAGGGTCAGGTGTCACATGACTATGAAGTTACTAATTGACTGGAGGGTCAGGTGTCACATGACTATGAGGTTAGTAATTGACTGGAGGGTCAGGTGTCACATGACTATGAGGTTACTAATTGACTGGAGGGTCAGGTGTCACATGACTATGAGGTTACTAATTGGATGGTCAGGTGTCACATGACTATGAGGTTGCTAATTGACTGGAGGGTCAGGTGTCACATGACTATGAGGTTACTAATTGACTGGAGGGTCAGGTGTCACATGACTATGAGGTTACTAATTGGAGGGTCAGGTGTCACTTGACTATGAGATTGCTAATTGACTGGAGGGTCAGGTGTCAAATGACTATGAGGTTACTAATTGACTGGAGGGTCAGGTGTCACATGACTATGAGGTTACTAATTGTCTGGAGGGTCAGGTGTCACATGACTATGAGGTTACTAATTGACTGGAGGGTCAGGTGTCAAATGACTATGAGGTTACTAATTGACTGGAGGGTCAGGTGTCACATGACTATGAGGTTAGTAATTGACTGGAGGGTCAGGTGTCACATGACTATGAGGTTACTAATTGACTGGAGGGTCAGGTGTCACATGACTATGAGGTTACTAATTGGAGGGTCAGGTGTCACATGACTATGAGGTTGCTAATTGACTGGAGGGTCAGGTGTCACATGACTATGAGGTTACTAATTGACTAGAGGGTCAGGTGTCACATGACTATGAGGTTACTAATTGTCTGGAGGGTCAGGTGTCACATGACTATGAGGTTACTAATTGACTGGAGGGTCAGGTGTCACATGACTATGAGGTTACTAATTGACTGGAGGGTCAGGTGTCACATGACTATGAGGTTACTAATTGGAGGGTCAGGTGTCACATGACCATGAGGTTGCTAATTGACTGGAGGGTCAGGTGTCACATGACTATGAGGTTACTAATTGACTGGAGGGTCAGGTGTCACATGACTATGAGGTTACTAATTGGAGGGTCAGGTGTCACATGACTATGAGGTTGCTAATTGACTGGAGGGTCAGGTGTCACATGACTATGAGTTTACTAATTGACTGGAGGGTCAGGTGTCACATGACTATGAGGTTACTAATTGGAGGGTCAGGTGTCACATGACTATGAGGTTGCTAATTGACTGGAGGGTCAGGTGTCACATTTTCTTTGAGGCCACTAATTGACTGGAGGGTCAGGTTTATCAGATGTATCATGTGTCTCTGATGGATGGGACCTCATTACTTTCATCACTGCGGCATGTAACGCCTCCTTAATTTTAAAGAGAGCAGAGTTGTTTTAGTCAAAACTGCCAGATCTCGACTTTCACAGCGAAGTGGGCCACGGAGGGTTGTGGGGTCCGTCTTTCCAGGTTGGGATCTCATTATTTGGCAGTTCGGACCTGTCTTTTGTTAGAACGTCGTTACCTTTAGGGGCCATTAGTGACTTTTGGCAGCGTTTTTTTAATGGCGTATAGTACAATCTCCGATCTTTGTCCATCGTTCTCAGTAAAAGGTAAACGTGTTGCTCCATCCAGGAGGTTCCAGTCTCCGTGCTGTAATAGGGTATCTAGATGTGAAAGTTTGGGAGTCACCCCCTCGAGACCCCTCTATACATAGACTCTCGGAAGATTCAGGATATCTCCAGCTTTTCTAAAAAAACTTGAGATGTTTCGTCATCAGAAAGAGCCGTGGCACAATGAGAGGGCGAGAAACGAGGCAAGGAGCGGGCGCAGCTTCAACTCTCTTTAATTTTTTGAGCACACGTAAGATACAAATTTTGGTTCACACCATATTTGCGCTAAAATTGAAAACTTTTCTCAACTTTTTAGCACTTTCGAAAAGCGGTGAAAACAATTACCGTAGTTAGGTGAAGTTTTGAAAGGCCTTGACGCCGATTTTTGCGCAATCTTCGCAGGTGTAGATTTGACTTTGCGTCTTTCGGACGACGTGCCGAGATGATTTTTACTCCCGACGGAGCGAAGTTTAAGGAAGATGAAATAAATCTGCCCATGTGTGCCGCGTGCGAGAAGATCTGACATGATTCTTCCTGATATAAGGGCTTACATAACAGAGAGCAGCCATTTCCAGGACTTGTAGGGTTTTCATAACCACTGAATATATTAAGCTCCTAAATCCTTTATATGAATAGATATTTGCACTTGGAATTTCATCATCAATTGATGACTCTGCCTCAGGATACAAATGTCCTTAGACGGAACAGTCGCTCCAATCACTGATACAGTCGGAGAACGCTTACAAAAAAAAAATACACCGAAATAAATAGAGAAGAGTGAAGAAGTGGTAAAATAATGATCATATTTCAAGAATGTCTGACTTATTAAAACTAATCAGTCAGCAGGCTTTCTTATGTAATCTGAGAGCAGCATGATGATGGGGCAGAGCCCTTGATTCCAGTGTTGTGTCACTTTGTGCTGCTATTTCAATCAGTGTTTTATCAGCAGGAGATTATCACTGTAGGACTAGCTGTCTCGTGCTGCCTGGTCCAACTACATCCCCACTTCTGATGGGCAGCATTATGTCCCAATCCGTGTACGTGGTGAGGGCGAGGTTACACAAGGTTCAGCATTCAGAGAACTGCTAGATCTGAAGCTTAGAAAACTGTGATTCTGTCGCAATGAAAGCAAGTAGCTCAGTAAGTGACACATCGCTGCAATCAGGGGCTCAGATCCTACATCATGCTGCTCTTGGATTACCTGACAAAATCATGTCGATAAATTCCCTTTAGGGGACAAGTAGAAGGCAAAGTATATTTATAGTAGTGGGCTTGAGTCTAGCTGCATCCTCCCCTAAAATCCTGGCCCTTTTTTGTTCATGAGACTCATCTATAAGTTGGATGGAGACCTACAGTACTACATAGGGCATGTCTCTCTTTCCGTGGAGCCCAGCACGCTCATGCATTTCCCTGATGGTCCAACGATTTCAGTAGAAACGGCGTAATACTTGATTTCCCCTGCGGAGGCGCTGCACCATCATGTACCTGCACCATCAGCTGTCATGTGTCATCTGTAACATACAGCTGACACCTTGTTGCTTAACACCTTAGATACCACTGTCTATAGCAACAACAGCATCACGGGACAATAAAACAGGGAGGGTGAACCCTACTTTACCTCACTGGCACCACCATGTTGAGATCATGGGATTGCCCCTCACTAATAGCAATGCGTAATCAGAAAAGGACCTTTTGTTTAATTCAGGCTTTTGTCTTTAAAAATGTTGAGTAATTGTTTTATCTCCATTTCACATTCCTTATTAAAAATGCAAATTAGAAGTCTTTCCTTTCTCATTCAGGCCACTAAAACATTTTTTTAGACTCCTGTACAACTTATTGCTGTTTTAGGCAACAACACATGTACATAGCTTATTGTTGTTTCAGGAAACAACACATGTGCATAGCCACAATGGTCAAACCCGACCCTATATTTTGAATCGAAGCCTCTAATGAGCATGTGCAAAGGTCAATGTGAAGTGAGGGAGATCAGGAGAGCTGTGTCATCACCTATTGTGATTGGTGGATACTGTATACACATAAAAAAAGTTGAAGGGTCAATTTCATATTTCCATTTGCGCCTTTTTTTTTAAATCTATTTTATTTGTTCACCTTTTTTTTGTGTTCCTCATTGTGAGCGGAGTTTTGGGGTCTCCAAAGCCTTCTTCATCATTTGCGACTCGAAATTTGTCACAAATGTATCCCAAGTTGACTCCTTTCACCAGCGCTGAAAAATGTGCACAACTTTTATATCATTATCCAATATGTGTGACTGTTTAGAGCAAAAAAGTGGAAAAAGAAAAACGATACAGAATAAAATAGCTTTTTTCAGCTTTGTAAAAATTCTTGAAACTCGTTGCGCCATTTTTGATGAATTTGGCACGAAATAAAACAAACCACAAAACAAAAAAAAAGAAGTAACTTTAAAAAAAAAATGCAAATGATGAAACGGGACTGAATCATGATTTCTAAAATTGAAAAATGTAATAAAAAAAAACAAAAAACTCAAAATGGAAAAATGGTAAGCTTAAAATATATAGGTTGTCATATCAAAAACAAGTCCCTTTTTGTCCGAAAAATGAAAAACAAAAAAGATTATAGCTCTTGGAACTTTACATTAACAAAAATAAGCAGAAAACAATATGTTTTCTTTAAAGGGAATCTGTCTGCGTGTTTTTCCTATGCAACCTGAGAGCAGCATGATGTATGGACAGAGACCCTGATTTCAGCGATGAGTCAATTGCTTGGCTGTTTTAATAAAAATAAGTTTTATCATCAGGAGATTATCTCTACAGGACTAGCTGTCTCGTGCCTCCTCGTCCCACCCCGCCTCCATCACTGTACAATGTACACAGAAAGCAGCCAATCAGTGGTGTGGGCGGGGTTATACAGAGCTCAGCATTCTGAGCTCTGCTTGATCTGCAGCAGATAAAACTGGGATTGTATCATAACTGCTTCAGCCAGAAAACTAAGGGACATATCGCTGGAATCAGGGTCTCTGCCCCTACATGATGCTGCTGTCAGATTACAAAGCAAAAAGAAGGACAGTCCTGAAAAGGTTAAAGAGAGCTAAACGTAATGTCTTGAAAAACAAAGACGACCATGAAGCTCAGTCCTTAGTTATTTTTAGAGGACAGACATCTTCATTGCAGAATTTAGAACATTAATGGCTCGTGTCGCGAATCCCTTCTCCATGGTGTCACTTATTTGTCACGTGCCTGCTCTCACACGTGACTTGGGGTTGTGCTTGCAAGGGTTAATCTATCTCCCCACTCTCAATCCCAGCATTCAACCTCTGTCCTATGCTGTAATGGGAGCATAAATCACACACTGACCCTGGCCGCACACACGCTCATACGCGCTGCCACCACTCATCGAATACACAGTCGATGAGTCCTGGAACTAATAATAATACTAATAAAAATATGTCTATCACTCATAAGGCTCACACACCTTTAGGCTATAGATTCTTTTAGAACATTCAAGGTTCAACTTGTTAAAGTTTTATACTTTAATAGCAAAAAGTTCAATTCTTACAATAAGAAAAAAGGTATAAAAATATGATAATAAATAGACATACAACTTATGCAAAACAGTGTCAAAATAAACAGGAGAAAACTTACAGAAATCATCTAACTGGTAGTTTGCTTTCTGCTCCCTGAGGGGGGGTGGATGGAGTTGGTAGAACACATCAGCTTCTCAGGCTGCCCTCACATGTGAACACAATTCTCTCTCTGCAGCCTAAATTTATAACTTTGGTCTGAGGTCAGGTTTCTAGACCGGCCCCTCAGGTTAATATCATAATTGCGGTCTGTTTGATTGGGCCACTGCCGCGCTACTAATGAATATATATTATTTTCCTCTGGAGACACTTTTGAGGTGGTTCTCAGGGATAGCTAGCCCTCCCACCGCAATTAGCATCTCCCCTCCAAGACCTAGAAGGTGCCAAATGTTGCTTTTCTTCTCGGCCCCAGCTAGACCCCCTGGTGAGATATGGAGACAGAATTTCTACTAGTCCCAAGGAAGTACCTATTAACACCTAGGTGCAACTTGCCTTCAGGACAGATGTTACATTATCACTAGTCACACATATAACCCTAGACATATGTCCCTACACACATATAGATATATATATATACACATATTTCACCACAGCTCGTTTTTTGTTTTGCACCTACAGATGAAAAGTACTGATCTGTGTCGGCAGGCAAGTGTCCGCATTTTGTAGAAAAGCACAGCGTCTCCATTAATCGCGGAGCATTGGGCTAATGAATATCGCGCCACGTCATGGGTCATCTTCACACATTGTCGTCTGCAGTTTTTTCCTTCCTTTTATGTTCATGGAATCAGAAGCCAGAAAGGAAACAAAACGGAATGCAGTATAGCAGGAGAAACAATGCAACAAAGGAACTGTAAATATTGTCAGTTGTGTCACAACATGGTATTGTGCCGATCCCTTCCCTGGGAGATCATTGCTGCCATGATTCATTACTAAAAAGTATAATAATCACTTATTAATAATTGTGCCAAAAATGAGCAAAAAGAGACTTATAAATATGTTTCAAACATATGAATCGCAAAGAAAACAACTCCAATGTAAGGGTATGTTCACATGGGGGGAAAAAGGACATATCACAAAAATGATAAAAACTTTAGATATATACTTTTATATACTTTCCAATCATTTAGTATGGATTGTGCGCTGGACTCACCCGCAATGCTTTTGTGGCAGTTTTCGATGTGCTTTAGTTTGTGTCAGAATTGGAAAAATGGATTGATATTTCTCTTCTTCTTTCTATCAGCACTTGACTGTGGCTCAAGAAATAAAAAAAAACAAAAACCTGCAAATAAAACTGCATGGCCCAATTCAGACAACTGCATATCACAGTCCTGAGTAAGGACCGCAAGGCGCGGACTGGTCGCAGGTCCCCAGATCTCAACTTGACTGTCTCAAATGAGACTCAAGAGAACTGCAGCCATTCTGTACATTAGGCGAACCTGCTGAGTTTGCAAGCAGAAAATGCTGACAGAAACTCATGTATATTTTCCTGAATCATTTATTGTGTAGTGCCCACCATAGTATGATACCCCTACAGATAATTCCTTCACACCCACAGTATGATGAGCCTACTGTACCCCTCCCAATCAAAGTAGGGTGTCCCCGACATAGTATTCTTCCCCCGTCAGTGATCCCACATAGCCCTCCACATGGTATAATGGGCCCCACATAGTCCTCCATACAAAATAATGGCCCCACATAGTTCTCCATACAGTATAATGGACCCCACACAGTCTTCCATAAAGAATAATGACCCCACATAGTCCTCCGTACTGTATGTGCTCCATACACAATAATAGTCCCACATAATGCTCTATACAGTGTAATGGGCCCCACATTCTCCACCATACAGAATAATGGCCCCACATAGTCCTCCATTCAGTATAATAGACTCCACATAGTTTTCCAAACAGTATAATAGTCCCACATAGTCCTTCCTACAGTATAATGGGCCCTACATAGTCCTTCTTACAGTATAATGGGCCCCACATAGTCCTCCCTACAGTATAATGGGCCCCACATAGTCCTTCCTACAGTATAATGGGCCCCACATAGTCCTTCCTACAGTAAAATGGGCCCCACATAGTCCTTCCTACAGGATAATGGGCCCGACATAGTCCTTCCTACAGTATAATAGTCCCACATAGTCCTTCCTACAGTATAATGGGCCGCACATAGTCCTTCCTACAGTATAATGGGCCCCACATAGTCCTTCCTACAGTATAATGGGCCCCACATAGTCCTTCCTACAGTATAATGGGCCCCACATAGTCCTCCCTAGAGTATAATGTGCCCAACATAGTCCTTCCTACAGTATAATGGGCCGCACATAGTCCTTCCTACAGTATATTGGGCCCCACATAGTCCTTCCTACAGTTTAATGGGCCCCACATAGTCCTTTCTACAGTATAATGGGCCCCACATAGTCCTTCCTACAGTATAATGGGCCCCACATAGTCCTTCCTACAGTATAATGGGCGCCACATAGTCCTTCCTACAGTTTAATGGGCCCCACATAGTCCTTCCTACAGTATAATAGTCCCACATAGTCCTTCCTACAGTATAATGGGAGCCACTTAGTCCTTCCTACAGTATAATGGGCCCCACATAGTCCTTCCTACAGTATAATGGGCCCCACATAGTCCTTCCTACAGTATAATGGGCCCCACATAATCCTTCCCACAGTATAATGGGCCCCACATAGTCCTTCCTACAGTATAATGGGCCCCACATAGTCCTTCCTACAGTATAATGGGCCCCACATAGTCCTTCCCACACAGTTTAATGGGCCCCACATAGTCCTTCCTACATTATAATGGGCCCCACATAGTCCTTCCTACAGTATAATGGGCCCCACATAGTCATCCCTACAGTATAATGGGCCCCACATAGTCCTTCCTATAGTATAATGGGCCCCACATAGTCCTTCCTACAGTATAATGGGCCCCACATAGTCCTTCCTACAGTATAATGGGCCCCACATAGTCCTTCCTACAGTATAATGGGCCCCACATAGTCCTTCCTACAGTTTAATGGGCCCCACATAGTCCTTCCCACAGTTTAATGGGACCCACATTGTCCTTCATACTGTATAATGGTCCCACATAGTCCTTCATACATTATAATGGGCACCACATTAAAAAAAAAATACTCACCTCTCCCTGTTCCCCACTGCTCTGGTCTCCTCAGCGTGTTTTCTGAAGCGCTGCACTACTCGGCACAGCAGGTGAAAAATAGCTTTAGTTAATTGCTTTTAACAGTGTTGGCAACCAGGATGCAGATACAGTTAAAAGTGTGATGTCGGGCAGGGTGGTGCTGGCATCATGGGCCTAATATAATTACCCTGCGGTCCAGATTTGGCCCAGGGGCCAGAGTTTGACATCTGTGTTGTGGAGGCTGATTTCATGCAGTGTTTTTCTGAAAAAAAAATGCTATGATTTCCATAAGAATGAAACAATATCATACTTACAGTTTGCTTTGTTTGGAGATAATCTAAGGATAAATGTTGTGAAATTACAATTAGAAGACAAAAAAAGGAGGTTCCTTGGTGGGTGAAGTCCTCACGATAAGAATCGGGAAAGAGTAGATGGAATCTGCTCACCTGGCGGAATCTACAGGTCAAGCACAACTCTGATGAGAGTAGTAGTGACATAGTATTTCTCGTATAGACCGCAGCTCCCCCCGTTGAAGCGGCTCATTAAAACAGTTGCGAGGCAAAAAGTGAGAAAAAAACCTTGTGGTGGACGCAGTCACGATGAAGACAAGGAAGAGAAGGTGAAAGAACCATCAATTAAAAGACAGCAACGCGTTTCACAATCGGTCTGATTCCTTCCTCAGGCTTCATACAAAGACGTATATAAAACGACGTATAAAGGAAGCCGTGATCCAAGGGAATGGCATACCGACTGGTGAGTATCAAAACCCGGAGACACAATAGAGCAACATAGGAATAGTGTAATAATCATAATACAAATATAGAAATGAAGATTATACATACAGTCTCTGCAGGTAAAAGTAATTATGAGCATGGTCTAACCAGCTTGTGTCAGTACGGAACTGACAGTTACAAAGCATAGCAATGCTCCTGCATAAAGTGACAGTGGTCACGAAGGTGAAAACAGGCGGGGGGGATAAAGGACTTAAGCCCTTCATGCACCCTGGTGTAACTATATGTCACAGTGAGGGAGCACGTGTAAGGAGCTGAGCCCAGATCATGTCCGACAGTTGGCAGCAGTGGAGTCCCTCCTGATGGGGGCGCTGTTCTATGTTCCTTGTTGGTTGTCTTTACAATTTAATTTGTCCTTTGTATGTCTAGTGGGTAGCTAGATGCAGTTCACTGTGTTTTATGTGCTCCTGTTATTCTGTGTCTGGTTCCAGGATATATATGTTGTGGGCTCAGGATTATTTTTGCACTTGAGCAAATCTTTTCTTGGGTAAACAGATAGAAACTGTTCTTCACACCTGTGCTGTCACTCATTTTCTGTGTAGCTTCTTCAGTGTTTTATGGCTCTCTCTACTTATAATCTGTCATGTCCTCTCACTATCCAGATTCACCCTAAAGTGTCTGCTGCATTCCCTTCATCAGCTTTTACACAGGCTATGATAGTCCTTCCTGATTGGCTCTGCTATACCTTGTGATTTGATAGCTGCAAGGTATTATAGGGAATCCTACCCTGCCTCATCCAAAATCATGTGATGCAATGTGTAAAGCGGTGGCGCCCATGTTAAACGATTCTCGCGAAGTGAATCGCAAATTGTCAGGTTCCTTGAATTTCTAAAAATTCAACCTGAATTTGCTCATCTCTATAGGATAGCTGATAAATGTACGATCACTGAAGGAGCCTCCACCAATCCTGTAAAGTTCCCGGTGTGAAAGGAGCAGTGGTGCGGACCTTAACACCCACCCCAATTACAGCAATCCTAGATTTATTTAACCCATTCTGTGGATAGCTGATAAATTAATATAGCAGAAAATCCCCTATAAGAATGAAGAAAGGGCACATCACTAATAAATTCAGGCTCTGCCTCTGTTTTTTTTCCCTTCAGTGTTTATTTCCGTGTTATTTTTCGATTTAATTAACGAATACATTTGTTTTCTGCTAATAAGCATTATTAATGGGAGTCGACGGCGATTAATTAAATGTGGACGCTCGTACCTACAGGATGACGGCGGAATCACCTGCAGACTGCAGATCACACACTCGGACAGATCGAAATCTAAGAATACACATTCGTTTTTTTTCAGACACAGGCGCTCTTCACACTCACTGTCGAATAATACATTCTGAGATTTATTGCCGGGAAACGTTTTTGTCTCCACTCTCAGTATTAGTCCTGGTAATAAATGAAGGCTCCGGCACATTGCTCTGCGCATAAAGGAAAATAATTGAAGCGCGAAGTGGCATTATGATGACTGTTTATATGAATGGTTCTCCTAAATCCACCACTGGGAACACAAGTGTGCATCCGACACATCTCAGTCTATGTGGATGCACATTAAATAATTAGAAGATCACAAATAAGCTCGGTAACAGAATATTGATTATTAAGCAAACAACGACCTGAGTCTGGCATCTGCTCTCATCCTGTTATGGATTCTAGGAATCTCATCCAAACCCGAGGCCGACATCGCATTGGTGCCACCTGTGCAGCCACAAAGGGGCCCAGGAAGTAAGGGGCCACACATCCAGCAGCTGGAGTAGTGCATTATTATAAGCTATTGGTCTTGAAAGGGCCTATATACTCTTCTTGCCAATAGGACTCTTCTGTCTGTGTCCACCACTCACCCAAGTCTTAGACTCGGCTAAAGAAAAAAAGTGGAAATAAGCCTCACCATGTATGAGTGATTGCTCCTCGATGATGTAGCTGAGATCCTTTTTCGCTGACCACCGGACAGAAAAAATAAGGACAGGAATCCATTGTCTGAATTCTGGTAAAATTTGGTTTTTATTTCACATAATTGAAAAAGAAAAACAGAATGTCATTCTACGACTAAGGGCTGTGGCCAGAAAAAAAATTAGTTTTTTTCATGCTGTGTGAGTGAGAAGCTAGGTGCACAACAATGGTAAGAGGGAGAGGGAGCCCAAAGATTGGGAAAGTGGATTTTGGAGACCCCTAGGCAGATCTGACAATACCCTGTCTGCCCTAACATCCCTAAATAGGTTCCGCACTTATCGCCAAGCACAAACCTAATCCCTGACTGCCCCAAGTGATAGGCTCTGAATAGTGAGGGGATGGGATAAGCACTTGCTAGCCCCCACTACAACTTAAGACAAAGCAGGAAGACAAATGAGCGAATACTCTTAGCTTGAGATGACACCAGACAGCTCACGCCACAATCCTCCAAGAGGTTCCTAGAAGAAACTAGTTGACTTCTAGCACTTCCAACAGACAGAGGTAAAATAAAACTATCGTTGGTGCCTTACTGAAGGGACTAAAGGTATTTAAGCCTCCAGCAAAGGTGTGTTAATCAGCAGCAGATGGTGTAGATCATCGCTAGGTCCTAAAGAGAGAAGAATATCACTCCTCAGCAGAGATGCAAGATCCAGAATGTGTCTACAGAGCCGGATCCAGAACGACTGTCTGTCACCCCTGACACACCCGTGACAGTTCTTTTTTTTTAATTATGTGAAATAAAAAACAAATTTTACCAGAATTCAGCCAATGGATCCCTCTCCTCCTTTCTTTCTGAGTAGAGGTTGGTTTGGGATTCCCAAGGAACCGCAACAAGCAAATTGCGAAAGATCTGACATAGTTGGACTTCTTGCGACTTGCTTCTTGCGGTGACAGTATTTTCGAGACCGAAATGCAACCTCATCACCTTGTATTGCGCTGAAATGTAGGAGGAAAACCGGCATACTATGGTCGGACCAATGTCACCTTATAGACCCAGAGCTATTTTAAATGGGTGGAATGAGATTTTGTCCAAAATATGTGATTCTGGAGGAAAAAAACTTTACATTTTTTCTAAAATAGTGTTTTTATTTCAGGCCGAGAATTATTTCCCTGGCAATGTGATGAGTTATGTTTTGCTCGAATGACAACATTTTTTTCGGCAGCTCATCGCCAGCAACATCACGGTAATCTATGTGCATGGAGCGATTGTATTAACGATCGTTGTGTGCGTGTGGAACGTTTGTCGGCTGTAAATCGGCTCACGTATAATGGCCATAACACTTTCCAGCGCTCACGTCATAGCGTTGGCAGATGGTCTTTTCAGTCATATGACTTTTTCCACCAGGGATTTTATGTCCTTTCTTGCTCCGGTGTAATACTAAATATCTTAGTATTCTGCATATAAACATTCAAGGACTTTTATATACGTCCTGCAGAGTAAGCAGCTTTATGAGCGAGCGTACAGCCGCAGAGGACGGCTGTCAGTCACTTTTGGATCTTCCATAGAAGATAGAAACATTGTGCCCTGGGGAACGAAGAGCAGAAGTAGATTTGATGAAATAATTAAACAACGTGCGATGCAAAACTCAGAAACAACGTTTGTTTTAGCCGCTGATATTTCCCCTCCAAAAAAAAGCTCATTTTGTAAAAAAAAAGGTCAAAAGTGTCCAGTTTACAGTATGTTCTTTTTTTTTCGCCTGCTGCTCCTCTGCTTTTTCTTTAATCCACCATACTGTTCTAGAGATAGGCACCATTTTATTTAGTGCTTATTTTGATGGTCTTTACCCAGGAGGCGGTACTCATAGGATAAGCGGCTTAAAGACCCACCCCAGAGGATCTGTGAGCTCCGCCCACTTGCAAAGACCGGAAAAAGAAGCAGGAAGTTAAAATATCTCTGGAATCATATGGCAGCTTTAAATAAAAGCTGTATAGGGACTAGTCAGGGGAGTAGCAGGAATAAAGAGACAAAAAAGCCCACCTGATGGCGGGTCCTCTTTAAGAAACATATTACTACTATGGCTGCGTCTTCTACTGCAGAGGTCCCCAACTCCAGTCCTCAAGGCCCACCAACAGGTCATGTTTTCAGGATTTCCTTTGCATTGCACAGGTGATGCAATTATTACCTGGGCAAGACTAAGGAAATCCTGAAAACATGACATGTTGGTGGGCCTTGAGGACTGGAGTTGGGGACCCCTGTTCTACTGCATAGGAAGTAAAAACATTAAGGCTAAAGGCAGAGACAAATTTCGGGTATCTGCACCTGCAGTGCCTGTGTAATACCAGATTACTCTGTCTTGGTAAGTTATTGAATGTACAGTTTGCATGCATGTGTTACTTTTAGTTGCTTGGCAAAGGATTCATCATAGGGATTACTTTGGGCCACAACACATTGAGCATTAAGTGGACAACCCCACTAACGGTGCAGAAATCTAACTTTAACAAAGTTAATGTTTTTTTAATTGAAAGCTTCTACCTAATGTACAGGTTCCTGAAAACCACACTGATCGCTCAAACAGCCACTCTGCAATGCTGTGATTCAACCAGAGCCATGTGCACTTGCCATCTCTGATGATAAGTGACGAGCTGTCAAGAGAGTGCACCGACAGAACCCGGCCAGCAATAAGAACAGTGAACAGCCCAGTGACATTGGTTTCAGGTCTAGGCTGGTCTCTGTGCTTACTGCTGGACTAGATCCTTTCCTTACAAAGCATAATGGCTGCACTCTCTAGACAGTTCATCATTTATCATCAGAGCTGGCGAGGGAGTGCACTGTCACTGTGACAAGTTCCTACTCTCATGGGTTTACCACGACAGAGACGATCCAGAAGAACGCAGCATCTGATTTCTCCTACTCCTGCACTGATTAGAAGCACTTCGTCTTCATATTAAACGATGTAAATTCCTTTAAGCAGTGCAGGGGTTAATCTGCTCAGTTTAGAGCTCTTGGAGCACTGTTAGCCACTCCCTTACTCCCTGGCTAGCACTCTTTGTCAGAGTTAGCTTATGCTGCATGGCTGAAGGTTGTTGGTGGTTATTATTGGAGAAGGTGTTTGGTGGATTTAACTGTGACTGTTGCTAGATTTTGAGTGTGTGCTAATTCCCTTTTTTATACTACTTTGGTTTAACCCCATTCTCCACTCCCTGATGCATTGCTATTATATGTGTCAGTATATTTCTATGTTTATTATTCTTTGTTATCCCTGTTTGTATTACCTTGTTAGTCTTGTTGGTGTATTACGGTACACCACATCTTCCCTGCTGGTTGGGGGAAGGGTACAGACTGAGGGCAGATTCAGGAGCTAAGCAAGGTACATGGCCCTGGCGTCTCCACCATCAGAAGTAATCTGGGGAACAGTGCAAGCTAGGGCGCCCCTAGCATTAGGGACAGGGAAGAGTTGTGACACCTACTGAGCATATTTCAGAAATGACAGCCGACTTATGCTCAGTAGAGCAGGGAATAGTCCAGCCTGTGAACCGAATGCCACTGGTGACTCTTCGTTTCGGACAGTACCAAAGCCTCTGCCTCCTGATGACCTCTCATTTCAGTGTCCCAGCATGCACTTCTTAAATGAAGTGCCATCAAGCACTAAGTTAGTAAAAAAAAAAAAACAGTTATAATAGGAGAGTGAATTTTTAATAAAGTATGTTAGAAAAGAGATTTGATTATTATCTTAAAAAGATAGGAATTTAGGATTAAATTAGTGTTTCGGGCAGCCATGTAATGCTATATTAAAAGGTCCCATAACTGAAAAGACTGACGACGGACTAGCATTTCAGGCCTCCGAAGAAATTTTTGAATGCTTGGTTGGGGTGAGCGGATGTAGTACCAAAATTTAATTTTCAATGTGTTATTTTTCACTTTTTACATAAATCTCTAGTTAAGTACGTTTATATCTATGTCAGCAACATGATGTTTAAAATCACATCTTCACATTCCTATCTTTCTCCCGGGTCTTTGGGCGATTATTTAAAATGCATGTTCAGTAAATAATGAAACCTCCCGAAGAAATCCTGCTGCACCACACTGCGCCTAGATTGGACGTTGTGTGACCTACTTGGTTTCCCTCGAGGAATAGGTTACATGATGTTTGCTCCAAAGACGTGGCTGATATGTTTCGGCGGTCGCTGTCAAGTAGACTGAGTAGATGTCCTAAATTTAGTTTTTATTTGATGTTTTTCTCTTTCCACTTCTAAGAACGTACATTATTGTCTTTAATCTTTGGGTAATGGTTTCTTATCTTAGTGAGATTAAAAAAATAAATAAAACATTTTGCTAAGATGGACAAAATTGTTGGTTCCATTCTGTTAAAGAAAGAAAAACCCACAAAAATTTGAAACTGGCAAAAGTAATTTTCAGTATAAATTTACTGAACATCAACTAAGAAGAATCAGTTATTGCTTTTGAATTTTGATGCAACACAAGAAAAAAAATAAAAAAACTAATGAAAATAGTCTGGACAAAAGTGACCGTACACCTAGAAAAGATTGAAAATTATAAGACCATGTTAAAGTGAAGTGAGTCCTGTAATCAGTATCACAGGTGTCTACAAACTTGTAATTAGTCTGACCCTTTGAGTAGTGAAAAGTAGTCATGGTGCTGTTTGTTGTCATGGTGTGCACCACACTGAACATGGACCAAAGGAAGCTGATAAGAGAGTTGTCTCGGGAGATTAGAAATAAATTATCTACAATCTAAATCTATATGATACACCTCAATTCAAAAGCAACATCTGATGTACATGGGTTTACGTTCAGTAAATTGAAAATGGCTTTTGTTGTTTCAGTGACCTTCGTTGTTTTTTTTTTTTACGTTAACAGAAGGAGACCCATATGTGGATCAGAGAGAACTACCATACATAGCAGACGCTGGCTGTGTTATACAGATGACACCCGTCTGCAACATACGCGATCAATACTAGCAGTATCCATAGCAGTCAGGCACAGAGGAAACCAGAATACAGAACAATAAAGCATAAATGGCAGACCACAGTGCCTAAGTTTTATTTCTCCTGCTAGTTAGGTGCACCCTTGGCATGGCCAACGACTCGGTGCGCCGTTCCACCCACATTAATTAACATATGCTTCACTTCCCCTTAAGGCCTCTTTCACACTTCCGTCATTTGGCCAACGTCACAATGCGTTGTTTTGGAGAAAAAAACGCATCCTGCAAAGTTGCCCGCAAGATGCGTTTTTTCTCCATAGACCTGCATTAGCGACACATTGCGACGTATGGCCACACGTTGCATCCATCGTGCAACGGATGCGTCCTGATTTTGCGGCCCGTCGTGACGTTCAATGTAATGTTTTTTCGTCCGTCGGAACCGCCATTTCCGACCACGCATGCGTGGCTGGAACTCTGCGTCCTCCTCCGCAGAACTCATAATGGGCAGCGGATGCGTCTGAAAACTGCATCCACTGCCCACGTTGTGCACTATTTGCACAACGTCCGTCGGTACGGGGCCGTTACAAATGTGAAAGAGGCCTAACTTAATGTCTCACAGACCTCCCTTTGCTCTCTGTCTAGATTAAATTACCGACCCTGTTCTGTAGCTCTCTCATCCTTCTTTGATTTACCAATCGGTGTGTGTCCAACCGGTCAGACCCTCACCAATCAGTAAGTTATCACGTTGATCTAGTGAACTGGTCTGATTGCTGTTTGTCGAGTCGGGAAGGCATTTTTCCACAATATGGGGAAATTAGATTCTGCCTCCTGGAATTTTTGCCTTCCTCTGGGTCAGTATGATAGACTATTGTTTGAACTCAATGGACTTATGTCTACTTTCAACCTGCAAAGGAGCCTGTCATGTAAAATTACACTTCTAACCAGCAGATACGGGGGTTAATCTGCAGGTTAACAGTGTCCTTACACCATGCGGCTTTCGCACTGAGAGCCCCGCTGCCAGGAGGAACTTTATTCTCACCGGCAGGCCCAGTGGTGGCGCTAGCACAGTTTCAGTCACCGTTCTGTTCATATCTGCCAATGTGCGCAGATGTTCTCTTGTCAACGTAGGACACTGTTTTAAGAACAAGTTATGCTGACTTTGTCGTCAACGTTTGGCCATGACCCCTCCTGGCAAAAATCTACCCACTTTTCAAAAAGTTGGCAAAGCTGGATGAGATTGGCATCAAAACGATAAAGCCCCCATACACTATGGAGCAGATCACTGTTACAGCAGCCTGGCAGAATGAAGCAGTACATACAGTAGGTTCTTGGGGAAAGTTACCCCCTTCTATTGCAATGGAGAAGGTCTATGAGGCGCTGGACAATGCAACTAATGGCGGAGGCAAATGACACCTTCAAAATATTCCACTAAAATTAGTCATTATTGACCCATTTGCGTTCTGAGAAGTCATTCAGTCATTTCTTTGTTCTGCACGTAAATGATCTCACCTGCGGTACCTGTTTGAAATCCGCAACATGTCATGTACGGTGAGTTTTATGGGCACATTCTTCCCCATAGAATTCAATTAGATGCAAAAAATCCACAAGTAAAAAAAACGCACACTAAAAACTGATGAAATCTGCACGTTGACTTTATCAATACATTTTTGTGAAAGCAAAATACCAGGAACTATCAAAAACAATCAAAAAATAGACAAAAACACATGTAAAAGGATGCACTAAAAATATGCAGCAAAAAAAAAACAATCAAATGCATCTAAAAGGTGCAGAAAATCTGGAACATTGAGGGCATGTGCACACTTTAAAAATTTGATGCAGCATTTCTGTATCTCCACAGGAAAATCGCAGCAGCAAAACCACATTTTTTGCTGTGATTTTTGCTTGCCTTTCTGGTGCAGAATTTTCCCCATTGCTAGTATGGGTGAAATCTTCACGCTGTAGATTTAAATCTGCACCAAATCTGTAAGTCACAAATAAGCGACGTGCGCACGAGATGGCAGGATTCTCATTCACTTCGCTGGTAATGGAAAATCCAAGAGGTTTTGTTACAAATCTGTGCAGAAAAAACAGCAAAAATACAAGATGTGTATACAGCCTAAAAACTCATCAAATACTCACCATGGGAATGGCCTAGGACAGGTGCAGAAGGGCGTTTTGCCTCCATCCGAGAAAATTGGTTCGAATCTATCTATCTATATAATCGTCTTAGGGGTACTTCCATCTGTCTGTCTGTCTGTCTGTCTGTTTGTCTGTCTGTAACGGAAATCCCGTGTCACTGATTGAATCAGCAACAGGCTTAGTCCGGCCGCGAATTGGTCCCTTCCTACTCTCCTCTAGTCAGCGCCCCCTCCCTACTCCCCTCCAGTCAGTGCCAGTGTGTCGCCCCATCCCGGACCAACTTTTTACTATTGATGCTGCCTATGCAGCATCAATAGTAAAAAGATATAATGTTAAAAATAATAATAAAAAATTGTGCTATTCTCACCTTCCAACATTCCACCGATGCGCGCGATGCTGCCACCAGCTTTCGTTCCCAGTGATGCATTGCGAAATTACCCAGATGACTTAGCGATCGAGACCGCTAAGTCATCTGGGTAATTTTGCAATGCATCACTAGGAACATAAGCTGGCAGCAGCATCGCGCGCATCGGCACAGCTTCGCTGGATTCCGGAGGGTGAGTATATTACTATTTTTTATTTTAATTTTTTTTTTACATGGATATGGTGCCCACACTGCTATATACTATGTGGGCTGTGTTATATACAGTACTATGTGGCCTGTGTTATATACTGCGTGGGCTGTGCTATATATTATGTGGGCTGTGCTGTATATTACGTGGGCTGTGTTATATACTACGTGGCTGCTATATACTACGTGGCTGCTATATACTACGTGGCTGTGTTATATACTACGTGGCTGTCTGTGTTACGTGGGCTGTGTTATGTACTATGTGGGCTGTGTTGTATACTGCGTGGGCTGTGTTATATACTACGTGGCCTGTGTTATATACTGCGTGGGCTGTGCTATATTTTATGTGGGCTTTGCTATATATTACATGGGCTGTGTTATATACTACGTGGCTACTATGTACTACGTGGCTGCTATATACTACGTGGCTGTGCTATATACTACATAGCTGTCTGTGTTACGTGGGCTGTGCTATATACTATGTGGCTGCTATATACTACGTGCCTGTGCTAGGTACTGCGTGGCTGTGCTATATACTGTGTGGGCTGTACTATATACTACGTGGCTGTGCTATATACTACGTGGCTGTGCTATATACTATGTGGCTGTGCTATATACTACGTAGCTGTGTTATATACTACGTGACTGTGCTATATGCTACATGGCTGTCTGTGTTACGTGGGCTGTGTTATGTACTACGTGGGCTGTGTTATATACTGCGTGGGCTGTGTTATATACTACGTGGCCTGTGTTATATACTGCGTGGGCTGTGCTATATTTTACGTGGGCTTTGCTATATATTACATGGGCTGTGTTATGTACTACGTGGCTACTATGTACTATGTGGCTGCTATATACTACGTGGCTGTGCTATATACTACATAGCTGTCTGTGTTACGTGGGCTGTGCTATATACTATGTGGCTGCTATATACTACGTGCCTGTGCTAGGTACTGCGTGGCTGTGCTATATACTGCGTGGGCTGTGCTATATACTACGTGGCTGTGCTATATACTACGTGGCTGTGCTATATACTATGTGGCTGTGCTATATACTACGTAGCTGTGTTATATACTACGTGACTGTATTTATATGCTACGTGGCTGTACTAAGCGCAACGTACATGCATACATATTCTAGAATACCCGATGCGTTAGAATCGGGCCACCATCTAGTATGTAATTAAACCCTGATCAGAGTGTGATAAGAGGTGGAGAAAGAAAAGAGTTTCTTCACCTTCTCCATTTTGTCATTCCGTGAACATTGATCTGAATTTGGAAATCATCCAAGGAGGGCAGTCCAATTTTTTTTCACGGACACATAGACATAAATGATTGAGTGCCATTCGAGGCAAATCGTCAATGCTGCTATCTTTTCTTAAGAGGAAAAATCAGACATGTGCACGGCTACATAGAATAACATGGGTACGAGTTCGATGTTCGAAACCATGGATAGCACTCATCTGATTAAAACAGTCGTTTGGATGAGACCTTCGAGAAAAAAATGGATAGGCAGTCTGAAATTGGGTGGATCCTTATCTAGTGTGTAAAAATTTTAGCACAACTACTAGGTACACAAAAATTGTCACATTTTGTTTGTTTTTTTTGCCAGAAAACTGCTTGATAAATTTCATAGATGTGTCATTTATGTTGAATATACTAGGTGGGATTTAGGACTCATACACTTAGAATCTCGGCTCAGAGGGGACTGAGTTCCAGTGTGCAGTTCTCGACGTGCCAGGATCATCTTTTCTAATTTTGCTTTCCTCAGATAACTTCCGTGAAGACATTGGCACATTCTTTCATTTCGGAGACCTTTGTGGTCATGCACAAGTACTTCTCTGGAGTCGTTTCCTGAGAGATAGTTCACTGTACTCCTTTACTTATTGTTCGAGTAACTTGTTTGGGAGCAGAAAATTAACTGAACTACATCAGTGAAAGGAAGGTTCTTCCCTTCGGGGATAAGACTATAACTTTTGCTGAAGATATTCTTTAATCTTTAGCTAAGGAAAAAAACATCCCCATGGCCTGAAACGGAACATAACAAAGAGCAGAAAGCATTTGATGCGTAAATACGTATAAATCAAATATAGTCACTATTAATTTATTACTGGCGGAATGAGCAGTGTGCGAAGAAAGACATCATTGTCCCGCTCCATGGTTCTATAGGTGTTACTAATTGAACACATTTGATTTTTTGATCTGCAAGTGCTACAACCTTTCTATAAAAAGGAAAACCTTTTTTGCTGCTTGGCCCGTAGCATTCCGGTTTGTTAACACCGTGTCAAGGAGAAACGACATCTGCAGTGATTTCAGAGAAGCAATTGTTGCTGTTCATCAGTGTGCGAAAGGTTATGAGGCCATTTCCAAACAATTTGAAGACCATCATTCTACGGTGAGAAAGACACTTAGAAATTGTGAACATTCAATACAGTTGCCAATCTTCGCAGGAGTGGATGTCCCAAAATTTTTCCTAGAGACAAGATTGCATGAGGCAGCAAGAAGTTGCAAAAAAAAAAAAGACTTACAGACTACATCAATTGATATACAAGTCTATGCAGGAAAAAGTTAAAGTTCATTAAATAGCACAGAACGATAACTAGGATAACCATTAAATGGTAAAAAGTCTAACATTTTTGTTGGAAAAATAACATCTCGATTGACAAAGTCAAAAGATTTGCAGCACCCTGATCCAGCAGCCACATCAGTAATCCGTGGTCACCGGATCAGCGGTCACCGGATCAGAGCACAGCAAACCTCCTCCTATCTGTTGGTTTTTTCCTGATTCACATGTCTAAAAAATGTCATGCATGCGTCGCACCGAAGATGTTATGCCAGGTCTACGAATCAAGGCTTCCATCAGGAAGGCGGAAGTTTGCAAGGCTTTGATCCTTTGGACCACCAATGTGGCCGCTGAGCGAGGGAGCTGCAACTCTTTTGATCTCTAGTTTGGTTTAAATTGTTAACTCAAAATCTTAGGCACTTATGTGGCTGATAAATGTATCATTATTGGTGTCTGACTACTGGTCCCCACTATTCCCTTAAATAAGGGTGCTATATTCCAGTCCTGAATAGAATGGTAGTGTGCATGTGTACAGCATTCTGTAATGCTTTAGCGAAGCCTCCGATGTAACCTGAAAGGTAAGAAAAAGAAGTTATATTATACTTACCCGGGGTGGTCCCGCTTCGGTCCGGTCCGATGGGCGTCACGGTCCGGTCCGGGGCCTTCTATCTTCATACGATAACGTGCTCTTCTTGTCTTCCTGCTGCGGCTCTGGCACAGGTGTACTTTGCCCTGTTGAGGGCAGAGCAAAGTACTTCAGTGCGCAGGTGCTGGGAAAGGTCAGAGAGGCCCAGCGCCTGCGCACTGCATTACTTTGCTCTGTCCTCTACAGGACAGACAAAGAACGCCTGCACCGGAGCCGCAGCGTGAAGACAAGAAGAGGACGTCATCATATGAAGATAGGAGGCACCGGACCCGAAACGAACCGGGACCACCCCTGGGTGAGTATAATCTAACCTGTTTTTCTTATCTTTCAGGTTACATCGGGGGGCTTATCTACATCATTACAGAATGCTGTAGATAAGCCCCTGATGCCGGTGGCCTTAGCTCATATGCGATTTTTTGGTGACAGATTCCCTTTAAACAGGGTTTTCGCACTTAGAAAACAGGAGGACTGTAGATGAAGGAAAAGTCAGAACACCATGCTTTTATGGGGGGGAAGAGGTGGTGTTCGGCATTAGACAGAATACATTGATAGCAGAAAAAATACAGGTCCATCTACTCTGCCCAAATTTTATTTTTAGGCTTCTCTAGAAGGAAGAATCTTCTTTTCACTCAGGTACTGAGTTTCAATAAAATTTCTGCTACCAAACAAGGTATATAAACTATGTATATGTGGGTGCAATAAACAGTCCTCAGACAATAACTTCTGAATTGTCCTGTTCACATGCAATGAATAGTATCTAGTGTCACCCTCATATTGAGGATTGAAGCATGGCTTCATCATAAATTTAAGGGAGCAAGAACTAGCACTGTAAAAACACTACATTTTACCCCTGTTCAGCTTTGACCTCCTGCTGTGATTAGGTAATTAAAGTGGGTTGTCTGTTGGAGAGCAGACACAAAATTTTGGACACAGAGTCTAGGAGGTGACACTTTCCTTCCATGGGCAAATAAGTTTCCTTTCTTAAAAACCAACACTGAACAATTACAGTCAGACACGCTGGCACTGGTGTTTCTATTATAAATATAGATTTTCTTTTGTTACAGACATAGATCCTATAGCTATGGGAGACTTTTTTTGGCATTGTGGGCCCGGGTCAAATGCATTCCTGTAGCTCGGGAATCCCATCATTTTTTGGGACCTAGCCACATCCTATTGACCAGCCCCAACCTAAGCTCAACAAGGGATGGTATGTGTGAGTGACATTGATATTATAAAATCAGGTTTTGAATTATAATTATTGTTCAGTGGTGGAAGATATAACATTCTGTAGGACTGTTCCATTTTCCTTATCAGAGTGCTTCGCTCCATAAAAGAGTTGACCCATTCTTTTGACCAAAGGTGTTGTACTTGTCTTTTGTTATCCCTTTTTATTTTATGCAATTGTACATACTGTATTGTTTTTTGTCCTCTTTTGTAACATCTTTGGTATATTTTTATAGATACTACTTTTTTGGGTGAACTATTAAAATCTAATAGCTTCATTCCTCTTGCTCTATAAACCGCACCCTTGATGTCATAATCCAGTCCGGAGTTTGTTTTCTGCTGTCCTCTCTCTGGACTGGTCATGCAGGGGTTAATGCCCTCTGTCTCATTTTGGAGCTGGCTGGGCTTTTTCAGTCCTCTACAGTCTGCTGGCCAGTGTCAGTGATAGTTCATGCTTACAGGCTAGAGCAGCTGACCCGTATACCCTGGTGATCCTTCTGCCTATAACTTCCCATATTTGTGTGAGACATGTTTCTTATCCCTGACTTAGTCTTCATCTGGTGTTTTCATTACAGTGTATGACTCAGCCTGACCTCTGTACCCAACCTCTTGCTTTCCGTCTCTGATACCTCCTTCCCTGACCGGCTTTGACTTCTGGCTTGTACACGGACTCTGTCTTACGTCTCCCGTTTTGGATACCGTGCTCCCATTTGGCTCAGACTTCTGGCTTATCTTTGACTTTGTTCATTGTTGTTTCCTCATTTGGCTCAGACTTCTGCCTTGTCTCTGAGTTTGTTCATTGCTGTTACCTCTGGTACTTCTGCTCCTGACAGTTTATGACTCTGCTCGTCTGACCACTCTTTCGTTACCTCTGACACTTGTGCGGCTATTCGGTGTTGCTATGCTGTGAGTATGTAACCTTTCTTCCCTGACCAGCACCCCTGAGCTTGCGCTAAATTGCACGGCAGCCACATCACATTTGAAGCCTCATGTGGCCATAAGGTACCAGAATTGGATGTTCAATCGGCCTGTATAAATGATTGGTGGTGGCAGCTAATTTTTTGGGGGTTATTGCAGAGCTTAATGGTGACCGTATCAGAAATATATATATATATATATATATATATATATATATATATGTATATATATATATATATATACATATATATATATATATTCCATGAGTTGGAATTGGATGCTTATATACTATACATTTACTGGGAAGTGCACAATAACCTGTCTAGTAGTGTAATCAGCTGTGGCCTTGTCCGTCAATCGTTAGTGAATTGCGTAAATATCCCGATGATTGGAGGAAGTAGAGTTCTGGTTCGTGACAAATTGGTGTCAGCAGTGTGATCTCAATGTGATCCCCTGGCTTTCCCCTGATAAATAGCAATACATTTAAAAATATTATGCTGGAGGCCTTCTGCAGAAACAGGAGGGCACATTGGAGATTATTTCATACTGTCTTGAGCCCCCTATACACATTAATGATGCTTTAGCTGATAGTTTGGATGACAGTCATCTTGGCTGGTTCTCCCATACACAGGAGTGGTTGCTGAGCGTTCCTGTGTTCTCCTCGAAAAAGTCACCGACAGATATCTCTAATGGCAGCTTATCTTTGGGACATGCCCACTTGACATCTGTCAGGACAGTCAGTTTGCCTTATCCCAATGCACGTAATTTCAACTGAACCTGTCAACGACTTGATGGAAAGAGGCAGAGATTTACTTTTACCTCCTGTGGACAACCATGTATGAGTGCACTGTTTATCCTCACCAGTGAAAGAAGGCAAACTGGCAGAGGAAGTGATGTTCTGGGTAATGTTTTGGTGGGAAACCTTGTGTCCTAAAGTAAATTAATGAAGATGTTACCTTAACATGTTCCACCTAACTAAACACTGTCCTGTCAATGATTTTCCCTCATGGCAGTGGCCACAATCAAAGGGACAATGTAGCCTGCCACACTGCAAAAATTGTTTAGGAATGGTTTGAGGAACACGACAAGTTTTACGTTGTTGACAAGAACTCCAAATTTCACAGATCTTAATCTGATCTGAGCATCTATGGGATGTACTGGAAAAAACTAGTCTGATCCATAGAGTCTTAGTATATTCTGCTAACGTTTTAGTGCCAAATACCACTTGTGGTCTTGAAAATCAAAGACTCGAGTCAGACCAGTCTTGACTGCTTGAATAGGACCTACACACCAAGAGTTTTAGTGTTTTGGCTGATCAGTGTATTTAATGCAAGAGGTTTTTTTTTACGTCATATCAGTAAAAGCGCTCTGGTAATAAAATGCGCATGCATGAAATTTCAAAGGTAATTTTTATAGATAGATTTTGTTCTTAGATTGTAAATTTAAACATAATGCATTTGCCAGTTCCCTTCATTACATCTGCCAAACATTTTACAGTCTAACTTGCCTGATAAAGCGAAAAAGGAAAGGGTTACGTAAGAATCAGTTATTTAAGAAGAATTCTATTTATGCGGAAAAAAAGTCTTAATGTCTTATTTATGTGGTCCAATGTATATAGAGGCATGTATAGTTAGTAATGTAAGTAGTGTAGCAATGCCAATGTACATGGTTAACTCATAGCTCTTCAGGCTTTAAATTGTGCACCTGGCTAGCTCTGTGTATAACCAGGCTAGGTGTTCATCTAAGGTAGTCTGCTGGGGAAGCTGACCAGACTGGATGTGACCACAGAACTAGCGGTGGACACCGCGTTCATCACCACCATCCGTCCTGGAACAGGAACATATTCCTGCTCCATTTCTATGGTCCGCATATAGTTACTACCGATTCTGGGCAAGAGGTGTTCTTTGGTCCACCTGTTAGATCCATACAACACACTTGTTTGGTCCATATTTAGCTACGGCCGATCCTGGAGGTCTCCTTTGGCTCATCTGTTAGACCCATACAATACATTTTACTCTCATAGGTTTCAGTTCTATTTACCATAGTCAAGAGCCACCATTGGATTTTCCCTACACATGACCCTCATTGTGACTTGTATACGGGATCTACATTAGGACCTTCCCTGTAAACTTACACTAGGACCTTACTTACATTTTGAGCTACCTTTGACTATAAGTACACTGAAGAAGGTCAATAATACTGACCGAAACGTCTGTACGAGTGGCTGCTAATAAAATTTACGACATACTAAAGTTGAGTGCCAAAGTTTATTTTTAATAGTCACTGGTTTGGGAACCTTCTTTGTGCACCTCACAGCTGTGCCACGTTGCTCCATAATATACAGACTGGATGTGTCTTGAAGTTAGAAAGAAACAAATGCAGATGACCTTGTGAGCATCATGGTAAGATACTTGGACATGAAGAAGTCCCTGAGCAATCAAGCGAGCTTAAGGTCACATTTCTAGGAGATCTAAATGAATGGTCCCAAGCCCACATTTGAGGGGTGCACAAAGACTCAGGAGGGGTCAGACCCTTATTCAGACATTGCAACTCGTACCATTATGTGTTGGAGGTGTCCAGTCTTGGTTCATATATCAGCCGTTTGTCCCCTGACCTCAGAGCCAATGGACTGCAGCATAGGCTGGCACTACTCTTACTTCACCTACCATGCCTGCATCCTGGCAAGGGTCCTAATGAATGCCAGGTGTAAACTGTGTCTGAGTGATGATACTTCTGGACTCAGGGAGTTTGGTGACCCTGGTAAGGGCCACACTTCCGCATATGCTAGTTCCTGTGAAGGGGGTGAGGGTAGGGTGTATCCATGGAGATGCCAAAAACTATCCCGTGGCAGGTTAATATTCACACAAACTTTAGATCCATGTCCTACCAAGTAGGAATGGTCAAGGATTTATTGCATGTTAGTGTTATCGGCTTTGTTCTGGGACTTGTGGTCTAAAGCTGTAGCCATAGTCCAGTATGTCACCAGGAGTAAGCTACGGTAACAAGATCACATGATGTAATCTGTAATTTTCCATTCACTTTACTGGCTAGAAAGGAGAATGAGGAAACATCTTCTAAAGCCAATATGGCTGACCTGGAGGAGTCCCAGGACAACTTTGGGACTGCACAGCTAAGAGGCTTAAAAGTAAAAGGTACTCTGGTAAATGTAAATGGAGTTACCCAGGACCAATAGTTGGTTTTACGGGAAGGGCCAGGCTTATTGATTTGTTCTGTGTTGGACATTTAGTGCCTGGACAAGGCTAGCGATTTATGTTTATTAATTTGTTAAGGCTACTTTCACACATCAGGTTTTTGGTTTCAGGCTAAATCCGGCGAATGTTTACAAAAACTGGATCCGGCACAGATTGTGAAAAACTGATGTGACGGATCCGTCAAAAAATTGGAGCATGCTCAGTTTAAAAAACCGGATCAGGCCGCCGGATCCGCCTTTTTCTGGATCCGGCACCTTCCGGCTCCTATAGGCTTCCATTCTAGCAAACAGCCAGAAGCGCCGGATTCGGCGCTTCAGGCTTTTTTGCCGGAGACAAAAAACGTTACAGTAGACGTTTTTTCCAGACACCGGAATCGAATGTTTGCCGGATCCGGAAAAAATGGAAGAAACGCTGGGCCATCCGGCGCAATCCGGCGCTAATACAAGTCAATGGTTCCCGTTTTTATTTTTTCCGATTCCGGTTTTTCTCCAAAGAGCCGGATTTATCCTGAAACAAAAAACCTGATGTGTGAAAGTAGCCTAATTTGGTGCTGTGCAACCTGTGGAAAGCAATAAAAACTACACATTTGGACCAACACTGCATTGGTTGTGTGAACGCTACCTAATGCCTAATGCTTACTAGAGCAAGTGAATCCGTACAGTTGGAAAGTTATGAAGTCCAAAAGCATTTAGGCTGATAAAAGGGTATGGTGAATCTGGATTATCCATCTCAGCCTACGTCTTTCTAAGTACAGCTCTCCCAATGACTTAATCCAACCTAGCCTTTGAAATCACAGCAATAACTTGTAGCATGTGATGCAGTATTACATGGCACCTGTTCATAATGTCACATATTCATGTAAATGGTATATATAGACAAAACTGAAGATAGAAACAAAATGAGCATGCACTCTGTTAATAAGTGAATAATAATAGCACATAAATAAGATTGGGTACTTAGTAAACGCTGTTTTTGATCAAAAAAGCGTAAAAGCCATCCCACCATGACAAGGTGTACCCCAATCAGGACAGTTCTATCCTCTTGTATAGACGGACTCCGGATAACTAAGAATATTATTCCCACTGCCTCTCCATTTGTAAGAAAATGCCTAATTTGATTTCCTTGGCTTCTTTTTAAGAGGCATCACACCTACCACCCCCTGAACTAATGTCCTTCTGTAGAATTCCTTAAATGTTGTGCTTGTTTCTTATTAATCTACTTGTAATCTTGCCTGAAGAATGAGCCTCTATGCTCTCAAAGCTTGCAAACATATTATGTTCTGGTTAGCCAATAAAGGTATCACTCCTAGAATACTTTTGTCAACATTGGGCAGAAAAGTATTCACATTGATTTTTCTGGCTAACACGGTTCCACAATATAATTTGTTATTGTACATCATCCTCTAGTATTAAAACTTAGCTTTGTGTCAGACAATCTCAATATAGATGGGGGCAGAGCAGTATCGGGGTCCGACTGGTCAGACACCTGTCCATGGGAAGCTAAATAGATGAATGCCTATCTAAGAAATAGGTGCCACACCCCTTTTTGTATAAAGTACAAACAACTACAGCAAAACCAAAGACATGAGTAGGAGCATAAGTTGGTATACATGCAATGTATGAGAGCATGTGCACACTGTGGCCATTTAATATACAAAACCTAAGATAGAAACAAAATTAGTATATAAGAATGATTGACTAAAATACAGGTGATGTTTCAGCCAGCATTGGCCTTTTTCAAGCTAGAATTATGATAATATTTTATTGAAGTTGGTGTAGTGTCATTTTCATGCACATTGACCAGGTGACAGTTGAACTCTAAGCCGTATTTGCACAATCGATACGATTTGGTGCTAGATGACAATTAATACATTAAGTTATGATAAGTTTGGATGTGTCCATCTAATTATGATAAAAGCCTGATGAGAGTGGGGTGGAGTCTCTAAACCGTAGGTCAGGGTGAAGAGCATGAACGGGAGAGGATTGAGCAGCAGAGTTAGTCTTGCTAGATCGCTTGTGCATCAACGAAGACCAGGACAGTAGAGTATGTAGGATCGCAGACAGATAAGTGGAGCAGGACGCACCGGTGATAGAAGAGCCACATGTGAGGACCCCACGGGAACAGCAGATGAATAAACAATCTGAAAAAGCTGAAAGCAAATGGTTAATAGCATTGATGAAATAGCAACTGATTCTTGCTTCTAAAGGTGTGGTTACACACAAGAAAATTGGATTAATAGACAATTTGATAACTTGCTTGCAGCGTTATAGTTAATAACACAGATATGTGCATTTAAGAACTTGTAGCAAGTAAATGAGTAACCCTAGGATAGCAGTAACAAATTGTCAAACTCACTTTCAGAGAATCTGCAAATAAATAGAAATGTATTCCCAAACTGAAAATTACCTTGCAGTGATGCATTACTTGGATTGCAGAGGCTAAGGTGTGAACAGTGCCAAGAACAATTACAAAAAGATGGTCGTCTGGAAACATTACGTCCAAATAAGCTGGACTGAGTTTGAAAATAAACGTTGGTGGTTTAATGGAACTCTGGAGTAGCAGGAAATGATTAGACACTTGGCTGGAACTTGAGGTAAGTGAAAGGTGAAACAACTGCTCACAAGCACTTGGTTCCTGCGTGAAATGCAAACTCATTACACAGACAGCATATATATAATTCTCAGATTTTCCTTTGACTCCCATTATACTCTAAAAGATCATCCGAGCATTAGGAATTGCTTGGTTCAAGTAGCGTGCATTTGAGCATTTTAGTGTTTGCTCATCACTAGTGGAAACCCATCAAATGCCTCACACGTCATCACCCAAGGCTTTCTTAAAAGGCCTCGGATGATGACACTTGAGGCGTTTGATCAGTTACCACTAGTGATGAGAGAACACCAAAATGCTCGAATGCTCGTTACTCAAACTGAGCAATTCCTAAAGCTCGGATGCTCGTTTAGAGTAACGATTATTATGGGAGTCAAAGGGAAATCTGAGAATTTTTCCTGTAGACCCTACAAGGAGGTCTGGTGGGCAATGAAAATATGGAAATTGAAAAAGTGCTGAAGTGAAGAACAACATAGGGAAGACCCCTGGTAGCATCTCTGACTCCCAGATCACTGCTGAGAACAAAAGTGTCACATTTTTACTCCACTTTAAGGAGTGACAATAAAACATTTAAAATCGAAGAGAAATTTGAGTTTGCAGGAAAACATTTTTAAGAAACATTCTTTCCTGTATACTGACATTTGTATATGTCAAAATTTTAAAAGGACTTAAAAAAATAATTTAAGTAAACCAAAATGTACATTTTTATTTAAAAAAGTTAAAATTTCAGTGTAATTTATGAAGGCTTGAAGAGGTACTCAGATACACTCTATATTAGATATAGGAGGACCTCATAAACATTCTGTTCAAATTATCATGCAGTGGTACTCCTAGACCACAGGTGGGCAATTAATTTTGCCATGGGGCCGCATGAGAAATTGGGATGGTTTTAGAGGGCCGGACTAATATAATTAACTCATTTTGAGAGAATCGGAGCACACTATGATCACACTCTGATCAGGTTGTGATTTGCATAATTGACCCAATTTTCTTGGATGAGAAAACATACGTGACGGAGCCTCAGTGGAGCACTGATTGGTGGATGAGAGCCCTTTGACACGACGCAGAGTTCTGATACCAGATCTGATGGGATGACCATAGGTGAAGGATGAGTGAAACCAATGGAAAATGTCTCAATGACAGCCACTTACTGTGGGAGACTGGCCGAGGTCAGATTGGATCCAGGGAATATAAATCAGAAGGACATATTTACGTCCAGTCATAAGAGGGCAACGGAGAATAAACATCCGTGAGATGTCAGCAGGAACAAGGACACCGCTACACGCCATTTACCTGCGCACCAAACATGTACTTCTCCTGCAAAGCAATGAATCACATCTGACCCCCAAATAATCGTGTAACCATTACTCAGCACTGCAGTGGTCTTCAATCATCTCTAATGCACTACTACTCCCAGCACGCCCCACACATGCTGAGAGGAGTAGTTGTCACCACAGGACACTGCATTCTATTATTCCAAAAAGAATGGACTCCCCAGCATAAGCCTACGAGGGGTGAGAAGCATGCCCCAGCAGAGGAGGGGACCACAAAGGATGGGATAGCAGCGCGGCGGGAGCAGGGAGCGTACAAGGAGCTCTGCATGTCCTGCTGCCATCATTGCAAGTGCTGACATCTGATGCAGCGGGACCTGCATGGAATGTGGCCGCATGTGACATCGGCGCCCGGGGGAGGGGAGCCCGCACATACGTCCTCTTTTACCACACAGTGATGGCACCCGTACACCCCCCGCCCCACGTGTGAGCAGAAGCTTTACTGGAGCAGCTGCAGCGCGGCCCGGGCTACACAGACAGGACGCGGGCTCCTTCCCTTCACCCATGCGATCCGCTGCTGCTGCCACTGCCAGTACTACGGCTCCGGCTGCTGTGTCCTCCCCCGGAAGTCGAAGCTGAGCTCAGCCCCGCATTCATCCTCACACTGCAGCCTGGCGGGCACCGTGCATGCCGTGCAGTGTCAGTGTGCCGCCTCCTCACACCCGCTAGCTGTGTGGTCACGTGCTGCCTGCAGCCGTCTGCACACAGTGTCCGACCACACACTGCTAACCATGCTCAGCTGTATAGCGTGTCATGGGAGCATGTGGTAGTGAGCTCAGGGCCTTCACTCCAGCCACCAGCGATCCTCCTCAGAAGCATCTGGCGGCTGGCCGAGCAGTGCCGGGGGCGGCTGTCAGAAGTGAGAGCTACCTGGCGGGCCATTTTAAATCATGAGGCTAAGCACTAATTCCAAAACCTGCCAAAAATTGCAAGCAGGGTCATCCATACACCCTTTAAGGCACCAAGTATAGTGTCTCATTCAAATATTGTGAACAAACTAGTTGTGGTACTCCTACACCCGTGAAACTACTGCATACAGTGCAAAACCTGCCGAAAATTACAAGGAGGGTTATCCAAACAGCTTTGAAAGCACCTACTGGAGTGCCTCATTCAAATGTTAAAAAAGTATATTTGTGGTACTTCTATACTCAAAAAGACTTTGCACAGAGTGCAAAGCCAGAAGAAAATTATCAGGAAGGTCATCCACATCTCTCCAACCAATAAGGGACATAACACCATTCCACGTGGCAGCTTTTCAACTCACCACACATGGGCACCAGGATCTCACCTCAGCAATAGATCCGAGCCCCTGGGCCATCAACACCCAACTCCCTGGGCCAAACCATGTGTCTATTTTTCTGTGTCTTAGGATCCACCCCTCCGTGGGGGAGGGCTCCCACCTACTTTTGACTATGTGGCTAACTTAAGAAGCTACAAGCTTGTGTTGGATAAGTCCTATGCTGAGTAGAACAAAGACAGACTCCCCCCACTGGTTGTTGACTCAAGCCTGATTACATTGCAGTCCAGAGACAACGGCCAGGGGAGGGACACGCTGTTACAACCGGCGCTGATGCAACGCACCTTGACAAGAAGCTATGACAAACCTGGATAGTTTTTCAGAAACTGTGGAACTACCAAGTTAAGCACGTGGGCCAAGCATGGTATGTGTGCGAGCTTGCCATGCTTTACAGTCGCTACCAGGTTATGGCCATTGTCACTCATGACCATGCCTGGTTGTAGGTTCAGCGGCAAGAGCCACAGATCTGTTTGGTCTCTTATTCCTTTAAATAACTCTGCCATGGTGTGCGGTTTGTCTACTATACAAATTTCCATCAAGTGCAAATGCATATAGCAAACATCAAATTAATGAACTTCAACCTGACTAAAAGACCAATACGCTAGTTCAAAGATGATATAAAATGGGGGCCCCCATAGAGGAAGCATTTGCAAAACGGTGCTGTCGGGGTGAGAACACTTTGTCTTTGGTACCTCCATGCTGAGCACCTATAGGTACTGTTTCCTTTGAGCATTTACATAATTTTCCTGACTAATTTTTTTTACCGATATTCACTGCTCATGTAACAGCTAATTGGCACAAACCTTCATATGCCCCCACATTAGTCTTTTGTTTACAATTTTTTTTAAATATGCTGCTTGCACTTTTGCACTATGCACTTTGTATTGCATCCAATGGCATTTACTTAATTTTTCACAAAAGGTATTTACTTGTTATTTTGATATTGTGTTCAGTGGGCATGTTCATTTTATATCAGCTTTGAACTAGCGTATTGGTCTTTTAGTCAGGTTGAGGTTCATTAATTTGATGTTTACTATATGCATTTGCACTTTATGTGGTATGTATTAGTTGATACTTCCTAACAGCTTCAATCGATGTTTGAAAAGCTCCTTTTCAGTATTCATGTAATACCCATGGTGCTACTTTTCATTGGTACTTACCTTGTGTCCCCCTGCCTTTGTGTTCTTTTTGTGGTTCCAGAAGCTTGATTCTGCATTTTATTCATTTTTTATAATATCAATAAAATTTATCATGTTTTAATCATACTCCTTGCATTGATCGTGTTCTTCCACTATACACTTATGGGAGTGTGCATTTAAGTTGTTGTATAGACTTTTTTGCAAATAAAAAAATTTTTAGACTATGTTAACATTAATAGAGTTTATAAACTGAAGTATTTGATACATCTGTGTCATAGTCCTTTGTGGGTTTGTACCAGCACCCATCCATTTTCACCTGTCTCGAACAGCTTCGGCTGACACCGAACTAGTGCTTGTTTTAACTGACCTGGGCTTAGTGTTAGTTTCCACGTCTTTGTCATTTGCGGTGATGACGCTCACGTATCCTTGATCCCCAGCAATCTTCTTGCCTCCATATAATAGGATGCCTTTCTTCTTGTTCCAATGTTAACTGCCCATTATTCCGTTGCTGCCCCATTTTCATCCAACCAACTACCACTACATTTATGGTCTCCCTAAAACAATTTTAAGATACAAGTCCCTGCATAATCTTTGCTGCTGGCTCAGCTTGCTTCATCACATGTCCTACTTCGTGACACTGAATGCTGATTTTATTTTTGCGTACCTGTCTTGTTCTGTTTTTGCCCAATATAAGTATCCATAAACCTTAGAGCAAAGTTGTCCCAACCCCATGAATTTGACCATCCGACCATATAACGTGCATGGATTCCTCCCGTCTTCGTCATGTCGGATAATGTCAGGGGACATAGAGATTGGGCATTTTATATTTGGCCTCCTACCCTTATGTTTTCCCAGCAGAAATTCTACCACCTATTAGGGGGCCGGTAGAGAATGCACCGTCGCCAGGTCTCTGACTTGTATGGCCACATTCACTGTGCTACACACTGTCCAAGGCTGTTCGACACTACTGATCCACCAACATTATTTTATGTGGCTTTCAAAATCAAGCTGTAGAATGTTCATCTCCTTGTAGCCGTCACCAAGGGTTCTGTTATATCTGCACCACTGGATTCTCTATGCACAGTATCTCCACACTGATACGTAGTCTGACCATGTAGATATGTGGTCTACCACAGGTCATGACAATCCATCCTTGTAGACTATCTTATTTTCTATTACAGGCCAGAAATGTCAGCAGCTCACAAAGGGATCATTTATCAACCAAAATTCTAAACTATGATCAAGTGAACTGGTTAGAAACAGATAATTAATGTCTCTGATAAGAGTAGTCCTTTCCGCCCTTCTAAAGGCACTTAAAGGGAACCTGTCAGGCCACCCAAGCCCCCAGAGCCACCAGGAGTTGTGTCTGTATAAATAAATTCCATGTCTAACATTCTTACATTGCACACATAAACATATATTTAGAATAAGTATTTCTAATGTATGATATGTAAATGAGGGCTTTGTGTATTGGATGGGCCGTTAGGAATCTCCAAATTCCATGGAAGCCGCAGTCGGCTAGGAGACTTCCTGGAAACTGCCAGACATGCAGCAGAGGTCCTAGAAAACCGAGAACTACCAGGAGATGTCAAAGAGAATCTAGCCAGTTCAGACTGGTACTGAAAGTCACAGACATGTAACTCAGAGACTGGAAACCACAGACGTCTTGGATATTGTGAACGGAAACTATGCACAGATAAACTAAAAGTCATACTAGAAAATCTTAATACCATGACACAGATAAGCCCAACATGGAGCATAAGAAAGTCTAGAGGATCCGAGATAGGTGTGTAACATATAGAGTGCTAAGCCGGCATGAAGAGACTTATAGGCATCTAATAGATGACGCTAGAGTTTAAGGTCTCTTCCTCTTTGAATAGAACATTTGTATCTTCAATTTCCCAGAGAAGTCCTCTCACTCAGCCAAACCCAATTTCCTGCTTTGCACTGAGGAGAGGCAAACACTCTGAAACAAATGTCTGAAAATGGAGTTCTAGGTGGATCCACTCATACACAGAAGATCTGGGGTTAGTTCTCCAAGATGTTTGGAACATCCTGCCTACAGTGTTCCATCAAAAACTGTGCACAAGCGACCAGAAAGAATTGATGCTGTTTTGATGGAAAACCGTGATAAAATAAACTATTGACTTTTCAAGCTTGAGAAAGGTTCATTTGAACCGAAACGTCGACGAAAATAAAGTCCACTCGTTTTGGTAATTATTGTAGGGCTGCTTAACTTTTTTACTTATATATTCTCTTACAAATTCTGGATATTTTTTCTGGGAGACTTTTGCACCACATTCGATTTTTTAAGTTTACCATTCCATATTTTATCTTTCGATGTATCTATCTAATATCTATCTATTACCTGTCTATTATCTATTGATCTATCATCCATAAATCATGCAGCTGCATCAACAAAAAAACTAAATCTCCGAGCAGTTACAAATACTTGGAGACCACCCTAGCGTGCTCGGAAAAACTGAGCAACGAGTATACTCGCTCATCACTATCTATTATCTATCTATCATGTATCTCTATTATCTATCTGTCTATTATCTATCTATCTATTATCTATTATTTATCTATTATCTATCTATCTATCTATTATCTATCTATCTATCTATTATGTATTATGTATCTATCATCTATTATCTATCTATTATCTATCTATCTATTAGCTATTATCTAATATATAATTGCCTAGAATACTACTTCCTGCAATTTGTGCCAACTTCCGTGGCTTTGTCCGGAGCTAATGTCCGGAGCTAATGTCCGGAGCTAATGTCCGGAGATTATTTGCCTAGAATACTACTTCCTGCAATTTGTGCCAACTTCCGTGGCTTTGTCCGGAGCTAATGTCCGGAGCTAATGTCCGGAGCTAATGTCCGGAGATTATTTGCCTAGAATACTACTTCCTGCAATTTGTGCCAACTTCCGTGGCTTTGTCCGGAGCTAATGTCCGGAGCTAATGTCCGGAGCTAATGTGCGGAGCTAATGTCCGGAGCTAATGTCCGAAGCTAATGTCCGGAGCTAATGTCCGGAGATAAGTGACGTCAACAGTGTCCAGTGTCTGATTGGTTGCCGCCTGCTGCGAGCGACCAATCAGAAACGTGCCGTACTGTGACACACTCCGCCCGCCATTTTGGTGTGATTTTTGAATTTTTACCTCACAGCAAGTTTCTACTGCGTGGAGGCGGGCCCAGTGACGTTGCTCTTCAAGCTCCTGCCGAATTTCGTCAAAAAAATGATAATACCATTTACCAAAACTATATATATTTAGTTGTGAAGTGGTTCAGTGACATTTTCACACCAATTTTGAACTTTTGTTTGGTGTTTTCTCCATATACTGCCTATTATTTTTGTTCTTTCTTACTATTATTTATTAATTGTATTATTCTTACATTTGAATAAATAAAGTATATATGGATTCTAGACTCCCGATTCTTTAGAATCGGGCTGCCATCTAGTATATCATATATCTCTATTATCTATTATCTATCTGTCTATTATAGTAACATAGTAACATAGTTAGTAAGGCCGAAAAAAGACATTTGTCCATCCAGTTCAGCCTATATTCCATCATAATAAATCCCCAGATCTACGTCCTTCTACAGAACCTAATTGTATGATACAATATTGTTCTGCTCCAGGAAGACATCCAGGCCTCTCTTGAACCCCTCGACTGAGTTCGCCATCACCACCTCCTCAGTCAAGCAATTCCAGATTCTCACTGCCCTAACAGTAAAGAATCCTCTTCTATGTTGGTGGAAAAACCTTCTCTCCTCCAGACGCAAAGAATGCCCCCTTGTGCCCGTCACCTTCCTTGGTATAAACAGATCCTCAGCGAGATATTTGTATTGTCCCCTTATATACTTATACATGGTTATTAGATCGCCCCTCAGTCGTCTTTTTTCTAGACTAAATAATCCTAATTTCGCTAATCTATCTGGGTATTGTAGTTCTCCCATCCCCTTTATTAATTTTGTTGCCCTCCTTTGTACTCTCTCTAGTTCCATTATATCCTTCCTGAGCACCGGTGCCCAAAACTGGACACAGTACTCCATGTGCGGTCTAACTAGGGATTTGTACAGAGGCAGTATAATGCTCTCATCATGTGTATCCAGACCTCTTTTAATGCACCCCATGATCCTGTTTGCCTTGGCAGCTGCTGCCTGGCACTGGCTGCTCCAGGTAAGTTTATCATTAACTAGGATCCCCAAGTCCTTCTCCCTGTCAGATTTACCCAGTGGTTTCCCATTCAGTGTGTAATGGTGACATTGATTCCTTCTTCCCATGTGTATAACCTTACATTTATCATTGTTAAACCTCATCTGCCACCTTTCAGCCCAAGTTTCCAACTTATCCAGATCCATCTGTAGCAGAATACTATCTTCTCTTGTATTAACTGCTTTACATAGTTTTGTATCATCTGCAAATATCGATATTTTACTGTGTAAACCTTCTACCAGATCATTAATGAATATGTTGAAGAGAACAGGTCCCAATACCGACCCCTGCGGTACCCCACTGGTCACAGCGACCCAGTTAGAGACTATACCATTTATAACCACCCTCTGCTTTCTATCACTAAGCCAGTTACTAACCCATTTACACACATTTTTCCCCAGACCAAGCATTCTCATTTTGTGTACCAACCTCTTGTGCGGCACGGTATCAAACGCTTTGGAAAAATCGAGATATACCACGTCCAATGACTCACCGTGGTCCAGCCTATAGCTTACCTCTTCATAAAAACTGATTAGATTGGTTTGACAGGAGCGATTTCTCATAAACCCATGCTGATATGGAGTTAAACAGTTATTCTCATTGAGATAATCCAGAATAACATCCCTCAGAAACCCTTCAAATATTTTACCAACAATAGAGGTTAGACTTACTGGCCTATAATTTCCAGGTTCACTTTTGGAGCCCTTTTTGAATATTGGCACCACATTTGCTATGCGCCAATCCTGCGGAACAGACCCTGTCGCTATAGAGTCCCTAAAAATAAGAAATAATGGTTTATCTATTACATTACTTAGTTCTCTTAGTACTCGTGGGTGTATGCCATCCGGACCCGGAGATTTATCTATTTTAATCTTATTTAGCCGGTTTCGCACCTCTTCTTGGGTTAGATTGGTGACCCTTAATATAGGGTTTTCATTGTTTCTTGGGATTTCACCTAGCATTTCATTTTCCACCGTGAATACCGTGGAGAAGAAGGTGTTTAATATGTTAGCTTTTTCCTCGTCATCTACAACCATTCTTTCCTCACTATTTTTTAAGGGGCCTACATTTTCAGTTTTTATTCTTTTACTATTGATATAGTTGAAGAACAGTTTGGGATTAGTTTTACTCTCCTTAGCAATGTGCTTCTCTGTTTCCTTTTTGGCAGCTTTAATCAGTTTTTTAGATAAAGTATTTTTCTCCCTATAGTTTTTTAGAGCTTCAATGGTGCCATCCTGCTTTAATAGTGCAAATGCTTTCTTTTTACTGTTAATTACCTGTCTTACTTCTTTGTTTAGCCACATTGGGTTTTTCCTATTTCTAGTCCTTTTATTCCCACAAGGTATAAACCGCTTACACTGCCTATTTAGGATGTTCTTAAACATTTCCCATTTATTATCTGTATTCTTATTTCTGAGGATATTGTCCCAGTCTACCAGATTAAGGGCATCTCTAGATTTTTATCTATCTATATATCACTTTTTTGGTGATTTTAGCACATAGCAAATCCCAAAACAAGTGGTACTTGAGATAAAATATTTTTTATTAAACATAAAATTAA